>NW_020897700.1:8706956-9401385 GCF_003984885.1 Neopelma chrysocephalum | reverse complement strand
GAGTTAGGGAGGAGTGAGTGAGTTAGGGAGGAGTGAGTGAGTTAGGGAGGAGTGAGTTAGGGAGGAGAATGCTAATGCAGACCATATAAGAAGAAAAAAGGGAGGTACTAACCAAATAAGGGATTACTAAATAATGAGTTATTGCAATGCGACACTTATGAACCAATCAGGGAGAAGGGCATAAACTGGGATACTTCAGAACACTGAGGATTTTTATAAAACCCGGGGAATAGGGTACAATAAAGGGTAAAAATACAATGAACATTGAACATGAACACAAATGCAGAGTCTCAACAGTCCCATTCATCATCTAAAGACAGAAAAGGTGTTGTCCTCAGGGGTCCCGCAGATCTCTTCACATATATCTATTTCTTTTTTCCACTGCTCATAATCAAACCTCTCCTGGTCTCCCACAGTTCATAGTTTTCCTCTAGCCCTTTTCATGGAAGAGGAGACTCTTCAATGTCTTTGACTATGGAGCCTGTTGAGACTCTAGTAGAAAATAGGGGTTTTTTGAGACAAACATTACTATGCCTAAAAAGAAACTGGAGAATTGTGGTATATTAATAGCAAAGTTGTATATGTTATGCAGGCATTTTCTTTACCAAGAAATAGTGTAAATAACATCCATGAAAAAATGCTAGATGCATTTTTTCATCTGTTTGGCAGTAACCATTTCAATTTGAAAATGAAACAGCGGTTAACACTTAACAGTGCACTTACAATGGGTAGAGAAGGTTTTCTGAGTTATTGCTAGTGATACATAAACTAATCTTGTTGTTACTAAATTTCTTTCTCCATTGTGATTAGAGAATGAAAGATAATTTAGCTATTCTTTTGATTTCTCAAGATCAGCTGACTTGAAATAGTATTTGACAAAAAGAAACTTCTGGTTTTTTGCAGGGTTGGGTTTTTTGCAGGGTTGTGCTACTGGTTTTCAAACATTGGCAAAGCTACTTCCCCACTTGTGGCATATGACACTATCTATGTTTTTAACAAACTTTCCTCCCTTTGCTGGTTTATTCAGTGTTTTCAGAGCAATATGTTATACTCCCAGTTTCATGCTTGGCTTGGAAACCTGTTTAAAACTTGAAAATAAGCAATATTCATTCATACATCTTGAGGTTTTTTTATCTACTTCTACTGCGAGGTTTCTTAGAGTATTATGTCTGAGTAGCTATATATGTAACTTGTAGGTATATAGTGTATGGTGTATGTACTTAAACATTTATTTATATGTTAGTTTCTTGCATAAGTACTCAGCATGTGTTTTTCTTTACCAGTTGAAGCAGGGCTAGAAATCTGTCCTGTAAAATATAAATATCTGTATTTCTGCAACATTTGTATTTCTTATTTGTCCAGTGAGTCTTAGTCTGACAATGCAGCAGAGATGTATTTTGTGTACTGAATGTAAACAATTTTTGGATGCTTCAAAGCATCAAGATTTTTAAGCTGAGGAGTTCAGACAAAGAAAATCAATTGAACAAAACCTTTGCTTAAGATTAGTTCTTGATGCTGTGATTCTAAGCAGAAGGTCTGGTAACTTGTATGTAGAATTACAATCCTATAATAAAATCAGGGCCTGCAAGTTTTGCCAAGTTTTTTAGTAAGTAAATATTTGGCAGACTCTGTCATTTGATGTTGAAGAATGTAAGAGGTAGCAGACATGTAAAATTGCAGCAGGTTTTAAAGCTGTAAAGCTGCTTCAATGGAAATAAAATGTTTTAAATCACAAGATATGGTATGCACATCCTTATAGAACATTTAAATATAATCATATTAGGATGTTTTTTTTATGTGCTCTGTAATGATGTGCATATGATGCATTGTTGTGATTTAAAACATTTAAATCTTCATTTATTCTTTTATCTTCCTAGGTTTCTTTTTTTATTCTGAGTTTCCTGATCTCAGTAATAAAAGGCAGCTTCTGCTGCTCTGTTTTCTTTTTTTTTTTTTTTTAAAGACAAAGTTTTGGCAAAATGATGCAGTACTTTTGGATTTACAAGCCCACTTGTTAAGATGGCCTCTGCTTAATTCATGTAAGAACTGGAAGACTGGAGAGCACTCTCCTGATTTCACTTCCAACCCATGTGAAGGACATAACAAACGTTCATAGACCATAAATAGTTGTCATATGAGTTACATGA
The DNA here is from genome assembly GCF_003984885.1 of Neopelma chrysocephalum. NCBI lineage: Eukaryota > Metazoa > Chordata > Aves > Passeriformes > Pipridae > Neopelma > Neopelma chrysocephalum. The sequence continues at coordinate 9,399,238 of NW_020897700.1, read as the reverse complement.
AGCTTAGAATGTAGATCTGTTTTCCAGGCTTAGATTTAAGCATCCCCTAATATTTGACCAATATCTACATAGTAAAAAAAAAAAAAGTTACAAAAATTTGCATTAGTTAAGACTTCTTTCTTAACAAAACAGTATTGTCCTACTGTTTTAGTTTTGAGTACATTGATATGTATGACATTGATAATGTCATTCTGTTTTCTCATTACCCATTTTTTACTGTTATATCATTATATTAATATATGTTTGTTAACCATTTATATCATAAGTGTTTCCTGTGATGGCAATTTAGTTTTTTTCAGATATTATGCATATTCTGTCAAATCTTCAGTTTGAGAGAAGCAAGGAGATGATCTAGAAACTGCTTTGGCTCTGAGTAGAAACTTAGGCATGGACTGAGTTGCTAGTTAGTCAGATGCTTATAGAGTCTTCAGTTTTGGTTTATTTATGAAATGTGCAGCACCAATTATAGTTGATATGTGCTGACAAGTGGTATTTTCGCTTTACAATTCTATCTAGTTAGGTAATTTAAATAAATAGGTAAATGTACTCAGTACCTGGAGTGAGGTAGCCTGCCTGCTGCTTTGCTTTCTAAGAGTTGGCTTAGGTTGTTCAGTTCATAACAATTTTAAATGTCATGTCTGTAAAAGGCCTGATATAAAGTCCTCCAGTGAAGGAACATTTTTATCATGAATTGTTTGGTAGTGAAAAGAGAAGATAGTCAATGTTAGACCTTACTCATAGTCTTTTTCATAGTAGTTATTAAGAAATTACATTTGAGATTGACCTAAGTCATAATAATGATGACTGCTGTAAGGAACTCTGTGCAGTCTCTATGTGCAGATATTATTTCTTTCTTTTTCTTCTCCTTATATAACCACTATATTTCTACAAATCTTTCATCCAACTGCCTGCCCTATCCTTTTATTGTGGACATTTTTCTACACATCTCTTAAAAAATAAAAGAAGGTGTGTATTTGTTCATTTCTTATGAGACAAGACCCTTGCTCTCTCGAGTCCCTCTCACAAGGGTCACTTCTTGGCCATTTGCTCTTTCTTATATACTGTGTCTAAATTATGCTGCTAACTGACAGTTCTATGCTTGTGATTTTCAGCTGTACATATTTCTTGACACCTTTAATGACTCTTCTCTGGGTTTTTTGCCTGCTGGTGTTGACTTTCCCTCTAAATACTTCGCATGGATGTGTTTCTCTTGAGGACAAATCAACTGTTCTTTTTGTATAGTTGCTATTTAGACTTTCTGTGAATAACCTTGGTAGCATGTTTGATCCTGAACTTCTCAAATGATACTTCTCCTCTACTTACAAATATGATTTAATATATATATAACACTGGCATTTTTTTTAGTACCTTGTGGTCTGAATTTCCTGTCTTGGCAGTTTCATTTCTCTCTGTCTCTTCTTTGTTTCTGTATTTCCAGCATATGAAAGAAGCATTAATTCTTCTTCTGACTATTCTATAATTTGGCTGGCTTCCAATCAAATTCAGGGATCAATATACTGTCTCTTATATTTTGCTTTCGGTGTTTTCCTTTCATTTTAGCACTGATTTTAGTTACACGAGTAAAAGGTATTTTAATAGGAGCTCTTGAGTAATACATATTGCTTGAAAATAATTTTTGGGCTGTCATGTTATTTGGGCGAATAATTTTCTTAAAACTTAATTTTGAAGTTGTTTGCAGTTGTTTTCATTGGTTAGATTTTCAAGTGTATGTATGTTTACTGTGATTCATACGTGACATTGCATACAGTCCTTTTGGAGAATAACAAAAAACCAAACTCCCTCTGCTGTGATGGCTATTAAGAGTATTTCTACACTACCAAGTCTAATGCTGAGGCTGGTTGACCGATTTAGGCAGACTTTAAAACGTGCCGGTTCTAGGGGTCTGGTGGCTAAGAATATAAAGCACTTATTGCCTACTGCTTCTACGTTTCTCTGTATAAAGTTTCAAGATACCTGAATCCACTTTGGGCAGGATGCAAGTGTCTTTCATCATTCTGTTCCGTATAAGCACTTCTGAAGCTATAGACATTTTGCTGGAACAGTCTTGTAAGACTTATGCATGTTTTGCTCACTGAACTGCCTAGGAAGACTGCTTAAATGGCTACTGCGGTGACTATTCACAATTAAGCCTGTGGCTGATTTTGTTTTGACTTTAAATCAATGTTTACTCCACTCGTTTTCACCCCTGAAGTTTCTTTGCTCGGGATGATCTCTGCATTACTGTTGCAGGTATCTTTCAGATCTAAGACAAAAAGCAAATATTTTGTAAACAGCTTTGATTTGTTCCGGTATCAAAGAAGACTATTTGAGATCCAGTCTACAAACTCCTCATGACTGCTTTGTGCACTGATTTGTACCCCTTTCAGTGTCTTCTCTAATTTAAAATTAGTTCCCAACTTGCATTTCCATTCAAAGAGTCAGTCTGCCTGACCAAGAGGTATTTATATGGGGCTGTTGGGAGCTAGAAGCTGATGCTTTTTGTGGAAACAAGACCTTGCCTGTATGCAGTGCAGTGGAAGCTGCTAGCTTGCACCACAAGCAAGGTGTGAGAGGCAAGGAGACAATTCCCAAGCTGTGTTGCTGTGTGATAGCCATAGAGGTGGATGGCAACAAAAGCTCTAGCTCTGAACTTGAGTCTTACCTATATTGACAGCGTTTCAGCTCTCACCATCTCTCATCATCTGTAGAGCTGATATAATGTTCCTACCATCAGATTCCAGCCAAAGAAAGTGTGGGGTTTTTTTCCAAATGTCAAGGGTTGAGGCACTTTGGAGATTGTTGAATGCAGGCAAATTGTTCATTAGCGTGTTGTTGCTGGCTACAGCTGCAGAACTTGAAAAGAGGTGATCGGTTATGCAAAGGTCAGAGCCTATTTGGAGGCTTGTGTTTGTTTCAGTCAAAATGTTTTAACTTCAAATGTGAACTAAGGAAAACCAGTTCCTTCCAAATTGGTGTTTACACATCGTGATAAATTCAGTTAGACTTCACTGACTGACCAGGGAGTAGCTCTGAAAGGTATTATGTTTTGAAGTTAATTCTGTCTAAACAGTTACAAAATGTTAGCAAATTTTCAAGTACAAAAGACAAATTTTTACCCAGAAGACCTTAAAGTCTCTTACTTTATTTGAAAGTTTAAAATTTAATTTTTTTGTTGAAACATTTTTCTACTTGAATATTTTGTCTATCATATATAGTATTTCAATATTTTAGGAGTATGCAGAGATCTGGAGGGTTTCTTTTCAGATGTAATTTAGTATCTTCTTAACAACCACAGTGCAGGCAAGTAATTGTTAGGAGAAGTTATTGTTGGGATTAGTCTTCTGAGTTGCAGAATGAACGTTCTCCTTTTAAATGAAAACATAGTTTAAGCATTTTAACAGAGATTCTGCGAGGTTCTAGTGATAATTTCTTTATCATTTAGATATAAAGGCAAGAATAATAAGATATCCTTAAGAACTGTCTTGGAATAGAAGTTGGGGATCAAAAATTTATGGCTTAATCAGAGTATGAAATTGTGATGCCTCTGTCAGTGTAGGCATATATTTATTATTTTCATTAAGCTCACCTTAATAATGACTTGTAGTAGAAATAAAATTTTAGGATTGATATATGACTAAGATTAAGTTAGTTTCTTATTATAATCTGGAATATTGTTTTATGTTGACTTCACATTTTGGTGTAAGGGGAAAAAAAAACGTTTTATTCTGTTGTTACTATTGGTCTAGAATGGGATGTTATACATGTGAATACTCATCTAGAGAGGAAGTGGACTGTGGTTAGCTGAACACCTCCCTTATTCTTTTGTGGAAATTGATTTCTTTTGCTCGGTGACAGCCCTTTTTTGTTTCTGAACTAGATTTCCCCCCCCTCCCATTGCTGAGTTTCTGGCTTGTACTTGTGGAAATGCAAGTTCTTTTCTCTCCTAATTCTTCATTCTTGCTCTTTCCCTAAGATGGTTGCTCTGACAATCAAGGCAGCACATCATACACATCAAAGTAGTCCCCTCTTACTGTCAGACTTAGATAATAGTGCTGAATGCTCAGCTTCCTTGGCTACTTGCCTTGCTCATTCATAACCAGTGTGTTCTCTGTCCTTGGGAACATGTTCTCCCTCCTTCTGGTTTGTAGGTGGCAGGGTTGCAAGTATCAAGCTTTGCTACTTGCCATCACTTTGTCATCAATACTGTAAGCAGTCTTCTCAGCTCTAGAGAAGCCGCTGCTGTGCTTCACTTTCTACTACACGGGCGAGAGATTTTCCTACAGCAAGCAGCTGTGTATGTTGCATGTGTTTCCATCTGCTGGAAGATGCTGTCATAAACATTATCACTGTAGAAGTGTCCAGCAGCTGTGCTCGCAACAATCCTCAGGCTTTGGCAGGTGTTACTTGGAGCACTCTTAGCAAAAGACACCCCAATGTTTTTCACATTCACAAAGTTAAAAGTGCTAAATGGCTGTGACCTCCTGGTGGAGGCTGATGCGGCTGGCATCCACACCTGGCCATCTGGGATCTGCAAGTAAGTAAGAGGGATAAACCTTCTCCAGTCCGGACAAAAGAGTGCCAGTAATCTTAAGAGTTCTTGCTGCCTGCTTGTGACCAGGATCAGTGACTACCAAACACTTTGTGTTGATATTAAGATTATTTTCTTTTTTCCTGGAAGGCATAAAACTTCTATTAAGGGGTAAGGAACTTGGAAGATACTTGTTTTTCATAGTTATGCTATAAGACATTCATAAGTAGTTTTTTTTTCCTTTGTGCTTTCTTGCTGCCATACTTGGTGTGAGTCTTATGCAAGAGACTCACACAGACTCCTCAGCAAACTTCATACAGAATATAAATGTAGCAATATCCATAGTGATGTAATATTTCTAGTGTATTTATTAATAAAGAATAACAAAATATTTTTATTAAACTAATGGAACAATCTGTAAGATTGGGGAAATTGAGAAAATAAATATGCAATGTTTCTCACTTAGTCTGTCTAGGCATCCTTTGCCTAAAGACTGCAGTAATATTTTGCTAAATTGTTCATACAAAATAGACATCTCTGAAGAAGTGTTGCTTCAGATGAGTGTTCTTCTGAGTATTCATGAAATGAAGAAACTAGAACTAATACTTTTCACACTGATGAAATTCTACTTGGTCGCCCAAATCTAAGAACTGTTCATTTCAGAGGGATAGAACACATGTATTTCTCTTAAACCATAGCCTTCTATATGTCCATTTCAATGTCATTTCTACTTGAAACATATTTAAGCAGGGCAAAGGAGATAGACCTGTCCTCTGTCCTTTAGTTATCTTGCACTGAATTTCTCTTTTAAGCTTAAAGATTTGGTTTTAAAAGCTCTCCCCAAAGTTCAAGATGCATTTTACAGAATATTGTTAAATAGATGAAATCCAAATGCAAATAGATTTTTGTTGAGTTGTGTTTGATTTATTTTATTTTTAGTATGAGCAGTTTTTCTATTAGTAGTAAAAATAACACAATACTGGAAAAAATATTGAAGCTAGGGTAGATGGCGAGATAGAATGTATCTGAGCAGAAAGTTAACCTTGCGGCAAACAGACATTTCACAGCACTGTTTTCTATCTTAGAAGTAGTAATTAATACAGTGAATTCATCAGAATATCTTACTTAGAGCTATGGCTATGATTGGCTCTTTCAAGCTAGGTATTCCTAAGAATCCAGCACTTAGATATTGAATTTTTTTTTTATTCTTACACCGTTCTCAAAATTAAGATTGATTTTACTTGCCAGCATGTGACCTTTACAAATCGCAACAGTACTTTATCACTTGATCCTTTTTCTGAGGAAAATCTACATAGATAACACAGGTCCCATTTATTATTATCTTGGAATCAATACATTCCTTGTAAAATTCTCTACTTTACAGAGGTTGCTGTAAATAAAAATGTATAATATGGAAGTGATTTCTTTAGGACAGTATTTGTGAACATAAGATTTGATAAGTATACAATATTTGAAACAAACCACAGTTAGATTTGAAGAGTCAGCTATTATGAAGTTAAAAGCAGTAGATTTTGTTTTGAAAGTGTATAGATGGAAATATCTTTTTAGTGGATATGATAGCTATTTTTATTCTGTATACCTCAAATAATGTGCAAAAAATTGTAAACCGCTAACATTGCGTGTTAGATAAATATGCTTTTCAAGCTAAACAAAACACTTTCTGCACATGAACAATCTTCACTTACCTATAGGTTTTCAAACTTTCTTCAGTTTTATCCTGAGTCTTCATTAGTTTTCCTGAGTTTATCCAGAAAAATTAGTGTTTTGTAACTATTATTAATAGCCTTAATAGAATGTTTAACCATGTTTGTTCTTTTGTATACACTGGTATGTAAGAGAATGGAGACAACCTAAATAACTTGTCACCACCAAAAGATACCCTTCTCTGACCTGTGCCATTTCTTTCACTCCTCACACCAGCTCTGGAACTAAGCATGGTGAGATGCTTCAGCTCACTGCCCCTATATGGTTTGAACCTGTATGAGTGGAGGAGCTCTCAAAAATGGTGTTTGTAATTGTAATGGTTTTGAGTCTAGGCCTTCCTTTCTGACAACCAGGAAGGAAGGAAGGAAGTATTCCATCCTATTCCTTTATGTGATCAAACATATAAATATACGGAGAGAGAAGCCTCTTCCTTTTTTCTCTTCCGGCGAGGTTTGGAGACAGCAGACTCCCGCGGCAGGTCTCGCTCCCGTGGAGGAGCTGAGGCCTGCTCGGGCCTACGGGGCCTGTTGTTTCTGCTGATCCGGGGTCCAGTAGCGTGGCAGTGGCATTGAGTGTGATTGTGCTATCTCAGAGAAAGTATTAAGGTTTTCTTTGGCTAGTTCTTTTTGTTTTGTTTTGGTTTTGGTTTGGTTTGGTTTTTTGTTTGTTTTTTGTTTGTTTAAGGTTTTGTTTGTTTTTGTTTTGTCCCTTTTCCTTTTCCCTTTTTTGTTTTCGGGTGTTGGGAGTTTCTTTCTTATGTGCATATAGTTGTTGTAATTGTATATAAATGTAATATAAGTGTAAATATATTTATATATTGCTTTAGCTCTCTCTTTAGTTCTCTTGTTTTGTTTTTTTTTCTTTTCCCTTGGTTCTGGGGCGGGGGGGTAGCTCTTGCGGTGGGGTTTGGGAACTTGGCAGGGAGCCAGCTCCAAACCACCACAGTAATGGTGGTAATCTACTTACAGTAAGGTCAAAGTTATGAAATTTTCCATTTTTCAAATTTTTTTCCCAACCACCTTCTTGCTACTTGCGTAACTTGCAACTCTCCATAGGATAGGACCTTATTTTAAGTGAATGTGTGAAGCCACTGGGTTTTTTTCCCTCACATACTGCCTCTGTGGACTGATGAAAAACAAACCCAGCAAAATCAGTTGGCTGATTTTCTAGCTCATCCTGACATACAGCTACTAGATAAAGCACTGCAAAGTACGGATTGGATAGAAGGGAGTGGATACCACTTTTGGCAGTGTCCTTTTGATAGTTTGAATTAAGAAATGCTGCAGCTTTTGCTACTGGGATTTTCTAAAATAAAAGCATAAGAACAAACATACTGGTGAGGCCCAGCATTCAGCTGGTTTACTGTCCTGTTTCCTTCTGTGCACATATATGAAAAGATATGAAGAAATCTCTATTTCTTTAGTTGTAAGAGACAGTGAATAGTTATATCTTCAGTCTCATTTAATTTCTTTTTTTCCATGTTTTATGAGGTTTTCAGCACAACTCTCTGTGGGACCTTTCTCCATAGAGGAAGCATTTATTTGTACACTATTTTGCTATTACCTGTCTGTTAATTTCTCTTTGGGAATATTTTCCCTGTTACACCACAGCAACTTAGATTTTTGGATCCTATCTTTCAAGGAACCGTATCAAATGTCTCGTCTTACTTCTGTAAAAAAAATTTCTTCTAGAAACTTGAAAGATATAAGAGAGCTGTAAAAACAGTAGAGTATTCTTGACTGAATCAATGGAATATTATATGTATATCTTGTGTGCATGTGTAGATAAACAAACCATTTCTTTACCATTAATTAACCATTCATACCTTTACCATTTCTTGACAACTACTCTTCAAAAATCTGAATTTGATTATTGTAATTCAAGAAACTACAGAGCTGCTTTGAAGTTTAAGACCTGAACCTTTTGTCTCTGATGCAGCTGTCTGACAGACGTCTCCAGGGCATTGTTTTCAAATGTTATCAAATTGTTGGGTCAATGAAAAAAAAGAGTTCTTCCATGGGGTGAATTCAGACTTTTCCGTTAGTTGGTCTCTATGCTTGTGCTTTTATTGTATTTATATTCTTATGACTCCCTAAGTTTTCAGTTTGGAGAAGTTAGAAGACAACATTTGTAAAACTAGGGATGAAAAAAGTCCTGTACCCTTTTGTAATTATCTTACTGTTCCTGTTTTTCATCCCTTTTTTTTCCCTAAGTAGTCTTGCTGTGTGTATGAAGTAGATTTTCCTAATGTTATATTATAATCTTAGAAGATCTGCTAAGATAAACATTGTAAAATATTTGTTGTTGATCACAACATTTTGAATGAAGAAAAAAATTTTTACGTTTTTTCATTTACCAAAAATACTCAGGGCCAGGTAGCTGGTCTTGTCTTCAACTCTATTTTCAACAAGCCAGTAGAAAACCTTAAAAGTCACCTTTTACCCCCAGTATGACACACGGTAGCTATACCCAGGGTGTTAATCTTTTCAGAAAAATGGGATTATTCAGATCATTTGCCTTGCAGGGAAAGTTTGGAAACCACTAATGAGAAGATATATGTTTTTGTAAATTAGCAAGCTTTATATGACAAGTAGTGAGGGATATTGAATTCAGCAGCCTTTAAATGAAAGACACCTTCTTAACAAATCCATTGGGTTCTATGCCTGTAACTTATGCCTGAAATCTTTATCCCCCTTACCTGAGTTAAATTCACAGGTTAGCAGTGAAACCAGAAGAGTACATGGTGTGGGAAGAGGTGTAGGAAGAGAGAATGCTTGCAGCCCCTTTGCTGTTAAGCTTGGTTTTGGTGTTTTTGGGTTGTAGCAAACCTTGACCTGCTATAGAGGAAGGGAGGGAAACCCTTTGCTTCCTCCAGCAGCTGCTGCGGGCTCCTGCTGGAAGAAAAATCAGTGCAGAGGGTGTATAAATTGGCAAAGATTCCAAGACTGGAAGAGACAGGCTTATTTTGGCACATAAAGGTAAATTTTTATATATTTAAATTGTTTACATTTCCCAAGAGAGTGATTCAAGCCGTACTCTACACATTGTATCTTTTAGTGAAGGTTGTGATTTGTGCTTGTTTTCTCTGTTTGAAACACGAGTTTCAAAGCATTATGCACCAGTGGGGCTTCACTGACAAGTATTTTTTACACTAAGTAAGCTTGCTGTTATGTGTTCTTTATGTAGTTTGTAATGTAACTTCTAAAAAAAAAGAAAATTTGCCATAAATCTTAATCTGTGTTGTCTATTAGGTTTGCTTTGTTGTCATGTAAAAGCATATTTGGAAGACTCTTGAGAGGCACCATATGAACCTGAACAGCCAGATATGAAAATATTAGGGGTTTTGGACATTTTCATACAATCCAGTTCAAGACTTTTTTGTACAGAGTGCACAGCTGCATGTGGATTGTAAATTATTATGGTAGGCAATTAAATAGCCATAAAAGAAACAGCTATGGTAATTATAGATAGCATCCATACACTATGTTACAAACAATGCTTTTCTTAATACTCATCACAAATTCTAAATTCTGACTAATCGCTCTCAGGTGAGTTGTCAAAGCTTATTTAAAACTGGAATGCTGGAATGCAAATTATTTGACGAGCAAGACAAATTTTTCACAGTGATATTTATACATGTGTGCAACCTTGAAAACTGCGTGTGTGATTTTGTTCCAGACATCCAACTCTGCAAAGTAGTAAGATTAAGCATATATGTAAGTATTAGCAGGTTTAGCGGCATATGGCTGTGTACACACTCCAAAAAATCCATTTGTTATCATTTTTATTTAATGCCTGTTTTCCTCTGAGCCTGGACCATAGTGCCCTCTTCCTCCCTTCTCCACCCTCCAATAAAAATTAATGAACAGGCTTTTTTACTACTACCAGTAAAGCTTAATGATCTTAGTAGAAAGAGACAAGCAATTCGCAGTTTGAACATATTAGGAGGAGACAATGGGAATCTCATAAATAACAAATACAAGTATCTTTTTAAGATTTCATGTTGATAATGCATTCACTGAACACACAAACTTTAAAGCAAGTACCAATGCAAATCTTTCATGTAGGTGTTTTCCATCATTCATCAGTGTTTTCATGTTAATTCAAAATTTAGGAAAGAACCTTAAACTGAGATGCTTTAATGGGTTTGATTCATTCTGACAGTTGTGTATATTTTCGAGATATTTCTTACATGCAATAATTTGAGTATAAAAACTACAAACTGTATCAAAATTGATAGTACCTTACATTAATATTTCTGTTGTTTGCACTGGCTGTGTTTTAACAACAAATTAGAAATATTGAATTTTTTTTCTTAGTATAATTTGCATCAGCGATTGTTTTGAGGCATATAATACAATAAACAAATTGTTCCTGGTAGTCTTTAAACCAATTCCTTGTTTACAGCTGAAGATAAATTCTTAGCTCTCCATTTTTTTTTTTGCCTTCCTTTTTCTTCATGGTGTGCCATGAAGATTATTGGTAGTAAGCAACTCCAGCAAAAAATTTCATGTTCATGAGCACTGGTTATCAGTGTTCATCTCAGCAGCCCAGAGGACAGGGTTCTGAAATGGACAGTGAAACCTGGTGGTACAAATTTATTTGAATTAATTAGATTGAATGAAATGTCTCTTTTGCTCTGCTGCTCAGTTTTCTTTTACTCTTCACCAGTGGAAGTGTAAGAAACTGAAACATTTGACTCTTTCCAATGTGGAAAATCACCAACAATTTTACAGAGCACAGTGATGTTACTGGTTGTTATTGGCTTGAGACAAAACAGTGGGATAAGAGTTATTTCAAATTCTTAGTTAAAAGTCTTGGTCGAAGTGGGAGTTACTGTGCCTGTTGATCAGTTGAATGTAGTCTATATTGGCCTTACCTTATGTTTTTTTGTCCCTTGTTTATAAAAGCTAAATAGCTGCAGTAATTTGCTGAACCTACAGTATGAATTTCTAGGTATGTCTCCTGTGTGCTGGTTGTCTTGCTCTGTCATGGCCTTTTTGGGAAGGGGGGGGGTTGTTTTGTCCTGAAGAGTCAGGCTGGTTTCTAAGACTTCAGTATTCATTTAAGAGGAGAAGGAGCAGCCTCGAGTCTCAAGTGGTACTGGGGGGAGGGAGTGTTTAGATTGGATATTAGGACAAATTTCTTCACCAAAAAGGTTGTCAAGAACTGAAGCAGACTGCCCAGGAAAGTGGTTAAGTCTCCATCCCTGGAGATGTTTAAAAGACTTATAGATGTTGCACTTTAAGGACAGGTTTTTGTGGTGGACTTGGCAGTAGGCTTACAGTTGGACTCGGTGATCTTAGAAGTTTTCTCGAACCTAAATGATTCTATGATTCTACAAGTTGTGTGCCTAAGGAGAACCTACTGCTACCTCCGTAGATAGCAGCTCATATTACTCCCACTTGTAAGTGCAGTAGCTGCTCTGTTAATTGGTAGGAGAGTAGCCTAACAATCCACAGTTTCTTCCTGTCTGTCAAATACACAGGCAGCATCCCTGTTGGGTTTTTGTTGATTGGTTGTTTTTTTAATTTTTGTGAAATTGAGTGGTTGTGAGTGAAGGACACTTGGGAGAAAGGTTACCCTCTTCAGGATAGAGAGCTGCTTTTCTTTCTGCTGAAGCCTGAGAGAGGAGTTCATTGATCTCAATAATGAAGACATTGAAAAGACCTTCAGCAAAACCAGGGAGACCAAATTTGACATTGTGATATATCTAAAGTTATTTGGTGAGAAAGAAGGAAATGGGGAAAAGATGTCAGGTTACAAACCACAACCTGCTAGACCTTACTTGAACATTGGGGATTGTGGAGGGGTTTAGTTTGTTCCCTGGAGAGGGGGTTTGGGTTTTTTTATAGATTTTACTTTTACTTGAGAGGGAAAGCATCGGAGTCTTTCATTTACCATTAGGTGGTCATCTTTCTTGATCATTTAGTTAATTTCAGCCAGAGGAAGAAAAGAATTAGATGGGTAAAAATACTTAGGTGCTATGCTCTGCTGTATTACTAGGATTTTTTTTTTGGTATCAAAGAATACTCTAGCTTTCCTCATGGTTAAACACAAACCTGTGGGTCAGTGCAGCAGCCTTCAATTGGGTGCATGTTAGAGTTCACTACAGTGTCAAGTTAAAGTTTTAACTCATCATCTTTTTTGGAAGATGAAGCATTCACTATAATACAAATCCTTTGCATATACCTTTAAAATAAGATTTCTTGGCAAAAAATGGTTATAATTTAAGTGAAGGCAGGAGAAGACTCAAATAAATAGTAATTAATCCCTGAAACACTATATTGCATGAGTCTGTTTTGCTCTGACAGATACCATTTTCAAATAAAACTGCATATTATATGTGTATATATTGACAGCCTTCTAGTGCACTTGTTAATCATAAGATTAAAGAGGAAGTGGCGTTGAATTTACAGACTTGTCAAAAAGGCTTGGAGTGGTGTATTCTCAAGTGTTAGTCTTTGGGAAACAGGCGTTTGTAGTGCTCATATTTGTGTTTAAGACATGTTTTTCAAGTACCATTGTTTCTGTGCATCACTACCAGATTGCCCAGTTACAATACGTATGCTGGCATCTGTCTATTTTATAATTAAACATAGGCCTGTATATCAAGTATCTGAAATAGCTACAGCGAATGTGAGTCCTGGTACTGGGTGTGTAACCGCTGAAACTTGTCATTCCTTTGTGCTCCTGTTATTTCTGGAGTCTAAGCTAAACAGACTAACTGCTGCTAAGAAGCTGTCAGGGGATGCATGTCAAACACTAGGTGTATCATGCGATCGGACCAGTGCTGGGATAGAAAAGTCAGTTGGAAAAGGAAAAAAAGTGACCTTTTTCTCTCAACATTGTCTTTACACTGAAAGGAACAGATGAGTTTCTGAATTATTCACAATACTGAAAGCTTGTAATTGTTAGCAACGGTGGCAGCAGCAGAGTATTGAGACAGGCTGGGTTTTTTGTAAAATGCCTGATTCTGAAGCTCATCAAGGGATTCATTTCACAAAACAGTCTCTGGGAATATGAGTATTTAAGATCTGTGGGAGCAAGGGCAATTTCTTCCAAAGAAATATTTTCTTCTTATTTTTGTAAGGATCTGTGTTGAAATAAACATTAATATTAGTTACAGGTCTTATGCAGTAATGGAACAAAGAAGCTCTGGGAAAAGGGTTTGCTGTTTCACTGAGTAATCTCCAGGAGTTGGTTACAGTGTTAAAAAAGCAGATCTTTTAACCCATACTGTAATTATTAGACATATAAATTACCTATCCATCTAAATGAATAAACCAATTCCCATAGTAGCAAAATGTACTCCAAACAAAAACAGATGGTAAGACTGTCTTGGTTATAACTGATATTTGGTGGAAGGTAAGGCTTTTCTTGATGTCATGCATAGTTTTGCCTGCTTAAAATACAGACTGTTTATAGTTTCCTTGAAGCAGTTAGCTTCTAATGATACAGTGGTTAAAGTTCTTTTGTTCCAGTAGATCAAATTTAATACTATATTCTTTAAAGTTTCTTCTCCTTTTTAAATTCTGAAGTGTATTGATGCTTATTATTATGAATCTGGAAAGCAGGCAGTTGGATGCAGAGTGTAATAATTATGCCGTGGTTTAACATGTCATTAGTGTCCAATGACAAACAATCATCAGTCAGATGCTATTGCCCAAATGAGAGCTTGTGTGGCAGCATCTATTATCATCATTACTCTACTGCATGTTACTAAAGACAAAGGTTTTGCATATGCAGAGAGTAAGGGAAAAGCAGTGGAAAGTGACTGGAGAGTTAAGTCTACAGCTCTCAGGAAAACATGTTTTTTAAAATCTTCCAAAGCTTTTACAGTTCTCCTTTGCTTTTAAAAACTGTTCCTCATGGATGAGAAGGTGCACTTTGTTGATCAATTCAGAATCTACTTAACTTAAAAGGACACATGCCATAGGTAAAGAACTAACAGTTTCCTAGTAGTCTAGTTAATATTTTAACAATCTAATAGTCCATGGAATGTAGAAAAGCATCTTTAATAATAACAACTTAAGATTTTTAAACGGAACTTCCAAGTGCCTGCTATTTTTTATGTTAATTGTTCCTCTGGGTTGTAAGAGTAGAAATAAAATGGTGAGGGGGGGTTGTTTCCATGAAGTCACCAGCATTCCCTGCCCTCCACCATGGAGTGTTCATGATGGGTCTGGCATCTTGATCATGGTCCACTTGGGGCTATTTGTATGTGCTTTATTGTAGCCTGCTTTGTTCACATCAGTTCCCAGCCTGGGTTTTGAGGGTTGCTCCAAAGCTTTCCCCAGCCTCAGGTGACACAAAGGGTTACCAATGTTACCCAGTGATTACCGCAGGGTGTCAGACATTCCCTCTGTATTTTCAGGTTCAGGCCAGGCAATAATTGCTCGACCACCTGGCAGCTGTTAAAACCAGCTCGAGTCAAGAGAAGCTCAGGCACTCTCGAGACCCTGTGCTGACCAGTCAGTATAAAGCCTCTGGCCTTTCACCAGCATTGGCAAGAATTGTATTTATTAAGCTACTTCATATACAATTAGATTAAAGCTTTCTGAAATCATGTGCATCTGGCTTTTATTTTCTGTCTGAGGGAACTGTGTCAGCCAATACTACCAAATGCACTCAAAAACAGACTGAAGTCATAGCTGCAGGTCAGAAACTTCTTATTTAAATCTGGATAAAAAGATCCTTTTTTTTTTTTCTGTAGTGGTAAAGCAAAGATGATACGAGCAATAAGCTAACACTGTGCTGCCTGCTTTTTCAAACCCTATCAGACTCCTTGTTGCTCCCCCTGCCTCATGACCCTCCTGTGTGCTGCACCAAGGCCCAGCTTCAGTGGGAGAGATGTGGGATGATCCCGGGGGTGCTTGAGCCCATTCAGTTGTGGAGCACTGGAGCACAGAGTTGGTCCTCTTGGATGAGTATTTAAATGAGGGCACCTGCAAAAGGGAGAGGAGGGAAGGGATCTCTCTTACAGTTGCTATTGCTCTTCATCTTGCTTTTTGAAAAAACAAGGAAAGGTGTTCTATTTGATTTTTTAAATTTGTTTTAAGTAAATTGTAAGCTTAATTTCTGGTAAGCATCTGCCGAATCCAGTTTGCTTCCTCTTCAGTCGATAGGGAGAACATAGACTCCCTGAAAAGACTCGCAAGTCTTTTTTTCCTGTGGTTGCATGAAAACCCAGACTATAGAATTTTATCACCAGGATTCTTGCAAACAGTACTTTGCGACTCTGAACTATGTCTCTTTTGAGGAAGCCAAGATGCTTCATGATTTATGGATAAGGGTTTCAGAAATTCAGTTCGATTCAGAAATTGAGACTGACAGATTGCTTTCGAAGGAAGCTGTATTGTGTCCTGTCACAAGCACAGCACAGACTGAAGTGGTATGCTCAAGTGTTCAGGGCTGACATCGTGGTGAGGTAAGGTAAGGTACTACTTCATTAGTTCCTTATATTGTATCTGTTACTGAGTCACTGTGACACAATCTCTAATTTAACAATTCTGCAGGACAGTCAGTGCCCTTAAATCAGTGTCATGTACCAGCCCATAGTGGTTTTGTTGTTGATAACATGGTTTTGTGAAAGGTAAATAAATGCTTAAATAGGAGGTGGAAGATGCAGCCTCACAGCGATGTTTTTGACTTGCTGATAGGCAGTATTTCTGAGGCGGCAGCTCCTGATAAATCTGGCACCTGTGCCAAAAGCTACTAATTTCTCCCTCAGGTACGCTGGAACATAGCCCTGAGGGAATAACAGGTTAGGAAATACAGTAGCAATATTTCTCTATTTTTAGTGGTGCTGGTTTTGTTTCCATAATAAATTTAATTTTAGTTGAATAAATAGATAAAAGAAATTTGGAGACAATTACAATCTTATGTTTTTCTAGCTTCGAAGTTCACAATGGTACTTTGCACATTTGACTAATTGCTTTGCAACCTAAATTTAAAAGCTTCAACTTTTTTTTTTTCAGTGGGGAAGGATCCCCTGTTATTCTTCAGGGGAGATGGAAGAGAGACTATTTAAAAACTCAACTTATATAGTTATAAGAACATTCCTGCCTTGCCCCTTCCTCCAATGCTCTCTGGTTGTCTTGGTTTGGTCACTTTTACCGTAATTTTGTGAAGAGACAAATTATCAGCATCTAGGTGGTTTGGAATATACTATTGTTGAAGGTGTAGGGGAGTCAGATTAGTTACATGCATTTCCCAAGCTGACTTGACTTAGCTTAGTTATATAGTGGGTTTTACTTTATATTTCAGAGAAGTATACTTCTAATAATACTTTCCCCATGGCATGTCTTTCATGAGTGGTTTCTATTTGTATATATAAAAATTTATTTTTATACGTACATATATGTTCACATTCACAGTTCACTGACTTTGTAGTGTTCAATTAAGCTTTTTAAGCATTAAGGAAACAAGAGCTGCACATGGATTAAGATCTGATGGTTATGTGTCTAGTCATTCCACAGAGCTATAAAATGTCTCTTCACCTTCCCAATCTCTTTTACCTGCTTTGCTCTCCATCAGTATACTTCAAACTCTTTGTGCAAGTCCGTCTTTGTTACAGCTGTACTGGGTGTTTGTGGGTTTGTTTAGTGTTTTTCCTGGATTGTGTTTGCACTGCTTGCTGAGTGTGTGTGTGAGGATTCTTTGATTGCATATACTTAAGTTATACAGAGATCTTAAAAGACATAAAGATATATAAGATTTCCTTTGTCTCTTCCATTCCCCCATATGAGATATAAACTCCTCCAATACCAGCAAATAACCTTTATTAAATCTTTTTATTTCTTACACCTGCTTCTTGGAAACCTTGATTAACTTACAGACAAAACCTTGTATTACTGATCCTACCCAATGGCTTTGTGCAGCTGTGTATGAGGCAGTACGAGCTGTATGAGGCAATCTGTGTATGAATTGGAGGTGTGTAGTAGCACATTCATTGTTCTCAGCTGAATGAAACCTCCCCAGAAGATGAGTGTGTCCAGAAATGATAGCTGAGCAGTCTGAGCCCCTTCATTCACCCTGCTGCCTGTGCTCATCCTTTCACCTGGATGCGTTAAGAGCCTATGATATTAATCAGAACGGCTCCAGTCTCAGAGCTTATCTACATCAGTGGTTTTAAAAGTGCACTCTTCTGTCAGCATCACTGCATCTGCACAATAAATTTTGCTAGCTTAAGCTATGACTTCTAGTAAATTCAACTATGCTGGCAGAACTTTTCAGTACAGGCTGGATTTCTCAGTACTGTGCTTTTTGACGCATGTTGTTCAGCTGTGCAAATACAGAGACAAGATTTTGATGCCACTAAGTTCAAGTCCAGGTATTAGGTGTTTTCTCCTTTTTCTAATGCCTGCATTTCTTCAGTCCTGGACCACCCCTCAGGAGTAGGAGAAAATTATCAATTTTTTTCTGAAAGTTAAATGCTTCTAAGCATTGCTAATGTGGTGGAAAGAACTTTAACTTGGGATTACTACTATGCTATAGAGTTCTTCACTTTAGGAGGGACATGAGCCCCTCTACTCCATTGTGTAGATCAAGGCAACTTCCAGATCCTGCCTCTTCATTCATCCCATGCTCTCTTTCTGTTTCCTGGACAATTCGGCAAAAAGTTAATGCTTGGAAGTGCCTATACTGCAATGAGGTTTGTGTCCTTGAATATACAGTAGGAAAATCACTAATAATTTCATATTAGGTATAAGACCATGCAAAAAATTAATGTTCCACTCTGTGTTTCATATTAAAAAAGAATTAGAAATATTTGAAACGCGATGGAAATTAAAATGGCTGCTCATCCATCCATATAGTCCATGTGGACTTGTCTGAGGCATTTTGACTGTTGCTGTGGGAAAGATTCTCTTCATTGTTCTGCTTGTGTTTTCCATGTCCTGTGTATGAGTGGAAGCCTGCAGTGTTCCCGGCTTTCAGTCTTGCACCTGTGCTTGCTAAACTTACTTGGTAAGAAATAAAATTACATATTGTTTAGTTCTGGTGTAACTGCACTGTGGAACTTCTCTACAAACTCTTATTGGATCTAAAAGGATTTAGTTGGTAATTGTGAATATTATTCAGTTATAGTTAATTGTCCATGTGTTTGGAGACTAGATTTTCACTTATGTTATTAGGAGAGATTTTTAAAGGATGGAAATTGCCCATCCTTTAAAGGTCACCTTCAGATCTGTTCCTGAATTAGAAAGATTTTTAATCAATTATTGTACTAAGAAATTCCTAGTATTATGTTAAGTGGTAATTTAAAGGATTTAAAGAAGCAACTTCCCTCCCCCCTAAAAGCATAATGTTAAGCTGCTCAGTACTTACTATAGAAGCTTGTGCTTATTTTGCAAAA
This sequence comes from Neopelma chrysocephalum, assembly GCF_003984885.1. NCBI lineage: Eukaryota > Metazoa > Chordata > Aves > Passeriformes > Pipridae > Neopelma > Neopelma chrysocephalum. The sequence goes on along the minus strand of NW_020897700.1, from coordinate 9,380,627 downwards.
CTGGGATCACTTGTCGATAAAGCATTTTTTCGAATTGAGAGTGGTTTCTCTGAGATGTGAGTGCAGTGGGCCAGGTGCTGTCACTGGGTTCTGCCAGCAGCAGGTCAGCTGCATCCTCATGGTCAAAATTTGGTGGGATGTGGAAGCACAGCCAGGTACCTTAACTACAGATAACACACACCAGTGGAAGAGGAGGTCAGCAGGAGGTAGTTCTTTGTCCTACTTCCCCAGCTTCCTGAAGGAGATTTTGAATTATTAAAGGTTAATTGTTCTTTAAGTACTGTTACCAGAGAGGATCTTGGTTGGTAGTCACATAGGGCCATGCCAGAGTAGGCTGTGTAGACACTTTCAGAGGGAAACACAGTCCTTTGAACACAATTGCTAATTACTGTGGGAAATTTTGTGTCTCACATAGTTTGCCAAAGAATTTACTATAAAAATGCGTTATTCTTTTGTTTGCCCTAATCAAAGTCTTAGTTCTGTTGAAATTGGAGACAAAACCTGGGAGGTAAGAACGGAATGGGGTGATTACAGGACAAAAAGGTTTTGTATGACCTTTTAAGGCTAAAAATCTGATGCAATGAAAGGGATGGTCTAGAAGAGAGTTAGAACAGGGATTGCAGAAAGGAAGTGATCCAGCAGGGCAAACAACCTCCAGCCTCTACTGTCGGCTGATGTTGGATCGTGCTGAAGAAGAGACAGAGGTTGTGACAAGAGGACACAGCTTGTGCAGAGAGGGAAGCAGGAACCTGGGGAGTAATAGAACACATGACAGCTGATACAGTCTGAATAGATGGGAGAGTTAAATACAGTAGAAGGTATTGCTAATGTAAACATGATCAAGCTAAACTGTGCTTTACTACATGTTATGTAGGCATTAGCTAGTAATTTTTCGCACTACTGTGTAAGGAGCAGTAAATGAATGTTGTGACAGTATGAATATAGACTACTTGTGTTTCTGTGGGGATTTTCCATATTTGGGACTTTTCTTTGTATCTGCGTGGTTTTGATTTGTTGCTGTTTTAAGAAAGTCGGGGGGTGCAAGAGGATAAGTTTGAACAAAACAGAGTTCTTGAGCATTAAAAAAATTGCTTTATAAATCTTCCTAGTCACTCTTTATTAAGATGAGTCACTAAATAATTCTCCAGGCTGCAACAGGATTCTAATTATAGTGTGACTCGGACTGAAAAATCTGGTTACCTGTCAGATCATGATGAAAAGAAAAATCTTGTGAATGTCTCCTGTTTACGTGGAATTTCAGTTTTCACTATGAGAATCTATACTTGAAAACTAAGGCTGATGCTGCATGTCTCCTATGCCATGCCACCACAACAATAGCTTCAGCACCTACCCTTAGCTATTTTTTAATTCCCTCTCCCATGTGTCCTCAATGACATTCTTGTTGCAGTTTCCTCATGTCCTCCTTTCATTTCCAGACACTTTTACAATAGTATTTTCAGCTCAGCATTGTGACTGTATGCCCAGCACTTGCATGTCACATGCAATATATTTCATTTCCCTTATAGTGACTTGAGAGATGTATTGTTTTTGAAACCTCACTACTGTCAGATTGAAATTAACTCTGAGTTGTTGAAGGGGGAGTTGAATGATCGACAGCCTGTTCAGATGGTGAAGCTGAATACTGAGAGCTTTGTTCTCCAAACAGAAATGCAGAAACAATTGTACTGTGCATGCTTGGGGACTTGGGGACTGTAGCACCTTTGCTGATGTTCATGGCTTGCTATATGTTGTTCTTGTGTCAGATTCTCCATCACACTTGTTTTAAAAATCCCTAGATTTCTGTGGCTTTGTTCCACAACAAAAGAGGACTATGTGAAGGAACTCAGAAGGTGCAAAACTAAATTTGGGAGACACCATTTGAGAAGGAATTATACTTGCATAAATGAGAAGACCATTAAGATAGGTTGAGTAAGAACAGGGTGACAGAAATAATGTGTAAAAGATGGGAACGGAAGGAGATGATGTCATAAAGGATGAATTTCGAGTTTAAATGAGTAGAGGGAAGTATTTAGGCCTTTTTAGTTGCTGCTGAGTAATGAATTACCCAGTGCTGACTCTCCGAGTTTATTACTTTTCTCTGAAATGAGTCACAAAGTTTCCCCCTTCTGAAGTTTTCTTTGTTCTCATCCTCTACTCCCTTTTTAGTCTTAAAAGTGTTGCTATAATGAATGCTACTGATTCTGTCTCCCTCCACCTTCTGTCCTGAGCTTTTGTTATTCATTTTTTCTTTATCCTGCAGCATTTCTGCTCTCTAAACTTCCTTTGCCTCTCTGTCTTTTCATCACATATTCTCATCCTCATTCTTTCTACAGGAGCACACCATATTATTACACTCTTTCATTCTTCATATTCTCTTTATCACTTAGCTTTCTCAGCCCTTTGAGATAAAATACATCTTACACAAATCCCCCAAATTAGAGGCAGACACTTCCACTTAAGATCAGAGTTCATGACAGTTCCTACAAACCGTTACTCCAAAGGAGGAAGAGAAATTGTCGGTGTAACCCTATACCAAGTTCCTCTGAAGAGGAGCAGTTGGTCCAGTGTCTCAGTCCTTCCTTCTTGCAAGTTACGGTTTTTCTGCAGGGCTTGCTTGGTGACTTAATAGGCAGCACAGCCCCGGGCTGTGTATGTGCGTGGCCAGCTCTGCATTAGTTTCAGTTTTCTCTTCAGGAGGTTTGTAACCTTGCTGTGGGAGGGCTTCCAGCGCACAGAAATAGCTGTAGCTCTGTCTCAAATGCTGCTATATGGTCTTGGTACCCTCACAGGAAAATGCCATCCAGAGAAGTGCTCCCTTGATTCCCATCATTACAGAGGCTGCATTATCTCTTTCTGCTTATATGAGGGAAAGCATGATAATACATGTTCTTTCCCCCTCCCCCCCCCACACTCAAGAATTTCAATTTTAAGTAATGGCAGCAAAATTGTTATACGAACATCAACCTCTATGACTAACCAGGATCCTGCAGAACTCTTTATCTTGATGATTTTCCTGACTCTTATTGCAAGAAACTTCTGGAATGAACATAGAGTACATTTATTTGCTGTTTATTCTGTATCTAATGTAGTTAAGATTTTTAGATAGACTATGTAAAGTAACTTTTATATTAACATTACATCCTGTAGTGATGGTAGATATGAGTGTTCTGTTCCCCTGACATGCAGAAAAATACAAAACATTTTTTACTGATCTTCCTTATTATTCTTGTGGTTTTTGTTTGGGTTTTTTGTTTGTTTGTTTTTAATCTGATTCTAAAATGTAGGGTTATTTAGTGACTTAAGGAGTTTGTGAACTGCCTGTCTGACAGACCATCTGTTTCCCAATCCCCCTTAAGAAGGCTGACTTGGGATGCATCTTCTCTAGTGTCTGTGCTGGAAGACAGACTTTTTATATTAAGAAGTGAGTTTCTAGATATGATGACCTGAAATGTCCATGTATTAAGAGTCATCAGTTTGACTAATGGCATACCATGGCTACAGATCATCCTAAGCACCTCTTCAAAGTGTCATTTTTCCAGCTCAGTTGATTTCTGACATATCTCACTTTATCAGCCATTGAAGTGGAAATTTCATCACTCTTTTATGCTTTTTGAGTTTTTCTTAGTATTTGTTTGTAATAGGTTTTATGGGTGATTAGTTGTGTGAATTGTGAAGGATTTTTTGTGGACAGAAGATTTTCTTAATTTTTGCATATTGCACTTTGGCTTTTTAATCTACTTGTTTGCACATATCAGTTGAATTTGCTTTGGTTTTTTGCTATTAAGAGGCATCCAAATACTATACCTAATGCAATTTGTAACTAATGCAATATTTACATTAGTTTTATCTGTCAGTAATTACAGATTCAAATGAAATTATTATTACATTAAAATAATGGCACTTGCAGTCATGTGTCAGTTGAACAGCACTACTTCGATGCTATTTTCAGCAACCATTGTCAATGCTGAGAATAGGCACTGTCTTGACTCACAGCCTGTAAAATCCTCCTCTGCTCTTATTCCAGACGAAAGTTCAAGCCTGCTTCTTCTCCCCAAAATCTTAGGGTTCTTGTACTACCTGTGTTTATATATTAGTGTATCATGAAAGGAGATTTGGTCCCCATCTAAGCCAGTGTTCAGACTGTGCTTGTACTAAGGGGTCAGTGTAAAAAGGGTGATCATTCTTAATTTGTAATAATGATAATTAATAACAAACATAATAGTAATTCAATAATAATGAAGGCCTTTGCATCTGGGAATACTATGATTCTTTGGAATGCCTAAATTTTTAAATTTAGATGTTAGGAGGGAAATTTGTGATGTGTAATATTTAAGTTCCTTCCCTGGCTCTGTTTTGCTGGCCTCAGGGAGCAAAGAAGGGCTCTGCTCCAAAGAGCATGCTGCTTGCCTTACTGCTGCTTCTCCTTGTGAGACTGAGTAAGAGAGATGCTGTTTGGCCTTCCTAATAACAGTATTTCAAACTCTGTTCCTCTGTAATAAAGAAATGTACAAGTTTTATCTTCTCATTTTTTAAATATTTTCTGTTCCAACCTTGCATATATTAATGATGCTCATTATTCTCAGAACTAATTCCAATTTTGTTTTGTGTATTTTGAGATGTCTAAAATGGAGACAGACATTGAAAGGGACTATAAAACACACTATAGTAGTGTGCTGGTTTAAAAGTTAACCAGCAAGGCAAAATGAACTCAATTCAAAAGAGAGATTTATAAGTCAGAATAACAATTTATTAAAATAATGCAATAAGTACAATTATACAGACAGACAATTGGTTTTAATCCACAAAACCCAAATGTACAAACCCAGCACCCTGGGGTATGAACAAAAGTGGTGTACCTTGGCCCACCCCCCGAGTCCAAAGCAAAGGGAGAGGGAATAAACCTGCTGGTGGGAGAGCTGCTGCAGTCTGGTCAGAAGTGGTGATTGCAGTCCAGTCGAGGGTGGTGGTCTCAGCCTGGTTGGGAGCAGCGGTGGTCTGCTGTCTTCCTCTGGGTCCCACGAGAGAGAGCTCCAAGGCTCTGAAACTCCCAGTTATATACTCTCCAGTTCAGGCGGGAGTGCTCAGTCCCTCCCTCAGAGTAGGGAATTCCATAAAAGGGCATGCGGATGCTCAGTCCCTCTTATCAGAGCGGGGAATTCCATATAAGGATATCAGAGCAGGGAATTCCATAAAAGGGTACAGGAACATCTTCCCACCTTGCAGGCCTCTACTGACAGCAGTTTTTGGGAAATGGCATGGAGGCTATAGAATACACAGTTTTGGGTTACACCCATCCAGGGATGAATTGGTCCCAGCCGTTCTAACCAGGACAAGTAGATCCATAAATCAACCCAAGCAGTGACATAATATTTTCTATACAATTATCTCTCCATTTTGGTAACAAACATTTTATTTCTTACCTCTTTACTATTTCATGCCTGTGTAGATTTTTAGATATGAAAGGACATAAAATATTGAGGTATATTTAGACTTCTTAGTCAGGTACCTTGGAGTTCATTGAATCAGGTTTAATGCTGGGAGAAGGCTCTCTGAGTGAGAGATGGAGAGGGAGCACTATGTATTGCTGCTGTGTGTATTGAAGCTGCTGAATGAAATGTAATAATTTTCCATAACACTTTAAAGTCCTGCAGGCATGCTAAAGTTGTACCTGGGTGTTTTGGATAACACTGTAGCATGACCCTAATGCCTCTTTTACATCTTGGCAATTAAAATACATACTATGCTTTATGTCTGTTGTACTTTTCTATATTGCAGTGTAGAACTTTAATGTTGAGGCTTTTTTACTGTAAAAAAGGTAAGTAACTATAGTTTGGAGGGTTTTTTTTCCTTTTTACTACATTGACCTTATTTCATGTTGCAATAGGTGATTAAGAGGAACTGATGAAAGGCTGTTTTGGGGAATTTTAAATCGAGTGTAAAACTTCTAATGGGCATCAGTCAGCTTTGTATCTGAGACTTCAGTCATTGAAGCTCTCATGTTAGCTTTGACATTTGTGTGTGAATGTGCCTTGTGCTCAGTTTTGGTGTTTGCACTTGGTGTCTCTACAGCACTTAGAGTACAAGAAAGAATTTTGAGAATGTATTTGTTTTAATTATTAATTATCTGTCACTTATCTGACTTGGTAATTAAATATTGTACTAAATGTGCTAATGATGTCAGAGGTCTGCAACATACCCTGCACATAAGGCAGTGAGCTCTCTGGTCCCAGTGATCTGGTCATGACAAGAATTGCTTCTCTGGTTCTTCTGCTTCCCTTCTAAATTAGTTTGAAAGAAATATTTAAGTATTAATTTTAAAATGGGCATCTCTTTATGGTTTCGAACCGTTTTTAAAATTTGGAGTAACACTGGGAAAGTACAGTGTGAGTCTGCAATCAACTAAGCTATGTAAAGAAATGGGATGAGCATCACTATATAAGAGCTGACATGTCAGTCTGGTGATTAGCGTACACCCTCCTGTGTAATTCAGCCAGAAGCCTGTAACATGGGAGAGATCACTGAAAAGGTCATGGGAGATCCCAATGCTCAGTGACACAGATGAGCATCCTCAGTTTTTATACTTTGAAAAGTATTAGACCAAAACTTGAAGTAGTGGCATTCACCAGTTAAATCTTTTTCAATTTTCTACAGTATAAGCTGACAATTTTAGGTTAGCATTGCAACATAACATGTAGCGTTATATAGCATGGCTGTTTTGACATGCTTTTGTGAGCATGTGAGTTAGTAGTTCAATAGCTTTGTAAATATTGCTCTATGAAAATTTCTTAATTTAGTTGGAATGAAGCTGTCTGATAGGCCATAAATATTGACATATGGGCAAAAATTCCTTGCAGGTGAAGGCAAGTGTTTTTATAACATCACAAAATAAATTTAATTTTATTTCCTTTAAAATTTTAATCAGATTATTCAAATCAGTTGCTGTGCATTTGGGTAACTCCCCCAAAGATGCTGCTTTTATATTATAGGAAGCAGAGAAGAAGAAAAAAAGAAAATGTGCAGCAGTGGTTCATTTAAATCTGAAGATTTCAGTGGGAAAATTTGATAATATTTTAGCTACAGTGATCCTTACAAGAAAGAAGCTGAAGAGATGCAGTAAATGACAGTTTGGATTTTTTTGATTAAAATAGTTTTCTCAATATTTGAAAATAGTTCTCTTATTTGGGGGTTAGGGGTGTTTCTAGAAAAAAAAGGTGATGATTCATAATGGGACAAGTCTTACAAGGCCATCTGCAGGTCTTCTTTTGTTTGACTTGTCACCTCTGACTTAAACAGTAATTTAAATATCTTAAACAGCTATTTGTTTCTGTGTTCTGCAAATATATTTGTGCTCTCTCTCTTTCTGCTTGTTGTCTGATCACTGTAGAGAACATTTATTTGTAGACAGATCTTTAAGAGAGCTTTTATTCTGCCTTCTTTTAGATAGGTGCAGTAATTCACTGATGAAGTAATTTCAAAGACAGGAGCCTGAAGATGTTAACTGTTTCCTGAGACTTGCTGAGAGATACTATTAGTTTTAAAAGTTAAAGTTTACTGAAATTAAACATGTGTTTTGTATAATGCCAGATTCAAAAAGATTAGGTTCTTCAATCTTAATGGATTTTTTTTTTTTTTTCAAAAATACCCACAAAAAAACCCGCACTAGTCTTCATTATTGTGGCAGGTTAATCACTGCTAAAGTGTCTCCATAATGTGGAGTTTGAATTTTTTAACCTTTTCATTCCTTGGCTGGACAGGGAATACATAAGTCAGAGAACTGCTTTTTGAAATTTTATTGTATTTATTGACTTCTGTGGGAAACAGATCAGTACTTCTTCCATGCTACAGCAAAGATTAAATCTTTGAGGATTTCAGCTGGATATAGTAACAAAGTGTTGTGCAAAAAGTTTGATTTATTGGTTTGGATTTTGTTGTGGTTTTTTTTTAACATTATAAAGTATTTTGAAAACTTGGAAAAAAATTAAAATTATTTCCTCTTGGATGGTGAATAGTGTACATATTTTTCCTATGGAGCAATTTAGAGATCCTAGGAATTAGTGGCTCTTTCAAGTCTTGAAAGGCTTAGATAAAAGGAGAGATATGCCTCCACAAAGTTGTTACACTGCAAAAGAAATCCTGTGTGTATTTGTTAATTATTATTTTTAAATTTACAACTCAGTCTAGTGTTAATAAAATGCAAAGTTTATAAAATGCCTAAAATATTGTTTTCACATGGAAAGAACTTACATTCATTAGTCAATCAAATATTTTAAAATCTGAGTGTTTCATATACCTAAAAAGATGAGCTATGTGGGTATGCAGATATCTAAACAGTCATAAATTTAATAAATTGCTCTACTATAATACTTCTTTTTTTCTGATCATGTAGAAATATCTTTTTAACCATTTAACATTTGAAAATAAAAATAGAAGAGAAAATAAAAATAACAGCTTAAGTGAAAGTCTTTGTTACTTTTTTTAGTCTAAATTGAGATTTACATAGGTCAGGAAATGCAAAAGCTTATTTGGAAAATTTCAAAACAGAACGATAAAGGACTAACTGCCATTCACAAGCTTGAATTATAGTTCTGTAGTAAATTAAATATTCTCTAAAATATTCTAAGTGACAGCTAATTAATTTGTTTGATATTATATGTTTAAATAAGTAAAGAGATATAAAGCAACCTCATTTTTGCTGAAAAGGGTGTAAATGCAGTTTGCTGTTGCAATGTGGTATGTGCTGTAAACTGTCATTTTAATTCTACATCACAAAGGACTTGACTGATAGTACTTTGTAAAATAATCAGTTGTGTATTTTTTTTAGTTTAACTTTTCTCAGTTTTATTTTTTTACTGTTAAGCACTTGAAAGTGAGGGAAGCACTGAGGAGAAGGTTCTCCCTGAGACAAAAGAAAGAACCCTAGTATATTAAGGTATTAAACAAGAAATATCAAGGTACCAGTTTAAAAAATGCAGTTGCAAAATATTAAAATTTTTTAGATGTTTTGTCAGCTGTTTAAAGATACAAATTATATTCTTCATTTTATTTTAGGACTTCTCTTTAAAAAACAAAATCAAAATTTACAGACTGTTTCTTTCTGTCAGAAATGTAGATATTTTGGTTAAGTCTGGTTTTGAAAACTAAGTGTAATGAAATATTAAAGAAAAATAAATAGTCATAAAACTAAGATTCTTACTATAATATTCCTTAAAAACTTGAGGGAAGGAAAAACTTTTTCTGTCTTTTACAAATCAAATATTTTCTTACTTTCTAGCACAGCTTATGTAGAACATACTGGCTTGGAGACCCCTTCCTAAACATGACCTAAAATGTTTTTGTAGCCTCCTATGAAATCACGTGTTCATGTTCTTTGATGAGAACAATATTCATAGATTAGAAATTACAATAAAATTAAAGAAGTCTTAAAGTATAAAAAGAAGTATAAAAAACCAAACATTAAACCCACAAATTTCTGACAAGCAGAAGGAAGTCAAATTTGTCCTTAAAACGTACATTCTTCTCATAAGAACAGAAAACAGCTTACATACAATTAAATTAAGGCAAGTAACACATTCCTAAAGCTGAAAAAGTACTTTTTTCCCACCAAGTTCTCAGTCTGCTTTTGATCTTCTAATCTGTTGCGTAAAATTCAGTAGTATTGTGTTGTTGTTCACAAGAATTTCTTTGTTCATGCTTTAGATCAGGGTAGCTTGTGCATGGAACTCTGGGAAGTCTTGCAGATGTGCACAGAAGTGCTTCTCACTCATTGTTGAGCAGATCTTTCTTTCTTTCTCTTCCAGACAGTTAGGGAGCAATTACAGCAATTAGAGATCATTGTAACACATCAGTGGTTGTCTTTCTAATTTTATTATAGGTGAATGTAAGCTGAATGTAGAGAAGACTTCCAAATAAGCTGGACTGATGTGCACAGAGAAGGAATGAAGTATGGATGTGAAGGAACGTAGGCCTTATTGCTCCCTGACAAAGAGCAGACGGGACAAGGAGCGGCGCTATACAAATTCTTCTGCAGAAAATGAGGAGTGCAGAGTGCCCACGCAGAAGTCTTACAGCTCCAGTGAAACCTTGAAAGCTTTTGATCATGATTCCTCTAGGTTGCTGTATGGAAACCGGGTAAAAGATTTGGTCCACAGAGAAGCAGATGAGTATACCAGACAAGGTAGGCAAGATGTTTTAATTCAGAGTGTGTAAATTCATTAATTCCAAGGCATTCTTGCTGCAGGAAGAGCATGCCATTATATCAGTTTCATCAGTTTTGGTAATATTCTACACATATTGTACACTTTGCTTGTATCTCCCGAAATGCTTACAAATATAAGGAAGCATTTTGTATTATCTTTGAAATAAATAATATATGATGCATAGGAAGTAAATGGCCCGTGTTGGGCAATGGGTCAGTGACAATATTGCAGAGTCGTGTGAAGCATTCAGGCCTTAAAATTCAAAAACTAGAGCCCCAGTTAATCAGCTCATTTACAGATTTCCCAAAAGTTTGACACTCCTGTATATCTAAAATGTAAATAGCTTTAAAATTAATAAAAAATAAACAAATACGACTGTTTCAAGAAGGCCAAGCCCTATGAATAGGTTTGTGGAAACAGTATGTGTGGATGAGCATCCAAATAATGCATTAGCTCAGTGCCTTTATCTTCTAGCTCACAAGGGCAGTAACAGAGCTCTGTACAGTGAGTAAGGTGAATTAATTCACAATTTATGCATTTGAGTGTGTTGGAGGATTTTTTTAGTGGATATCTATGATACCTAACCAGATGCTAACAGATTGCTAAGACTCAATGTTGGATTTTCAGGCCCATCACTAGAAAGACATGAGAAGTCTAAATATCCATGGAGTTGCTGTGATCCTGGGCATCGTGCCGTAACTGACTGTACTTAAGCAGAGGGTTAAGACTAGATGATCTCAAGAGGTCCCTTTGGACCTCAGTGATTCTGAGAGATTGAACTTGGCTCAGGTTAGGGTTCAGCACTTATGCATCACTATTGGATTCAAAACTGTAGTGTTGGGAATTGACATTTTTACATTTCTACAACTAAGCTACTTTATTATAAGGAGGGGAAAAAAAAAGTTAGAAAATGTGTAGAGTACTGCAGCCCAGTTATCTAAAAGTATAAACCTAGGCCCAGGGCTGTGTGAACCTAAGCCTCAGTCTTCTGTTTAAATCTATCCTCTCTTTTATGCAGAAACAAGAATAGATTTAGGTATGGAAAAATAAATTTTTCTTCTTGTGAGGAAGTCCTTAGTTTTAATTTTAGAATGCTTAAAATTATTTTCCCCATTGGTGTCTTTTCTTTGTTCCACATAGAATAACTACGTTAGAATGAGAACTGGGCAGGTGGTGTTGACTTTTTTATCTACCAATGTTTGTAAGGCAAATAAAAATATTTCTCTTAGGCTTACGTAGCTGAGGCTTGCTGCTACTGTAGTCTACTTTCTGCTGTTTATTTTTGGTTCCTGTGATGTGTTGAAACTTCAGGTCATCACTATTTTCTAGTTTTCAGGTCATTAGTCACCTTGACATCATTACTTTTATAAGGTAAAGTCAAGAGGAAGTTTTCTAAGACCTGTACTGTAGGCACTTTCTTAGTACTAGTGAAGAAATTATATCAAAACGGGCACCATTTATTTAATGAATTCATAAACTATTGCCTGAATAGAGTGCTATTCTTTTTTAAATAGCAATAAAAAATTGGAAGAAGTTATGTGGTCTGGCATATGATATATGGTGGTGCACTGGGCCTTGGGTTTTTTTTCCTCCTCACTCTCTTCAGAAAAGCACATAGTATTTAGCCAATACTTATTGCCCAATATGCAATAAATTATATGTCTATAGGCCTAAAATGGTCGTCTGGGATGTATAATGTCCTCTTCACCTTTCAGTGGTCTCAGCACTGTCATCTATGCCCACTTGATTTCCCTCATGATCCTTTCCATTCTTTTTTATCACTTACTGGCTTTCTGTAATGCATGCTGGTGTGGCACCTTTGGGGACTACCTGCAGGTTTGACAGAGTCAGGTAATAAAGGGCTTGTTTTGCAGTCCTAACTAGTGTATTCCTTTGATTGATCTTTGTCTGAGAATTTTCAGCTTCTGGCATGGGATGTATTTTGTGGAAAAGGTCTTGAAGGTCATTCCAGAGGATTTTAAATAATATATAAAACATGCTTCCTTGTGGTTTTGGGTTTTTTCCCTCCTCTACCTAGAAATGAGTATAGATATGTGGCTTTGTTGACAGCCTGCTAAATCAACAAGAATTAAATCTATAAGAAAAAAGGCAAGTTTTAATAAATAACTTTAATTGGGAACTTATTTTAAAATTAATCATGATCAATGTTTCACTTTTTTTGGCCCAGACTGTGTAAAATAACAATATGAAATTTCCAGTGTCCTCGGGAAAGTTACTGGAGCAGTTATGCAAGTTTCTCAAGTCTCTCCAATGTGGAAGAATTAGAAATGTCTGTCTTTTTTTTTTATAAACGATATTTTAGGGTAAAGCCTTTCAAAGCTTTCTGCTAATGAATCAGAACTTTCCCACCTTTTCTTCCTGAGTTGATTCAGTACACGTCTTTGTGCTTCCTGCTTCCCAAAATCCGAAGGCAGGAACTCAGAAAGGGATACTGCTGTTGGAGTTAGGTGAGCTTTGTTTAGTGGTAGCTTTATGCCATGAGATCTTTACTTGTGGAGAGGAGATTCTCCTGTTGTCAGGAGAATCAGTTACAGGATCTTTTTCCTCATCTGTTGAATTTTGTTTGCTTTAGATTAATTGTATCAATAGAAATAAGAGTCTAAAAATATTTGTTTGTCACTATAATTCTAAAAACAGCATTTAAAATATATTGTACAATATTTAAACATGAAACTGTTATATAAATGGGATTATCTTGTCACTTTTGAACCCAATTGACAAGATTGAAAGAGCAGGTGTGCTTGTTTAGGAAATTGTAGATACTTCTATTCAACATGCTTTCAGGTAATGTCAATGAGAGGTTTCCTTCCATTTTTCTAAAGCCTCTTCATCTGTTGCAAAACTGTTTTATTTTTTAAAAGCTTTAGATAAGGATTATTTAACCTACTCTTTTTAGAACTTTTAAATCAGTTTTTTATATTTTCTTAGTTTATAAACCCCACATAAGTATGAAAAAAAAATTGATAAGCCTGTGAATACTTAAACTCAGCACCCAGCCATGTAAATGAAGGCTATGAGCTTTTTTTCTTAAAAGGAGTTTTAAGATAGATACTCAATTTTATATTGCATGTTGGAGAATATACCTAATCTCATGCTTGACAATGGATGAAGCTCAATGAAATACTATTTACTTTCCTAGATGTGATGATATGGTTGTTTGCTGTTTATGTATTAGGGGGGAAGAAGACACTAATTTTCTTACACTTTGAAGTATCCAACTATAAAGAGCAGCTGATTTAAATGTACAGCTTCTCTAATTGAATTTAGCAACCCAAATGCTTGTAGTTGATCATGAGTCCCTGCCTATGGCCTCTTCCAACCCAAACCATTCTGTGATTGATTCTATGATTGCATATTGCATTATGCCCAACTCTTGCTGAATTCAGGATTAAAGCTGACTGTATGAAGTTGAATTTCTGTACAGAGAAAAATTCCTGTGTTTAGAAAATTAAACTACTGTGTGAAGTGATATAAAGTACAGAGAGACTGCTATACAAAAACATCTGAAAGTATGACATGACTATGGTGTGGGTGGGAAGGACTGTAGAATATAGAAAGCAGTATTTTTGAAATTTTATTTGGAAAAAATAATTGGAAGTAATAATATAACAATATTAAAATAATTTGAAAGAGATCATGAATCAAACCTGGACTCAGAAGGACTGAAAAAATTTTATATTATTAGTAAGAAAAATGCAGGCAGGCAAAACCTGTGTTTTATTTACCATCAGATACATGTTAAGGGGAAGAGAGGAATACTCAATATCTCTCAGGTAGTCATTATTCCATTTCAAAGATTTTTGTTGTTGCAGAAGAGTATAGTGGTCCTATAGAGTGATTCATGTATCATGTCAGTGAGTTTTTTCACAGGAGCAAGAGGCTGAACCATAAGCACAGGTGGCAGGATGCAGTGCAGATTTGTGAGTGTTCGTCATTCCTCACAAAATAATCAGAGCACTTTTTGCAAACTGTGTGCATTGAAAAGCTGAGCTGCTGGGCACCTTTTTCTGTTAGAAGACCCAATGAGATAGTGCAGGTTTTGTTAATTTTTTACTTTTTGGAAACTTGGATCAAATATGGTTTATACTGCAGGTAAAGGTATTTGGTCTTTTTAGATAGCTGTGAGAATGAGTTCGCTGTGTTTATCAGGCAAACAATTTATTGTCAGCCAAGCTAAAAGAGAGACTGAATGTACCAAACGAGTAAAGAAAAAGAATTCCTTTCCTTCACAAGTCCACCCTGGATCATTGATACCAGGGTGCTAAAAAGCAAAGCCATTTACAGTACAATACAGTGTGTGGGTATATCACAGCTATTGTTCAGCTGCTATTCCCATGATAATTAGATTTAGGTGCTGGAAAAATATCACCATTCACCAAAAGAGGGACCTGAAGCAGTGATATATATGACAATTTTATTTTATTATATAAGATATTAAACACGGTCAAAAATACATTTTTAAGACTTCAGAAACATGAACCTTGATTGCAGCTTCTATCCTAATGTAATATGACTCCAAAGTCTATTGCTTTTTAATACTAGTTGCTCAAAATGAATTATTTGGATAGCAAAATGTTTAATCTTTTTAGTCACCATAAATGTCAACTGTAGGATTAAAGAATTTAAATGGTCACATTTTTAAACCTAAAGCTTGAGTAGTTTAAAGCAACCTGTCTGAAGCAGGGGAAGGATAGATACCCAAGACCATTTTTGATTTTCCACTACCTATGCCTTAGTGGTGAGCTGATTTTTGACTATTTAGTAGGCAAGTGATCCTCAAGAACTGAATCAGCTTGCCTTGCAGGTTATTTACACAAAGGTATGAAATAATGTATTAGTGACTTTGTGATCTCCCAGTGAGCAGATTAATTACCATTCAGTGACATGTCAAGCGCTGTCTCTCAAAATCGGAGGCACATATTAGAATTAGTGTTTTATGTTTTCTGGCTGCAGTGCAAGATGTGTCCTAATTGTTGTCATGAGAGATCCTTTTTTGTTATGCTAAAACATGGCCACCTGCAGTGTCTGCCTGATTTCAGTGAGTAACTTCTGTAAGCAGCATACAGTGCCAGTATGTTCTGGATAATTTTGTGGCCTTGAGCTAAGCACATAACCTTCTGCCAGAGGTTTTTTTTTTTTCCTTTTTTTACCATCTGTATTATAGGAATAATACCACCTACCCACCTCACAGGCATGTTGGGAAGATTAATTAGTTTATGTTTGCAAAATGCTTTGAAGATGAAAAGCACTGCAAGTGCTAAGTAGTCTTATAATCTCGTGTTGCTATACTAGTTACTTAAAGCAACAATAAGAAGTTAATTGGTTTTCAGGTTCCAGGTGATAAGGATCTGTTGACTTTTAAAGTTACTCTATTAGCTACAAAGTGGTACTAGGAAAAACATTTCTCTTTTTTTTGATTAGAAGTATATTTAACTCTCAGTGATATGCACACATGCTCTAAGGTATTCATCTAGTTGAAATTGGCCCCTTGTGAGCCATGGCCTGTGTATGAGCTACAGATCCAGAGACAAAGGGCAGTT
Organism: Neopelma chrysocephalum; assembly: GCF_003984885.1. Lineage (NCBI taxonomy): Eukaryota > Metazoa > Chordata > Aves > Passeriformes > Pipridae > Neopelma > Neopelma chrysocephalum. The sequence goes on along the minus strand of NW_020897700.1, from coordinate 9,364,870 downwards.
GTGATTCTCCAGGGAGAAATCAACCTTGGTTATCAGCAGTAGACTGCTTGATCAGGCATTTCTATGCGCCTACTACAGGTCCGTAGAGTAAAAACCTTGTCTTCCAATAGTCCAGTTGCAAAATAGGAGAGTTAAGTTCTTGATCATAATGATTAAGGGTTTATAAGATGAGCAAGGGGCCTTCGCAAGGATTTTCAACGTCATGGAAAGGAAGATACTGTAGAAGGTCTGTAATCCTTTTATATCTTTCTTGTATCATATATATCTTTCTTGTATCATATACTGAGATGTATGAGATGCTTCTGATGCTTCTGTTCATAATAAAAGCTAAACTGAGGACTAGGGAGATGAATGGATCACATGCATGGCTATGAAAGATGAGTTCAGGATGTTAACATCTATGGAGAGAATAAAGCCAGAAATGTGTGTGGTTAGAGATGGGGTGAAGGGAGAATGAGAGAGGCTGAAGAGTCCTGTCTCTGCTGGCTGTTGATTTAGTGCTTAGGGCTGAGATTCAGGGCTGGAGGCCAAGCTGTGAGTGATTGCTTATTCCATCAGTGGCAAATAAATGCATAAAGTGAAACAGAGATGTAAAATAGGAGTGATTCCTCAGAAAGTTCCATGATACTTTCTGAAATTAGTTTGTAAAGTGTCACAACTTACTGGCTTGAGAGATAGTACTCTGTGTTACTGAGCTTATTAAAGCCAATTGAGGAAATGGCAAAGCCAAGGGAACATATTTGCTTCAAGCTTTGTTTTTCTGCTTTTTTGTTTTGCAGTGCCATAAATATCTCTGAGTCATAAATCCCTTCTTGTTTTCAGCATAATGGACATTTTGTTAGAACATCTAAATTAGGACACTGCTACACTACATTTATTATGGGGGTTTACAGAGTGGAAAACGTCTTGAGGGGTTGTGATGGGTAGAGCAATAGAGGGCATGAGAGGTTTTCATTTCTGCAGAAGTTTTTGGGTCTGTATTCTGTGTTGTGGTTTGCATTTAGCTGCAGTGATGGTCTGAGCACCTCACTCTGTCCATGCATTGAAGAGTCAGTTTCCGTACTTGTGGGATACTTCTGTATGAAATTCCACAAATTGAAATGTATAGGCTGCTTTGAATAGGTGTGTTGGGTTTTTCCTTTATGCCAGTTCATAGCCTGTAGAACTAATCAAGTTTTCTACTATGCAGAGGGTCTATCTGCTCGCTTGTGGAGGCGAACATGCTTTTCCCTCATGCTATTCATCCCCATATGGAGGAAGAGCAGTAAACCTGAGCTCTAGTTTGCATGCTTCTCTTCATGCTGCCTCCTTCCACGTCTCCTTCTTTCCTGATTTCAAGCTTTATGTCATGTTATTAGCATTGTACTGACTTAAATGTGGCAGTTCATACCTGTCAGATCTGTGGTTGTAGGCTCTTTGCATACCGGATATCCATACATTGCTTACCTTTGGGTCATATTTTCTTCACATCTATTAAATTTAGGCTTTATTCTTATCTTGTAATAAATAGTTGCTAGGATGTTGATAATTTGGTCTCAGGATACAAAGATTAAGAGAGAGGTCTAAAATGTCTATACTGTCACTCTGCTCATGATCAAGACTTTGTGTTCTTTGCCACTCATGGAGTTGTATTTCTTTTCTAAATCTTCGAATCCTTTTTTCCCCTCTTGCAGCCCGTGATCAGGACAGCTGTGTTAGTTTGTCTCAATTTGGTTCGTATGTTATGTAATTGTAGAAATAAAATCAGATTTTTATATAAAATCCCCAATTTGGAACCATAATGTTTAAATTATTAATTCCCTTACTGGAACATGTCTTCTGTAGCTTTGAAGCTTTGAACTGTGCAATTGTGAAATTATTTTCAGCTGACTTTAATCTTACTCTTCAATAACTTCAGAAGGGCTTGACAAACAGTCTTTATCCCTATACTGGTTTAAGCAGTGTTTCTTATGTTCTAGTCTGTGGATTAGTAGTGAAGATCCCCTGCCACCTCAAGCCTAGCAGGGAATAAAGTTATGAGTTTCCCATTCTGCACTGGAAAACCAGTGGCAAGATGATACTGTTTTGTTCACATCAGTTCTCTATATCAAAAAATAAAAACTTTCCCAGGCTATTTTTTCAATCAGTGTCTCCTTGTGGTTCTATAGTAATAAAAATACATGGCTGGTTTAAATAACAGGTTTAAAATACTTTATTTCTCACAAATGTATGTATGTACTTTTTTTCCCCCAAGAATTGACTTGGGTTTTGAGTATTGCATAAAGCTCTTCTATAAAGAGTTGCACAGTAAGTACAGCTCAGAGAACTTACAGTATCTGTCACTAGGCTTTTCAGAAGTCTCCAAGACCATGACTTATGGCCCCAAATGCTTTTGTAAGTCCATGAGGAATGGGAGAACTGTGTGGTAATATTTTTTGAGAATAACGAGAATTTGAAAACTATATGCACGCTCAATGAGATTTAATATATTTTAATGCTCTTTGTTATTATGCAGTTTACTGGATATATTAGAGAAACAACTGTGTTTCATACGAATCTTACAGCTCCACTCCAAGTCACATGATGACAAAAAAAGGAGGTTAAGATGGAAGAGTGAATAGAGCGGAAAGGTCAAGAAGGGGAGATTAAGGGGTGACAAGGAAGATGGTTGTGACGAGTGAAAAGAAAAACAGGAATTAAGAACAAGAGGAAATGTGATACAGTGGATTAGGATGGTTTAAATTTCACAGATAATTTTCTCAAAAGCAAAAGAAAAAAATCAGTCTGAAGTAATAACAAAATACTATACTGAGTCAGAAAGAAAACGTTAACATAGGCAAAGCTCGTTGCTTGTCATTCTTCACTGCAATTTCTTGCATCCTAGCGAACAGAATTCTGCAAGTATAGCTTTGAAAACTCCTCTTAACTAAATATATTGTGACGTTTGTGTGACAGAATGGTTGTATCACATCCATTAGACATCCTCTCTTTTGTATAATTGCATTCTACCCACCTAACATTCTGACTTCTGGAGGCAGCATTTGTACGCTTCTTGTCAGAGTTTTCTAGAGCATCCAAGGTATCAGTTTTGCTATTTAAAAAAAAAACAAACCCTTCATCCTTTCATTTCCAGCAAATCTGTGATTCTACTATACATTTATTTCCATTTCTATGTCCTTCCTCTCAAGACCTTTCCTTACAATGGACCTCATTGTAAGTAAGTGTGTCACACTGTCTTTGCCCCAGTAAATGGAAAACAACATTTTCAAAGAAGTTGCATATTTTCCCTTAAGAAATCAGCTAGAATTGGCATTTGGAAGATGATGATTCTTATTAAACCAGTCCAGCTTTTCTTTGATGACCTAGGAAGATGACATCTACCCCATATTCTTATTGGTCCTGTAGTGACTACTTAATACCCTGCAAATAAAAGGGTCAGTTTTACTGCCTACTATCATATTAAAAGAAGCTACTTTTTGCATTTTGACTAGCATGCAATTGAACACTGTATTTTTTCAGGAATTAATAAAGTGAATAGACTAGCTCGTTTGCATTTAAAAGAGCCATTTCTTCATACTTGTCATGTATATGAGTTAGGATGGCAAAGTACTGTTGAATTAGGTCAGTAGTGTTGAGCTCTTGGTTGTACAGACATGATGAAGCATTTCAAATATGGTGCAGCTGTGTTCTGGCTTGTGCTTTTTAGAAAGTGTTCGGAGGTATTGAGAATGAGCTCTGCATCAAGAGCTTCAGTAGGAAAAACATATCCCCTGTATAGTGTCTAAATATGAAATCAAAAGGAAGTAAGTACTTTGCCCATATCAGAATGGCAGAAAGCAGTATGGTCCTGCAAGAGCCAAACTAAACAGAATTTTGAGTATGTACTTGGATAGATTTGGGACTTCTGCCTTTTTGGTACTGTCTGTCCTGTTAGGACAAGACCAAGGTCAGCAAAGGCACTAACACTATAATTCCTCTGGTTTAAAAACTAGGGGAGTGGGTGTATTTTTATGCTAACTAGGCAGGTGCTTGGGAGGCTTTTCAGATTTATATTTTTCTTTCCCTCTTTTTCAAAATAATCTACTGTTGCTAAAAGCTGACTTGTCAATTTATCAGGGGTTAATGAATTAGTAAAGCCAGTGCTGATGTTTGGAGATGCTGACAAATTTTCTTTTGGCAATTTTTTTTGTTCATTCCTTCTGTTTGTTTCTTTCACCTTTTCACAGTTTTTAAGATAATATCTCTGTGTACGTATTTAGTATAGATCCAACTTAGAGCAAGGACTGATAACTGAAGAAACATGGGATCTTTTCTTTTGGTTAGTAGTTCTCTTCAAAAACCCGTTTCCACACATAACATTTCCGATTTGAAGGTGAAGTTATTACAGATATCTTTAAATGACTTCCCCAGTTTAGGCCAGGGAAACAAATGTGGCACAAGTGCAGCAGCTTTCAGTTTAATTCTAGCTTTTAACTTCTGACTTTCTAGAGTAATACTTCATTTCTGAATACATCAAACTTGCTTTTAGCAATATTTGATTAAACTAAAAAAAAAATCACTTCCATTTCTAGACAATATAACCATTATGATTCTGGCAGAGAAATATATATATATACAGTCTTTTAAGAATAATAATTATAAATATTGACTATATATATTATAAGTAGTTGGTATACATACAAAAAAGTATGTATTTAACTTATTTAACCAATCGTATGTGGATCGTTGCTTACACAGAAAGTAGTTACAACATAAGAGGTAGGCTTGTATGGTTACTGTTGGCAAATGCTGTGTTTTTAGAAGTGATTGCTGCAGAAGCTTCTGAAAATTTTTTTTAGAGTTACTAATTAATTTTATTCTTGTGTACACAAATTGGGGATGTCAGCAGTCCTTACAATAGCCATTAATTGATATTCCTAGACAAGAGAAATGTAGTATCTAATGGTTGAGTGGTGGTAAACAACATTATTGTCGGGTTTTAAAATGTAGCTTCATGACACATCACCTCAAATAGTCCAAAACCCCCAAAGATGTCTCCAGAACAAGTCTCCTTGAAATGTTGCATCTAATTTTGTTTAATACCTTTTTGAAGGAAAGGAAAAAACCCACAAAGCATTATGCCTATCTGTTTATTCTGTGCCTACATTTTCTTCTTAGGAATTAGTTCATTACACTGGCCAAACTGTTTTTAAATCTTTATGAACTCTTGAGGCACTTACTGTCAGTGGGAGAAATTGCAAATGTGTGTATAGTATAAGAAACTGATGATTAAATCCCTGACATGGAAGTCATTCTGGAAAGGTTAATTAGAAAATCTACGAACACAAGAAGAACATCCTCTCTTCATGCTCTTTTTTCCCCACTAAGCTCCTACAACCTCATTTTCAGCTTTTATTTTGATTTCATAGTATTATTCATTATCAGGTAAAAGCTCCCAGCTACTCTGCTACCCACTAGGTCTAGGTCCCAGCTGTGTTCAGCTTCCCCTGGAACCTGAAAGATTTCCCGTTTTCATTGCTCAGGAGTCTTAAGGTGATGTAAAATTTTTCTATTACATATATATAATTTCCTTTGGGATATAAATTCCTACAAGAATAAATATTTTTATTTTTCCAGATCAACTTTTCTGTTTGGCTTTTGTGGATTGTTTGGGGTTTTTTTGTTTTGTTTTTTCATTTGTGTAGGCAACTTACATGGAGTACAATCCTCTTAGTGAAGCTCTTAGGAAAGCTTTAATTCAGAAGATTATGTAGCCTGATGATTCTAAAGCTGTTACAACATTTCTGGGATATGTTGTAAAACTTCTCAGTGTAGTGAAAAACTCTAATATATTGAATGGGATGAGAGAGCAATATTTAAAACTGGTTCGCTTTTCTGTTTTGGCCCCATGACATGCAATCTTGGTGGGGGGTTTTTTAGCATTCATAAGAGGGGGAAAAAAGAAGAAAATATTTTGCATGGAGGTAGGTTGTTGTAAACATAAAGTAAAAAAAATAAAATACATTAATAGATGGTAGATGGTATATTGTACCTGAGACCAACTCTCCTAGAAAGATCAAGGAAGATGTTGTTATATAATGCCTGAAGTAGTTTCTCCTAAAAGAAAGTGTTTAAGAGGAAAATAAAAGTGTGTATGTGTGGGAAATAGTCTCTTCAAATCACTATGCCTGCACAGATGTCTCCATGAGTGCAAAGAGGCTGTTTTTGCAGTGGAGGGAGCCTGGAGTGTGTGGTGCAGGCTGGCAGAAGAGCTGCAGGTTGTGATGCTCAGCCACTGCAGCTGGTCCTGTTGTGGCTAAAGAGGCACTTTTTGTTTCTGTCTGCATCCTTCCTCACCTTCACATCTCAGCACTGTGAGGTTGTGTGGACCATAGGAATAACAGCTTGCAGCATTGAAGTCAACAGCAGTTTTGTTAGTGGTTCAAGTAACCTTATCTTTGGTCAAAAATACCTCTTTCCTTTCCATTTTGCTTCTCAAGCCCCCTTTTTTTAGAACAAATGAGATGCTGCATGTGCAATTGTGTATACACCTTAGCCCCTCCATATGTGTAGAGATATCTGTATACATACACTCGTGCACATAGGCTTCTCCTATATTTGTATCTGACTTGAGGGAACTGTTTGAAAATGTAGATTCACATAATAATGTACCAAACACATAAACTAGTGTTCTAGACTGTCGCCCTTAGCATATATATATCAAAATGCAAAATAATAATAAGCATATTAGACACTTTACTACTTTCAGCTCTGACCCTATTACCACTGGGCGGTTTGTTTGGCCTGTTTCCTTCGCTGATTAGTTTCAGCTCTCATAAAACCTGAAAATTCACATGCCATGGCAGCTTAAAAAAATTACAAGATACAATCAGTATGCATGGGAATCCCTTTTCTTATACCCTTCACACTGTTCAGACATAGTCATAGATATGCTTACTCCTTTATATTTACCTCCCCAGCTATATTTTCATTAAAATAATATATTCACGCCTGCATAATAAATACTTAGAGTTTTACCTAATTGTAGTAACTGATTTTTATTATTTATGAAAGTCATTGTCAGAATTCTTTTATGGTTCTGACTGCTAAGAAAATTATAGCAACAACTGCATGTGATTGCAGCAATAAAATAATAGATCACTTAAAAAAACTCAGTGACCAGTGCATTAACTCATAATATTTCAGGAATTATTTACACTTCTGTATTCACACTTCTGCAATTCTATTACTTTCTCATTGATAGGATTCTGTTCTTGTCATATTATAAGCTTTAATTATCTTGCTACCGTGTTTTTGTGTTAAGTGACTAATTTTGGAGAAATCAGGATGCTTGTCAGATTCAAAGATTGAATATATGTCCTAATTTGTTCTCAGAGCTATGAAATAATTGTGGGCTAGGGTGGAAAAGCATTATGGGTATAGGCATGCAAAGGAGCTTGCCAAGCGTCTATATATTATAAAATGTCTTAAATTTACAGACATAAAAGTAAGATGAAGACACAGCCATTAAAAAGGCAGTCATTTTTGAGTGTCGCATAATTTAGACACTCTAAGTTATTGAAGTGTCACAAGTTTATTGCGCCTAATTTATTAATACAATCATTTGAGATTCACTTATGTCTCTTGCTCTGCCCCAAAACAGAGGCTAAAAGTCTGTTAAAATGCATAGACTCTGCTTCAGCAGTAAAAGTGAAAAATGCTTCTGTGGCGACACAAAAAATAACAACTTTACTGTAGTACTTGCAGGTAATGGGTGGCCATATTTCTGTTTATTTGTATTTGTGTATTAAAGTGTGACAGAGAGATCAAATAACCAACTGAGTTTGATTCCCATTTAGCTTTCCCATTGTCACATTAGGGGACATCTGCATGGGGAAAATAACCTGGTGTTTTGGCCTCTAACCAGAGTAAACAAACAAACAAACAAAAAAACCACTTCAAAACCAACCAACTAAAAATCCTGACGAATACCCTGTTAAGTGCTTTGGAAGATAATTAAAAAAAAAGAAAAAAATATAATTTATTTTTAATCCTTTCATGCACTGAATTGGCTTTTCTTAGTTAGCAAGTTCTGTTTTGTTTATTTGCTACCCAGGACCACTTTTGATGTATTTAAGCAGTTGACAAAACAGTGCTGAGGTCTACTCTGAATGAAAATGGGCACTGCAGAGAGCTGGAGACAAAAGAATCCACTTGATTGTAATACTGACAGAGTTTTGACTAAACACCATATGTGATATGAGACAATTATACACGTGAAGAGTTTTAACTTTTAGATTTTTTAAAACAAAATAATAAAAAAATTCTCACCTTTTGTTATCTTTTTTTCCCCTAATCAGGACAGAATTTTACCCTAAGGCAGTTAGGAGTTTGTGAACCAGCAGCTCGTCGAGGACTGGCATTTTGTGCGGAAATGGGGCTCCCCCACAGAGGTTACTCTATCAGTGCAGGGTCAGATGCTGATACTGAAAATGAAGGAGTGATGTCTCCAGAGCATGCCATGAGACTTTGGGGCAGGGGGGTCAAATCAGGGCGCAGTTCCTGTCTGTCGAGCCGTTCCAACTCAGCCCTCACTCTGACTGATACCGAACATGAAAACAAGTCCGACAGTGAAAATGGTAAGTTCTTACGCATATGCCCCTATATGAATTAATGTTTCATTGCTATTTTGGTTGACACCCAGTAATTTTAAATCATTAAAGGAATGGCCTTGAATTATTTACCTTCTTCCCCCCCCCTTCCCAGGAAAGTCAATATTCAGTGTCAGTCCTAACTAATGCAACCTTTGGGTGTGATGTTTTAGCTGTAATTTTGAAAGAGTTTAGTCACAAAAATAGATTGTTATCTCAGGCCCTGATACCTGTTACCCTCTGGGGAACAGCTTAGTGGTGATAAAGTTGTTCCCCAGGCCAACTTGCATTCAAAAGTTTTGTCATAAACTGTTCTTCAAGACATCTTGGAGAAGCTGCAGAATCTAGAATGAATGAATGAATGCAAAGAATAGCCTATTAACAGGACTCATGTGATTGGAAAAGAAATTTGATTGTGCTTTAAACTTCTTAGCTGATGAGGAATTGGAATTGTGGTGAAGAGGGACATATCGCCTTGGATGTGCTAGTGGGACTGGATTACTGTGCAATTAAAATCTATAACAAAAATCTTAACAGAAGCTTTGTAGGATGTGGGATATGACCATCGTATATTAAGTCTTAGTGGTTAAATGAAAATAGGTTAATACAATTGATTGATTCATTTTTAAAGCTTTTCAAAGTTTTTTTACCTCCTCTTGAGGTTATGAACAGAATCTCATGTGTTGTTAAATGCTAAATGCACAGATCTTGGAAAACGTTTTATCTTCCAACTTCTTTTTACCTGTAGAAGTTTTCCAGCTTCACTAGAATTAAAATGATTGTTCTGTTAACTTCATGACAAATTCAAGAGGAAATTAAAAAAAAGAGTAACAATGAAAATTAATGATGGCTATTGCCTGCATGTCTACATGTAATTTTATTAATTTATTAAACCTGTCTGTTCAGCTGTACAAAAGTCAGAGCAATTTTATTGCTATCCTCTGGCAATAGCTGTAACACATTGTGGGAAACAGCAATGTAGGTGTGTATGTATGATAATCCTTAAAAGAACAATGCATTTTTATTTTAAACTACAAGCAATAAAATTTAGTTTTTCCTATTTATTATTTTAACTTCAGTTTGAGAAAACAAAACCAAAGCTATATTTTGGTATTATTCATAGTTGTTTTTTCCTCTGGTGGCTGGTTCTACCTGAAGATGCCTGTGCAAAACAGCTGTCTCAAATGGGACCCTCCTTTTTGTGTTGGACTGAATGCTCCACGGTACCTGATCAGACAACTCTATGTTCACGGGCAACTTGTGTCATGCTTGGAACACTTGTTTTGAGTCAAAGGCAAGTTCTGAAAGAGGAGGACAGGAGTACTTGCCTACAGCTTTTTGGCAGTGAAGTTTCTGTGGGATAATGTTTGATATTTCAACTGCAAAGCAATCTAGGATGAATTGTTGAGTAGTCCTGTGATTTTTCCTTTTGAAAGGTCTATGCTGAAACAGATTCTCTTGAGCCTTTTGTAAAATGCTAGGTAATGATCTTGAAAATATGTATTTATATACACATGCATGCACATAGACTATTTCCATAGAAAGCCATATCTTTACATTACCACAGAGGTGACTGCTTCAGAAGTACTGTAGGTTTGCTATACTTTTTAATAGGTTTCATATTTATGGCTTTTAAAAAGGCAAATTGTTGGTTACGATATACCAAAACTTCCTCCATCAGTTTAAAGTTAGAGTGTTTTGTTTTTTAATGTGTGAGAAGACTGTCAATATGTTAGCAAATACATTATTCTGCAGTGGTTAAAATCATGCAAGGAATGTCTGGCATTTGATACAACTTCAATGAAGAGTTTAGCCACTAAAAAGGATTACAGTTGATTTATTTATTAATAGGGAAGCCGGCAGTCCAACTTAAGAATGTACTGGGACTGCTGTGAGGCTAATGAAATTTTGATGGCTTGAGAGTCCCCTAGGGTTATGAAACATATATAACGTGGACCATGTCATGGGCCACTGTTTCAGTGGCAATGTTAGAGTGGTGAAAAGCTTGATCCTCTTTGGTATTTTTTCTCTGAATTTTTGTTCCCACTGAACATGGAAGACTTGGCTGAGAAATCATTTTATACACATAGTTGGAATTCCATATGTTTAATCCTCAAAGTAGAATATTAAAAAAAAAAAAAATCACTTAAAACCAGGGAAGCTGTAGCGCCCTGGCAGGAACAGGTGCCCTAATCAAAGAACTAAACTGCAGGTGTGAGTTTTGGTAATTTGGCCTAAAGTTAAGAGCTGTGCCAGTATACTGTTAAAATCTGACAAACTTGATAATGCTACGAAACCGAAGGCAGAGTTATGACAAGTTCTCTGCACTGCGTCCCCCTTTGTCGTGTGTGAAAGATTCTTGACTGAATTTTGATGGAACTGTTTTACAGGTAAATGCGTTTCTATGCAGCAAGTTTATCTCTAAGGTGAATAAGGAGCAACCAGTTCTGATTAACAAAACACAACACCACCAGATCGCACTCAAGTAAAGGCCTCAGTGTTTGAGTGATCCCACTGTTCACCCAGTAAAACTATTCACTGTTTAAATAGTCCATTTCCATAAACAGACATTATTGGAGTTAGTTGGACTTGTCAGGGTGATGATAACTTTGACTTATCCTAAAGATTTATGACCTCAGGATTAACAATTTGATGAATGTACTTGGGGTTTTCTTTCTTGCAAGTTAGGCAAGAAGAGAAGCTTGGCAATAAAGTACCCTTCCTTTCCTTCCTTGTAACCATTGTGTATATTTGCTCTTCTGAAATAATTGTGGATTGCATATCCCTCAGGAAGCAAAACTTGAAGTTCTGTTGCATAGTTAAGTAAGTGGCATAGTTTGCTGAAAATACCTTTACTTGTCAGGTCTTAAGAAAATGTTTCTAAGATCCTAAAAAAGTGATTTAAATTTGTAAATAATATTGGCATGTTTAGAAGTTTCTTTAAACAAATAACATTGCACATGATCAAGTTGCAAAATTTTATATATACTAAGAACATACGATGAATGCCAGCAGAATTTTTTTTTTTTTTTAGAAAACAATACAAGGTTTATCAAACATAGGGTTTGTAGATGTATTCTCACATCAAAGTTTTAGGTTAGTGCTCAGTAAATAATTCTGAAGAGAAATATTTTACTTCATTCAAGTTCAATATACGACTCTTGGCATCATATTCTGAGAGATTTGTCACGTCAGCCTCCCTGAAGGAGAACCTGCACCCGTTAATCTGCGCAACCTACCAGTGTCACGTACAGTATGATGTATGGGTTGGAGCACACTGAGCAGGCACATGTTTCTTCAGGCTTTCTTCTCCATTCCCATTGCAAGTTGTTTCATAAATGCTGCATCTAGAAATTTATGTTGGTAATTGTTCTAGGAGCTGTCACTTTGAAATACAAGCAGCCAGCTACTTTATGTTGTTAAGATATTCTAAGATTACTAAAGCTTGTCTTTTAAACTGGATAAATATTCCAGCACAGTATGAGCTAGAAGCTGTAGTTAGGCTTCAAATGGCCCATTTGCTTAAAGGGTCAATATATTTTTAAGGTATCTTAGAATCCACTTACATATTTAAATTATTTTTTAAATCCATTAAACTGCAATCTCTGACTTAATGAGACATCAGAAGGTTAATAAGCAAGACATGAAAGCTAATCGAGCAAGTTACTCCAAAAATGTAGCACCTTATTATTATTTATCACTGTAAAGTTATTTGATCAGTTTTGTATGCACTTTTTGTGCTGGCCTGAAAGTCAGGCTGTGGCAGTGATTCTGATTGGAATGTCACTCATATAAGACTTAAGACTTATGTCAAGTCCATGTCACTTTCTATTCCTTTGGAAGCAGTAGTGACAGTGCTTGTGAAAAATAGCTGAGCGCTCCAGAGACATGCATACCGCATAGCTGACTACCACAAAGACTACCTGGGCACATAGAAAGTACTTCTGATGGCACTAGAATATAGGGATTATTTTTTTTTTTATTTAGTGAGAGTTTTGCGTGGGTGTTTGTTAGAAGACCAAGGGAGATCAGGATGTAACAAAATAAAAAGAATAAAGGGAGAGAGGAAGTGTAAGTTCATGGTCTCAAGCAGTCATTCAGAATTGGTTAGATAAATGGTTTGGAACTTGAACCGATTTTTCACAGCTGCAGAAAAGTAGATATTGCTGGTAGAATGTTCATTGCTGAGAGCTTCTATAAAGAGAAAATATCAGTTTATCAGATGTGTGAGCACCTGCTTGTTTCCTCTCCAAGTTCAGACAGTTTCTAAAGACAGTGTTCTTGTGAACCTAATACTCTCTTGTCCTTCCAGAATGATGAATTTACTGGCATTCAGATATCTGAAACCCAGGAAATACATTGGTAAGATACTTGTCAAGACATTTTAAATCTCTTCTCTCTAACCCAGTTCATCTATATAACATATACCTGAACTCTGCATTCTTAAATAATGCACATAATTCAGGAAGTAGTGTTACACGTTTTCACCCATTTAACGTCTCTCTTTATGCTAAGGCCCAAAACTTGATTTAAATAAACCCTATTGAATAGGAGCTGCTTGGTACATGCCAACCAATGTACCAAATGCTGAGCCTATGGATCAAAACCAGCCACATAGCTGATGAATTAATCGTCATCTTACTGCCATATCACCAATTACAGCTTGTTCACTCTTTCACACAGTATTCCATCCAGAAATTGTCTACTCCTCATTAAGCATGCCAATACCTCTTAAATCTTGCTTTGCTGCTAAGAAATTTCTTGATCAGGAAATCAGTCTGTTTTATTGTTGACAGCAGTCAGCTCTGAAATAATATTTAATATATAAATAGGCATACAAATTTTTCTTTGGTTACAGAGACATGGAACAGAAATCCATTAACAAAAGTAGTCATCTGGTTTTCTGCAATATTATCATAAGTTTTCTATAGTTATACCAATTTTCAGATTCTATTCTGATTGTAGTTTAGTGGATATATTTCAATTAATTATCTTCTTAGCATTCACTGTTAATACAGTTGAAAATCATGTTCATAATTCATTTGACTGGTGGCAATGGCTTGGCTGACCTTTTTGCAGTAACTTTTTGGGGTCTCATAGGTTTCAGAGGTTTAAGTGTCGCTAAACCTGCTGTTGAGGAAAAGCGTGAGATTCCAAAGGACCATCTTAATTATACTTTCACCATGGAAGCCTGGTACAGAACATAGGCCAGAGGATGAGGCTCTTTGCAACACTTAGACAAATCTGATGTGCAGGAACTCTAGGTTTAACAACTGCTGACAGCAATAAAATTAGAATTGGAGTCTGTAAGGAAAAACAAATCAAAGCACAAAATTTCAGAGAATTCACTCTTGGCTGTTAAGCTTATAAATCCTTCTAATGTTAAGGAGTGGTGGAAGAGGTATCTAAAGACCAACTGTCATAGCTCAGGATTTCTCCGCATATCTGAGTTTTAAGAAAAAAAATGCAGAAAAAGGAAGGAAGGTCAAATTTTTGAGGAGGAGCTTATGAAGATGCTTCAGGAGGACTTTGGGGAAATCCAAGCATACAATTAAAATTGAGACACAATCAGTAAAAAAGTAGAGTCTTATAGAGAAATATGAATGCTAAGAAAAGGGAAAAGACAGAGTTGATTTATTACTTAACAGTGAAGGAAGACTATATTGCTGATGTGTTTTCTTCTGGTTGTTTTTGTTTCAGCATTTGCTACCTGAGTAACTGAACATTTATACTCTTAAATAAAGGATTACAGGTTACTTAGGTAAATACATTTTGTCCTGCATGTATAGAGTGTCTACAGCCTCTGGGCTTTTTATGATTCATGTGTGAGAAACCACTGATGATGGATATGGTTCTGGAAGGTAAAAAGGAGGAGGAATCAGTGCCCAATCAGTGAGATGGGAAACACCCAAGAAAAAAAACTGTAAAAAGTTTATGCTTCTTAACAATAAGTATGTGTTTGTACTAAACGAGTCTTGTCAAGGTGTAGTGCTTTCCTTCTGTGAAAGTGTAAGCCACTCCTTGATAAGGAAAATGGAGCAGATGCTAGTAGTAAAAGGTGTTTTGATATTGGCGGGGGGGGCTTCTGACACTGCCTCACTTCTCACATACTCATGAATAGGGAGATGAGGTCTATGTTCATTATTACAAGACAAATGTACAACTTACTGGAAAAATCCACAGGAAATAATTATCATTACTTCATGAATTGGCAAGTTGAATCAAGTAGTGTGCCATGTAGTGTGTTGAGATTTTCTTAATGACTTAGATAATGCAAATAGAATGTTGTAACTCAGAATCACAGAGACTTTGTAGGACAGGATGTAACCTGAAGAAATAATTCTGCAAGAAAAAATGCAGTTCAGTAAATAAAAGTGCAAAGACTGATTTAGGTGAGCTTGCTCAAAGTCTTGTTCAGTAGAGTTTTGAAAATCTGCAAGAGAAAGAGCACATCATTTCAAGGCAACTGTTCTGGTGTTTAACCAACTTAATTGGGAATTTTTTTCCCCTTTGTATCTAATCAGAGTTTCTCTTGCTGCAATTGTGACCCCTGCATTGGATGGTGGAACACCAAAGTTAGATTTCCACCTTTTGCCTCTTCAAGCTCCCTCAGCTTCTCCTCAAGTTGTATGCACTCCAGTCATCATGGGCAGCCTTCACTGAATTCATTCCAATTTGTCAGTGTTGGACTGGCAAACCCCACATGGAATATTGTACTCTAGGTAAGGTCTTCAAATGCTGACTACAAGGAACTAATCACTTCCCATGGTATGCTGGCTCCATTCTTCTGAATGCAACCCAGTATGTAGTTAGGCCTTATTGTTGAAAGGGCACACTGCTGAACTTGTCCACAGCGACTCCCCAGGTCCTTTACTACAAAGCTGCTTTCCAACAGGCTTCCAGCTAGTACTGTTAGATGTGGTTATACTACCTTTGGAATTCATGAAGTTTTTTTCAGCCAATTCTTCCAGCCTGTTGAGATCCCTCTGAAAGACAATCCTGCCCTGCAGTGTGTTGATCACCCTTTCCAACTTGGTGTCATCCACAAACTTGCTAAGGGCACATTCCATCCTATTAATTCTCAATATGTTAAATGTAGTACAGATATAAAACACTATCAATCCCAATATTAGC
This sequence comes from Neopelma chrysocephalum, assembly GCF_003984885.1. NCBI lineage: Eukaryota > Metazoa > Chordata > Aves > Passeriformes > Pipridae > Neopelma > Neopelma chrysocephalum. The sequence continues at coordinate 9,349,127 of NW_020897700.1, read as the reverse complement.
CCATGAGGAATGCCAGTAATGTCAGCCAACAGCTGCTCTTTGCGCTACAAAACGCTATTCTTTAAGCCTCTTCATACAACCAATTTTCCACAAACTGCACTTTGTAGCTCACCCAGTCAGTCCATCTCTCTCCAGTTTGGCTACCAGGATACTATGGGAGACCATGTTGAAAGTCTTGCTGAAGTCAAGGAAAACAATATCTGCTGCTTTCCTTTTGTCTGCTGAGATTAGCTGTTCGTTAGCTAATGAGCAGTCAGGTTGTTTGGGTGTTATTTGCCTTTAGTGAGTAAGTACATGTTAGCTGTTCTCATTCACTTTCTTTTCCTGGAGGCCTGTCCTGGCATATGAAGAATGACTCTAGCAGTATTTGTTCCATAATCTTCCCTGGGAGACTGGGGTGAGGCTGACTGCCTCTACTTCCACATATATTCCTTACCTATCTTGAAGATAACATGCCCTTAGTCTTCTGAATAGTCATCAGGAGCCTTCCTCCATTGCTATGACATTTCAAGGAATCAGACAGTGGCCTTTCAATGATGGCCTCCTGTCTGGGCCCCTGGACTGGGCCCCCCACCATGTATGCCCGTCGTGCGAATGTGGTGCCTAACAGCTCACTTTTCCTCTGAGGGCTTCTCAGCTGTGGTTGAGCTTTCACTTCTCCATTCCCCATCCTGCATGTCCAGGAAACATGTATGTATTCCCCCTGGATAGCAATCACCTCAAGGTCATAGTGGTTATTGGTCAGTGGTGTTTTCTGTGGTATGTGACTGTTTCTTCCATGAGTTTATAATGTGCCTACTGAAATAATCCTGCTGCTGCATCAGTGCAGTGCAGACAGAAATAACTGCATTTGTGACTGGTTTTGGGACTATATTTTGAGGAAAATGCCAGACAACGGGAGGCCTAGAGAAAGGTTAACAAGCATGATCAGGAGTTTTAAACACATGACACTAGAACAGATTGGGAGAACGTAGCCTGCTGTGCCTACTGTGTTCTGTCTAGATATTGCTGCTGTTACAAAGGCCACATATGGCAAATAGGGCCAGAGGCAAATAGTGTGAATAGCAAAAAGTACAAGTTAGTCAGACAATGGCCTTCCAAGAGTAGCTCAGTGAAAGAGATTGCTGAAAGAGATGCAGATATTTAATAATCTAACATATTTTCTAAAACAATTTTTAAGTGCTGGTGTAGTTACTGTTGGTCTTTGTGGAAGAGGGTGGGCAATAGAAATTCTTCACTTCCTTTCTGGTTTTGTTTTTTGTGAGTCATTTGTTTTATTCAACCCAAAAATTAGTAAGCAGGAAGCATGTTGAGAAAATTAAGGCCATAAAAACGTTGCTCCACAATGTAATATAATATTAATATTTATATATTTTTTCTTCTAATTGGAAATGGTTAACTTTTCATAGACTTTTTTTTCTTATTATAAGTTTTATATAAAAATATTGCTTTTCGGTTCCCCTAAACAAAATGTGTTGTTCTGGATGTACTTCTGCAAAGAAACCTTAAAGCAAACATCTCTTTTTCATCTAAGTTATGTTTTAATTGTGGCGTTGCTATGAGAGTAAAGCATGCTTTGTACATCTATAAACCAGTAATCTCTGCTGTTTTGATTTGGAATGTGGTTTTTATGTCCTTGAAAAATAACGGTGGTAGCAATAAATGGTTTTAATTAATGAATTAGAGAGGAAAATATTTGCTGAATCAGGTTTATTGATGGAAATGTTATTAGAATAAAAAGGAGGAAAAAATATCTGTCAGCTGTGACATTATTTTGTAAGAAAGTTTCTTGACTACCACTTTCTTAATTTCTTGTATAGTTATGTTGATACAGTGGGGGGTGTGTGGGCATACGTACATACCTATAGATATATATTTTTATGTTCATCAGCTAAAACCAAAATAATGGTAGAGGTAAAGTTTGAATAATACCTGTTCTATATAAAAAGTAGGCTTATTCATATTCAATTGTTTTAAAGGTGTTTTTTAAGCTTTATCTAATTTTGATTTGCAATAAGATTTGAATTGCGTTTACTTTTATAATTAAATATGTCATATTGAGAAATAATCTAATTATGATTTCAACTTTAAAATAAACATAGGTTGTGCTATTGTAAGAGTATCAGCAATAATTACAGTTGACAGCTTTTGTATGCAGAGAAAATCTATCAAGAAGATTTCTTTTTTACAGAAAGCTGCAAAGGCTTTTGGAATAGACAGTTCTTTGAAACTAACTCTTATTAAACCCATGTAATTACTTACTTTGATGTTTTCTGGATAAAAAGTTTATTTTTCTTTGATTCAAATGAGAATTCACTGTGAAATTAAATTTCAAGTCAGATTTGAAAATTAATTATTTTTACAATTATTAATATGTGGGTGAAACTGTTCAGAACTTTTTTTGGTCTATATAACATACTGATCTGTTGGCAAAATTTAAGCTGCTTTTATTGATTCAAGGTGCGAAGAGGATGAAGTCTCAAATCTCAGAAAAAGGAAATGCTTGATAAGAAGCCGTGGTTTTGATTTTTATTCCACGTACTCCTTATCCCTGCCCATTCAGTATACCATTTTTTCCTTAATTATATCAGGCTTGTGTTTAATTATCTATTGTTTTCACCTGTAATTGTAAAGAAGAAGAAATGTAGTTTTAGCTCACTGAAACTAGGAAGAATAATTTTTTTTCACTCTACCTTAAAAACCTTTCAGGGGCAAGGCCTTTGATGACTGCTGTGATTATTGTGGCTTAGTCCAGGTTTCTGTATAGTACATGGAAATTTGCAAAATTCATATCAATATCTTACTTTGATATTATTTCTTTTTCTTTAAATTTCATATTTGTGAACCCACAGCATCAAGTAAAGAAAGATGAAGGGAAACCCTTATGGATTAAATTACAAATATGAAAAATGTTTAGTGGGTGTGTGTATCTCATATCTTCTCTAAAAGCGTCCATAATAAATAACAGTTTTCCCAGAGTTTGAAGATTCTGTGCAGCTGCTATGCCAGATCTGTACTGCTGCTGGCGAATCCCTCCCTGGGGTACTATGGCTTCTGACTAGGTACATCTGAGACAAAATGTGAGCATTTCCATCTTTAGTGCAGTATTCACAGCAGAAAAAGAAGCTACTGACCTGGGAAACCCTGGTTCTTGATTGTCAGGCCACGACAGAGAAGAGACTGACAACAGGATGACTTCTCTGGTTGACTGCATTATGGTTACTTTTTGTCTTGTGGTGAAATATATTAATAAATGTGTGTATATGGGTATGTATGCATATATATGGCTATCCTTACAACACCTTTTCTTATACGTTTTTTTCTTACAGCTCATACACGTGGCTTTCATACAGATTAAACATATAGGGCTGAAGATAGTTTGTTTCTTCTTCAAATGACTTAGAAGCTTTAGAGCATTTTCCTAGTGAATCCATGTGCAATCATGAGCATAGGCAAAGGAACTGGTGTTACGCATCTGCCAGTTGAATTACTGTATGCTGGAGAAAGAGATTGACTCCCCCCTCCAATCACTGAGGTTTAATAAATGTAATACTTCTATAAACTACTTTAAAGTTACAAATAAATTGCTTTGGATAATTGCTGATGACTAATACTATGAAGTCTCAGTCTGCACCTGTGGCAGACTAAAGAGTTTGGATTGCTTTGTTTGTCTACAAAACTTAAATTTGTTTTTGTAGTGGGTTTCCCTGAACCCAACTGTATTGGTCACTTGTGCTCTTTGAAGAAAAATAGCAGAAATGAGAAGTGTAAGATATTTTCGGGCAAAATTTAGTTCTTTGTTAAGGTTTCAGAATTGTGTTTTCTGCCTGCTGTTGAAGATGGATATTGAGTGTATCAAGATAGTTTATAATCTTTTAAGTTCTTTTGAATATTCAAAGTTTCCAAGATATCTGGGTCAAAATGACTTTGAAAGAAGTGGCCTTCATTAAATGAATAGTATCCAGTCCCCTTCCATGTAGATTTAACTAGAATTGTTCAAGCTGCTAAGTTCTTCATTGCATGTTGCTGTATGCTCTATAAGGAGATTTATTTAAAATTGCTTAAAAGCTGCACTCAGTAGTGGGGAATTCTGCTGCTTGTTCCCTTAACTACTTTAGCTGCAGAGAACATATGACGTCTTTTTCATTAACTGTCTTTGCTGCTTGTTTGCTTTCAGTGGAGTTCTAGGAGATTGTTATATTGTTTTGTAAACTCAATATTGCTGGATCCTGGCTGCTTATGGCAATTGAGATGAGATTAGATGCTTTTGTTAACAGGCCCCAGACTTTAAATTTATAGGGACTAGGCACCATCTGTTCTCAATTAAAGGTCCTGAGGTCTGAAATTAATTCCTTCCATTGGTCCATTAGACTCAATCTTTTGACCTGAAGTCATGATAAGGTTATATTAGCCTCTCGAGTCTTGGAAAAGTGAGGAGTTCATGCAGGGGCAATGCTGAATATTCCTATTAGTCCTTGTATCAGTGTAGTTAGAAGGCAGAAAGCAATGATTGTTTTTCCATTTTACAGGTAGAGTGAGATTTTTTTAAAAGTGCCCTGGAGATGTAGAGCTCACATCCTCATGAGTTGTAATAGGACCTGTGCTTCTAAATCATAGAAGTGCTATTGAAAATCTTTCCCAGAAAAATCAAATTAGCATAGAGAATGTTGATTAAATTCACAGAAAGACTTGATATAGAAGTGGGCTCAGCATATAAGTCTGTTGTTCCCAGACTCACGTTTGCTTGTTAGATTAGCTGTGTTGTGCTTCAGCTGTCTTTCATTGATTCCTTCTGCAGCTGCAAAATGATGGGGGATCTTACCAGAAGTCCTGGCTCTAGAATTGTTCAGCCAGTGCATTTGCTGAATTTATGTCTGTCCTGTTGTGTGTAGATGTTGCAGAGAAGAAATGGATGGATGGACAAATTGGTTCGTATTTTTGTGGTTGTTACTCCCTCTCCTTCTCATTTCCTTTCTATATTTTACTGAAAATTGTGGTTTGCTTTGTCAAAATACAGCAGGAAATACTGTGGAGTAGAGGGAAAATATAGCCACAAGCCTTTTAGTTTCAAAGGAAAAGCTCCAAGGTGCCAAATAGCTGTGCTAGTTACTTAAATTTACTGGCAGTTCCTATACACAGTTCAGGTTACAGGATCTGGTAGTTCCTCAGCAGACTTTGGTTTTATTTACACAGCACTAATAATCTCCTGGAAGACAGTTTGTATTGTTTTTGAGACTGAATTTTCTTCAATGTCTTAAGAGTATTGCTGCCCTAACCCAAAATGCAATTTATCAGAATGTTTTGGGATCTGCTGGTCATTAGGCTATGAGTAGCAAAGGAAAAAGAGAGTTCATATTCCTGTTTTTATTCCTATCCAACAATCCCCATGACATAAAAAATGCAGCAGCGTTTGACTTCATAGAGGGAGCAAACAAAGTCAAAGTGACTACCTTCTCGGCATGAAAGGAATGACTTGTGACTACTCCACCTAAGTGTTGCTTGTTGGCAACCTGTCAGCCAGAGGTTAAACTCAGGAATTCAGGTTTTTATTACTTCATCTCAATATTTTCCTTAAGTTCACCTCACTCTCTGTCCAACTCATAAATTTCTTATTCTCTGGGCAATGAGGATGCTTATGCACTTACAGTTTTATTCCTTCAAGGCTGACTGCAATGCAGTTTTCTTGTGCCATCTTGATGCTGCCAAGGCAGTTTTATGTAGTTGTGTCATTCCTCTGTTATTTTTTAGGTTGCCAGAAGATGGGTAGCTAAGCCCTGTAACTACTGGCTGAAAAATACCTAAATACTTTTTCATGTCGATGGGGAAAACCACTCTTCTTACTATTCTAGAGCTGCAATGCTTATTTCCAGTAAGGCCATGTCTCAAGCTGACCAGAACCTGTTGACTTGAAAAAATGGGTTTCACCACAGTCTAGGTGTAGCCATGTACAGCTTTCTAATAATTCTTTTGTCTTCTGCCTGCAATTAGGAGTTCATAAAATTTATTAACTTGGAAGTTATCTATTTTTCAACCTTACTTAAACTAGAATAACGTTGAAGTCCCCGTGATACAAGGCATTATTTGTCAAGTGTGGCTTAGATGGCTCTGTGACATAGATTTTGAAATTCAGTTTTAGTTGTTACAAATGCCCAGACACATTTTTTAAAAGATAAGTTAGAGTTCTTACCTTTTTCCCAAATGGTAACATTAATAACATTCTCCTTATCGAGAGAGTCATTTTTGCACTTCTAGGATTTAGGGAACACATTTAACAATGCTGTAACAATATTGAAAATATGGTAACAGATTCTAGTACTTTTAGTTAGCAATTTTCTTTGGAAGAAGTTCATTCTTTTCTTATTTTCCTACAAATTCTTTGTTCTTTGCAGTATCAAATGCATTGATTTTTATTAAAAAAAGTTAATCAGCTTATCTTCATTCAAAATGGATTTTTGTTCCTCTGATCAGCTCTACACAATTGAATTTTTCATCCTCTTTTCGGAGGTATTTCAATGTTATGAAAAAAGCATTAAAGAGAATTCTGATAAATTATTCCTTTAAAAAAGATTCTGCTGCAATGTTACTTTTGTTGAGGCTGGAGAGTTAATTGAACTGAGAGATTTCTCTTGTTTTCAATGAGAAAGATATCTATGCTTGGTAAATACGAGACAAATGTCTCATGGGGAACTGGTTGCCTACTGATTCTGGTTACCCCAGAATTTTTAATGTGAATTTGAAGTAACCATTTGGTAGTATTGATTATTTGAAAATTTGTGATTTAAAATACTTTAAAGTAGAATTTGAATATGTAATTTCTGGTCATATAAACAAACAAACAAGGCTTTCTGAATGTGTTTTATCACACTCTCTGGTTCTGCTTTTATGGAGCAATGGTTCAGAAGCCAGACAGTGTAATATGTTTTTATGCAAAATGTGTGATCATGCTCTTTTGCCTTAAGAAACAAGAAAACAATAAAAACCAAAACCAAAACAACAAATAAAGCCCAATCCAAAAAAAAACCCCACAACCTTTTTTCCCATTGTTGTCCTTCTTTATATTTCCTTTTTAAATCAAGCCTGACCTAATCTTTTATGAGTTGTTTTTGTGTCTGTATTACCTCAGGCTGTGCTCTCATCAGCATTCACAAGCTAAGTGTACTTGAGTTTTGGATAGTCTGTGCAAATAATAAAAAAAATGTACCATACTCCTGGATGTGATGATAATGGTTCATTATGTCCATTAAATTTAGTACTGATTTAGTGCTGAGTATTCTGCTGTGTGTTCAGGTCAGACAGGTTAGACTCTGTGTCCTGATCACTTGTAATTACTAAAGCACAACTGTTAGCTCAGTTAAACTTCGGTTCCAGTGACTTTCGTTCTGCTTATCAATTTCTTCTGAACTTTACATATGGGAAGCCTTCAAAGTATTTGCTTTGAAGTAAGAGATTCTGCAATGAAATCCTGATTTGGTCACTAATTTGCTGTCTCTGCATTTGCACATTATCTTTCTGATTTTGTTTCCCTACTTAAAAATGAACATCATACTGCTTGTTTTCTATCAAACTTATAACTCTGCCTTTTTTACCTTCTTGAACTAAATAAGTTAGGAATCTTTTGTGTATATATGTGTATGTGTGTGTGTGCGTAAAAAAAATAAAAATACAATTACATTTTCAGTAATTTTACCAAAGGCTTAACTTTTATAAATTCAGAAGGGCTTCTGAATCCTGCAAATAATCTCACTAAATTTTATGCAACTAAAAAAATAAGGTGGGTGCAAAAATCTAGACAATCTCTCACTATTTCAGATGAGATTGCAGTAAAACTACTGCACAAATTATATGCATTTTAAGATGCTTGTGTGTGCACATTCTGAATAAATGCATGTACTTTTGTATGTTCTTAAGGTGTATGTCAAATTGCTATCACTTTACATACTTTTACAAGAGTAAAAAAGCAGAGATGTTACTACCCCTTCTTTGGTGGCATGGCACCTCCCATTATAGCAGAGTACAGCTAAGCTAGTATTCTTATACAGGCTTTGGCTAAATTGCTACCAACTTCCTGAATTGATTCTTTTGATTTTTGATTATATCAGTACTCTTAGATCAAGTACTGACATTTTCACACTCCTCTATAATACCATTTTTACGTTTTCTTATCTCTTGTTCAGGGCTCTTTAACCTGAGGCTTCAAATTCTATTGATTCAGTAACAGATTCATTTTCTTTTTTTAGAAAATGGGCACAAGTGTCTCCCTCTCCTGTTTTGGAGAGCTGCACATACTACCATGCTCAATGTGCTTGATATTGTCCCGGAGAATTCACAAATCACGACAGAGAGGAGGTGAAATCGACTTTCTGGAACTATCTGTACTGGTCTCATTGCATCTAAATGAAGCAATGGCCTTTCCTCCCATTCCACCGAAAGCATGGTAGCAGCCCTGTCTGGTCAAAGCATCGCCTTTTTCTGCTGAGTGCTCTGGCACCATGTGCATGTGCATCTGACACGTGTCTGCCATGCCGTATTTTCTATGCAGCACCTACCCAGTCCCTCCTCAGAGTCTGCTGTAACCAGAAGTGGCCTTGTTTGTTTTGCAGCTGTAGGTGATGACACGGCAGAATTCAAGAGAAAATGCTGGTGTGCATATTATTTTCTCATTGTGAAATGTTGGATGACTTTAACCTGTCAGATGTCAACATTTAAGAGATTCAATGCATCTATACATTTCTTATTGGTAAACCTTCTCATTTTGGTGCTTCCCTTCTTCAAACTCTTCTGGTGCACAGCTTTTTAACTTGTAAGGCTCTCTTTTGTGAGAAGTATTCCATTTGCAATTTCACCACATGGCCTGTAATGCAGGACATAGGAAAAAAACGATTTTCCAGACAGCTAAGCATGACAATTTATCAGTTGTGGAAGTGTGCTTTAGGAGGGACTGAATCCATGTGCAGATTGACTGACATTTCCAGAAGACATGTAAGGCATGCAGGATCAACTGGGATGTCATGAAAGCTGTAAATTATCAGCTTATACTATTCTAGATTATAAGAGTTGTTTGGAGCCATCACCAATCAGGTGACTGAGAGATGGAAAAAAAGTGCAGCCCTATGAAGGCAGTATGTGGATAGCTGGAAATGTGAAATCATGCATGCAAATGTATTGCTGCTTTCAAGACTTCACTCATAACATACACAGGTTGGGCTGGAGTCTGTGTACTGCCCTTCCAGGTAACACCTGAACAGACTGATTGCATGCTTCAGACTGATTTTATGGAGCAAGATTCAGCTTGGTGTCTGCGTGCCATGAACGCGTGGAGATATTGTTCTTTTCTTTGTTGTGACTATTCACATCAAATGCACCAGGCAGGCTGAGTAACTTGCAGATTCTTGTGATGTTAGAATGAACACAAAGTACCCAGTCTTTCTTCCAGGTTTTGAAATTTGTCAAACTGTCCCACACAGTGTTTTTCTGCATGTCATTTTTGTGACGACTTCAGAGAACAAGTCCTGAAAAGCATCACACTTGAAAGCTAAAAGGATGTGACATTCATTCATCTCATCTTTGCCAGGAAGGAATCTGCTTCACAAGGAGATCTTATAAAGTCTCTATTTCCACGGCTTCTGAGTGATATGGCATTTTCAAAGTAGTTAAATGATGACTTAGGTGTGGCTGCTGAAGGGGTTTGTGTGGGCAGTGTGAGAGTGTCCTACCTATAAAAGATTCATTTGCCACAGAACAGAATACCAAATTAATAATGTCTACTTCATTGTGAATTGAGTTCATTGCCAGATACCTTTATTTTCTAATCATCCTAAACTCATCTGTGTGTTGGGGTTTTTTTCCTGATTGTCGGAGGAGTGTCCGAGCTTAGCTGGACAAGGCTGCAAGAATATTGTTCCAGCCAATTTCAAATACCAGAGCTATCATCAGTTACCTCCTGTGCAATTGATTGTCCTAGTTGGGGCATATTCTTGCAGAACCAACATCCTATCTGATCCAGTCATTTGGGCTCGCCTTAAATGTCAGTGGCTTGAGCACCACTACGAGTTACTGTACTTTGCAGATTCAGGTAATCCCTTTACAAGGCAGAAAACACAAGACTTCTACCCTAAAGTGGATGGATTTTACAAGTGAGATTTGGGATATTTGGATCCAAAGAGAGTTCGAGTAACATAGAACCTAGTCAGGCAGGACCAAGTTTCACATCTGCAGTACTTGATAATGAAACACTGGTACCAGAATTCCTTAGGAATCTCTCTCAAATAAAATTGGATACAGCTAACCTGTGGAATACTGTGCATGTGTTCAGTACTTTTTTCTAGAGTTTGCATTTTTCAAGTAACATATACGACTAAATTAAATGTGGAGACAATGGACATTTTATTCAACTTCAGGCCTTACTGCTTTCAATGGCAAAACGCAATTAAAATCAGTAAGCATATAGAGATTTGAAATACATCAGTTTAAAGCCTTTGCGCTGAAGAACTTGCAACTAGAAGTCTTTAAAGTAGGCAATAGACTATTAAAAGTCTAAACAAACTGCTGACTAAATTTGTTCAGAAACTAAATTATTCAACAGTATCCAATACATGTTGTCATAGCATGAATTTATAACTAGCTACTCTTCTTGGGAGCATTTTGTGCAATTGCTATGACTTGAATAGTAGGAACTAGATTATTCAATCACTTCAAACGGATCTGCAATATCTGCAGAAATCGGATATGCATGCCTCCAAGTCCCTGGCTTTTCTCAGATTTAAAGAAAGTATTCACTTATGTAAATGTGAGTATATGCAGAAAATGGTGCAAGTCTGTAGCCTATATGACTTTAACGATATTTTTATGATAGCATGCTTCATAGAAACACAAATATGATCTTAAGATTTGGAAAAAGCAAAAGGGTATTTAAAAATTCGTATCTACACCTTGTTTTATTCAAAGAACTATAATAGAAATGATCTTGTCTTTCAGAACATTATGCACATATGCTGCTGTATTTAAGGAATTTTAGTTGAAAAGCTTCATAGAAAGCAGTTCAGTATTTCTCTGGATATATTAAAAACTTAATATTGAAGAATACATCAAGGAGTAAAAAAGTTACTAAAGCACTCCCCTGAGCTGTGATTAATTTGTGTATTATCAAAGTCTTTATTATGAATGCAGTTCCTAATGTAGGCCTGTAATAAACAGAGTGTAATTGAATTTTCAATATTTTGCCACCAGGGAGTGATTTTCTTGCAAGACCTCTGCTCCATCTTCTGGCTAATTGTCAGCAGTTACTCAGTATTACTGCATTTATGTCACCAAACAGTGAAAACAGAAGTTACCTGCTTCCATTCCATGAAAAGATATGTGATTCCAGCCCTTGTCTATTTACTGATTTTGATTAGTGTGCCATTATCACTTGCACCTTCATTAACAGCATGAAGTTTTTTAAAAATACAGCCTTGGAGGCAAACTGAGCTTCTCATAAATTTGTCTTGGTGTAAGGTTTCAATCAATGTGCGTATTCCATGTAGTAAATACAGAAGCAGCCACAGCATTACAATTGGACTCTGTGATCTTAAAGGTCTTTTCCAGTCTTAATGACTCGATGATGAGGATTTTCAGACACACCAGTGAGAATGCCTTTTATGTAACCCAGGAGTGAGTATTTTAGTTTGTGTCTTAGCAAATGGAGTGATAAATTTGGGAATTTTAGAATATACATTGCATTTCACTTCCATTACAAGTTGTGTTACACCTCAAATATAAGAACAACAAAATTACAGACCACTGTATATGCAGAGGAAGGCTGATCAGTCTACCAGCTAAACAACCAGTGGCTGAGGTTTTGTGAAGATGTTGGTTCCACTCCTGGTGAATGTTTTCATGAAGGTTTTGCAATGTTTGGAGTAATTCTATAAACTTTTCCTATCAGTGCCAGGCTAGGAGGAGTCACAAACACTTGGCTGGAAGGGATGAGCATTACAATCTTCGTATGTTGGACTTGTGAGCATAAAATTGTAGTAAATAATCTGCAATTCAATAAGAGAAAGTGCAGGTGCATTTTTAAAGTGATAATAGTTAAGTCACAGCAGGATGGGATAACCATTTGACTTGCAGAAGTTCTGTAGGAAAGAAACTAAGTACTGTAAGGGATTGTTTATAGGCTATGAATCAACTAAGTAGTCATTTTGTGAAGTGAAAGAAAAAATAAAATCTATTGGCATGTGAGCATGAGTGTCATATGACATAATCATGAAGCAATTCCTTCAGCATCTCTCAGCACTTGTAAGGCCTCACCTATAGTGCCACCCACCACTGGGATTCGCAAATCAATAAATTTTGGACCTAAGATATTGGAAAAGAAACGGAATAATCTGAAATACAAAGTGCAGAGTATTTCCTGAGAAGAAACAATGGCCTAACTGGACTTTTCCTACAGAAGGGAAAAGGCTTGAAAGATCTTGTACATTTTCAGGAATGTACAAGACTGATAATAAGGGGCAGGGAACAACATTCTGGGTCATTCTGTCAGCAGGTCAAGAATTAATGTGCTAATTGTTGCAAGAGAGATGTTGCTTTGGCATTAGGGTAGCTAAGCAGTGTTTGAGATGTCTTGGGAAGACTGTGAGATCTGTATCCCAGAGGTTTTAAGACTAGGTTAGTGTTCTATTAAGAATGGATAATCCTTCTTACTGTCTTTTTCATTACTGTGAATCTATGGTCCCTGCAGATTGCTATACACAATGTGTAAAAAGAGTTGCATTTTGAAAGCTGACAAAAATAGCATGTCTAGCATCTTTCACCTATCTTGGTTAGCTGGTCTTAAAATAGTATTTAATAGCTATGCATATCTGTTGTTTTTAACACTTTTGCAAGCTGGACAGTTGAGAATTGTTTTGATAATTTATTTATTTTCTCAAACACCTGCTGGTTTGAGAATTTGCCAGGTTTTTTGGAATCCAAGTGCTGTATTTCAGATTCCAACCCAAACTTCTTTATTAGCACGAGAAAAAATAATCCCAGACTAGCAAATATTTTACAGAATTCTACTGGCAAATATGCAAATACTGTTAAGTGTATTTTCAAACTAACAAATGAACATTAGTCTATAGTTACGTAAATCAGTAACTTTCCTCCCCACTTCCTTCCTTGCAGGGGGAAACACAAAGAAATGTGAAGGCAGAGAATGTGCTAGAGCAGGAATTGCTACTTATACTACAATCATGCTCTCCTCACCCCAGCACACTCTCTTTCCAGTGCTTTTTCAACCCACCTGCAACTCAGAAATACTATACTGGGGCAGGGACAGTGAAGTGAGTGCTGAGAAACCAGGGCACAAACAAAGCAGGAGGAGAGAATTAATTGGAAATGCTGCTAGGTGATTTGGAGCACTGACAAAATGGGGGCTGATACTTGTGCTTAAAGATGTGGATGGATTCAAAACTGAGGCAGAAGAAGTTTTCAGTGTGGACAATCCTTGATCAAAGGAAGAAACAGGCATGTTTATAAGATGAGAAAGCTGACAATTCTCTTTCTAAGGAAGATTTGGAATAATAACTTCGCATTCAATTGATCAACAATATTATGTGATGCTATACTTGTAGTTATGTATAAAAAATTAACTTACATAAGACATGAACTCAGACTCAGTAGCTGGATCATAGCTGTAATATCCTTAAAAATGTGTCCAAGGTAATTTTGAAGGTCAGAATTAAGGTACAGATGCCATAGTCTATCTCCTTGTCATCCATTAAGAATTACTTGCACTTTGCTATTCAATTTAGTCAATATAATTTGCTGTAAAACATGCACCTGAAATTCCATATACTACATTCCAATTGTACCTGAGCTCTTCTTCCAGCATAAAGAATCTGCATGCTTTTGATTCTTTCATGTTACTATGCAAAGAATTTTTGCCCTGAAAAGACATTATAATAACTCTGTAGCGTTCTCATGCCTCCTGGAAAGCTTACAAGAAGTTCAAAGTGAGGAAATGCCTTCATTTCCCCCTGGTCTCTTTTGGTATGAGCACTAGGACTCTGCTTTTATCAGACCTGTCAGGTCTCATGATTTCAGTGGGAGACTGATTTCCCCAGAAAGGTTTCTCTGCCATTGCTTTTTTATCCCCTGTACAGGAAAACAGTGCTGGAACATCTTGTGGTACTGTAATGCTTTGGCTGATGCATTTGATGGGTAGGACCCTATAGCAGGGTCTTATAGCAAGTGAAGAGCCCTTGAAATAGTGTGATTCTCTACTTTGGCCTTGCACTGCCATTCCTCACCCCTTGTTGAGTTACTTGTAAGTCCTGGCATGTTTCATGAGTTTCATCTTTTAGATTGTTTAACCTTATAAATTCTCTTTTCAAATTTTCATATTGACAAACATAGCTTTTCTGTTTTATACCTTTTAGCTGTGAGTTTTGAAGTGCTTCATACATCTTTATTTTTTTTAAGGTGTCACAATTCCTCAACATTTCTACAAAGTGGGTGATGATATGGCTCCTCTTCAGATGCACAGCAGAAATGTAAAGACTGGTTTACTGATTGGGCTAGGCATTTGTTATAGGGAAAGCAAGTATATACGAAGTTAAAAGTATTGTATTTTTCAGCTAAGGAGTTAAGAACTGCTTGTCAAATAGTACACAGGCAGGTGGAAGGCACATATGAAGATAAATGCGAAGATTTTAGTATCTGGTTCTTGGATGAAATGTGCTGGCTGTATGAAGAATGGGAAATGATCTATTTCAGGTGAGATCTATCCACTTAAAACCAATTGAAAAAAAACTCCATAATCAACATCAGTAAAAATCACCACAAGATTTTGAGGTACGTTCCTACAGCTCTTCAGCAGCGGGATGGTTTTGGTAGCTAACAGGTAGGCAGTAATTGGACTGAAAATTAGACAGCAAGGTCATTTATGATGACAACACGTAGGGTGAAAATTACTGCTTTGGTTGGAAGTGTACACTATGGGTTTTGCAGCAGATGTAAATTAGAAGAAAAATTTGCATGTGGTCAGAGGCTTAAAGTGGCTCTCTTTGCCAACCTGGTCCCCTTCCATGAATGGTGGAAATGTAATGTCAAATCTGCTGGGAGTTTCTGGAAATTCTCAGGCTCTTAACTATATCCTTGAAATGAATTTGCATAGCTCCTGTTAAAATAACAAGGACATGCAAATATCAGTTTGAGATTTAGATGTGTGCTGTGTTTTTTTGCTTTTCAGGTGGATAAAGAGTCTCTTTTGACCCATAGGGTGAGAATACTAAGGTGCAGAGCAGACAAAATCGAACTAGGAGTGAGGTGCAGGTAGGTTGAATAGCTGAGCTCCTCAGGACCGGTGCTATATAATTTACGTCAAGTGTCCATAAGGGACATGACATAATCCCAGTTAAGACCTCAAAATGTAAAGTTCGGCAGTTATGTGAATTCGTTCTTTTTTCAATGTCACTTAAAGCTGCTACAAATTCAGCGCACAATATGCACTTGGTATTCAGCTTCTGAAACAGAAAGTGTAGCTCAAAAATTGTCATTCAAATGTGTAAAAAACACTTCTATAACAAAAATTTTTCCTATTGAAAGGATAAACTTCTCTTTACTTGTCATTTTGAGGCTGGAAAAGGTATATTGAGAAAATACATTAAATTGAGAAATTACATCCATATGTTTTCTTATATTATTAAACATACGAATAGACCTTGTGCATTTCTTGATTGCCTTAAGAAATAGTGTTAATAAGGTGCTAGTAAAACTACCTTGAAAATAAAAGCAGCACTGTTTTTTCCCTCTTCTCTATTTTTTCTCTTGAGGAACAAGATAGTATAACTGTATTCTGTGTTTTCTTTGGATTTAAGGTTTAAGATGATGTCAGTAAAGGTGATGTGTGTTTGATACCACGTGCAGTTTTTGACATTGCTTTTTCACACTCTTTTAAAATACCATGTCTCATCCTCTCACAGCCTCTCTGAGTTACGCTGCTTTTCTAGCTCCCTGAGGTCTTGTCTGTATTAGCACAGTAC
Source organism: Neopelma chrysocephalum (assembly GCF_003984885.1). Classification (NCBI taxonomy): domain Eukaryota; kingdom Metazoa; phylum Chordata; class Aves; order Passeriformes; family Pipridae; genus Neopelma; species Neopelma chrysocephalum. The sequence goes on along the minus strand of NW_020897700.1, from coordinate 9,333,120 downwards.
CTCTGATAGGTGTTTTTATTTAATATACTTCACTAATGCTTTCCAAATGCATTGAAGCACATGGATGTATTCTGTTCGACTTAAAGCATCGGTATAGGGGGGATTCATCTCCCTGCAGGTTTCTGTCAATTCTGTATTCTTCAGCAGATTACAACCCTCCTTTTTTTTTTTTTTGTCTTTTATGTATGTAATGAATGTATGAACTGGATGTATGAAATGTATGTAATGAACTGGAATGAATAATTTTTTAGTCATTAGATTTATGTCAGCTGTGCTTTTTTCTCCTTATAGTTATTGCTATATTGTTTTGTTTAAATTCAAAAAAATCAGTGATTTCTTTGACTTCTTTTGCAAGCATAAGTTCTCTACGTGCAAATGGCAATCTTATTTGGCAAAGTTAGCACAGGAAGGATTTGTCTAAAGGGAGGCTATGCCTTTACGATCAATGTAGAGAAACTTTAGGATGTGGTTCAAGTACTTTGGGGCATAAGTGGATGCCCAGGTTGAATTTAGATGAAATACTTTTAAGTGTGTTTCTTTGACTGTAGAGGAAGCATTAAAAAGCATTATACCTGAGTTTAGTTGCATATTTGGACTATTGAGATTTTAAGTCAGTTTAAAAGAAATAATTTTTTTTTTCCCTGGTGTAAACTGTCTTCTTTTTTTATATGGACAAAAAGTTCATCCACAGTTTGCTTGAGAAAATGTGATTTTCAGAAGTTATATTAGAGGAGTTGAATAATTCTGTTGTTAACATAGTGCAGGAAACCCAAACAAACCAACCGCAATCCTCCTCCCCACAGCAGCCACCATTGACAACAAAACTGAGAAAGCTGTGGAGCAAAGAAAGGGTTCAGGTGGTACTGATATTGAAGGGAACGTGTGTATTTTGCAGCAAAAATGTCATTAAAGTATAATTGTTCCAAAGACTGAAAATAGCATAAAATGAATAAAAATCATAGAATCCAATATAACTCTTCTTATAACTGGCTATTTCCTAAAAGCTCTTTGTTTTTTGGGAAGGAGTGTATGTATTTGCCTTTTGTTCCTAGTTCTGAGTACGTATTATAGGGGCAACAGATACTATGCACTGCACAGAATATGGGAATAACAGAGACCCTCTGTGCTGTAGTCAAATGTGTGTGTGTTTTCACGCCTCCAAGAATAGTCTAGATCATGGTATCATATGCCATTTTAAAGCTTAGAAATTAGTTTGGTCATTTCTTCAGCCTTCAGGGATTTAGAGTTAAAACATATTTATGTGACTTTGCTATCGTATTAAGTGTACTTATAGTATTCTTTTATTCTTTATGAAATTTGTAGCATTTACCTGGAAATATTAATTATTATCAATTAAGCTATTTTGTATTCACAAGTTTTTTCCAAATCCAGCTGCAAAAATTAGTCTTTTCCTACAAAAGTTAGCTTTGCAGATGGGCGTTGAAATTCCATAAAACTTTCTTACCTCTGAAAAAATGCAGAGAAAATTCAAATCACTATCTGGTATCAAATTACTTCAAGTTCATGTTGTGTTCACATGTACTGTAATTCAGGCAGGGATTACTTCAAAGAAAACCATTAGTTGAAGTCTCAAAACTTTTAGTGGTTTGAAGTTGTGGCCTGCTCTCTTCCACATGCTATTTGTAATAGCATATTGACAGCCCTCTTTCAGATAGAATTAAATGCAATTGTATAAGTGATGGAATGAAAGTGTTAGTGTTCAGTAAAAATGGGAAGACCAATTCCAGAGTTTTAACATCTGCATGCAAAGTTACTGGAGGAATATTTCCAAAAGATTTTGTTCCTATCGCTTACAAAATGTAAGATACTAAATATTGTTAGAAATGTTATTGCAGCCATTTTCTTAAAACTAGAGGGTTTGTGGCTTGACATAGGTGTCTTCTTCTGTACATGTACATGTGCTGTTGGTGCTACTGGCACCTTCAGGATGCGTACTTCCTCCAGTAGTAATTACTAAGCAATCAAAATTTGGAAGCATGTGCATCATGCCCAAACTGAGGAAGAACAGGTCAGGGGGAATGCTAAACTTGGTTTGGTTTGAGGGGTTTTGTGGCTGTGGTATGGCCAATGACTTTTCTGGTCTTTAGCTCTGAGAGAGAGTTGTCTCTGAATTGCCAGTATTATAAACAATTTTTTTCCCCAGCAAATAACATTAGGTATGCAATAGGCAAGAGGTCAGGTCTCTTTCAAATACAATATTAAGATTTGATTTTCTGCTTTACAGTATGTTCCTAGCTTGTTTGCCTTTTCTTGCCATTTTTTCCTATGTCATTTCACAAACATATTCTTCTTTCCATATCATACACAGTTTTTACTCTGGTCTGTTCCTAATAATACAATTTTCTTTATCAAGATCATAAAAAGTATCATGGTTGTTGCTCATGTTCCTCATGATAGTAGCCATCAAACCCAAGCTATTGCTCTTCTGATAAAATGGGATAATGTGTTTGGTTGTTCTACTGATAAAACAGTTATGAAAATGCTTCCACAGGCAGTGCAAGTTTGATTTTTAAAACAAACCAACGAGCCAAGGGCTTTCACTTGTCAATGAAAAACCACTGGCTGCTGTAATTTTAAATTACTCCTTTTAGCAACTAATATCTGGTGTGCTGAAGTGTGACAATATGAAATGCAAGGAAAACACAAACAAATACATATATACATATGGTAGTTCAATAGAAAGAGAACCAATGTAGTGTATGTATGTCATTGGGAACAAATGACAAACATCAAGGTGTTTTTGCAGATGCAGGGAGCTGTACTTAATTTTCTATAAGAAGGTGACTGTTTAAAGGTCATTTCTCAAAGCATAAATCAGATTCTTTGGGGATGTGTCCTTTAGCTTCATCTAATGTTTCATTGACTGTATAAGCATTAAACTCGGTGAGAATGACAGGCTATAGTAAGTGGATCCCAGGTGGGCCTTGGGAGCTGCAGAGCCAGCTGTTCCCCAGCTCCGATAACCCTTTCAGATTTGCAGATCCTTTTGCATCTGACATGGCATGCCAAGCCTTGGTACTGCCCAGTGCTGATGTTATAAAGGAGAATGGCTTAATAATTTATTAACTGCTACATTTCCTTTGGGCTTTATCTGTGTGATGCTGTTGAGTCACTGAGATGTATAAATAAGTAGAAGTTAACAGAAGCACAGTCTTTAAGAAAGCCAAAGTTTTTAAACTTTTTTTTTTCCTTTTTTTTCCTCAAGGACTCCTCTGAGAATTTATTGTTGTTTTTTTCTTTTATAAACAGGTAAAAAGTTCTGCTTTTTAGAGCTGGGCTGAAACGTGTTTTTTGCTTGTAAACTTCATGCCCTTCTCAAAATAATGATAATTAATAGTATAATGATGCTGTTTTTCCTGTTTATATGCATTTTTAGCTATTGATATTTTTTCAACCTACTACCAATATCAACCTTTTTTCATTTCTGTCTCAGCATGCAGTGTGTACATGTATCAGTTCTTTCCCTTCAAGCTCAGGAAACATATTCTTGTCCATCACCTGAACCTTCGTATAAGCTTCTGCCAAGCTTTTAAATATCCCAAATGCCACCTACTCCACAAATCTAGAAAAAGATGACGAAGAGACAGTAGTACTTCTTCAACATTTCCCAGCTAAGAAGAAGAAAATTCTGTCTTCTGGTTCCCTGAATAAATACAGTGAAAACTGCCTAAAAATGTCACATTTTGACACTTGCTTCTTTAATCCCTACTGTCCACTTCTGGAAACTCAAAAATTCTTCTCCATGCATACAGATTTATATCCATTTAAATATCAGTCCATATTTTCTTTTCCAAATTTATAAGTAAGAGCTATGACACAGAATTACAGAACTTTGATATTACTCTTTTCAATAGTATTACCCATGCAGCAGGAAAGCTGTGATGTAGTCACCATCACGGAAACATGGTGGGATGACTCTCATGACTGGAGTTGCTACCATGGGTGGCTACAAGCCCTTCAGAAGGGACAGGCAAGGTAGGAGAGGTGGAGGGGTGGCTCCATATGTTAGAGAGTCTCTTGACTCTGTGGAACTTGGAAGTTAGTAACAATAAGGTTGAGTGCCTGTGGATCAGAATCAGGGGGAAGGCCAACAAGGCCGACATCCTGGTGGGAGTCTGTTACAGACCACCCAACCAGGATGATGGGGGTGATGAATTATTCTACAAGCAGCTGGCGGATGTCTCAAAAATCACCAGCCCTTGTTATTGTGGGTGACTTTAACCTGCTGGATGTCTGCTGGGAACTCAACACAGCAGAGAAGAGGCAGTCTAGGAGATTCCTAGAGTGTACAGAGGATAATTTCCTGTTGCAGCTGATAAGTGAGCCTACCAGGGGTGGGGCCCCATTAGACCTGCTGTTCTCAAACAGAGAGGGGCTGGTGGGAGATGTGGTGGTCGGAGACCATCTGGGGCATAATGACCATGAAATAATAGAGTTTTCAAAACTCAGGGATGCAAAGAGGGCCATCAATAAAACCTCTACACTGGACTTGCGGAGGGCAGGTTTTGGCCTATTCAGAAGACTGGTTCAGAGTGTACCCTGGGAAACAACCCTTGAAAACAAAGGAGTCTGGGAGGGATGGACGTGCTTCAAGAAGGAAGTCTTGAAAGCACAGGAGCAGGCTGTCCCAGTCTGCTGAAAGGCAAGCTGGCGGGGAAGACGACTGTTCTGGCTGAACAGGGACATTTTGAGGGAAATTAGGGTAAAAAAGAGAACCTACTGATTATGGAAGAAAGGTCTGGCTACTCAGGAAGAGTTTAGGAATATAGTTAGGTCATGTAGAAAGAAAATTAGAGAGACAAAGGCACAACTTGAACTTAATCTTGCCACTTCTGTGAAGGATAACAAAAAGTCCTTCTACAGATACATCAATAGCAAAAGGAGGGGCAAGGAAAACCTCCATTCTTTATTGGACATGGGCAGGAATATAGTTATCAAAGATGAGGAATAGGCTGAGGTATTTAATACCTTCTTTACCTCAGTTTTCAACAGTAAGACAGGTTGTCCTGAGGACAGCTGGCTTCTGGAGCTTGTAGAAAGAGATAAGAATCTGAATAGCCCTCCTGTAATCCAGAAGGAAACAGTTAGCAACCTGCTGGGCTACTTGGATCCCCACAAGTCTATGGGACCAGATGGGATCCACCCAAGGGTGAGGAGGGAGCTGGCGGAAGAGCTCACCAAGCCGCTCTCCATCTTCTACCAACAGTCCAGATGATTGGAAGCTGGCTAATGTCACACCCATCCACAAAAAGGGCCGGAAGGAGGACCTGGCAAACTACAGGCCTGTCAGCATGACCTCAGTGCCTGGCAAAGTTATGGAGCAGATCATCCTAAGTGCAATCACACAGCACCTACAGGATGGACAAGGGATCAGACCCAGCCAGCACAGGTTTAGGAAGGGCAGGTCCTGTCTGACCAACCTGATCTCCTTTTATGATCAGGTGACCCGCCTGGTGGATGAGGGGAAGGCTGTGGATGTGGTCTACCTGGACTTCAGCAAGGCCTTTGACACCATCTCTCACAGCATACTCCTGAAAAAGCTGGCAGCCCACGGCTTGGACAGGGTCACTGTGCTGGGTTAGGAACTGGCTGGAGGGCCGGGCCCAGAGAGTGCTGGTGAATGGTGCTGCATCCAGTTGGCGGCCGGTCACTAGTGGTGTCCCCCAGGGATCAGTGTTGGGCTCAGTCCTGTTTAATATCTTTATTGATGATCTGGATGAGGGGATTGAGTGTATCATTAGCAGATTTGCAGATGACACTGAGTTGGGGGGGGAGTGTCGATCAACTGGAAGGCAGGAGGGCTCTGCAGAGGGACCTGAACAGGCTAGAGAGTTGGGCTGATTCCAGTGGGATGAGGTTCAGCAAGGCCAAGTGCCAGGTCCTGCACTTTGGCCACAACAACCCCCTGTAGCACTACAGGCTGGGGACAGAGTGGCTGGAGAGCAACCAGGCAGAAAGGGACCTGGGAGTTTGGATTGACAGGAAGCTGAACACGAGCCAGCAGTGTGCACAGGTGGCCAAAAAGGCCAATGGCATCCTGGCCTGAATCAGGAACAGTGTGGCCAACAGGTCCAGGGAAGTGATTCTTCCCCTGTAGTCAGCAGTGGTGAGGCCACACCTGGAGTACTGTGTCCAGTTTTGGGCCCCTCAGTTTAGGAAGGATATTGAAGTCCTGGAGCAGGTCCAGAGAAGAGCAACAAGGTTGGTGAAGGGACTCGAGCACAAGTCCTATGAGGAGAGGCTGAGGGAGCTGGGGTTGTTTAGTCTGGAGAAGAGGAGGCTCAGGGGAGACCTCATCACTCTCTAGAACTCCCTGAAAGGAGGTTGTAGCCAGGTGGGGGTTGGTCTCTTCTCTGAGGCAGCTATCAGCAAGACAAGAGGGCACAGTCTTAAGCTGTGCCAGGGGAGGTTTAGGTTGAATATTATGAAGAAATTCTTTATGGAGAGGGTAATCAGACATTGGAATGGGCAGCCCAGGGAAGTGGTGGATTCTCTGTCCCTGGAGGTTTTTAAGATGAGACTGGTAGTGGATCAAGGGTTGGACTTGATGATCTCAGAGGTCCCTTCCAACCCAGCTGATTCTATGATTCTATACTCTCATAAGCTGGAGTACTGCAGTAGTGCATTTGGATCTTTGCAATATTTATTGGTCAGATAGAAAACCCATATAGTGCTGGTTTTTTTGAAAAAGCTACTGTTTTTGTTTGGACATATAACGTAAAGACCTCCAAAAACAGAGGCATGAGAGACTGCCTTTAAATACAATTTCATGTCATTATTTATACTTATGTTTAAAAAAAAAAGAAATTGCCAACTAGAAACTTGAATAATGTTCAGTGCCTCCTCTCTTTTCTTCTATCAGGACTCCACTTTAACTTCATGGCATAGTTATTGGGAAGCAAGGTGATAATTCTCCTACAGAAGAAACAAAAAAATGGGCTTTTTAGGTTTGCGGAAATCAGTCAAAGAATATCTTTGTACCTTAAAATATGTGATAAATAGTGTGGTAGAATAAAATGATAGAGTTAATCCTGATACAACTGAGTTTTCCTACTCCAGCTGGGGCAGTCACTCTCTCTGCGCATCCTTAAGCTGGGGGACAATTCCATACAGATTTTCACATGCTATGTTACTGCTTTTATTTCTGTGAAATCACCAATGCTTCATAGCTAAAAAAAGCTGTGATAATGATTATAGGGCACTTGCAGACTATATGCTGGTTTGAGCATCAGGATATGATAACGTGATTTATTTTTCATCTGTTCAGCAGCATTCAGTCTCCGTGGAGGCTGAGAGCATTTTCATATCAGAAAAATAGTAGACCAAGCTTGATAGTTATCAACATTCAACAGAACCGGTTCTTAATGGAAGAAATGATACATTCTTTTCTTTAGATAAAGTAAGCAAACAAGTCTTGCCATTGAGAGGCATTCAAGATTTCCCTGAATAGGCTTAGGTTTTCTGGTGGAGGTTTGATGTGTAGCTCTAATGTGAAAAGACACTCTGAGGAAATGACCATTTCTGACTCCTCTGCTGGGAGCTTTTTATGTGCTCACAGTTCAGTTTAGTAATGAAAATGCTGATTTATAAATCCTTTGGTCTTGCAAAGTTAACAGAGCTTTGGATTAGCGAATTGTGTATTGCCTATCCCGGTCTTGCTTGTAAATTAACAAAATTAGGTATCTTTAAGTAAACATTCAAACTTCTCTCTTCACTGCTTTTCCCAAGGTGTTTACAGTGGTGTTTTACTGATGCAGCTGAGACAGAATTCCCCAGAAAGAGCAGATCTGATTTAGACCCAGGAGGAATTGGTAGCATTGGCAACTATAAAGAGATTTTATTTGTAAAGGCAACAAATCCAGCACTGAAGTTATTGAACAACAATTAGTAAAGAGTTAGAAATGCATCTTCAAAACAAAATAATTTCATCTCTTTTTTTTTTAACTCAGTTTATATCTCTGTGGATTTCCACAGTTTCCAAAATTACAACTGGCTTTACAAACACCAAAACAAAAATACAAAACTGTAAGAGATCATTACTCATTAATGCATTTTTTCTTTGTGTTCAAAACTTAACAACCTCCTTTTTCTTTGTGAATGAAGTTTACAAGCCAGCATTTTTAAAATAGATTTCTAACACTGTTAGAGGAAACATTACTTCAGAGGAGATTCCACCTATAAGCATGTGTCTCATACTACCTATCCACAAAATATAAACTTGGTAACACAGTTAAAGAGCTCATTCCTTTGTTAACTTTAAATAATTTTTGATTTGAGGCAAGTTTGTGTTATGAGCTTTATAAAGAAAGCAACAGTTACTAATTTTTTCTTATTTGAATGGGCCATATTCAAGTGGAAAACTATAGAGACTGAACTGTAGGAGAAACTGCTGGCTGATCACTGATTAGCTTCCTTGGGTAATTCTTGGACAGACAAAAAAAAAAAAGAAAAAAAGGATGGAAACAGTAAATGATTACTCTCAAATGTAGATGCATTTGAGACTTTCATTAATTTTGTAGACTTCAGATCATGTTCCTACCGTGATATTGCTTAGCTGAGCTCCTTTGACAGGTGATATTATGGAGAAAATTTTATCAAAATAGATGATACATTTCTTTAAGAAACTAATTTTTTCTCCAGCTTGTTGTATCACCTACAGACTACTAGTATCAATAATGACACTCTTATGCACTCATTAAAAACTAGCATTAGCTGACTAATATGTTATGCCTGGGTATGTCTACATACACTGGTCTTGTGGGAGTGATCAATATTTGCTGAATGGCATAATTTGGTCCCTTCTTATTTATGTTGCAGTAGTGCAATACTATAAACCAAAGAAGTTGTTCTTGTTTTGTCATTTTTAATAACATTCTGTTTTGATTTAGGCACGTTTAATTCTGTTCATTTCTGATCCATTGATCTGTAACTAGGCAGAAATGAAATACACTCATGAAAAAGAAAAAAAGTTTTCATCTTAATCAGTCAAGTGCAGCCACGTTTGGACCTCCTGGCTTACCTACTCTAATCCCACATTAGTTCTAGTCAGATAAATTTAATTAGTTCAATGCACAAGAAGTATTATGAGAGGAAAAACAGAGTTTTAAAATCACAAGTTTAGAAGCCCTGATTAAGATCTATTTGTTGTGGGTTTTTAAAAATTATTTTAGTTAATCAGACAGACTGAATGGAGTACCTGTGGTAAAGTCCAAACACCACAGGCCTTTTGTGACTAGTTTAATGTTAAGAGATCTTAGAATGTTTCCTTGGTGTGACTGGTTGGAATTTGTGTCTTATACATACTAATAAATAGTACCGACACCTTATAAATAAAGAGCAATAGTTTCAGTCAGGAAAAGCATTGTCCCTAAGAAGGGATGCTAATTTCCAAAGTCCAATTAAGTGCCATGAAATAAATGGACAGGAAATCTACTTGAGGCCAAGCATGGCTATATGTTTTCTCTCATGATTTGGGAGGTTTACTCTTAGCAGGTAAATAGGTGATACACACTGTTGATTGTTTTATGTGTGTCTCCTACCACACTGTCATGGAATACTTCCTAGTATATGAGTTTAGGTAGGACTACCATGTCAACCTTAGCACGTACCTTGAAAAATTCTTTGGTTATGACAGAGGGCATGAGCAAAAGATTTGCGTCTACTTGGTCGGTGGCCTCTGAGGTCTTACTGACCTTCATCCCATCAGTCTTAGTGTCACTATGTGCTTATTATATTGATATTCTTTTCTTTTGCAAGGAAATAGAAATAAATTTATTTTGAAAATTAAATTGCAAAATAATCTCTTAGCAAATGTTAGAGTTGCATCAGTCTGATCGTTTATTTGGGCTAACCTGATTTCCAGAGTATTTTATTTGTGTTTTGTTGATTAGCAAAAGCTTTATTTCTAGTCACCTTGCCGCTGTTGTTTAGAAATGCATTTCTGAAAATGGAATTGATTTTTTTATTAAGGAGCCTTTACTTTCAGCTACAGATAAGCCAAATTGACACAGAATATTCTTACAACATATGCAGTGGATTGTCTGAATTCCTAAACTGTCTTCTCAGGTACTTTGCTAATGCGGCATTGATCAATCTACAGATCCCGAACTGCAGAGAAGTGATAGGAGTATCGGCCACAGGATGCACTATGGGCCAGAAAGATAAATTGTTTGGGTTGTCTTTTTGTAAGTTTAAGGTCACAATTCATTCATCTTGTTACTTTTCTGTATCCCTTTAGTGGCTTCAATTGCAGGATTAAATATTGAATGGTGGCAGATCATTCAATATATGGCTCTTCTACTTTGGCATTAGAAGCCTTTTCATGCTTAAAATGGAACAATGTGCACACAGAGTGCCAAAGGTAGTCGTGCCGACGATCTATTCTGTAAGATTAATCCCAGAACAACATTATCAGGCAATTCTTAACACATCGATTTGTTCCTGATATGACACTTCTGAAACAAATGGATAAATGCTTGGCATATACTCAGCATCCTAGAAGGGAGAATGTGGAATTGAACCCTCTACAGAAGAGATCCATATCTAAAATTAACCTATTAAAGGCTTAGTCAGGAAAATTTTAGACTGAAATTCATGGCCCCTCATGCAAAGCTGATCTGTAAGAAACAAGAATGGGATAAAAGAGAGGATTCTTCCCCAGAGACCAGATCACAGTCTGCAGATTCACCACACACCTTGTTTACAGAAATCATTGTGAAATTATACTTTTCAACTAGAGAAATGTTTCATGTTTCAGTGCGTCTGACTTCCCTCAGAAAGGCTCCTCTTTGCACCCCTGCAGGAGTCTTCTCCAAATCCCACAGGAAGGAGCAAGATGCCTTGAAGACCCTTGCCAAACAGCTCTCCTCTTACAGTTAGCGAGCAAGGGCAGGCTTTGCAAGGCTTTTAGTTTTCTGCACCAGTGAAAGGAGCAAGAGAATTTTGCCTCTTAATGATTGTCACCGGCACAAACTGCATAAACACCTTCTGTGTTTTCAAAGAATATTACAGAATGTGAAAAGCAGCACAGCTGTTGAAGGTAGATGCATTTGCAGGTTTTCTAACTAGCCTTATGATTGTAGTACAAGTCGGCTAGAGGGAGTTCTATTGATTCTACTTTTAAAGCTGTTTTCTGTAAGGCTTCAAAATTGGCGTATTTTGTATGGTATGGGATTTTTTTGTTAAATCTGTCTGCAAGTTAGGAGAGAGCCTCTGGATTTGAAAAGCACATTATTAATTTCAGCATGTGAGAAGTATCTCCAGAGATAGTTTTGCTTTTTCAAGTTGTATTTAATGATTAAATATGTGTTACATATCAGTTCAGACAAAAGTGAGATCCAGTTTCAGTCCTGCATCTGACTTGTGGATACACTTCCTAATGGTATATTAATTACATTGCCTGTGCAGATGTCTTACACTGATATTCACAAAAGATTGAGCCATTTTGCAGCATCACTCATGTACCCAAGCAAGTGCAAAAGAAGAAGGTGCTGAAGAAGTAATACCCATGAAGGAACTTGTGCCCGGGGCTGTAAGGTGACACCTGAACATTTACATTCATAATAAAGGAATTTTTCCTTTGGATCTGAGTGCTCCAAGCATGTCTACACTTTCTTGCAAAATTAGAAGGAAATGCCCTCTGTAATTTTGTCTTTTGGCATCCCTCAAAAATTACTACAGATAATTAGGTTATTTACACATACGTACATATATCTAGTACGTGTATGTATTAAACCCCTCTCTTTACAGAATTATTTGAACCCTCATCTCGAGAAACATTTGAGACTGCTGGAGTGTCAGTACTTCTGGCAGTCATTCAAAATATGGAGGAGTCTGCTACAAGTGCCACATGTGACTAAAAGTTTTCTAGGCAAGGAAGAACAGTTTTAATAGAGAAGGCTGACAGAGACCTGCCCAAAGATGTTCAGTGTGGTAGTCTGTCAGAACACATTTCTTGAAAGTCAGAGATCTATTTTAAAGCACTTTCAGAATCAAATCCTTACAAAGAATCATTCTTGTGCCATATTTGGTCATTTGCTTGGTCATGGTTCCTCTCATTTGCTTGGTCATGATTCAGTCTGTGTGTGTCTGAAAGTGAAGCATACCCCTGGTGCACTTTTCAAAACAGAAGTTCTCTCTTGTAAAAGAAATGAGCTTAGTGATACTAGCTGACTGGAGATATTAGGACAAATTTTCTAAGGTTTATTGTCAACCATTTATTTAGGTTGTGGTCTTAAGTACGAAAAACATATGGTAGGCCAGGTCAGGTTCTTAAATTAGTGGATTTTATCCTGTTGGACTTATATAAATATTAAGATGCATGAGTTCTGGTTGTCTGACTGCCAAAACTTCATCTGGGTATGGTCACTAAGTATATACAGCCACTGTTTGTGTGCTAATGTCTGTAAATATTCAGGCTAGCTAACAACACTGTTGCTTTCTTTGTAGTTTCTTCATGTAAGTGATTCTTTAAACTGACCATTTTAATACATTTGGAGTTTATCCATTGAACTGATTGAGTTGAATTGAGAGTTGAAGCTTATGGATATTCAACATTTTTTCCTGCTACCAGTGAAATGTTTTTGTTGTATACACCACCTTTTACAGTTTGTTTTAAACTGGTAATGTGTTTGTTTATTTCTAGTGCCAGTAAGTATAATGAAAACTTACTTGGCAATGGTTTTTGCTGGAAAATGGTGAATATGAAATCGTCTAAGGCTGGCCGTATGTATGTTTCAAAAAAGTAACTTCTATGTGAATAGTTGTCTTGGTTATGAAAAATTGGCATCCTGTTTCCTTTGAATTTGGTGAAAAGTAAGTGATTATATTCAAAGATTTGCTACTAGAATCACAAATAGTCTTGAACATAGAATTGAAACATATATATATTATTAGGGCTTTTTTCTTTAGCCAAAATCCTTGCTTGTACCAAAGGGATATTTTAATTAATTTGGCTGCTGTTCACATCATAACAACACCAAAGTTAAAATGAAATGTGAGCAAAAGCTCCTTTTTGTGGATCAACAGTCTGTTCCAGTATTTGTGCTGTAGATTCTTTTTTATACTATCCACCTATCATCATGGCAGATTCCTTTTGATCTCATGGAGAATTACACATACAAATTATCTACAGAATATGTAGTAATTCAGATTCAAAAGACAAATTTCTCCTTGGTGTTTGAAAATTTTTTTAATGTCTTCTGATACAATTAGATCCCATATGAGTACATTCTTAGATAGCTACATGTGCTCCCTAAGTACTTACTTCCTGTAATATAGATTGCAGATAAATTGCTGCATAGGTGTCATGGTGTAGACACCACAAATTATAATGAAATTCTCTTTTTTTTAATTGGTGAAAATGTTTCTCCTGGGCTTGAAGATGAAATAGCAAAGATGAGAAAAACAGCATGTTACATTCTTAAATCTACAGGATGATAGAATGGGTTTCCTTGTTTTAAAAAACCTACTTTGACTTAAAGGTTGATTTTTCTGGTTACAAAGATATTTAATATGCTCATTTCCTTTTTCTAGATTCTTTTTTAACACTGTAAAATTAATAGCCTCATTATCACATAGTCACTAGCCTTATATTTTATTGTTTCATTTTTGCCTGTTAGATGGACATACAACTCAAGCTGCTCTTTTGGAGGTGAGTAGCATCACTGGCCTGGAGATTTCTGATATATATAAAAATGTGAACCAACACTTCTCTGTTGATAAGCAGTATATGTGACCCATGACGGGCAGCTTGCTGTTCCGATGGAGCAAAATATTACAGCTAGAGCATGCAGGCTTCTGCTCCACTGGACTTGGAATAGATTAGTAAAATACTTTCCCAGCTTGAGGGGTTTTAGTTTGGGATTTTTTTTTCCCCATGATGGATTATAGATAAACTCATATGCAAGTTTATTGCAAGATTCCTTTGAGACTCTTAGATTTTTATGAATGAAAAGGTCATTTATAAATGTTCAACATCATTGTATTTTATTATTTTTCCCATAGGACAAGATTACTGTGTTTTCTGTAAGAGACTGCAATCAGATTTTACAACCACACAGATTTAATGTTGTACATATTACTTGGGTGCCATAACTGAAGTAAAAATACTTTTGATTTCAGCCCACGGAGGTCTATTTATTCATATGTTACAATCTTCAAACCAGAATACAGACTTTACCAAGGCCAGAAGCTTTCAATTTTAAGTTATTGATGCAGGGTTGATCTTTGCCTAGCACGTGGTTTTCTGTGATGCTAAAAACTTCTAAACAGTTTTCTCTGGCATGTCTGATACTTCTTTGTCGGAGTTGCCTTGAAGTCTTCTATTCGTAGATCTCTGTTTGAACCATGGGGTCATATTGATGCTTGGTTTGGTCACTCCGTTATACTTCATATTTGTATTTGCTGGTCTTGTTTCCTGATCTTACTCCTTTGGGCATAACACTCCTTCAGTCACTATACCATCTAGTTTGTCATCATCTATTTTAAAAGCATTAATATTAACTAGAAATATCTTTACCGAGGGAAAGTCCAGGACTTGAACATGTCTTGCCACAAGCTGAATTCATTATTGCAACATAAAATGGCAATTAGTAGATTTGAGAGTTAAAGCAATAAAAACATCTCTGTGATCTGATAGAGAGATTCAATGTCAGGCACTGAATTCTTCAAGCATTTCTTCCCTGACTTAAAGCTTTAAAGGCAACTTGGATTTTTTTGGTAAGGATTGCTAGCAAACTCTTGTCCCTGTATTTGCATTATCACTACTTCCAGAACCCCTGTGCTCAGTCTTGCACTGGGAAAAGAAACACTGTTTCCAACTGCAAAGCTCTCTATGAGAAGTGTTAATCAGAATGATTTTTTGACCTCTGTAAGGGCCCAAGTATACACGTAAATAGCAGTAGAGTTACTCGTATTTGTAGGCATATTGTACCCTAATCCTCATTGTAGTAGTATTGTATGCTATTTTATTGGGGTTTTTTTCATTTTTGCTAATCTGTATTTCTTATATAGCAAAGGGCCAGAAATAAGATTTGGGCCATGAGGAACTGCTGGTTTCCCCTTTAGCATGAGGAAGAGAGCACACCAGTTACCAACTGAGCAAAATATGAATTTGCATACGATTTGCATTAATTTAGTGTTTGTGATGTTAAAGTGGCTGCAGTTAAAATTCACCTCTGGATGGCAATGGAAATATGCATCCAATCTGCTGAGATGGTACTGACCTGTATCAGGGGAGGAGTTACTTGGAATTAGTTTCCATTAGTTGTTTCCATAGTTTGTCTTTTCCAGCCATTCCCCACCTGAGTTATTATAATAAAATATGTGAATATATTTCTGACAGCAAGGCCCAGAAAGTACAGCTTGCAGCTTATTAGCAGAGTTGTAGTATTTTTCCCTAACAAGTTAGAAAATTATATTCCCAGAAATCAGTAAGTGTAGCCAGAATGCAATTTGCTTACCTATAGAAAGCTCTGCAGTTGACTTTTTCAACAGCTAGTTGAAAATTCAGGCTTGTGGGGCCTGAATTATTATGTCATCTTCCCTTCCTTAGTCCCTTGGGCCTGATCTGCCTTTTTTGGAAAGCCTCAATCAGTAACACCCAATGTTTGTACCTGCTTATTCACTGGGTTCCACCAGTGTTAATCACCAAAGATTCTAGTCCACCGTACTGCTCATGATACTGTGTATACTTATGGCTGAATTTAACTGAGGGAATTACAAATTGAACTTAGATACCCTCATACACACCTGCTTATAACTCCTGAAATATCTAAACAGAAGTCATCATTGCAAGACTATGTAAAGTACCAAGAGAGACATTTGAGAAGTCCTGACGCATGATCCAAATACCAGACCCCTTCACAGCAGTTTAAATATATTTATATTTATATACTATATTTGTATAAAATCAGGTTAGAAATGTTTTTCCCAAGATTTGTGAATAAAATCCTTAATAAGTGAAATATAATTTGATATAAAGGAACTCATAGGTCATCTTTTAAGTATGTGTGTTCATTGTCAGGAACAATAGATGCTTATACATTATATAAAATAGCATCTTTATTCCCCCTCCAGTTAGTGTTCTAACTAATTGGCTTTTCATACATTCATATTATTGTACTTGAAGTTTAATGTTTAAATTGCTTAACATGGTAATCATCTAGTAGAGGGTCAGAGCCTGCTATAAGCTTTTATCATGTAATTTTATAGACCTATCTGCACCTAGTTAATCTTTTTCTCTTGTGAATCCTATCAAATTGTCTATCTGAGGTACTTGCAATTCCTTTAAAGGCACAAATTTCCACTGGAGACCTATGTTGGTTAGATCTTATAATGGTTGATAATTCTGGCAATTTTATTTATATGATGTAGTACTTTAGTCTGTTGGGGCAGAAGATGTGTGAACTGGGGCATAAGGTGAAGACTTTTTGTTGCTCTTCTTTTGTTACTTTTCTGGAGTGTCCAAACTCCAGGTTTTGTATATTTGTTAGCTGTTATATAGCTGCAGATTTGCTAAGTTACCTATTAATGAACCTCAGGAGACTTGGACACTGTGTATTGCTAGATTAGAAACCCTCTATCATCTACTCCATGGTGAGCTCAGTCTGTCAGAAAAGTTAGGGACCAAAGGCAGGTACAAGTCTAAGCATCTTTGGGTATTGAGGGGGTGTAATTCCCTCATTAGCACCAGCACACCAAAGGTTGTTTTAGATGGATAATATCTGGTGAGCTTTGCTCAGACAAGCTTCTTCCTGCTAGCAGCACAGCGATCCTGATTCAAAGAGAGAGTGAGGATGTATACAGGATTGGGCCAAGAAACGATGTTTGTGATGGATTGGCTTTCCTTGGTGCTCTAAGAGAAGTTGTGGGCATGAAGGGCATTTTGTGTCAATGCAAGGGACGTGCTGTGGAATGGCTGCAGTGTGTTTGGATGAGGGTGGATGCCAGTGCGGGGACTTGGAGGAACCTTTGGGAGTGGCCTTAAGGTCCATCTACTTTTTTGATTTTTCTAATTTTTATGAGCTTTATAAGTAGTTACAAAGCAGAAGTAGATTTAGAAGCAGCAGCCCTTATTCCCTTACCCTTAGCACAGAAGCAACATAGATTTTCAACCCTATTACCCCATTCCATGCTCCCCATATCAATTCTACCCCCTGAATTCCAGTAGAAATGTTTAGTCTCTCTTTAAGATAGGCCTGTTCTGTTTGGAGAATGCTTGTACCTTGGCCTAAACTGCAAAAGTACAGTCAAGAACTGGGTGAATATATGCCCCCTGCACCCTGAAGAAGATGAAGATTGATGAAAAAAGGATAATCAGCCAAACTTAGTTTTGAAACTGTGAAGAATTGCTGTTTTGCAACTTGGTAACATTATTCCTTTCCAAATATTATAAGGCTGTAATTCCAGGCCTAGACTTAGCAAATTGAAGAAAAACAGAGTTTAATTGCAAACTCTGTTTTTCTTTACAAGAGCTTATCATATTTTTCTGGCAGCATGTCAATATGGAAGCATTTATGTGACTTCCTCCCCACTAAGCCCATTATATCTGTCTTTGACCATGGATTTGATCTGTTAATATGTCATAGACAGAGCAAGCAGGTTACTAATCAGAAGGTTAAAGGTGACTTGCTGAAATGGAACTACCTAAGCCAGACTTAATGCAAAAAGACAAAGGAAAGCAGGGACGAGACAAAGAAGAGAACAGCAACAGCTTTTTCTATGATCTGTGAAGTGTGGATGAAAATAGCTTACATGTTCCCAGCTTATTTTGGTCCAGTTTGCCCTATTTCAGCATATCTGAAACATATTTATTCCAGCAGGGGTAATTTTGCTAGGTTTTTGTCTAAGATCAAACATTTCCTTAAGTCTTTATTTGTGTCTTCACTATGTGATTTGTAAAAATAAAGTAAAGATAGCAGTGTTTCAGAGAAACCAGTGAAAAGATGGGGCTTATTCTACACTGAGCAATGAAGTGCAGAAAAGTCCCAGTTTGTACTTGACCTCGGCTGATGGATCTGTGTGTTAAAAAGCACCACTGCAGTCATGCCACTTTGGGTGCTGAAGTCTGTCTGCATTAGCCAGGAGCTTCACTCAGACTAATAGACCTTGTCAAGAGGTATGGCATAGTGCTAACATGCTTTGATGTTTTGCAGCTCAGAGGTACTTGCATGCTTGCCAGGTCAGGTATTTTAGCATCTGTATGTAGACACCCATCCTTAGATGTGTAACTGGAAAAATGTTTATATAATAAATGGAAGGAAGGCATGTCCCTATTTTACAAAACAGCAGCAAATTCTTGAAAGTAACTAAGTTTTTTGTTAGGCACATTTGTTTTTAAACCTGCTCTGGCTCTGAAAACAAAGAGTAATCAAGAAATTCAAGAATCAAGATGCAAGTGGCAGATTCTTATTATCTTTTCATTACCATAGATACTTGTATATTGGTTACATGGTAATTATTGCTAATGTCCCACTGATTTTACCGAGAAGTGAGATTTGTTTTCCATATAGAAATTTAGTAAACCCCTAGCATATTAACGTTAAGATAGAATGAAAAAACACCCTTACCCTTTTTAACATGTGATTTAACATGCACCCATATAACTAGTGTCTATAAAATCATTACTAGGGAATAATGCATTGTGAAAAAGCATTGTAAAACAATGTGTAGCCTTCAACTAATTTCTTTCAAGCCATTTCATTCAATTTAAACCTGTTTGACATCGTCCAAGTTAACAAGTTACTCTTTTCTGTTCAGCACCTGCTGGTGGCAACCCGTAAATCAACGTCTCATCCAGAAGCATGAAAGACCTCATTAAATCTATTTTTGTGTGACTTAACAGATCTCCAAATTAACCTTTCTTTAAAACTAAAATAAAATAAGGTAGTAAAGGTCAGCCTTTTTGTACAACAAAGTTTGCTGACCACAGAGATTTTCAAGCCTGATGGCACATTTGACTGTATGGTTGTCTCATCGTTTTGGCAGTGATTTGTTTGATGCCAATGAGGAACGCTTAGACTCTTAACTGTCTGAAATGTGTTAACACGTACATTTTATATTTTTTTTTAAAGTAGAAAGTGAGCGGTGAAAGAGAAAATGCTAAAACGTTCTTTTTTTTTTTTTTTGGTTTTTTTTTTTTCTCAACAGTAGTAAATCATTGATGTGAAATGACTTTGACAATTTGTGGGGAGAATTGCTCAGCTGTCAATTCATTTGCGAACTTCTTGAAAGGCAATACAGTCTTGAATTTTACATTTGCTTTTGTGTTATAATTCTCTTTATTTCACTAATAGGTAAACACAAATAAATGTATTTTGACACAATAGTTGCAGAAGGACTACATAAGAAACCCATGCCTTACTTGAACATGGACTGTTAACAGTTTAAGACAATTAATTGGACCTGGAAAGCAAAAAGTAAGCTCATATATGCCAGTAGTCTTAATGATATTCAGGTATGTCTGAAGATGAAGGAAAAATTTATTTTAAGCATATTACTTTTTCAGTAAAGGGTATAGAAGCTAATGTACTTCCAAAGGAAATCACAAATGTAATTCACCTACATTATACATAAAAGACAAATGACAAATATTTCCAAAATTAATAATGGGAATGTCTATAAATAAAAACACTTTAGTAACACCAAATAAAGGTAGAAGAAAAAAGACAATAAAGCATTAAGAAGAAAAATGAATATGCTAAGAGTACAAATAGCATTTTAGTAACAACATTATTACAGCAACATCTATACTTCTGAGTTTGTGTGTATCATAGAGAACTAAAATCTGATTATAAAATATGTTGAGTAACAGTGCAGAATGCCAATATTTGTAGTAAGGTGCAAGACAATATATTTATGACATTGGTTAAAATTACTGCTACAATGAGCAAGCTTCATTTTTTCTTGTCATTTTTATTTCAGTTTACACAATTTAAATAACAAATAATATGTTTCCACGGAAAGACTGTATTGTATGGCCAACATGGGGTTTTCTGCCTTTTGTCAGTACCTAACAGAACATGTTAGCATTAAAGTAATTGAGTCTGAAAACATACTTAATGTTAAACTCGATCAAGAAACTATGACAGAAAATCACACGGGGGGACAATGTGACTCATTAAGAATCTACCTATAATATCTAAGGGGAAAGAAATTGTATGTGTTATTGTGGGGACTTCAATAGAGAGATAATGTTCTGTGTGCCTTATGATAGCAGTACTAAAATTATTCAGAACATTCCAAAAAATAACAGATGACTAAAATATTGGTACAATAAATTCTTTATTAAACATATATTGATGGCTAAAAAAGAAGAAAAAAAATCACAGTTAATGTTGGCTTAGATGAGTGAACAGATTAATTTATGACTGATAAATAGAGGAAAATGAAAACCAGGAAAGATTCTCTGTGTGAAAGACTGTAATGGAAAATCTGTCTTGGCAAATTAAAAATGTACTTTACAAACTCAATAAAATATTTTCAAATCCAAAACCTGAAATGGTTCTTTCAAGTTTGTGTTGAAAACTGCCTTAGATAGAAAACAAAAAGCCCTGTAAAATAAATCAGTTTGAGAGGATGTGTATTGAAAAACTGGAGGAGAGCATAATTTGATGATAAGAAGGATGTATCAGCTAAGAAATTCATAAAACTGAAATGGCAGAAGGGAAAATTAGGGAGAAATCCATGACCAGTAAGTTTGGTGGGTTCTTTTCTTTTTTTTTTTTCTCTTTTTTTTTCTTTTTTTTTTTTCCGTTTCCTTTAATGGGGCAGATGTTGGGTTTCTTTTTGTGGCTGTTAAAATGAAATTGAATGAATTCCAACAATGTTAACCAAATCTAGACAAAAATAAAAGAATTCCCCAGAATAAGGCAGAAAATGCTGAATTATTCAATAAATATTTATCTTCGTTTTTGGGTGGAGGAAAAGGAGGCAAAGAAGCAGTTAGATCATACGATAAAATATTTGGGTTTTCCATGGAAATATTAAATTGCAGCTATTAGTACTGGATGTTTTCAAGCACTCTAGACAGATAACTTTCTTCAGGAGTGCAAAATATGTAGTGAAACAACAGATAGGCATAAAGCAAATGAGTTAAGAATGCAAACATAGGTGCCAATTTATAGTAAAGTTCCATTAGGAATATTAAAAGATTGGGCTGAAAGGCTTTTGCAGTTGTTATTATTGACTTCTATAAAGTTGTCTAACACTGGAAAACTTTTAAAGAAATGAAAGTAAGACAGTGCTGTTCCCTATGCTTTATAAATATTGACTGTTTATAATTTTACAAGGCTGACTGTTTTTCTGGCAAAATAACTGACTGAATGATGCAGAAATCATTCATGTAAATTTTAACTTTAACATTTTACATTCAGTGGCATTTTAGCATCAAGACTGATTAACCACTGAATCCACCTATACGGTTTTATCAAAGGTTTTCAACTGACAGAAATTTTAATCATTGTCACTCATGGTACTTCTGTGGCCCGTGTTCTGTGTGCTTGTAGTGGGATCTTCGAGTCTGACTTCCATTTGTAGTGTGCAAGATATGCAAGACCATAAACCTTGTCAGTTTTATGCCATGTTACAATTGCATTCTTTATTTAAAAATCTTCATGGAGAAAGATACTAGGAAACTGCTTCTATAATGTCTGTTTTATTTCCAGCAGCTGTCTGAAGGCTTCTCCTATAGACTCATAGTTAGAATAATTGATATAGAACCTTTTGAGATGGTAAGGAATGTGATACTTCAGACCATCTGCAAAATGGTGGCCTTACAATAAAAATGAAATGAATAAAAGAAGCACCAGGTACGCACTGTATTAATCTTTTTTTCTCTGTCTATGATCTTTTTTCTTTTACCTGTAATAGAGCTCTAACCTTTAAATGTTCTCTGAGTTGAACAATTTTTCATGATCCAGCTGTGTCAGAATTGTTTTAGTTCAGTTTAATTTAACTTTTGATTCACCATTCAGAGGGGTTTGTTTGAGTTATTTATGGGATTTATCTCTTATGCCAGACACAGGTTAATAAATCATAATTTGAATCATTACAGAATTATTCCAGATGAATAAATGAATATGACCTCATTATAAAAAACTCTGATGACCATTTTTTTTTTACAACAAACAGCTGTTTGATGTTACTTTTCTAGGCCCTTTCTCCCAATGAAATGTAAACAGGCCAAATCACTGATTCATAAGATTAAAAAAAGAGCTGAATTGAAGCATATTGATATTTTCTTGATCTGTTGAAGTAACAATTTTTCCCCCACAGTATCCAATCCAACATCCATATGCATTGAAAGGGGATGATCACATCCCACTTGACTCCAGACAGATGCTGTGGCCATTTCTTTTGCAGGCTTAGCACTTAATTACACAGACACAGAGCATGTCAGTTCACTCACTGGATGATCCAGGAGTGATGGTCAATGGTAGTGTACACTGTGCTGGTACTGCCTTCATCCTGAGTCTTGCTATGCAGTGGCTGTCAATTCTTTGTATTGAGGCAGGCTTTCATCCAAATTCTTAATGATCTAGTTGAGGCCATTGAGCCAGCAGAGTATTATTCCCTGATCTTCTCCCCACCCCCTCTACTCCTAAATTCTTTGCATAGTTTCCCCAAAGATTTAGTAGCTTGAACTTGCTTCCCGCAGAGTCAGACAAACAGCACAGTTGACAAAACACAGGAGGCAGGATTTGGAGAAGATGGACATAATTGCAGCAGCACTAAATATTTTAATGTCAACTTTAATGGAACCTAACCCTGAAAAAAAATCACCTTACATCGCCAGCCAGCTGAACCGACTCACCCTGCGGCTGCATAGGCTGATCTAATAAAAGGGGTAGGAGGGAGGCAGGCAGGCCTGGGACCTCCCCTTTTGGCAGCTTTAGACTGGCATAACTGTAATACAAAAATGCTTAGCGCTTACTGAAGATCTGGAAGTGTGTGATTGAGTTTTACATCATCTAATTTGTGCTTGCATGTACTTTCTCATTGCTTATTGCAACTCATTTACATGACAAAATTACTTGTGAGGCAGAGAAAGGAGGAAATTAATTCAAAACAAAAATTTAAAAGTGCAAATTGGACTTTCCATAAATAACTAACCAGTCAAAATATCTATTTCAAAACTAAATGTAAATTTATTTTGGAACCTGATAGTAGTCGCTCTTGTAGTACACTGAACTCATTGTACATTGGTACCTTCCTATTTGACCTCCCATTCCTAGGAAGGCACGAGGGATAACTGGAATTCACTATCTGTTCACTTAGTTGTTCTGCCTTTATTTTCGTGGGCTTTAGAAACTGGGTCTCAAATTAGAGGGAAGAGGTAGATCTTACCATCTTCATCTAGTGCTTGGATCAAGCAAGAAAGGATCATTAAACAGGAGGGAGCAGGACTGTATGTCTGATGCAAGTTATTCCTACTCCAGAGTGTCACTTGTCTCTTTCTGACTGGGTTATACAGAGTGGAATCTTCTATTAGGTAGGATGAAGAAAATAAACTCGTTAGGGGTCTGGTTTTAACGTCCTATTAAGGAAGCCTTTAATACGTAAGTTTGTAGCTTTCCAGATTACCAATTCCCTGTCCTTAGGCAGATACTAGAACACCCATAGTAAACGTGAGGTAGCTGTACGTTAGTTATATACATTGATGAATTATGACTCAATGCTGCGTCATCTAAAAGTAGCCATGGGATTTGTGAGATTAATAAAAGTTTCTTTGTTTCCTTCATTGTTCATCACATGTTTGAGTAAGGAGGAAGTACGTGGTGGTAATTGTATCTGGAATTGCAGACCCAGGCTTAGAAATTAATGGTCAATATTATGTTAAAATAAGAAAGTTACTTTATAACTGAGAACAAACAGTGTATAAAATTAAAAATAAACTCGTCCTTCTGTAAGCTCTGCTCAAACAACTTTACTGGTGGGTTTGTGAAGCTTGCTGGGATGTGCCCGGAGTCCTGTACTTCAAAGATAATAGCCACTTACTCTCTCGAGTCCTACTGAAGGAATAATGTTAAAGTTATTTCTTCTCTGCTAGTTTTGTCAAGCCACAGTAATTACCTATATTTCACCTGACAGCATTCTTGCCTTTTCCCTACGTTTTGACACCATGACAGGTTTTGTAGTTAGAAAACTGAATCTTCTAGCTTTGTGTTTTTGAGAATTAAATGCTTTCATTTATCTTAATTAAAAATTAATAGAAACAAGATCATAACTTGAAAATTAGTAATACAAAATATGATTCAGCTAGTGACGAATTTTTGTCTCCAGTCTATAACAAAGTAATAAATTCATGAATAAAGATACTGCTGAAAATGTAACATCTCCTCATATGTTTTCAAAATTAAATATTATTGCTTTACACATTTCATTTTCTGCAAAAGTGTTAAAGTGATGTATAGTCATTATTTATACAACTGTTAATATCATTGGTGTATGGACTTCACACTGGTAAGACCCTGCCATTTGGTTCAGACACCATACAAAGGCTAGGGGTGAACTTGGATCCTTCTTATATTCTCATAGAGCATTTAGGAGGGAATAGAGAAATATGAGCTCACTGTCTGAGTTCGGCAGTGAACTCCTTTAGCATATCCAACATAACTGTATCGCCTTGCTATTTTCTCTGGATCCTCTATTCACCTGCCTCTGCCTGAGGCCTGAGCCACTATACCTACAGAAGTGGTTTTGCCCTTGCTATGGGCTTATATGGCCCTATCATGGTCATCTTTTTATGCAAAAGGACTTTGCTGCTAGTACTGAATTGCTTCAAGAAATTTCCCATAGCAGAAAAGAAAAGGATGATGTAATTCAGTGAGGTAAGGAATTGCAACAGTCTCTTGAAGGAAGCAGAGTTCCCTTTATACTTGGTTATGTATGGGTACTCCTGTGCTCTGGAAATAAATATATACTTTTCTATGTATATATATGTGTATTTAGTTGTCTATTTGTAGCTAAATGAAACTTGAAGTGTTTGCAGTTAAACACACTTGGCTATGAGCTTTCTCAGTACCATGAGGTAAAAATTCTTTTCAAATACTGTGCACCTGTAGGTGCTGTAAACTAGTAGAGCTGCGATAATTTATGCTGCCTGTTACTTAGCTGTTTTTATTAGTTAGTCATGCTTTGTCATTAGTTCTCTACATATGTCACTCTATATGTCACTCTCTTTTTCCCCCCTGCTTCCCATATTATTCACAGAAAATGTAGGTTTAACCCATAAAAGAAGTGCAGTATTACTCTTACATATAGAGAGAAATAACATATTATTACAGTCCATATGCTCCACTGAAATTACGTTTCACTGACAATTTCACAAAGCTCAAGGAAAGAGGTGTAGGTGAATCTAGAATGTCCTGTAAGTTTACCTGCATGTAGGCTACTGGTTCACAACTAGATTTATTTTGCTTTATTTTGCAGCTCTAGCCACAAATACAGTAAGATTGCTAATGCACCAAATCTTCTGAAAAAACCAAACCTTCCAAGTCAATGTTCATTTCTAGTATCACTTGAGCACCACATGAATCTGTAAAAGAAAGTATGTAGGTAAACAAATAAAGCATATTGATAGCAGTGTGACTGAACTCCTATCTTTTTTTTTTTCTCTTGCATGTGTGGGATGGTATTTTGTTTAGCAAGATACTTTAAGAACAAATGGTAATTTGAGGATGAGAAACAATGATTCAGCTAGGAGGCCCTTCTTTCTGTAGTTACAAAACACATTAAACTGAGAATGTGGGATTGCGTAAAGCCAGGGTTGAAAGGGATCTGTGGAACTCATCCGGTCCAACCCTCTGATGAAAGCAAGGCCTTAGACTTAGTCTCTGCTTGAGACAGAGTCCTTCATCATCTATTTGAAATAATCTCTATGAGGTGGGAGATTCCACCTCATACCTGTGCAACTTATTCCAATTTTTAATTGCTCTTATAGTGGGGGGTTTGTTTAAATCCAGACAGAATATCCCTTGAAGCAGCTTGGACCCACTGACTCATGTTCTGTCGCTGTGCACCCCTGTGAAGGAGAGTACCTCCATCCTCCTTCTAACGTATTTTTAGGTACTGGGAGACTAGAAGACTGTCATTAATCCCTATCAGCCTTCTCTTCCCTAGATTGCCCAAATCCCTTCTTGGAACTTCTCTTTATGTTGCAAGTTCTCCAATGTCTAAATCATCCTGGTGGCTCTTCACCAGATTTTCTCTCGGTTGAACTGTTGATGTTTGTCTACAATCTCAGCTTAAAAATATTTGAAGAGGGCAATGGGTATAAATTTGTGAAAGCTGTCAGTTTAGTGCTACACTCTGTGTGTTGTCCTATACGTGGTTTAAACCTGTGTTTATGTAGTCTTTGTATATGTCCTAGACAGGGTAAGACATTGTGGTTTTTCTCATCTAAGCACATCTATGTTTTGTTGCAACGTTTAGTAGCATTAAAGCATTTCAGTTACGTATCTCCATACTTTTCCTTTCGTTCTTTGTATGATGTGGGTTGAAGGCTTTGGAGGGATGGGAGGCATAAATGTTCCTTCTTTTTTAAAACAAAATAAAGGGAAAAACTATTCATTTGCACTTTTATATTTCCCACTATGCAAAACTGCTATTGTACCAACTACTGCTGAATAGTGAGTGTTGGTTTTAAATAATCAACTGCATAAGTGAACATATTTTGAAGCACAAACACAGCATCAATAGGTTTGTGTACTGGAGTTGAACTGAAATCACAAAAGTAATAGAAAAAATGTTTTTTAAGAAAATCCAACCACCAAAATTGTGTTATTGTCTTAAGACAATGACTGACGGCATTTGGATTACCTTATATATCCTAAACTCTGATGTTCCCTGACTCACATTAACCTCTTTCACAAGAATCACAAATCTTCAGAGGATCTCCTATACCTATGTAATTGACTCTCTGTCAAGCATATAAACCTAATCTTAGTAATACTTTGCATTAGGGGAGGAAAGGAAATCTCTATCATGGCTGGCCCTTGCGGTTTGATTGTCCAGATGAGACAGATGTGAAAATCCATGTTTCAACACTCACAACCATAGTTAGACTGATCCTTGATTAAATGCATTAGCTCATAGTCTGTTATAGTTTTGTTGTGGGGTTGGTTTTGTTGGGGTTTTGTTGATGGGTTTTTTAGAGGGGGCTGGAATTATCCTGTCACAAGATTATTAATAGATACTTTTTAAAATTACATTAAATAAGATGGTTAAGATTAAGCATCAATTAATTAATTAGTTAACCAGAGTAATATTAAGTGTTTAGTTTTAGCTTCTCTTTAAATATAAAATCAGCAGAAATCCTGGGCAGAAATTGTTTGGGAAAGCTTTTACTCTCTCAAGTGCTTTCTTAATTGTGGCTCTTATTTCTTTCTTGTTATTGTGCTAGGCTTCACTTTGTGATTTGTAGTATATCCTACTTCAGTTATAATGCTAGATCCCTCCTATATCTTCTCCATATTTATTGGTTTGTAACACAGATCTTTGTTTCTGCATTCTTAATTTTTAACTTCCATCTTCTTACATGAAATTGGAAATATTTCTGTATCATGACTAATGGTGTAGGTAGACATATTCTTTTGATCTCCTTCTTGCTTATGAGCTTATTTTTGTCCTTTTTGGTATACAAGAACGTGTATGTCTTTGCCTTAAAATGTGATTATTTTAACAATATGTTTATCCATAGTTTTGAATCTCATTCTGTTGACATTACAGACTAGAATTTGACAGCTGGGTAAGTTCTACTTAAGAGCATACTGTGCTAAGAGCATATTCCTGCAAAGAAAAACAGTCCTATTTAAACTGAAAAACTGAAAAAGAACAACTCTTCAGCATCAAATTTCCTAAACTTCCTTTCCAATACACATTCAAAACCTAGGAAAAGTCATACCTTCAATCCAGACTGCTGCTTTTTTTTTGCATTTTCTCTGTATTAGGAGAAAACCTGTGTACCCATGTGTTTAGGTTAAAGTCTAGTTTTGGTAGTGGAGTAAGATATAGGGTCTTTCACTACTATGATGAGATAGGTTAAATGCCTCCTTCAGTGAGTCTGACCTGTGTAGATTCCAGTTTAATCGCGGTCCTACTTATACCACTTAGTTACAGTATCACCAGACCAATTATACCCACATCCAGGCTTATCAGAAGTCTTGGCAGCACGAAGTCCAGAGCTATTCACTTACCCTCGACATTGCAGTAGCTTAAATTTGAGAGCTCTGAAAACAACCGCATTGCTGCACTGCAGCTGGGCTGTGGACAAATGTAATTTTAGTGTCTGATGCTGTCAATCTGGCATCTTTCACAAGTAGGGATTTTATTATATAGAAATTTAATCTGTCTGCTGTATCCTACAGGGCCATTAGGTAGAACATGATGCTTCTTTAAAAAAGAAAAATATAAAGGGCTAAGACTCCTAAAAAGTTGTTAACTGTGAGAGGACAGACTTTTGAAAGCCAGTGCACAGTGCCAAACTCTTGTATTGAAAAGTTTTGGCTGAAATGCTGGGACATATAGATAATATTGTCCTCAAAATCTTGCCAAAGAAACTGCAGTCAGAAATGTAGGAAATAGTCCAAGATTAGACCTCAAACATGCTGCATTCATTACCAGCAGCTGTGCATATATGAAGTGTTTCTTTATACCACACAACCCAAACCACTGTGGCCTGTCACTGTCATTTTTATAGCAATTTGCTGACTTTTTAAGGAACAGGAAAACATTTAGCTAAAACAGAAGTTGAAATGACTGACAGAAGATAATTTAAGGAATTTTAATGACTACTGACTGTGTACCGTAGAACTATGCTGAAAGGCACATATATTTAAGACTTCTCTTTATGTAATAAAACTCACTAAGAAAACAAAATTATGCTAATAGTAGCATAATATGACTTATTTTAAGTCATAGATACATACCTTAACAGATTCCTTAAAAAGCCAGAAAGGTGAGCATGATGTAACAGTGGTATTTTGAGTATTAGGATTTTAAGTTATCAACATTTTCTTTTAAGATAAATTTAAATATGCCTCCATTAGGGGGAGATACACATTCATCACTCAGTGCTTCAGATTTTCAGACATTGTTTGGTACGATAGATTTTCTCTTGGATGTTTTCGTTAGCTTTTAAAATATTCTGCTACTACCACCTTCTTGTACCACCACCTTGTTGTGGGACATGTTTTTAACTTGTTTAACCAGCATACAAGGATTTGCAGGAAAAGAAAAGGTCCAACTTTATCAATTTCTCAACGCTTCAGGGGGAAAAATTATAATAATAGAAATATCTTTATTAATTGGAGGATTTTCCAGAATGAAATATAGATGTTAAGATTTAGAAAACCTGGAGAAAATTCTGTCAGGCAGCTTTTCCTTTGCCCATCTTTTCTTTTTTCCATCCATGAAACTGCTTCTGCCTCAGGGTAGTTCAGCAAATCTATCAGTGTCTGGTTTGTTTACTTTAGGGCAAGAGAGTTTTAAACAGCAATGTGACCCTTGTGCTGGATGTTAGTATGAGTGTTATCAAAAAAGGCAAAGAATACTGATGGACTTCAGTTGATAAATTCTTGTGCCAGGCTTTAGAGCATAATAGTTTTAGATGAGGTATTGAAATCATATTGTTACATGCCTAAGCACTCTCCATCTAGCTATCCTGCGTGGATAGCGACAAATCCCTTTTCTTTATACAGAGAACTGAAACCCACAACTAGTTGAATTCACTGTGGAATAAGTCCACTGCTTGTTTGCCCTACAATCACAGCAAGTGCCACTGTGCCCTTGCATAGCCCTTGGAGTATTTTTTCCAGTGTCTGTGGTCCAGCTGCAGGAAGCACTGGCTCCTGGGAAATTACAGAAGAATTTCTGGGAGACCACATGAATAGAAAAAAGGATTTCAAACACCAGGATTCTGGTACACCACATTTGAGGGCTTGTCTCAAAATGACTTCCAGGATGAGTCTCTGCTCTTCAGCACAGAGCTCTACTGGAGACTTTCTATGTCACCCCCATAAAGTTATCACAAAGGTAGGTGGACAAAATGAGAAAGGACAATTCAAGATAGGGAGGAGAAGAGGGGAGAGGAAGGGATGAACTGATGGCAGCAATTCCTGAAGTTCATTATTCAACAGTCACTGTCTTTGCCTAGATAAATGACAGAGTTGTGTATGTATATATCACCTCCATTGTAGAAAAAAAGCATTTGGGTCTCTGGGTGGTAGACACAGAGATGTGAGAACAACACGACTACTAAAAGCAAATTGAAACATTAAATGTGGAATAGAGATCTTGTACTAAAATTAGGGGGGTTTTACAGACATTTCCCATGCAATTTTAAGAACAAGCTGTTTTCCATGCTTTTCTACTTTTTTGACACCACTTCTGCCAAGTACTGAGCAAAAGTCGTAAGATCACTATTTCAACTCTCATGAAGCACTAGCATCCCCAGCAAATTGGAAAGAGGCTACAGGAATCCCAAAGTAAGGGAACATTCAGATTCTTGAGAAAGGGTTGATGACGCTTCTTGCAGTATAATAGATAGTAGGGAGAAGCAAAGGCAAGTTGTGTGTACGTGGGGAAATACTTCAGGAAACACTTCTGTAGAAAGAAAAGAGAACTCTGAGACACTGGTTATGCTCTACCTGTCAATTTACCAATATTAAGGACAGCTTCTGTAAATTTTATTATCTTCAGGATATTTGCAATAAAAGCTGCATATTTACTGAATGCTCTTCTTATCTTTGAATTCTTCTCCAACAGGCTTGGCTCCGACCATCTCAGATTTGGCCTCAGAGCTGATTCAGTCACATTGGCATTTTTAATCCTAAATGTGGCTCCACTCTTCCATGTAGGTTTTCATTTAGGCTTACACTTTGCGTGCTTTGCTCTTTAAGTGTCAGCATTTGGTGGGTGGGAAAAATGCGGAGCGGGGGGGCTTTCCTGTGATGTGTGCTGGTTCATCCGTAGTCTAAAAACCTGTCATGCCATTAGCTTTTGTATGCCCTCTGTATATATATATTACATTTAATTGATTTCTTTTTCTTGAGAAATATCTTTCAGGCTGAATATTCTACCGCTTGTTCACATTTTAAGGACTCTCATATGAGAGAATTCAGCTGGACTTTGAGTTCCCTCTCTTGGCAGATAACACCAAAGCTTGCAAGTCTGGCAGTGCTTGTGGGAAGGTCTTTAGTGAAATGCAGTTAAGTGAAATCATTTAGATGATGGAATTAGGAAATGATAGTGATAAAGTTGGCTGCTGTGAAAATAGCAGCTGAATGACGGAGCCAAACTAGGATTTCTGAAGCTGTTTAACACACATGGATCCATGGCAGTCTGACATCTATGCAGTGGCATGCCAAGCAAATAAATAGAGTACGAGGAAGTGCTAGTGGGAAGACAAACTTTTGAGACTATTGCATGTGATATGTAATATACTGCATTTTGGAAATCTGCAATAGTTAGCCTTGCTTGAAGTAAGTCAAGCCCAAGTGTACCTGTGGTACAGCCTCATGCTCTGTGTGTGAGCACAAAATATAAAGGAAGAAATATTTTCTTGTCCTTTCTCCCCTCTTAAGAAAATGGTAACTTAAAATTCTTGATAGTGTCTACGCCCTGTTTCTGAATGTGCAACGTCTGCTGGTATAGAATAAAATTATTTCACTAGCAGTTTGTCATGTTGGCAAATACTAAATGTGTTGGGTTGAATGTGGAAAATGATCACCTGCTCTGTAGGAGAATGAATATCCAACAAATCACTTCAAGGTGTGCCATAAATGCAATTCTAGATGCACTACAGCATTTAGTCTTGAGCCTAATAACCCACCTATCACCAGGCATTCATCATCTGCCTGAATTTGTACCACGGGAAGGTTTGTTCATGTAGGCAGTTCTAAATGTACATAAAGTATACATAAATCCTATTCTAATTATTTATGAAAACCTCTATTTTTTTCTCTAAGAGAAGGTAATAAGATGTCTACTTAACAGCAGCCTGAAATGTTTCTTTTTTAAAAGATACATTTAAAAAAAAATAAACCCAAATTAATATTTTGGAAAGTATTTATTTTATTTTATATGTATGATTTGTATAACCATTTTGTAGATAGACCACTTGCAGGGATAAGGCTCACACCAGGTGTCACAGGAGTGTGAAATAATTTTTATGCCACCTTTCCAAGGCTATAATTGTCATATAAGCATACAGAAGTGCAGATATAGTACTTTCAGATGAACATTCTCAAACTATATATAAAAAATCTGTTTGACAGACACCGAAAGGATGACACTTTTTTCTGATCTTACCAAAGCAGCAACTGTGTAAAAAGAAAATTTGCTCTGGTGGTTGGTATTTTTCCCCAAGGAGCTATGATGTAAAGGGAGGGAGGAGAAGCTGTAATTAGGAGAAAAGAAATGGTTTCTTTCTACTGAGCAAAAAAAGAAATTTCTGACCTAAATGACACACC
This sequence comes from Neopelma chrysocephalum, assembly GCF_003984885.1. Classification (NCBI taxonomy): domain Eukaryota; kingdom Metazoa; phylum Chordata; class Aves; order Passeriformes; family Pipridae; genus Neopelma; species Neopelma chrysocephalum. Next base: position 9,300,628 of record NW_020897700.1, on the reverse strand, counting down.
AAGTTTTCAGTCATCTTTCTTACAACAAAAAGCCAAAATAGAAGATGGATGGCAGCAGCTGAACCCACAGTCCAAGCCACATAGATTGTGTCATGATCAGTGTAATACTTATTCCAAGAAATATGTGAAATATTTTTTGTGGGAATCACACGGATGTTGATTTTTGTCTTTGTGTGTGTGCCGCTGATTTTAAAACACCTTTTTAAGGATGTAATTTCAGAGAAGTACCTTGAACCTTTTTTCTTTTTTTTTTTCCCCAGATAATCAGAATACAAGTTAAACTTTTCTAGAGGTATGAAATTCTAGCTTCATCATTAGGAATAGAATGGTTTTTTAGAGCTTAATCTCTTATACTGATAGGATTTCCCTGCTGGTGGTCTTTACCAATTCTAAGAGATTCACAATAGGCTGGTTTGTTCACAACAGCCAATTCTTTTTGTCAGACCTCTATACAAAACTATTTTACTCTAAATGGATTGTTTAAAACAGCCTACACATACCTTGTTTGTTAAGAGATGTCCTGTGTCTCATGAGTTTACATACCAAATTGACCTCTTTTTCCTTCCAGTTACTTTTTTTATGTCATTTTCATTTGCAGTAAATATCTTTCTCTTTTGCTTTCTGACAAAAGTGTAAATCTTTAATTAAAAAAATAATCCAGTAATCCAGAGGGATTTAGAGCTGTGGACCCAAGTATTAAATGTAAATCAAAACTTAGTCAGTTGGAAGCTGCTTATTATGAAGATTAGACACTCAGTCTCTAGTTCGGAGCATTAGCTATGCAAGCAACTGCTTCTTTGCCTTCTTTTACTGATGAAAGGCAATGAGTAGCAGCTGCTGATAGAGGCTACTGCAAAACCATAGGAAAACAATATAAAAATGAAGGGAGGAAGGTGCCACAATTGTGCATGTTTTAGGATCTTTAACAGTTTTCCTTTTAGTGTCCTGATGATGCATTGAAATGAGTACCACAAATACAAACAAGTTTCAAATTCATAGAGAGTTCAGTTTAAAGAAAGATGTAAGGTTCAGATTACAGTTGGACTTTTCTTTCTTTAGTGAAGGGTTTAAAGTTTTTCCTAAAATACTATTGCTTTTCCTCAAAAATTAGGTAAAATGACCTGAAAACATCAGAGCATTATTTTTTCCTCCATTTCACTACTGTTATTCATATAGCAGTTCTTCTGAAACAAATAGCATTAATCCTTTTTTTTTATTTATTTTGGAGGCGGGATATTTCTTTCAAAGGGCTTATTGATACATCATCTAATCCCCTAGACCCTTCATGAAAATGTCCTCTTCCTCCTCACTTAGCTGTACTATAAGATAAGGAAAGCATGTATTCTTTGTGTTTCCAAGAACTGTGTTAATCATTCAAAGCATCTGTGCCCTTTTTCTCTGCTGGCTGACTGGTACTGTAGGTATTTAAACACAGGAATGTATCAATGAAAAAGTATCTAAAAGCTATATAAATACTATGAAAAGCATCATGATTAGTATTTATGTCTTCAGTAATTCAGAATTTGGAGCTCAAGATATTCAATTTGTATATTAACTGTAAGTTTGTATTTTCCCATACCCTTATATGTGACCAATTATATAAGTAGGATGATTCTAATCAGGGCATTCTACTGTTAAACAGCAAAAATCCAAGTATTGATATACAAAAATATTTTGCATTTTTTACTTTGCCTTATACTGCATTGCTGGAAAATTATTCATTATATGAATCTATAGCACTCAAAAATCACAGAGCAAATGTACACTGGATAGTTTTGTATTGCTTCTTAGGAAAAAAACCCCACATATTACCCACTTACATTCCAGAAACATGTCATAATTTAATCTTTTATTGAAAGGACTATATTTTTGCTATAACTCTTTCCCTACCCCAGTTACATTTACTTGCTTACAATTTCCACTTGTATTTTTAGAGAAATGCTGATCTGAAACTGCAAAATCCTTGACACAGTCTTGGAAGGGGTTATAAAAAATAGAGTTAGGCTTTATCAATGTAAATGAAAAGAAAAAAGTTTATTGTTTTCAGATTTGAACACTGAATCTGTGAGCTCATCAAGGTCTTAGTCTGTTCTTGTTTAAATCACATCATTACTGCATGAAAAATGCTTTATCTTAATCTTCATTTGTGAGAAAAAAATAGTCGATGTAGCATACTATTTAAATGCTTAAGAACTACAAGATGTTCTATATTAAATATATTTGGGCACGTGCTTTCTCATGGGAACACATTATCCTGCTAATCCTGTTGATATCAGATAGTATTCTTAAGACCTTCATTTCTAGACATGAATTTACCTTTTTTTTAAACACATTTCGAGCAGGAACTGGAAAGCTGTATTATAAATATTTTGTTTGATCAAGTCTATTTTGTAAAACAGACATAAGAGTATATGTTACTGTTATAATTGATACCTTATCTAATAAAAATGTTTACATTTTGTAAACCCTGATTTTTATAGAGTTGTAAGAAAAACATGTTCCAAAGTGATATACTGATGCTGTGCAATTTCAGTTTCTAGGTAGATACTCCATTTTTATTTCTTTGTAATGCAGACAACAGTATCTCTTTAAAGTACACCTAGCATCTCAGTAGAAGTAGCTGTAACACTAATTAACTATTTATGATAGGATGTCTTAACAGGGTACTTAGGCTACTACTATTCAAATAGGTGAATTAGTATTTGGCTGAAAAGGTGCTTGTTCCCTTTTAATAAAAGTCACTGGTCATCATGAATATTGATAAATAGCTGAAATTATAATCTTGATGAGGAGAAGAAAGGCTCAGCGGTTAGGATAGGCCTCAGAAGATTATCAGAGGCATCATATTTTCCCTCTCCCATGGTACTACTTTTGTGGTACTGACAAGTCAGCTTTGTGCCTCCATTTGGCATGTGAAAAATGGGTACAATAAAGTTTTCTTTGGTATGATGGCACTCATGGAACGTAATAGTAAGGACTGAGTTGTTATGTGCTGCAAGGAGTACAGCTTCAGTGCCTGGGCCACTCTAGTCTAATGACTACCCAGAGTCACCTCCAGCGTAACCTCTTAAGTCCTTTCCAGGTGTCAGCTTCAAGTGATGGAATTACTAATGTGTCAGTTCTCTGTGATAATACTTATCTTTATCAGAGAGTGAGTATGGCTGTTTGTTACCACCTTACCAATCCTGGATACCTGACACAAATTCAAATGCAAATATAAAAATTAATCATTGTGACTAAGCTGTAATAGGCCTCCCTCCTCAGCCAAATGCAAACCAGCCAGTTAGAAAGCTGAAACAAAGCCCTCCCTCCAGAAACTAACCACATTCACAGTTCTCCCTGTTTTCATACACTCTGGAAAAATATGAACTATGCAACATGCTATGAAGGCCATAAAATTTGAGCTCTTCTGGATCAGGGAAGAGGAATCAGTTCCAAAAGCTTTGAGTTCCCACAAAGAACATCCTGTTAGCAGTTTCTCACCCTCTTATACCAGCAAGGCCCCTAGCTCACTTGTTTTCACTTATCTACATTGTGGCCATATGACAGAGACAGTGTGAGAGAGAAAGAGAAATTCTTTCACGTATGTCAAGGGCAGCTGTGTGGTACCTTTCAGTTATTTAAAAAAAAGATAAGTTTTCAGGTGACCCTTCTGGTGACCTGAAAAGGCCACCATGACTTGAGTTCAGCAGGGGATGAGGGTCTGTTGCCCATGAAATGCAGTTCCCACTAAAGAGAATAAAAGTGGCTACAGTAGTGATAAATGTACCTGCAGATAGCCGCATGGATTAACAAGGCTCTAATTTATTCCACATTAAGAAAAAGGACTATAATGAGTTATTAATAAAGACTAAAAATGGGTTCAAATTCAATGGTTAATACTCTACATAATTTACTATATTAATCCTTCTGACCAAATAATTTTTTTTAAAAGTGCTTGTCTCTTTTCCTATGAATGAAACACATGCTATTCTTCCCCCACACACACGTACCCCCAAGGTTTTGTTTGATCTTTCTTACTGTTTGGGCGTGAGCTATGTTGGCATAAAGTGTTGGCATATCCATGCTAGAGTTTACTTCACCCCCATTTGTCTGCTCCATATAAATATTTTCCTAAGCAAACATTTATGTTCCAGATTTCTTTAGTGTTGCACCTAATAGATTTCATAAATCATTTGTGCTGGCATTAATGGGACAGTGGAATCTCAGCACAGGAAATCTCATAGCAAAGGAAAATTCCATTGCAGCTGGCTGAAAATAGAGAGAAGTGGATCCACTGCAGTGACATCCAGGTTTTATTTTTTTGATAGGCTGCAGTCCTCAGTTAGTGTCTTTCTTTCCATAGCATCTGGCTCTTGGAGGACCCAATATCCTGCTCTCTGCACAGGTCCACAGCAGTATTCTGTAGAGGGGGTGCAATTACAGATGCTCTCAGAGGACAATAATTCAAATGAGCTCTGGAGCTCTGCATGAGCTGACTCTAAGCATCCAGTTCCCATTCCTCCTTCTTTCAAGATCTGTGAGGATATATGACTGAATTAATTACTTACTTCGTAAATTTTTCAATGGCAGAAAGCGCTTATCCATAGGTACTCCAGCAGTTTGGAAAATAGTATTTGTGTGATCTAATATCCCATTTATTACAACTAGAGCTCTTGGAAGAGATGCTGAGAATATGAATGTTGCTGTGGAATTGCTAGAAACTTCCTTAAAATGACTACATTAGTTCATGATTTCATCTCATCGCTCTTTCTTGGCTGGTCTTGCAGTTATCGCAGATAGGAGTCTGTCCAGAATTTGAACTGCTAAAAGCTTCCCATTTTTATCAAACTGCCCCAAAAGCCTGAGCAAAGTTTAAGTCAATAATAACTATATTACCGTTTCTCCCTTGTGCTAAGCCAAAGCACATGTAATCTGTTGCATATCTGATTTGAAGACATTCAAGTCAAGATGTACTATTAGTGCATTGGATTTTTGGATTTTTTCAGTATTTTTCCTCCATGCCAGCCAGGACTGCCCTCATCAAGACACGGCTGCTTACACCATTATTCTCCCCACCCCACCCCCCCGTTTCACAGAATTCTGCTGTTTCAATCTGTATAGTCTTTGTTTCTCTAGGAAGTTGCAAATGAGCACTAATTGTGTGAGATTTTGAATATTATTACATTTCTTATGAATAATACATCTGAAATATGTGCTTTTATTGCAGCTTTCTACATAACAGTTTTGAAAACATATTCTGGAAAGATACCGTCTTCCCTGGAAGCATTGTAGAAACATTAACAATATCTTGATCTGATTTTTGGCAAAATATGAATTCTGGGCAGCTGCTGGGATAACTTGGCCTGTGTCAGCAACAGATCTTGTAATTGGGTGAGGAGAGTTAAGTTAGTTGTTTTTAGCAAAGGTCCAAGGTAAAAAGAAAACCATAATAGAAGTTTTGTAGGAATTCCTACATATCACTGTATTTTCTAAGCCAACTCAGAAGGTTCTTTGTGTAGTAGTGTTAAGAACGAGATAATCATTGGAAATAATCACACAGACATTTTAAAGGATTAAAAATCTGTTTTTTAAAATCAAGACAGAGGCACTCACTTCAGTTTGATTACCAGCTGAAAACAAAATTTTCTGGTTTGAATATTTATATCTGCATATTTTGTAGGCATCTTGTTGTTCCTGCTCTCTCTACAGTATTTTAGAAATTAATGGTAATGTGAATGCTGCATTTTGTACCTAATATTTGATAGCTTTATCTGACAGCCATGATGCATACTGTGTCCAGTCAGATCAAGCTGCAGCTCCAAAGACTTCATTAGCAGCAGACTTGATTATAAATTGTCAAGTAGTGTTTTGAAGTAAGCAGGGTCTATTGTATTCATGCCTCTATAGACATGAAGAAAAACTGTCTCCTAAGGTGGTAAATGGAGGGGGAGGTGTTTGTGTTTCAATTAAAGCACAGGTGGTGCGTGATGAGGCGCCGGTGTCACATCTGCGCGCTCACAGCTGCGCTCTGGTCCCGGCCCCGTCCCTGCGCTCCTCCTCGAGCTCCGGCCGTGCCCGACCGAACCCGTCTGCCAACACCGCCCTGAGCTCCTGCCCGTGAACGCCTTGCGGGCTGCGGGGACGGCTTGGAGCAGGCAGGTAGTTTACAATAATATAACAACTACCTCGCGCGGCAGCGAGTTTATTTCGTGTCACGGAAAATCCCCGCATTTTGCGGTGAATCTCGGCCGCGGCCGTGGCCCCGCGCTGCCCGTGCAGACAGCGCAGCAGCGGCGGCTCCGCGCTCTCCGCGAAGGATCCCTCTGCCTCTCCCCGGAGCTCCCGGCCTCCGGCTGCAGCGCCCGCCGCGGCCCCGAAAGGGTTACGCGGTGCCAGGCCGGCCCCGCTCCCCGCCGGGGGGGGGCACACAGCAGCTGCCGCAGCCTATGGCGGGGCCGAGCCGGCGGCGAGCAGCGCTCGGCCACAGCCGGGGCCGGGCGCGTTCGGGCGGCCCGGGGTGGGGCGCGGGGCGGGGCGGGGGCGGTGCCGGGCCGGGGCCGGGGGCGGTGCCGGCTCATTGCGCGGCTCGGGCAGCGCTGGAGGAGCCGGCGGGCAGCGGGACCGGCCGCCGGGCGCGGGTGGTGGGACTAAGCCAAGAGGTAACCGCTTTTGTCCTGCTTCGTGCCGTGCTGCTGAAAGAGCCCGACCCGGTGTCTGGCTGGGATGCGGTAGGAGAGATTTGCGGAATCGGAGATGTAAGAAATGAGAAGTTTTTGCATAATTTGCGTTTGAGGTATCGCATCTCGCTGCGCAGTGAAGCCTTCGAGCTCCCTCGCCCGACTCTGTTACGCTCGTGTGATGGGAACAGTATAAAGTGCTTCTGATTTTTGTGCTTCCTAGAGGCTGCGATAGCTGCAGCACTGGGGGGGGATGTGGAAGAGATTGTGGTCGTTCAAAAGTCTAGAAAGAAAAATGTAACTTTACAAGTACAGTGCAAATTATGCAAATAAAAGTACGGAAGAAATCAGGCCAGAATAATTTCGAAAGGATTGTAAAATCCTTCATTTAAAGTTTAGTGTAATCTTTGACATTTACGTGGGCACCCGAAAAAAAAACAACCCTAAAGCAGAGCTCTGGTGTGGAAGTACAGCGCTGCTGTGAGCAGACACATTTGTGTCTGCTTCTCATTTAAAGTGCCAGCTCCTTCTTTTTTGTATACCCAATAAACAATACGCATAGAATATACAGCTGTGTCACAAAGTCATTCTATATTCTTAAAGCTTAATATAATCAAATTCATTGCCTAAAGATGCTGTAGTTGAAGATTTGATCCTTTTTCACTGAAGTGGAAATACTTTCAGTAATTGAAAGCAGATTCACGTCTGGAGTTGTACAAGCCAAGTTTTTCATTTTTAAAATAAACCTTTTGTTCTTCAGCTTTAAATATTTCAGTAAGCCACCCGGAGACCTGTGTTAATTGCTAGAGTAGACTTTAAGGAAGGATAGGGTGAAAAAAATCGCTGAGAAATTTGTCACCAATTAAATTTACATGAAATTATAATGTCTGTATTCCAGTGCATGAACATACCATTGCATCTTTTGTGCACACTACGTTTTAGTTTTCCTGTTCATCCACGTGAATCTGAATTTCAACTACCCATCTGTCTGCAGAGAATTTTGTTTTAAACTATCTTCGCTTATGTTCACCTTACTTAAAAATCTGAACTTTGAAGATTTGGGGAAATACCAATCTGCTCCAGTAAACAAACATGACACTTTGCAGGTTTAGCTCCCCTTTGTTAACTTTGTGCCTGCTTTCTGGCTGTTCCTGTGGAAAGCTTTCAGAAACCTTGCCTTCTGATATTTCAGCGATGGGGAAAGAAACTTAGGATGTTAACTACCAGACTCTCAGACAAAGAATGAGCTACTCTCAATCTGTTTGTTAGCAGCTTTGAAGGTAGAGAACAATGGAGGGAGAGGAAGGGAAGTACCTTCTCTCCTAAGCACTCTAATCCACAGAGTAAATTCACTAAAAATGCGTGGACAAGTTACTGAAGATGGCAAGAGTCCCCTATCCTTTAGGAAGTGTATTAATTGCTGAACAGACACAAGGATCTAATTGCCTGATGTTAAGTACAGGCTATCATTAAGATAAGAATTTGTAATTTGCATAATAGTACTAAAGGGACCGGGTTTATTTCCCTGAACTTATAGGTGGTGTGCACTTAGCTGGTGTAGTTCACTTTTCCTTCTTTTCTTTCAAAAGGTAAATCTTTATCCTCAGTATGTTGGGGTGGAAGTATTTGAGTAAAACCTGGGAAGCCGGAAGTGCTCAAACAAGAACAGAAAAATCTAGCTTACTGTTTTTTTCATCCATCACATTGGGCCTCAAAACTGTCAAGCAGTTCAGTAACTACAAATGAGATGTTACAAAATTTTTCGATTATTCACTCTGCAACTCCGTGTGGAGAATGGCCTCATATATGTCATAGTATAGGGGTTTTTTCTTTCAAGGAGTTATAAAAAGGGTATGTTACAATTTAGCAAGAAACCTACAGCAACAGGACTTCTAAAAAAAATTTTATTATTAGATGGCTTTGGCTTGTCATTTTTACTTTCTAAACTTTTTGTAGTAAAGTTGAGAATACAAGAAGTCATATGTTTCATGCGGTATGGGATATATTTTATTTTATTGTTTCCCTTTTGGAGAAAAGTAGCTGATATTGTACCTGTCTAGAAAAATTGATAATTGATGTTTTAAAACAATGTAAAATGTTATGTCGGATGTGTGTTCATTCTAAAGGTCCACAGACTTGGAATGCTGCCAAGCACCCATCAGCTTTGAAATCTGGTTTTTCTTAATTACAGATAATGAGTAAGAGGTTGAACGTTGAAGTAAACTTTTCTAATAGTGTCAAATTTTAGTACTGAAGAGTTTATCCTTTGGCTTGGTAGATATAGAAATATCTCTAAATATCAGTGTATGATGCAAACAGTCTCAACTTGAAGAATTTGTCTTGAGCTGTACTCTTGCATTTCTAATGTGCATCTGTGAAGATTTAACACAACTTTTCAAATTACTGAAATGATCTGATAAGCTATTATGAGATCACACTTTATAACTTTTATTACTGTAACTTTTATTGCTTCCCAATTCATTTGTTGAACTAAACAAGGGAAAATAAAAGGTCATAATATGTACGCTTTGTACAACATAGGCATTTGAGTGGTGATATCACAAAATAGGACTTAACTGTATTGTTTTCCAAAATGAGAAGGGACATTATATTTTCTATCCTTTTTGCATGTAAACAAAGGCCTTATTGCTGGTCATTACATTCTAAATGCGGCTATAGGCACTCTCTCTGGGGTTTTGAAAGACTTTCTCCAGAGGTAGTTACAGATTTATACATTTCAGAATAGCAAGAGGGCTTTTGTGTGTTCAGTGATGTATGAAAGATGATGCTGTGAGCTGGTGACTTCTCTAATGGTTTGAAGATGTATAACTTTTTTTAGGTTTGAAGGGTTTTATACAAAATAAGGAATTAGGATGAATAAAGTAACTGTAGTAATAAAATGTTTCAGTAGTTTTCCAATTTAAGTTAAGCTTTTTACATGTTAGGGACAAGTGGAAAAAATGGCGCTTGTGTTCCTATGGAAAACTTCACCCATGTTAAAACTCTCAACAGGATAGATAGGTGGCTGAATGGAAAATAGTCATTCACCTTCATTGTCTAAGATTGAAGGAATTCAAAGTGCAATTATACAGGAAAACTTCAGAACTCACTGAAGGTAACAGCAAAGGTATATAGTCTTCTTTTGAGGTTGGCTAGGGCAGCCATTTATCCAAACTTGAAATGAAATAATTGTTTTGTGTGAACTGCTATAATGTAGATTGTTTATGAAGCAAGTCCTTTAAATGTAAGAAGGAGGTAGAATTCTCATATCTAGAGACAGTATATCATTCTGGTGAGATCTACATGGGAAATGAAACACAGGGTTATAATTTCAAGGCCTAGCTCAGAGTGAAAAGCTTATTTAGGACTTGTTATATACAGCAGAAAGGATTTTTCACAGCAATGGTATATGAATCATTGCAAACTTCATGTTTTTGATATGGTAATCACTGATTTTTGTATTGAGTACTAGAAGGTATCTTTATAGGAGGTTTAAATTCTGGTGTATTTAGAATTCAGGAATTGGGTCTGCATTAAGGAGTGTTACAGCAAAAGATTAAGCCAAATACCTGAATGTGTTGAAATTTGCACAAACTACATCTACAACTCAAAGTAACGATGGCCTGAAAAAATGGCAGAGGTAGACATTGGTGTACTTTCTGAAGACCTGCATTATGATAAAACTTTGATTGAATACATGTAACAGCGTTTCTGCATACTTTATTTCCTGTGGCAGAGGAACAGCAATTTTTGCAGTAGCAGTGAGCTAACATATCTAGTATCACATCAACAGTGAGTTATGTGTTTTTATCTTTCTGATACATCTCGCTGTTTTGCCTCTTTCTCGCTTTTGAAGAGGATTCAGACCTATACAAAAATATTTCCAAGATGTTTAGAAGGAAAAAAAATTAAAATGAGATCTGTTGCATGCAACTGCAAAAATAACATCTGACTGCTTTACCCACTTTTTTATTGTTTTTATTGTGTTTCAGTTGTTATTAGTCCAAGAACTATTGATATGGAGCTTTTGTTTCTTGGTATCAAGAAAAATTAGTGTCCTGGAGAACTCTTTGGAGTGTAAGAGTATATATTAATAAAAATTAAAGAAGAAAGCAACTGCTGTTATAGAATTATATTATTTGGTTGGTTTTCATCATTGTATAAATCATGAGAAAGCACTACCTTAAGCTTCCAGATTGTCATAACTGCCAAATTAATTTTTAAACTACTTTAATTTTCACCTGTAATATAGTTGCTGACCACACACAAAGGAAAAAAAAGGAACCGAAATGCTTTTTTTAGAACAGCTTTTGGTTTAGTCATATAGACCTGCTTTTTCAAAAAATGTTACAGTACGTATGTATGAATTATAACCATTTCCAAATCTGCAGAAATTTCAGAGTTTTTAATTTTTGCAGAACACTTTTCCTCTTGAGTCATAAACTGTGTTAAAGAAAAGACTGTTGTCCAGGGAGTTGTAAAAAGTAGCCTGGAAAGCCTTTTATGTTCTTTCTTTTAAATAGAATAGAATTGCCTTATGTAACAAAGTTAACTTTGTCAACCTTTTATAATTATTTAACCATTATTTCATTTTACCCCCTGCTTAAACATTGTACATTAATACAATAGACACCTGGCTGTGCTCTTAAAAGTTTATTTGTCTTTCAATTCCTGTGATAGTAGGGGGCAGTATATCTCCTTAATTATCTTTGTTCAGGGAAATGTTGAAAGGCCAGGGTAGTTAAACAAGGCCATTTGGATTTGCAGTAAGGTCGAAGTCAGATGCAAGGAAAGTGGTTAAATGCATTATCATCTTATTGAGCACATCATCAGTAAAGTGACCTTGATGGAGGTGGAAAAAGCCATTTGGCTATTTTATGACAGCCACCTCTCCGCTGGCTTTATCCCTGCCAGAGAGTACTTCAAATAGCTTTATCACAGTCTTCTCTTGTTGCTTTGAAATCTGATTTTTCTTAATTACAGATAACAAGTTAGAGGCTGAACGTTGAAATGAACTTTTCTAATAATGACAAATTTTAGTACTGAAGAGTTTATCCTTTGACTTGGGAAATATAGAAATATCTCTAAATTGACTATCAAGGTGACCTTTATGTTGATTATTGTATATTTGCCTTTAAGGGTCTCATATTGATAATCGTTGTTTTTTATTCATTACTCTACTACTTTTTAAACTGTTTTTTAATTTACTATGAGGACAGACAAACCAACTTCTAGCCTTAGCAACAGGGATATTGTTTGTTTTAATGTGTGTTATTTATGTTTTTATGAAGATACTCCAACTATGGGAGGTCTGTGGTTAAGCTGGAAACAAATAGTTTATAAAATATATAGCTAATGCTTAAATTTCTATCTCACTTGTGTTTTGTAATGGTAGTCAGTATTGATGTTTTGAAAGCTTACAAAACTAAAATTCTAGCTATTGCATGTTATTGTAAGTATTTAATCAAAATATTCTCAACTGTCCATCTTCCTCTCCTTTTTAACTCTCTTTTCTCAGTAAAAAATGGTTTCTTTCATTTTTGTAAAACTGCATTGATTTTGAATAAACAGAGTAATTTACAATTTTTGGCTTTTAAAAGACCTTAGTGCTAGTTTTTTTTCTTTTTATAGTGCTTTCTTTACAGACAGTGACGTAATTATTAAGAGAATTTTAAAACAAATGCACAAAATACAAGGAAAAACAGTATCAGGAAAACTGAATCCAAATTTGAGCACCTGAAGACATAGGTTAATTGGCTGAAACTCACAGCAGAGCATTAAAAATTATTAAAGACTTGAGGGAATGATTTATAAGAAAAGATGAAAAGAAAGAAAAAATAATATAGCATTGTCACATGGCAGATCTGTACCAATGGAAGAACTTTGTGCAAAATTTTTAAAAAGACCATGTGGACTCAGGTGGTATATCTAGACGGAATAATGTGGAATTAAGAACCAAAGTATTAAGCTGCATATCGAGACACATTTTGTAATGATAACATTCCCAGAGGTTATGGAAAATATGTCAGCACAATTGATAGAAGTCCTATTTTTTGAAGAACAAGTATTACTTGTTTTATAGTAGTGTGTTGAGTGTGGCTGTTATACCTTTTGTTCCTAAGTTCTGATTATATGTTGTCATTTGGAAGGTAAATGTATTTAACTTCTGCTTTGTGACCAGTGATCTCTCATTCAACATGTAGGTGATCTCCTAAGAGAGCAGGGTTCTTCCTTCCATTATCACCTCTGTCCTTGGAGCTGGAAAGCATCTCATTGTTGTCTCCTCACCAGTTTCACAGCAGTAAGAAAGCATGTTAACCTTGGGTTTGCAGTATTTTTCTGAGACTTGTTACTTTGGGGAGTTAGAATTTTAAAGTTTCCAGTCGCCAGCAATGTTTTAGTGTGGTCTTTAGTGCTGGGTTGTAGAGTCTGGATGTGTACTCAGCATGAAGCATCATCATCCATGCCCTTCACCTTTGTAGTATAAAGAATTTTCTTACATTTTTCTTTCTGTTTAATTATTCTTGCTTCCTCCTGAGCACTCTCCTGGTGCTTATCGATCATATTCTGCCGTAAAGCAGGAGGATTATCTGTATGTGGGTGTGTTTCCATATGCCCAACCAGAAGACAAGCCTTTTGAAGGCAGACATGTAAAGTCAGAGTTTGAAAATGTAATTCTGTCAAAGTCGCTTTTTCATTAGATAACTTCAGAAACGTTGCCACACAGATAGGCCTGTCCATTGTCTCGTAACTGTACTGAATCTTAAGATCTCTCCTATCAGCCAAGAGACAAGCAGTGAGCTAATGGATCTTTTTGCTGAAGAGGATCTCACTATCCCTTGAAAACTGTGCTGAAAGCACTGACAATACTGAAGTCTTTTTTGTAGCCTAGAAGTACCTCAAAAAATTTCCCTTTTCCTCCCCCATCTTCCTTTTACTTTGTCTCTCCATTGGCCATTTTGGTTTATGGAGCCGAACACATTTTTCATTGCCAGGAGAGTTGTCCTTTCTCTAAAAGAGATAGTAAGGTTCATGACATTTAATAGGTATCTTCAGAGCATTTCAAATAGTCTTATTCTGCAAACCCTGCTACTCCTCATTTGTGTGACATCCCTGTGTTTACCACCATCTTTTTCCCATGAAGTCAAGGAATCTCAAGCAGATTTTTCAGTCAGTGGGTTCCTCTCTGGATGTAGACCCTTCTCCCTGATGATTTTTTCTCTCAGTGGCATTTGGATAGTATTTCGAGTTATTCCTCAGCAGCTCTGCCAGCTTTTCATAGAAGAGACCTGTGTATTATTTATCAGTTCTCTTTTCTCCTTCCTGCCCTCCAGCTTTTACATTACCCCCTCATCCTAGTCCTTTCTACCTAATCCTAATTTACTGCTGATCAGAGCCATGGCAGCAGAACCAGTTACATAAGGGGGAAAAAAGGAATAAAAATAAAAGCCTACATCAGACAAAATTATGCCTTTGAGGCAATTGGTTTTGCTTGCAGTGATCTCGGTGAAACCAGGCAGAGCTGAGCATTCTTCATTCCACTTGTATATTGTCTGCTTTTGTTTCCTGCAGTGTAACTGTACCCCATAAAATAACAGGTAACGAATAGTTCTTTCTGAGTATTTGGTATCTCTCTGCAGCATACAGCAGAGCTTGTGCTGAAATCTGTTCTGTGATTATTTTCTCACCTGTCTTTTTGGGTGTAGTTTTATATGTGTGTAGAGTTCCCATGTGTGTTCTTGTGCCAAACGTGGTCAGTATTAAACTCGTATGCAGTAGACTACAGAGTGGTCTTTACCAAGAAATACCAATATATACTGTGTCCTATTTTAGCAGACTGTGAATTACCATAGTTCCATGGAAGTAGGCTTATTTGGTACAGTCTGTATAGAAACTACAACCTTTATTAACATAAATTGTAGACTGATTTGTTGGTCTGAAACAGCATATGCATGTATGTGTGTAGTTTGCATTTCAGCCAAGGAAAGGAGTCCCCTACGCTCAGCTGGCTCGTGTTCTGCTTGTGTTCATGGCTATAGAACAGCGACCCTTTAACATTATACCTGAGCATTGAAAGTGTCCTAGAATTCATTAGATAAGAGGCCATGGATGTTGATAAATCCAGAAGCTTGGAAAAGCAGTAGTACTTGAGCAGTATTGGAAAGCATCAGTTCTGCTTGCCTGATGAGAACAGCTTGCAGCTGTAGGTGGTGTGCTGCAAGGTAGCAGCTATAGCCATGAGGCGTTCCATCCTTGCTTGGGTTTTCCAAATCCTGCGATGTGGTGGAAGAGGTCAACGAAAGGCAAAAGGAGACCAGCCAGATGCCTTTTATTTTCACTGTAGAGAGTAAAACTACATTACAGAGGAGGAGAGAGATGCATAGTGTTTGTGTGCACTCTAAAGGAAATGAGCCAAGATCCATTTTCTGTTACAGAACAAGCACTGCTGATGTGCACATGTGCTTCACCAACAACTTGGGGACCTCATTCATTCAACCTACAGGGAGCAGTCCGTGGTCCATGCCATTCCTTCAGCTTGTTGGGTGTTATCTGGGAGAGCACTGGTTGTTAGAGCCAGAAATTAAGGCAGGAAGAATGCTATCAATTACAAGTTATTGGTGATTTTGTGCCAGTTTTTGCCCTCAAGCTTGCACTAAATTGCTGCTGTTAAGTTAGCACAGATATAAGCATTGAACCTGAGGCTCATGGTAGAGATAAGAGGGGAAACGGTAAAACAAAGGCCTTTGCAGGACACACCTGTGGCTCTAAACAAATTTGTATTTGACAGAAACCATTAACACTTTCCAGCATAAACAGTGCAAACTTTACAGCAAATTCACCCAGTATGTCTGTCTCAAAATATTTTTCACACTGTCATTCCAGTTACATCTGGATTTCTTTGTTCTTTTTCTCTCCCTGGTGACTTCTGTATGGGGCTGTCAGGCCAGGGGAGGTGGGAAACCTTTTTAATGTGTTCCTGACAGACCTGGAGACCCTCTTAAAAGATAGTCGTTATCTCCACTTTATTAATTATTGATTTCACAGATTCGCTTCCTGTTCTAGGAACATTCAAACTATGCTTTTCTTTCCAGATTTCTTTGTCATATAGCTCTTAATTTAGGATAAGGAGGTTATCTTTTTATTGCTTAAAAAAAAAAAAGACGAAACCACACAAGAATATGAAATCTCAGTTCCCATTCAGCACTCAGCCTAGTTGAGAGGTTGCATGCATAACTACCTTGCATGTACCTGTTCTTGCCAGATTTGTGCTCCTTTATCAATGAAATCAGCTTGAAAAAAGTTCAGCTTTGCCTTGTTTTCATATACATTTCCACATTTTTTTGGACAAGTAAAAATACTGTAACTCATACTGGTGGTCACACTTAATTTCTTAAGTGAGATGACTAAGCAACAAGACATTTTGACGTATTTTCTGCTATATGTAGGTGTATGCAATACATTTTTTAGTTCATAGAAGGAAGTTCTTCACTTACACACGCAACATCCTAAAAGTCATAAACCTTTGTACCATGATATTCCTATTGCTGCTGGTTTTAAATTGGTTGAAAAGTCTATAAATAGTCCCTTTTGGCTACCCATATGAAGAGCCTGAGGAAATGCACTCAACTCTCCTGTAAGTCAATTATAACTCACACTAGAAGTCTTTCTGTGGCAGAGAAATGACCTAGCTAACTTATGTTTTGGATGGAAGTACATCTCCTTTTATAAAGCCACTGTTGTTCTGTTTAAAGAAAATGTTTAGCACTGAAGCATGGAAACCAAATTTTTGTAAAATAGTGGACTGATACTTTGTAAAATAGCTAGCTGATCTATTATTCAGTTATATACAGCTCTCCCTCTCACTCAAGTGCTGTTTGTAATTCTGTAGACGGACTTTCTACCTTTGCCTCTCATAATTCTGGATAGCTCTTCTCCACTTCAGTAGGATTAAAATGAAGCAGAAAGAAAATTCTTGTTTACTTTTCATAGCCAAACAGATAATAGGCAATTCACTGTCACTGTGACAGTGGCATGCTTTTAGGTGACACAGGGTCTTTTCAGTGAGGCAGATGTGTGTGTACTGGCACTGTTAACGTGCCTTCTGTCCAGACAGGCCGGTCTTTTCAAAAGAAACTCCCATAGTCAAAGTTTCACAGACTAAGTGGAAGGAGGGTTATCTTATTGGTCTGATCGTTTGGGAAAATGTAACAGTAGCATTATATATATATTTATATAAATGTATTCTATAAAATAACAATAATAGTGCACACTTTTCTCTGAAATACCTGAGTTTTGCAAGTATCTGTGACGTAGTTATTAAAGCAGATTCTGTCAAGTTTCTTTGCTCTTCCACATAGTGAACTTGCTTCTTTCCTTTATATGTAGTGCAAGTTGATGTGCCAATGCAAGGAAATTTGATAACCCTGTCGAAGAATACCAAAAGCTTACTCTGTAATAAAACGTATAGAAAATTTTAGAATTTAGTATTGAGGCTGTATACAGTGTGCATGGAATGAGTGTAGTTACACATGTATGACATAAGCAAACCAGGATCAAATCAATGCATCTATATGTTATGTAAGACTTCACTGCATATAGTTGTTTTTCTCATATTTTTCTTATTGTACTTTCCTGAGTTATGCCAAAAAGAAGACAATGAAAGGTGCTGCTATTAGTTACAGTAAATTCATATACCTATACTTAAAATATCTGCTATTGCGTGTCTGCTGACAGAAAACTTGAAAGTAATCTACAGTCTCACAGAATAGGAGTTTTTAGGTTGTTCAGGTTACATCTAGAGTTGCGGTGAGCTTAATGAACTCGCTTTTGAATACAAAAAGTGATAGACATTATTAGAACATATATATGCCTTCAAACTTTAGGGGTATGTTGCAAGTTATTTCAGGAATATGTAATAAGACTTGTCATAGTCTTGGTATATTAAGTGGCAGCTCAAGTTCTCTGTGCAACCTGAATTAAACTAAGAAACCTCCTGGAGGTCGCATGTGGGATCCAAAGTCTGAATCTTTGGAATTTTCTAGATCCTAATGCAAATTAGGAATCATTGTCTCCCAGAATTATTTCAAGTTAGTGCCAGCTAGCTCCTTGAGATCACCCATTGCATTCAGATGTCTCTGCAAAGATACCCCTCCAAAGTTCATAGTTTCACATTACGGCGCAGAGCTACCTAAGAAGGCCCAAAGCCAGCGCAGTTCTGGTACAGTTTGGGTTGGAAACCACTAATCCAGACTGTTAGACCAAGGCATTGATTATTAAAATAAAATATTATTATAAATTTAAATATCTACATTTATAAAAACATCTTGGACTCCCAAGGAAGAAGTCTAAAGCTTTTTATTTTCCCCCACTTTTTCAGAGGAAATTTGTATGCAAGTTGAATAATGTACCAAATTTCAGCCAGATGTGAATTAAAACTGCTAAGTTATGAATGCTTGAGAAACAGAGTGCATAGTAGAAATGACAGTTCCAGGACAGGAATGCCAGGACCTGCTATAATAATTTAATATTATAAGTGCAATAAAATCAGAAATAAGCACCCTCATGTTTTAGAAGGAGATTATGACTAGACACATTGCTTTTGTAGACAAATTCCCTTCTATGTTGCAGCTGTAGCACTAGCAGGTCTTTACATACCTATATGAGTAAATCAGTTTTTAAAGAGGCAGTGTATTCCAAACTAGCAATCACCTTTTTTCTTTTTTATATATCTTTATTACAAGCATCTGTAAAGTTTGAAGTGCTGCCTACTGGAGTAAAGTTCCCTGAAACAGATGTCTTGTGTGTGTTGAATATGTCTTGCTTGGCCCTTCTCAGGTCAGGAACTCTTAAAGTCATAAGGTAACAAAATGTTTATTTATTTATTTTATGGGTTATGGTGATGTTAATTGCAGGTATCATTCAGATGGTTATCCTTTGACAATGGTTATCCTTTTCATTCTATGAAATCCTTGAGAAAGAGGAAAAAGCCATTTACTGAGAGAGTTGTTACTGTTTCAGAAGCATCCTCATCTGTTTTCCGTACTCTGTTAATTGATCACAAGCACTCAAATGTACTGTGGGGTTTTTTTTTCCTGTCACAAAACACTCTTGAATGAAGGATTTGGAAAGCAGGTTTGCAGGAAGCGAGGTAATGGGTGTATTTTAAACTCCTTCATTGACATAAAGGAAAAGAATGTTTCAAGTTGTTACTTGCATTGTAATGTGCGAATAATAAAATACTATCAACACTATTAGGCAACTGACTGCAAGGTTTTATTGGATAGCAATAGATTACAAGTGTGACTATGTTTGAAATCAAATAGGTATGATATTTATGACAATAAATACAGTAAAAGCAGTATCCCTTAGAGAATATTGAACAGTTTAATCCCAAGAGACTTAGAAATACAAATATAATGGGATATACCTGGTAGAATACATTCCTCTTATACTTTCTACTGAAATTTAAACATAATTTGAGTAGTAGCTTTCCTACTTGTCTGTGACTGATGTTAAAACTTACATCTTACATGTTAAGATATTAAAACTCACATCTATAGCCAATAAAATAAATAATCTGTGATAATATAAATGGAAAATGGGTAATAAATTTATGTTAGTAATGAACAGAATTTAAATGTGTAGGTCTCCGTGGACCAGGAAAATGTTTTTCTTTCATCATTTCTAAAAGGCTTTGTGTAATGCCAAAATTCCTGCATGAATAGGTATAAAAAATGGACTTATCAGAAAGTCGGACTAGTCAGCTGAAATATTTTGAGTAGACAATATTTTTCTTCATGCAGTAGAGCTGTGAGAGGAATTGTAGACACTGGATTCTTGAATATATCATAAAACAATCTTAAAATTGTTGAAGAATCTGTGGTTTAGTAGCCTGTGTAAATTTACATCAATACTTTAAAATGATGCATCTGTTAGTATGTGGAATAATGGTGTTTTGATTACAAATTTGGTGGTGGTAAATACCAAGAACATGTAAAAACCACGGCACCTTTTTTATCAGTGAAACCTCCTAACTGGTTACTGCAGATAGATTTTTCATAATGAAACAGTGGATCATTTCTTGTAAGAAGCTATAAGGTTAGAACTATTGCATAAAACATGATAATATAATGAAAAAGACCATAGGCTGTTTGCTCTCACTTATGGTAGACCGAGGCCATTACAGGAACACAAGCAACGGGCTTACTTTTTGCAAAATGTTTGTAGAAGAGGTGTATTGGCAAGCCTTGCATCCTGTTCACAGCATCTATTATTTCAGTGAAAGAATTTTGGCTTCCATTGTTTTAACTGAATTCTACTGCTGATACAATTACATCTGAAGTAGAACATTTACTGGCATATATGTGTTTGTTTAGAGGTATGATTATTTTTCCCCATTTCTATTAGGAAACTTGGTCTACCGTCATACATATTCATCTATTTCTTGCAGTTTTTATAACAAATTGTAATCCCTTAGTTGTGAATATGTTGTCAGCTATTTCACATTAGTATTATTTTCTCTGAGAATTTCATGGTGGTATTTTTCACCAAGAATAAACCTAATCTGCTACATTGAGAAAATACTGACAGTGCTCACATACACATTTTGTGAAATAAAACAAAGTATTACTCTACTCTCCTTATATGTAGTGAGTTTGCTATAGGGACGCTCCAGTGACTTAAAACAGGTGCTTGCAGAGAGCAACTGAGCTTTTGCATGTTACATTTTCTTCTGCATGCACTATCACAGTTATATCCAGCCCTGAAAGTCTTATCTCCACTATATCAGCAGTTGGAACTAAGTTTTGTCCCTAAAGCTTTTCAGTCCAAAAAAAAATCTCCTCCGAGCTAAATCCTGTTTTGACTGTGATTCAGCTGGCTGCTTGGGGTAAGGTGGAGAGTTATAGCATGTGAAGGATGAGGAGAAAGAAAGTTGAAGTTTATGTTGCTGTGCTGTAATAATGGTGCAGTGTCTGGATTTACAAGTTTATCGAATGGTGATCCACGGACACCGTGTAGTACATGCTGTTTCTCAGGGTGGCTAACATATCTGACAGAGGCATTGATGACAGACTCCTGTTTCAGATGGATTTGGTGTAGGCATTACTTGTCTCTATTATGAAAACATTTTCTGGCAGGATTTATCTGTGTTTGATTTATTTAAATTATTGTTTAAAAAAATAAAAATAAAACCCAGACCAAAGCCAGGACAAATCCAAATAGCTGGAACAAGGTGCTGGTTTAGAGATTATATAATTATGTGTAGCACAGTGAGAGGGTCTGTATTTGTTTGAAATACACTTAAAATATGTGTAAAATGAGAAGAAAATCGCAATATATCTTGAAGTTAAAACCTCTTCAGTGCTTGCAGTTTGCATTGAATATCTGTCTTAACATGCTATGCATTCATTAATTTAATAAAAAGCACTATGTAACAAAGATCAAAATAACTTCTGTTTTTTTCTTCATATTGAACGAAGTAGTTGCCAGATAGCACGCAGCAAGAAGAGCAAACACCTTCCCCCTCTTTCCCCACCTTTGGTGCCTGGAGTACGGTTTTCTTTCATATTCTCTCCTTACTGCTGTGTTAGTGGACGCTGTCTATGATTGGCATATATCTCAGCAGCTACAATTTTGGTATCCCAATTCTAGAACTACTCTGTTACTACTGCCTTTTTTGCTTCAAAATCTGACCTAGAGCATAGACTGACTGGCATAAAATAAAATACTGGTGTTTGTTTCCAGATAAAGGTGGGTGATGTCCTATAAAAGGGAGAGAACCTACTGAACTTTGCAACTTCCCAAATAACTGCAGTGCTGCACAGATCTGAACAAAAACCTCATACTAACAGTATCTTTGAGTATACTGTCTTAAGGTGGCTATTAGTTTCTAACTTGCTGTTTTACTCATCTGTAACTGCTTCTCAAGCTTGTCACCCTGCTGCTTCTAGCTGCTCTGCAGACAGGCAGGCTACCCAAGGCTTTATGTTTATAAAGCATTGCCCTATTACTCTGTCCTGCTGGTTGATCACATTGGACAGGAATTAAGGTTCCTGCTTATCTCAAATTTTAGCAGAGGCCCCACTTACTGTCAATGTAAGGAAAGCAAACCATAGGGTCTGGTACTAGAACAGACAAGTTCTTCCCCAACCCAAATTTGCAGGGACCCAATTTTTGCACGTGGAACAAGATTTTGTGAAGGATTCAAATGATTTTTCTTATATAGAATCTCCCTATATGACTGTAATAGACAGGGTTTTCTATGACTGTTCTCAGGGACAGGAGAAGATAAAAAAGGGAAGTTGTTTCTGCCATTATGACCCTAAATCTTAGGATGGAGTAGTTCTCTAAGGATTGAGCCAATCTTGAGCCAACAGTTCACTGCTGCCGAAAAAAAATAATACAGAAGAAAACAGGTGGGGGGAAAAGGGCATAGTTTTCTATTGGGTTAGCAAGTCAAATCAGTTCCCATGCGGATAGATGGCTAGTAAAGGGCAGAGAGGGGGAGGCAAGTGGTAGGTAGGGTGGGGTCACCCCATTTTGGTGACAGACAATGAGAATAGCTCAGCCTTAAACTATAACTTCAGCCTTTGTTTGTAGCACTGATGTCAAATACTTGTGATCTTTTAAAAACCTGTATCCTGTTTTGCATCTTCTTTAGCATTCAGCTGAAGGCACTGGTGGTGGCAGAATGGCTTGAGCTTCTGCAGAGAGATATCTGATTTTGTGCTCCACATCAATCTCTTGTTCTTTAAGGTTATTTCCTTGCACTTGCTATATGTGTAGGGCACAGACATATTAGTTAAACGTGTATGTTGATGGTTGCAGTATTGGTGACATTGAAGGTTTCAGTGCTGACTTGCAGTGTATTTGTGATGTATTTACTTTTTGGGATACCCAGTGGGATATGAGAGTGAACTTGTCCTGCTCTTATTTGAGCCTCTGTATGCTTACTGTGCACATTTGTGCAATTGCTGTGAAGAAAAAATCACTACAATAGACTTGTAAAGCTGAGCAGCTGTAGTGGCTTTCTCCACAGAAAAATGAAAGAAGTCTAACCCAGACACCCTGTGAGTTTGCTGTCTGTGTCTTATTGCTACTGTGCCCTGGCAGCACAGGTCCTGCCTGAAAAACATGCTGCTGTACAATCTGGACTGCAACTGGTCCTCTCTCCAAAACCCTGCCACTCAATCTCATTGCCCTCCTGCTTTATGAGACTATGTACTCCTTAAAAACATCTCTCAAACAGCTGCACAAGGTGCATGCAGGCAAGCACTTTTAAATAATATGGCTCCTTTAATAGGTAGTCTTTAGAGCAGAGTGAGATGAGCTGAGCTTCTTGATTCACAGAGCTGAATGTTTGCCCAGTTCCTCTGTAGCATTCACCCCTAAGGAAAAATGACAGTCTGCAATCACTTTGGCATAGCTAGATACCATATAAGTGTCATACAGTATCCACAGCTGGTTACTCACAAGTTAGAGAAGATGATGAAGTATTTTGAAAGAATAAGAATTAAAGGCCTATTCCTTTAATCTGGAAAAAAATCAAAATGCTTTGTTCTCAATGTACGAATCTCTTTGCTGTTGGCCACTCAACCTTAGTGCTAGGTGATTTTATAATCTCTTGGACAAAACCAGGGACTGGTGGGCAAAACAAGACAGTGAAGCAACAAAGAATTCATTACTCAATTTTTTATTTTTTTTTTAATAAGCAAAAAAGTTTATATTGAGTCATCCCAGCTCTCTCCTAGTGCTTCATGTTGTGTGAGTTTGCAAAGAAGATGCAGAGAGGCCAACGTTCAGGGAGGAGATCTCATCTGATCCTGTAGCCTACCAGAGAGGAAAGGCTGGACAGAAGGATTGCATGTGCTCTTGTTGCATTCGTTTATGGTAGTGCAGCTTTGCCATTTGCCAACCAAGTAGATATTTAAAAGTGGAGAACGTCAGCTCAAACTTACCATGGCTGTTTGTAATAAGGCTTATCTAATAAGCAATATTTCTGTAAGGTCAATTCTGCATTTTAATTGTTTTACTGCAGACTCTTGCTAATAGACTGGACACTTATCTTGAGAGGTCAAATTTGTTCTGTGGTTTTGTTAAGGGTAAGAGCTGTTAGACATGATATGAGGCTGTACAGCCTTTTTGGACAGCAAATCCCTGCAAAAAACCTCTCACCCTGTGGGCAGGGACAGCACATGGCCTGTAGGCACTGAGCCCATACCGGTGCTAGGTCTGAAGCTTGCTTGAGTTTTGAACAAGTGCATAAATATCTCCAAGTCCAGTTTGTTTCAAAAGAGACAATGCCCAGAGAAGCTTACTTCTTCAGATATCATTTGACTTCAACTATTTTAATTAGTTTTACTGACAGTAAAGGAGAGTGACTGTGATATGTCAGCAAACAAACTAATTTTTGTTTACAGCATGTAGTATTAATAATACTGAGCAGAGCATTGAAATGCCTGATGTGGAGCCCTCTTCTGCAAACAGAAAGGTACAGAGTATCTTTGGTTCAATAGTTACATTTCATCAGGTTTACTGAAGTTCGATCAAGTGTAAAGAACATGCTGAACTGTTTTGCAGAATTTGATAGGAGATAAACACTTGTTTTAGTGCACAGAGAGGTGCTTGTTTGATGATAATGCTAAGATTACTAACGGTGGATGAAATTTTATATTTTCCACAATACACTTCATTTATGAATTTAAATATAAAATGCTTTCAAAAAGTGAACTTTTAACGTAACTTGATTCAACTGAGGGGAGAAAACATTAAGAAACAAGAGAAAAGTGATTTCTTAAAAACATTTTATTTTTTGTTCAGATTGTTTGTACTTGACTGTTGGTTTGTAGAGAATCGTCCACTCTGTTCTTAGTAGAACACAGACAGATATTAACTCTTGCTTTTAATTCAGTGTGGGATGAACAAGGCAACTTCATGGGTAAAAGTTAATTGTTAGTAAAGCAGGAGATATGTGTAAAGAGAGTAGATAATCCAGATAAATTGCAGGTTCACAGTAACCTTGTACTTTATCTTTGCTGAGAGTAGATTAGGAAACCAGGTTAAATCAAACAAGTGTGCCTGCATTTATGAGGCTTCATTCCAGGCTAACACTGAGTAAGAAAAATGCTGGTTGCCATTTCATGGGTTGCCAGAACCACAAATTCTTACCAGAGCCTGACATACGGGGAGTTTTTATCAAGAAATGCTCCCAAATCCACTACCGGAAGCATTTAGTAAGTGCCAATGCCCCTCTAAATGATAATTTCTTTGTGCTTTTTTTGTAACCAAACCTAACATTATCTGAAAAAGAAACTTACTGTCATATTGTTTTATTGTACTGAGGTAGTTTCACTGTTGGTTCTTAGAGCTTCACAGAAGCAGACATCACCCTCCATTTAGGGAGGGATACACTGTCTCCTTAAAATGGCAGCTCTGGAATGGATCACTGGATGTGTTGTCAGACCACATTTAAAAAAAAAAACAGGATCAGGAGCTTTCATAGGCTCAGAGTGGCATAGACCATATTGTACAGAAAGTCAAATACCTCGCCAGATAAACATTTCCAGTCACTTCCCTGTCAGAAGAATCTCTTTATATTTTCCTGCTAGTGCTTGGGACCCCACAGACAGTGTCCATAGCCACCTGCAGTGTGAGTGGCCTCAAAAGACTTTGAATATTCCCTATTGTCATTCTGAAATTTTTGTGAGTACAGCCTACAGTGCTAGTACCTTGATGAGCCCCTTTCTTTTTGTTGTATGCCAGGTGCTGCTATTACATCCCCAAATGGTGGTGAAGGGTTTTGACAAGTAACCTTCATTATTTCACATATTCTAAAATTATTTTGTGTTTTAACATTCTGGTTGAGTTCAGTACTTTATGAACTTAATTCTCTTAAAATGCTCTGTTATGACATAAATCCACAGAGAGGAAGGTGTGTGTCAGGTGGTGTCATCTTGCAGTATTTGGTGAAAGCCTTTTTGCAGAACTAGAATATTTTAGTACCCATGCAAAGTAAACTGAGCAGTTTGGGAACTCTGGACTTGTTGCTTTTAACTGTCCTAATTGTAGCATGTTTAGTAGTAAAAAAAGTTTGCACTCTTTTATGAAGGGCTTATAGGTGCTGTGGCAGAAGGGTATGACTGAAGTGTGAACTTATTTTGGGAAACCAAAATAAATGGCATCATTTTACTTTTCTGTCATTGTTACCCAAGGTTTGTCATGTTTCTAGTGTTGCTATTAATGTCTCCTTAAATGTCAACTTCAAACTGCTGATGGTGATCTTCTCATGTCATATTGCTAAATATATACAGGCTGTTGAGAATGTTTGATGTAAATGTTATGCCAGACACTTACATGTGCATATTAGAAGTCTTCTTATGCTAAATAGCTGCTATCAAATACATACTTAACTATTTTCCTAAGTGGTATAAGAAACAAATTGAGTCCTTGTTTTTTTTTCAGGAGTCCTCATGCTGTTGTATTATTTTAAATGAATTGTGATAGGGAAGATCTTGCTTCTGAATAATTAGGACACTAAATGCTGCTAAGTAAGACATTCCAGATATATCTTCACCGTTGAACTGAAAGCTAATGTAATTTTCTTGTGAATGTTTCTCTGAAAGATCTGACACTACCACCTGGCAGTCAAATGAAGAAAACCAAAAATGTCTCAGGGACATTCTTAGTTAAACTTTATAATATGTTCAAGAAAAATGTTGGTCCTTGTAGTCTGATAAATTCAATATAATTTCAGTTGTTGTTTAATAGCTCTTAATTTTCTTTTCTCTGAGTAATTTTGGAAATTAGAAGTCATTTTAAGACATAGGTTCTTAGGGCCTTTGAACTGGTTGGCCGTGTGTGTGCAGTGTAAATTGTAGCGTTCAGGTTACTACTTCTTGGAACACTATGTGTGAAGTTTTTCTATCATACATATTGAATTTCATGTGTTTATTTAAGTGTGCTATATTTATAATTTGGATTGAGACATCAATTATATGCTGATGGAGCTATTCTTTAAATTCTTTTCTTTGTAAGAAATCACCTGTAGCTTCACTGTGTAAATAAGATTGCAAACATAACGGAAAAATGAGTTAGTATCTTGTTGCTACTGAAAGTGGTTGCAAATGACTGTGGAGATTACATACCAAGGGAATAAGATTTCGCCTTTACGATGGTTTTATGATGTTTCCAGTGGCCTTTAATATCTGCCATTATGCTATTTTCATGGTTCAAAAGCAAGGTCTTGAAATTTTAGAATTATAAATATATTTATTATATTCACCAAATCCACTAAAAAAAAGATATACCTGACTTCTAGCACATGAATACATAATTGAGGAATTTCAAAGTGCTTGTATCTTGTTAGAACAGCAAACTTTGGATATCAAATAGGCAATTTTGAAGAAATGAGGGATGCTATTTGTTTTTATTAAGCTGGGATTTGAATGTTTGGAGAAAGCATTGGGGGAAGCATTTCTTTTGAAATGGAAGTAATATTCCTCATTTGTAATGATAAAAATGTTATTTTGGCATAGTTACATTCTTTATAAATAAATCTAGGAGGCTGTGCCTAAAAGAAATATGTTTATTTGCCATGTTCACTTATAGCTTTGGCTTTTATTATTATTTTCATTTTCAGGGCGTTTTGTGTGTAACACCAAAACCATAATTGAATATGCTGCTTTCTAAATGTGCCATTGTTGCTTTGTGATGGAAAGGCCAGTGTATTGATTACAGAATATTGATGCATTGAAAACTCTATGTTCTATTGCCAAGTTATAAAGGAAATTAGTGAGTGATGTTTTTCAGTCAAGGAATTGCAGAATAAAGTTAAAATTAACTATGTTAGCTGACTACAAACAAAGAAAAAGACAAGGATAAAAAAATGAGCTTGGAATTCAGCCATTTCCTCTCTTTTTGTTTATTCAATTAACATTTTTCCATCTTTTGTGCAGCTCTTCACTCTTGTCCTCTTGGTTATTCACATATTCCAAATCTTGTGTAAGTGTGCCTTTGTATCCTGAGAAGCTTGCACTTTCTGTGGAAGATTAAGGTTTCAGTTGGTCAATCTAAATTTACAGAAGCCAACATACTTGTATGATTTTAGATGTAATGTACAATAAATGAGATGATGCAACGGAAATTTCTTGGTTTAGACCTGTCTTATATCCTGATTGACCCTCTTCACCACAAGAAATTTTAATTCTTTTTATATATTTCAGTGTCCAACCTTAAGACATTTTGTACTGTTTTTCTAATTACACTTGTGAAGTGACATTTGGGGAACCCTTATGGACTATTAGGAAATAATTTTCATAAAGGTTGCTTTTCAGTATGGGTTGTGGGAAAAATTCATTCTTTTTTGGTAGGTTATGTTTGTTTACAAGGAAATTGCACTGGCTTTACCTTACTAAGTGTAGGATAAACTCTTCTTCATGCAGTAACTGTGTCTTCTGCTATAAATCAATAATTCAATACAATCTATTCTAGCTCAGGCTTACAATTTTTGTGCATTTTGTGTTTATGGTGAATATGATTATTCTTAAATGTGTTTGAAATTAAGGACGGCTTTATGAACTCAGCATTATAAGTGTTGATCCTCGTTTGGATGCCTTGTGTTTCAGCATAAGCATGAGGTTGTTTGTTTTGTTATCAGGAATTCTTACAAGAAGTCCATGTGCTGGAAAAGGACAAGCTAGTGTGGAGAAACTGGCAAATACAGAGAGGTGCAATTAGCAGAAAAGGAAAGAAAATTTTCTAAAGTGATATATATCCAGTAATAATAGAAATAAGGGAGGAAATTACAGTATATGTTGGAAATATGTGTAGATAGGAGAATAAAATTTCTCAGGAGAAAGTTATCTAAGTCCTGGATTTTTTTTAAGAGTAGACTGCACACAGCACAGAGAAATAACATATAAAAGCGAGGAGAGAAGGGATAATTCAGTAAATTTTTTCTATCTCAAACTTACAGCTGAAGCCTCTATGTGAGATTCAGGTGGACATGAAACCTGTACCATAGATTTAAGTGCTGTATGTCCTTCACCATGTCCTGAACTGTGAATCAAGAGCAGCTGAGCATATGATGACCCTCTCTTGCTTTGGGTAGATCAAATTAGGACACTCTTTACAGTAATTCAATACAAAAATTTTAGTAAATATAGGGGAGGATTTAACCTAATGGTAAAGAAGACTGTGCGCACATGAAACTTAGGATAGCCCTTGCACTGGGGCGTTCGGTGCAGTTGAGTTATTTTCCTTTTTAATTTTTCTTTTGGAGTTGAATAGTGCCCATTCAGACCTTGTCAAGCCTGCATTTTGTGTTGTGAAATACAGTCAGTGGCAGCCATCATGTACAGCAGGTATGATACCAAGAGGACCGTCTCCATGCAGCTTGGATGGATCCAGAGGTGTGTGTCTTATAATCCAGTCTTTCTGAGCATTCCCTCCCTTTCCAAGATTACACCTATGACAGCCCCACAGAGGTATTTGTTGCTGGTCTTGATATTGTTAATATTAAATATTAAAATTGAGTATTAAATATTAATATTTTAGTAGTTACACAAGTCTCCGCACATCTTTAGAGCCTCTTTGTATTAACCACTTTTCAACCATGTAGAGGCATGGCCCTGTCCTCAAGAGCTTGTAATATATAACAAAGGATATATGAAAAAATGGGGAAGGATAATTCAATCATATATCTGTATTATATATTTTGATTTTAATTTATGAGTAAAAAGCCAAAAATTCCTATTTTCCCTTCAGCCAAGCTGTTGGGTGGCTGATCTGGAAGGAGAAACTGCAAATAGATATGCATTTGGATTTGCTTGCCCTTCCTTTATACTTAGGCATATGTCTGTAATATATAAAAGCTTGTTGCTTCTCTTCGAAATTTAAAAAAAATTAATCAGTTCAGATGCAATATTCAAAAATATAAAGAGAATTAAATTTATAGGTCATGTTCCTAGGCTTCCCCTTTCTTATAGTTTGCCATCTAAAGAATATCTCAGTGCTAGAAAAATGCCTTTTATAGCTAAATTTTACTGACTTTAGTCAAATTGACAACAATACAAATTGATTCCAGATCCAGGATCCAGATTTATTGTAATTGTTTGAAAACAGATGCTGATTCAAATCATTGCATTTAACAGCTGGAAATAAAATGCCATTGTTTGGTGGTAAAGTGTTAATTTGTATGACTTGGGGTGCAGAGCAAACTGCTCCAAGGGGAGCCTCTGCTGTGCCATTTGTGGCTGTGCTGCACAGGAGAGGCAGTGGGGCAAAGGCAAAAGGAGGAGGCTGTTGCAACAGGATGGTCCTGCAGAATGGCTTGTTTTGGTCAACTGGGACATTGGAGAGTCCCATACAGGAGGATGCTCCAGAGCAGATGGACAGAAGCGGGGCTGTGTTTGCTTGCAGTTGCAGTGATCAGGAATAAAATTTGTTTAGATAAGATTACCTGAGGCCAGCCAGTTTTTATAGTATAGTCTGAGCAGAAGCAGCTCTGGGAAGACAGACGCTTTATTTGTAATGACTTGTAAGGATTATTGCAGTCCCTACTGCACAAAGCCCCTCAGTGCACTCTGATGATCAAGGATGTCTGTCACGCAAGAACTGCTGAGTTCAGTCATACAATCTACTCCATAAAATTAACAAGAATACGGCTTGTTTCCTTTTGTGGTTGTATGACAGTATCAAAAGTTCCTGACCAGTTTGCCTGGCCTGCGGGCAAGCATATCTGATTTGTATGGCGCTCCTGCTTTTGGTCAGAAAGGGATCCAGTCTATCCATGCTTCTGGCTTTTCTGCATGCTCTGTTTAGTGTCATGTTCATATTGTCCCGCTGACCTTAACCTCTCATATCAGTGCTGTAAAAGTTCATAATTTCTTGAAGTGTTTCTGCTTTCTGTGAAGCCTAACTATGAAAAAGTGATGTTTTAAATACTGTGTCTTGTTCTAGATACTATGTATTTTCCACATATTAGCATTTCTAATGTTGTCTCTGTTTTTGAATGGTTGCAGGTGTTTCTAATTATTACTTGATATTAAAAGTCATCTTGCCCTATATATAACAATTATGTAGTGACATGAAACATATGTCAATATTTCATATTCTGTGTTCAGGAATAAAGTCTCTCCATGAAAACACTAGTTAATGTTTAAGTGCTTTGTTTATTTGGGGCTTCTAAGCATTACACGTTTTATAATCTGGTGGTGTATGATAACGTGAGACCATGGTGTTTTTATGATGTCTTACATTGACTTACATACGTACGTTATTGCAAAACTTACAGTTCTGTGGTCTCTGTTTTAACTGCCACAGTCCTTTAAATAAATCTCTGGGAATAAGGTTTAAATCTGTGTGATGTTAAATAGGACTGCAATGTTTTCAAATTGATGTCTTCTCAAAGCAAAAGAGGGCCGTGGCCACTTTGTCCAGCCAAGCAGTGTGCTAGCCACATTAGCTCATCATGGTGTCACTCTTCTTCCACACTTCTTTGCTTCAGTTTCCATGACTGGTCATCATCATTTTATAATCATTTTTAAGAATGTGCGTGGTCCAACATCTCTGACTCTTCATTACTCCTGTTACTACAGGGTTATATAATTCTGTGGTGTCCTTCATGTGTTTCCAGCATGTTCTTCTTATCTCTGAATCAGAGTTCCTAAACTCTACAGAGTATGGCAAAGCTCACTGGAAACCCATGACACTGTTGTAGCTGTTGAGACGCAATGTGCTGATTCCACCAAAAATTATTTTCATCTTGTGTTGCTGCCCCTTTCGCTTTTTCCATAGTGGACTCTTCCTCCAGCCCCTTCCACACTCCTGGCAGTAGGTGAACTCTTATGTTCCTGTATTTCTTAGTAGCTTGAATGGGGAGTTATAAAACAATTCAAGTGAACTTTTTGCTCTTGACAGTCGCTCAGTCACTAGTGCCCTCAGGGTTATCTTATTGGAGCTTTTGTTTCCCTTTTCAGAGTTAATCAGAGACATAAAGACTATTTTGTCTTGAGACCTACAACCACTGAAAAGCAACTAAGGATCAGCACAAATCACTAAACTTCTTATGGCATATAAGTCTTGGTCATCTCATTAAGTATTTATCTATGCTCTCTTTTTTTTCCTGCAGCTGTCATGTTTCTCAGAGGGGACATGGTACCTTATCACTACATCCACATATCTTTATGCCTCTTTGTGAAGTAGCAATGGGAAGCTCGATCTTTTTTTTTAGCAAGTCAGATATAGAAAACCTGCTTTTAGTTTAAGCATTTTTCAGTCTTGCAGGAGAACATTCTGGTGTGAGCTGTTTTAAGTTCTGTTTGCCTAAGTATGACCTGGCTTTCATAGTTCATTATTCTTTGCAGTATCTGAATTCTTTGGGATTTGTTTCTGATGGTTTGGTTTGGGTTTTTTTAATTTAACTGTTTGTTTGTTTGGATTTGGGTTTTTTTTTTAGTGGGGTTTTTTGGTTGTTGTTTTTGGTTTTGTTTCTTTTTTGTTACTAGCCTTGTAGTCTGCATCATTAGTATGGTTTAAACCATAATGAGGCATTTCCCTTTTTTGCAGTCTTATTTCTTTTCTGAATAAAGGATTTCAGTCATGGGAAATGAATACCTGGTTTTGTACAGGTTTGTTCATCTACTGCATGAAGGTTCCTGTACTTTTCACATTGTTCTTGGCATCGAGCATCATTGCAGCCTAGATAGGTTGCCCATGAGTGGATTGCTCTTCTGCCATCTGGGCCACTGTGTATTTTAAAAGTACTGAGCTTCAGTATATCCCAAAGAGTACTTTCTGACCCAAAAGGAGAAGTGAAAGTACAGTTGTTGGAACTTGGCTGTAAAAAGGAGCTACATTTGTCTATCAGTAACATCTATATGTACTGAAGATTTTTTTTCACCTGTCCCCACAGGGTGAAATATTCATATTGTGTTTTCTGTATTATTTAGCTTTGGAAGGACAGTGGAAAGCTCTGCTCTGTTTTTATGTGTTACTGTGTATTGAAATTCTGGCTTTTCCTGAGTTATTCTTATGTGTATTTGTGGACTTTCCTAGTCTCATTTTAGAGGACATGTATGCAGGGCTTAGTCTACAAACACAGCAGCTTCTTATGATGTAGACTCAGAATTAAGGAAGCTTTCATGCTTCTGTATTTTTGATTTTGTCAAGAGGATTGGTAAATGCTCACTTCTGGGTGTTGACGGGAACATTTGTATTTCTATAGCAATTCTGGTCTGGAATTCATTCCCTGCTACAAGTTTTTCCCAGTATTCTTTTTATCCTGTATGTTTGAAATACTATATTTCACTTTCTGATGTTCTACTCAGTATGGCTATTGAACCTCTCTACTAAGCTACAAGCACAAAATTTTGATCCTATTTCTATCTAACATCTCTGTATTTCAAACTACTATCATGATGCATAGCAACTATTAAGTAATTTGCTGCACTTACAATCTCCATAACATTGCTGCTAGAATTTACTTTTCATTCTGTTTTTTCAAGTTTGGCCAAAATGTGACTATTTCTCTATTTAAAAGAAGACATTTTTTTGTGAATGACTGATCCTTTGACATCTTTTTTTTCATTATTTTCTCTTGGGATTAATTTCATTTATTCTGATGACTGATACTCTGCTTTGTGTAAATTCAGTGAGTAGCTTGTCTGAGAAATTCACACTAAAATGCAAGTAGATGAGATGATTTCTCTGAGTAAGCCAAAATAAGTTGAATAGAGGAATATCTTTGTCAAAGAAACATTAAAGAAAGTTTTATATCTGAAATTGTGAAAGACAGTTTCATTTGTCAGCTATTTTGAAGAAAATAAAAAGTTGAGGACAGAAAATAAAGAAAACAAGCATCAGTTGTTGTTATCATAAATTCTTGTGTGTGATTCTGCTTTTTTTCTTCCCTCTCATGGGTTGTAGATGTTGACAGTGGCCATAATACAGAAATTTTACGGGAGTTTTATCAGAACCTTTACCAATGCTGAAAATTTATTTCCAGAGTTGTTGTCTAGATCCACTGTAGTGCTTGAGTCATTAAATTCTCTAATCTTGTCGCAGGTGGGTGAAATTAAATTAACAGGACTTCAAAATATGCTTAAACTTGGGGCTAGTAGTGAATTAGGTTCTGTGTTCAGGGCACAACAGACTTGAATGGCTCCTTTGAAGGAATCCTACCCTAGAGGGCTGAGTAACTTCATGCTCATTAAAAGTAGGAATCATAACTTGACCTTTGGCAATAGATTCTCTATGCTTTTGACTGTGCTTTAGATGAGGCAAATAAATGCAGTGCTTTAGATGCTGTTGCAGTTTATATGGAGTAATGAAAGAAAAACTCGTCTCCTTCTACGTAAAGACATTTTTGCTCCCCCTGTTGCTACTACACATTCAATGGCACTGACATAGAAAAGAGAGGCATTACCAGAGTCAGCAAGACCTTAGGGACCGTTGTTGTTTTAAGTAGTGCAACTGAAACATGCTCTGAACAAGGTAAGAGGACAGTAGTCTGGAAACCTCTCATAACTCCCCCTTTCTCAGCCATACAGCCGCTAGTGGGAAGTGTCACCGACATGACTTGGTGCGTCGGAGCCTTTACAGTCCTGGATGGCTGCAGGCAGCTCTAATTATTTGTTGAAGTCTGCTGATAGCACAGCAGGTAGTGTCCCAGAACAGTGCCGCTCAACTTCACAATTTGCTTCCTACTCAGAGGTGAGAAGGGCTATTGAACAAGAGCTGTAGGATTATCGGAGGTGTTGAGAGAAGCTGCTGCCTAGAGGGGATGACAGTTTGTTTTGTAAAGTTGTTTTTGTTTGAAAGTATATTTTAGCAACTGTTTCCACATTAGCTTCACAAAATATTTGAAGCTGTATCTCCTTTTCAGGTGGAAAATGTCTATAAAGTAATCTCAAGATATTTACCAAACTGTTGTGGCTTTTTCCTATCCTTTCTTTGTCCTCTTTTCATCTTCTAAATTGCATTTTCTGGAAATTAAATAATGATGGACTTGTTTTGTCAAAACTCCTTAGCCAATTCAGCATTACAGCCCAAAGAGAGTGTGGGAGTTTTCTAGCAATACATTGAATTTCTGGTCTGATAATTCTCAGGAACAAAAGTGTGATTTCAGTTGCTGAAATCCCAGCTGCTGTATTTTCAGGTAATTACTGGGAAAAAAAAATCTTACTGTATTGGAAATGGTGACTGAATGTACCCTAATTTTCAAGTACTAGTAAATTTAGAGAATGCCTCATATAATATGAGTATCTGTTGCTCTTATACATTCGTTAGATAAGTCATATACCAGTCTTCGAGATGTTTTTTCATCGCCTTATCAATTTGTGATGAAGTTTAGGAGCTGTTTTTTTGGAATGCATACTTGCGTTTTCGGAGCTATATCTTAATTTTATTTCCTTCCCCTTTCTTTCTGCCTTTTTTTTTCTTCACTTTCTACAGCTTTCTGTTGTGTGTATACAGGTATTACAAAAACAGAATTTATGGTATTTTGTAGTGTTTCTACACCATGTTGTACATAATACCATAAACAGAGCAACAAAAAGTCAGATGGTGTTTTTAAGGAAGTGCTGCACTAAAAATTACTGCAGACATTAAATAGTAACATTGTCACATGCCTCTGATCTTGACAGATACTTGGTCATAATTGTAGCCTGTCTGCAAAGATTTTGTGTCTCATATTTAAGAAATAAAACATGGAATAATAGTGCATGTGAAATGGTTTTGTACATTTTAACTTGTTAACATCAACTTTGGTGCTTATCAATTTCTAAATATTTTCTAATTCTGATGAAGAGTAGCCATATATTAATTTTTACATTTTTGCAAAAATGGAAAAAAAAAAGATATTAATTCTCATTTTGGCGTGGGGCAGGATTCGGATCTAGGGTACTTTGCTGGTTCGTTTGCAGGTGGTTCCTGATTTCAGGTATCCTGTTTAGCTTTCCATCCTCCCAAAGGCTTAGGCAAGCAGCCCCAACCCTCAGTTTCTCCCCTGTCACTGGTAGTGCTCTTTGTAGTTGGTGGCAGGGACATGCTCTGCCTTATTGTCATTTTAAGGTACTGCAGATTCTGCATTTAGCACTGTCTAAGTGCCACAGCTTCTATTAGGAGGAAAAGGATTTCTTTAAATAATTAAAAAGGGTTGTGTTCCCTCTCTTGGTGATGATTTGAAGGAACAGGGAATTGTGCTGAGCTCCATGTCGTTGGCAAGTGAGGGTTGCAGTCAGACAAGCCCCACTGGCAGCGGCAGAGCCATGTAAGAGGTTTCTGCTGCCAGCTGCTTGTCCTAGCCTTCCCCTGTGCGTGCCAGCTAATGCCCAGGTAGCTGCTCCCTAACCTGGAGTGTCCAAACAGTCCCTCATGCATTTCTAATAACAAAGTCTTTTTAACCTGTTTTTTTTTGACGGGGGAGTTAGGAAATGAGCATGTAGTTGTGATGCTGAGGGGTGTTGTTCCCTGGCTCTGCCTGCCGACTCCCCGGGTATCGAGCAGCTGGAAGCAATAACCTCTTCACCCCACTCAGATGCATCCAGGGCAATGCATCTGACGATGGCCTTAGGCAGTCAGAGCTTTCTTATGACTTGAGAGCCTCAAGGGATTTTGGCCAGTCTCATTTTCGGGTAGTGAATGGCCTGGAGATGCAATATATTCAGTAAGGGTAAGATAATGATAATGCTAAGATACTCAGTAGCAGAATTCAAGAAGCTCTTACAGTTTTGCTCGTGAAAATTTGGACCTCCGCAAGTTCTCACACACATAAGTTAGGGGGTTTTTGTGTACTGAGGTACAGAAATTCCCACTGTAAGGACATGCAAGTTTTTATAGCTCTTGCCTGAGTCCCAGTCCTACTAGGTATATAGGCAGGTGACTTAACTGTGATGTAACTGTGTATACAGAGGTGTATTTCTAAGTAGACTATGCCACAATTCATATTCCCCTTCTTCATTACAATTTGAAGTATGTTGCATGCTTATTAGACAATAGAAATAATCTGCATAAATATTCATAATAGAATGAAAGAAAAAACAGCTTTAATGTTTCAGAAGGAACACTGGAATACTTCCATTCCAAAACATGACAAAATAGAAGTCCTCAAAATTTTCATGATTGGTAATACAAAAAAACCCCAACAATTTCACTGTAGTTCATTGGAAACATCTCCCAAAGATAATTTTGAAATACTTTGTTTATATTTGAACTGTATATAATAATTTTTAATACTGATTAGTTTACATTTGGAATCAATATATTTTAAATAGGCAAATAGGAGTATTTCTGAGATATTTCAAACTGATCACAGAGGAGTGCTTTGGAGTGCTCAGTTTTGTAGCACCTCCAGAAAGGTTAATCAGTGTCTCCTTCAAAAATAAGGAGCCTTTAAGTATAGCATTCAGGACTTCTAAACCCCTTTTGGAAAGAGGGGTTTGATCCAAAAACCAAGACAACAGTATTAAAACACCATTACAATGCCATTTTTTTATTATAATGGCATTTCAAAATATATGCTATCTAAAGATGCAGATTTACAAAATATTGTTTCAGAATATGTGATGTTGGGTTGATTGGCACCGAAATGGATCTGTACTCATGTGGGGTTTTTTTTAAAATCACGTTTAAAGTTGTTGCATAACTGAAACTTGATAACTGGGTTTTCGGTTTTCTCCCTTCTCTTTGCTCCCCCATTTTTTTTTACTCTCAATCTAAGTGCTCTTAATGCAGTGACATACAATTACAGTAAATGGAGCTAAAGTAAGATGTCTGTTCTTAAAGCACGCAACATAGTTTTAGCATCACATCTCTCATCTTTGCTTTGGACTGTATCAAAGCAAAAAACAATCCCTTCTTACCTGGCTGTTGCAGATTACTTTTAGCAAGGTGATGTTATGTGAGAGGTGCACACTTGCGTGTTTGCTTCAGAAACCATGACCGAATGCTGAGATGGAAAGAAGGATTCTTATCCAATAATTTCGTATATTTATAAGTGAGAACGTTTCCCTCTGTAATACTTAAATCTGTGCTTAGAGAGGTCACACTACACTGAGTACTAAAGGTTTAAACAAAATTTGTGTTGACGTGTGTTTGCATCCATGCAGGGAATCACTTTGATATTTTAGGGGAGAATTACAAATAGGAGGATAACATAGTATGATTTCTTTTTGTGTACCAAAACACACGTGTTTGAAAACAAAAGCTTTTTCCATACTTTGGGATATAACACATCAGATTCTTTATTTAAATTCCATTTCACTGAAGGAAGAAGAGAAAGGGGGAAAAGAGGAAAAGGTACTTCTTGCTGCCAAAGCTACTCTCTCTGAAGAGTGGGTACTCCTGCAATTTCATATTCGAGCTTTTAGCAGTGGCCATCAGAGCTTGTTGAGATCTACTGAGCCTACGGTAACAGTCACCTTATTTTATCCAATATTGGCATTGTCTGATGGGCTCACGATACGGCTGCAGACCGCTGGCTTCTTGTGGCTTTGGGGAACAGTCTTAGTGTAGCAGCATCAGCCTGGATTGCTGTGCATCTGAGTTGCAGGAGCCAGGGACAGACTGAGTCGGGGCTGAAGCTTTTTTTTCCTCACTTGCAAAAAGTCTGACTTTTTTTTCCCCCACTTGCAGAATATTGTTCAGCATTAAAAATAATGATTTACAAGTAAATAAATTTCAGGTATTTTATTTTTTCTGAAATTATAGGCTGCATGCTTTGTTTTAATATGCAGCTTTTTTGTCAACTGTGTAAAGAGGAACTTGTTCTTCAGTTTAAGAAGACAATTCTGTCTTTTCCCTTTAAGGCTGTAGGCAGAGCTGATCAAGCTGACCTGAACACCTGTTTTCAGTTTTAATAACTTTGCCATACAGATTTTCACATTTGTGTTGGTAGGAGACAGTGTGGTAACTACGTTGTATTAAAAAGGCAAAAAGAAGGCAGGTCTATCTGGACTCGTGTCTTCGCTTCTCTAATTGAAGCGAGACCCTGTCTATGTGGCTTTTGCTTCTGGAATTTTAATGACAATTAAATAGTTCTGTTTAACAGTATTTTTCTCATGCATATAATTTCTCTGAATTAAAATTATTCTTCAGTCTTTAGGCTGTTCTTATTCATCAGAGAAAGTAAAGCAAGCAGTGAGCTTCACAACAAAGCCGGTCCTGTCAGAATGAAGGGTTACAGACCAAGGGAACTTATTTAAATCCTGAATAATTACCACTGCTTTCAAAATCAAAAATCTTTAAAATTCACTATACCTACTCACAAGAGCAGTGATTGGGAATTTTCCCTAGTGCTTCAAATGGTTTGCTAGTCCTTGCAAATCCAGATCTTTGGCAAATGGCTTCAGGAAGTAAGTGGAAAATTCATAGTGCCGAGCTTTAAAACAGGCAGGGGTGGTGGCCTTGGGGGAGGGAGGGACAGGAGGATTTTTCTTTTATGTATTGCAGATTTTATTTTTTTTATTTTGAAAATGCATTGACAAAGAGAAAGGGAAAAAAAACCCCAGCATATCTGCAAATGGCTACTGCCACTGAATTAAATGGAGTCTCCTACAGGCATGGAGATCTGACCACATGGAGAAAGATGTGGGATTGAGCCATAGTTAAAAGATTTAGAATATTAATGACTTTTTTTTCCTTTTACATTTTTATTCATTGTATTTTTTTCATTTTCTCTGTGCTTTACACCCACAGGAGTCTCCCAGGACTCCTTTTTGCTCTTTCTGCATTAGGATGCACTGTTATCCAGTCTTGTGAACAAAGCTACAATTACATTGTTAGAAGAAGATAATCTGTGTGAGCACAAACAAGATCTTTGAGCATGTAAGAAAAGGTGAGGCAGGTAGGCTTACATATGAAAACAGAAATTAAACTCATGATTTCCAAGAGCAATATAGTTTTCTGTGATTATCCAGTATTTTTTATCCTGATTGTTGTGGTAAGAAATTTTATTAGAAGTTGAACAGCTGACTGGAATATGGGGTGTGTTTATATATAAAATGGGATCTCAAATCTGTCTGCAGAACAGAGGAAGAATTGTTTGCTTATGATTGAGGCAGTACTGTTTTTGAGGCTGTTTCTTTCCATTCTTTTTCCTAGATTTATACCTGACTTTTATAATTTGGAAAGATTTTTTTTTCCAGTTGTACTTTTTTAAAGAATAATTTGTTAAAGCCTTGAAGAACTAGTGTTGGCATTCATTGAACAGACTGTAAATGTCTAAAACACAAAGTATTTTCTGAATACAGTCTGCCTAAGATGGTAAATCCAAACTAACAAGGCCTTGAAAGTAAACTGTCGTGTTCTAGCTTGCCGGACTAAGGGAGACAAAGGAGCAGAACCAGGCAGGCTACATAGCCCCATGAAGAAAAAAAAAGTAATCCGTTTTTGTCTTCTTGTCTGGTCTTTTGGTAAACCAGGCTTGCTGAAAGACTTGTGCTTCCTTTGCTTTCTTGAGTGAAAAAGTATTTGAAAAATAAGTATGTGGTTTAAAAATCCAGTGCTCCATTGATGATATTAATGAAGGCCAAAAAAATCAATAACTAATCTTATCAAATATACCAACTTCCAGAAGCATAATTAAAATTCAGAAATAGCAACAAGCATAGTGCTTAAGTACTATACTGTTTCAGTTTGATTTCTTGTAGTATTTTTAATGGATACCTGTATCTCCTTCAGCATTTTCTCAGTTTGACAGTATGGTAAAGTAGCATAGGAATGTGCAGAGCCAGACTTGGATTTTTTTCTGAGCACACTCACAATATAGTAGCTTATAGCCTATAAATGTCTTTTCTGCCTAACACATCACAGACATGTATTTTTGAAACAAAAGGTTTGTGTTTCAAATTTATATTTTAATTTAAATGCAGTAAGAAGAAATGTCATGGAGAGAGCAGGAATGTCTTATTTGATCCTTATCTGATTGTAAAGGGGAGAAAGAAAGCTTATTATCTAATCAGACATATTTTTAGCAGGCTTCCATAATTGGCATGAGACCCTCAATCTAAGTACTTGTTTTATAATGGAAATGAGCTGATCCTTTCATGTTCACTGGTTAGCTGGAACACAGTATCAGTTCACACAGAGCTTTGATACCCTCTCCTTTAGGGGTAGTGCCTAAACAAGGTCCAAGTCTCTAATATTAATAGTACTTATAAGAAATTACGTGCTTATTTGTTGTAATAATTGCACTACACTACATAATTCTACTGTTCTGGTTTGCATTTTTAAATTAATTTTGTCTGGTTTATTTTAGGATTGTTACTTTAATTTAGCTAATTTCGTTTATAAATCTTGGTACATGTATACACGTTGGTGTTGCTTCTCCAGATACTGCTACTCTTGAGTAGATCCATTTAATCCACAAAGAATTTGTGTAGAGGTACCCAAGTTACTGCCCAAACACGAAGTAATGCATCCATGTGAGCCTAAGGTAATGAGAAGCAAGGCTTAATAGCCTGTGCTCATTACTACAGTGAGATAGTTAAACTGATCCCAAGATACAAACTACTGTTTGCACATTTGGCATTGTGTAGAAATGTAGAAATACACTGGCTCCCTCAAACAGCCTTCTTTTTCTGTTTGTGCTGCAGCCTTCTGTAATGCAGAAATTATCAAAGATAGTTCAGACAACTGTTGCCTACTGAGAACATTCACCTCCATTTTAATATTTAATTCAAGTACATGTAAATATCTGTGAAAAGCTTTCTTCACAGTTGTGGTCCAAAATAACTGTTTTTTCATTGAGAATTTGAGGTGTGCTCTGTGCCAAAATAAACTCAATGTGTATTTATATTCTAAAAGATTAATCTTGTAAACCAGAAATTGTACAGGAAAGTGTTATCTGTGATGCCTGGGTGAAATAAGTGAAGCCCATAACTTGGTATGTTCATTGTGTGTTTCTAATAAGAAGCTCCATATTCACTGTCAAACTTAATGAACATGGTTTGAGAGGTGTCTTACAGGTTAGTTTTGAATGAGTGTTCATCTGTCAGTTACTGCAGTTGTCTCCTGCTTGCTTGAGCTGTGGTATCTCTCAACCTTCAAAACCAGCTCAAGCTGAGTAATCAGAAGCATACGATGGGTAATAGTGACTCAGGAAACCCTCTCAAACTTTAAGCTTTCTCTGCTGCTTCAGTGAAGTGAAACATCTATACCTCTCTTGGGTCTGTGAGACTTTGCAGAAAGAGGCTGTTGGACTTTCATACAGCAATGAATAAAACATAAGCACTGGGAGTTAAGAGTGCATAGGACTTTCTATTTTTTGTGCAAGTTTTTTGTTTGTTTGGGGTGGGTTTTTTTAGAATAAAATGTCACCAAATTTCACTGCAGTTCTCTGTGTGGAGTGGCACCATGTTTCTCACTGAACAGCCCTTTTACTTTGAGCTACTGCATCTACCTAGATGTGTAGTTGATATCTGGACAGTTGTGTGTCCACCTTTAGCAAAGATTGTCAGTAGCATTTCTCCAGGCCTAATGTTTCTGAGTGTCCTCCACAAAGCGTTTTTGTTCAGCTTGCCAACTCCGCCCAGTGGAGGACTGGCCAAAATAACTTATTCTAAACTAGTTGAAGTTTGCTGCCTTTTCTGAAAGCTAAGAATTCCTAAGTGGCAAATCATCCTTTTTGCTTTGAAATTTGATATGTAAGCATCTCACTTTGGGGTTTTTTTAATTTAGGTTTTCAATTAGGGAAAAAGAGTTGTGGTACAGATCATAGGGCAAAAATACTTTCAGCCAAATTTGTGTG
Organism: Neopelma chrysocephalum; assembly: GCF_003984885.1. Lineage (NCBI taxonomy): Eukaryota > Metazoa > Chordata > Aves > Passeriformes > Pipridae > Neopelma > Neopelma chrysocephalum. Next base: position 9,258,223 of record NW_020897700.1, on the reverse strand, counting down.
CTTTGATCTAAAATAATGCACCAGAAGTAATAAAAGATTAAATGACCACAAACTTTAATGTCAGATTTAGTAGTCATTAAGATCTTTCAGGTGTTTTGTAATTGTTCATTCAGTTCTTGGTTCATTCAAAAGTATATTTTTTTAATTTGCAATTGCATTGGAACTTCAGAATTATTTTGTTAGTTGCAAAACTTTTATGTCCTGTGTGTCATAGCTGCCATTAAGCATTTTCAAATACAACATTTTCTACAAAGCAGGGTCACTCTTTTATTTTAAAGTCCTTTTTACAAATAAAAAGTGCCACTAAAGGACCTGCATCAAAAGCACTGTACATACTATGAATTTCTGTGCCTAAGAGGCACAATTTTCCCTCACTCCCACAAACCCTCGCATGACACAGTCATATGTCAATTTTCCTTTTTTTTCTGAAGATTTTGCAAATGCCTTTTTTGTGAAAATACCAAGGTGAACTTACTGAGGAGTGATGTAACTGTTCATATTACTCTAGCTTTGATAAATGCCTTGACAAAACATCCTTACCAGGAGTTCCTGTTGGTTTCTCTTTTGTTGTATTCTCTAGCTGTTGAAGGGTAAATAAGTTAACTGAATATTCAATGTAATCAGTTGGGTGTTCTATTCAGGTAATCATTCGATCAGTACAGTCACATAGGTATTTTTGAAGATGTTGTGTTTATTATGAGAGACTCTACAGTAAAGAGATGATCAAACAATAATTTTTTTTGAGCTGACATACAAAGGGAGTTTTTATCAGGTACGAAGATCTCTTAGGACCTTGTTGTTTAGAAAACCAAGTGTTCTGAGTGTTCTGAACTGAAATATGAGACCTGAATTCAGGGTTAAAATATGTGGTCTTTCAAGGCTTAAATAACAAATTCATTTTTAGTTCTGTGATTTAATAGATATTTTATAATGTATTGATCTGAACATTGAGTTGGACCCACACCAAAAAGTCCCTTTCTTCCATATTTAAAGTAAATTTTAATGAGGAAGAGCTGGTAAAGGTACAACAGAGTCGCCTAGATTCTGACACCTGTGTTTAAAAGCAATTTCTCAGACAGGTAATCCACAGTAGGTAGAACATGCCCATACATTTGGTATTAAAAAAAAAAAAAAAAGGTGGGTTTTCATGGTATGATGCATCCACAGAGATGGAAATAGTCACACAACTGAAAAAAAAACAACAAAACAAAAAACAACCCTTTGAGTGGAACAACAGTTGTGTTTGATTTGAGTATGTCTCTTGGAATTTCTTTAGGGACCTCAATTTTAGAGTGCCATTATTTCAGATTTCTGAATGGTTTGCACTTCATCAAAGAAGCATATACATGGTATGGTTCCTGTATATACATATATGAGTATTCTTATCGATTTATGTGGTTACAAGTATAAAATATTCATACCCTAATAGAAACTAAAAACAGTCTTTATTGAGTTAAGCTGTGAATGTGGACACCAGGCTGCAGAAATGATTGATGGTTTTCTTACCACATGTAATAGCCTAACAGGATTTCACAAAACCTTTGTTCACACACTTAAAAATTACCAGAGCATTTCCTGAGCATTTCCTGAAAGTAAAGAGCAGATAGTATAATCTTAAACTGCTGCTTGAGAGAGATTTTCCTAAATGTTGCTTCAAAAAATTGGTATGGGATTTAAGGGAATTATTTTTTTATAAATGAGCACTGTAGATTGCAGTTCCATATAGACGGATATATTGTTGTAATCATTTTTGTTGTGACTTTTTTAACAAACACTTTCCAACATAGAAATTAGAAGTAAGGTTAATTATAAAATATGATTCTATTATATTTTTTGCTTCTGTCTGGAAATTACCTGCAAGTATATTGAGAAACAGTTCCAATTGGATTTCACCATTTATCTTATAACCTCCTAAGCCTGCACTCCTTTTAAGGTCCCCACCCTTTGCACCCTTATTACAAAGCTGCCACTATTGCTTCCTTGCCCTCTAGTTCACTGGAGTGAACTCCACACCTCACCGATGGCGTTATGCATCCCCTATGAGGTGCCTACTAGAGTTGTGTTTTAGTGTGGGTCAGGACTGTGGCCTTTCAGCAGATCTGGCTTACTACACTTCAGTGTGTCTCACAGAGCACTGTCAGACCACACTCTGGTACGTGTTGGGTGGCATGAACTTGGAAAACAGTACGCAGAAGCGCTCTTCCCATCCTCAGCTGCGCACATGGTCTTGTCTAAAGGACCATGCTGGAATTAGCATGAAGTGAAACCCTTAAAATACAAATCACTTGGCCATTGGGTTCTTGGCAGCAGCTGCTCTGCCCAGCAGATCTGCTCCTTCTGGCATGCTTTGTTTTACAGTGTCTCAGGTAGCCATGGCCTATGAGCCCTGTGTCCCTGGTGGGGAATCTGCTTTCCTAGGGCTGCAGCGTTTTTCTCTGATCCTCAACACAATTTTGATCCTGTGAAGAAGAATTTGAGAGGGAGCAGTTTAAACTGGGTACCAGGAATTCATGGCATTTGTTGGAGAGGAGTATTCATGTTGTATGCTGCAATCACTGTACTTGAGGACTATAGTACTATTTTATTGTGGGTAGCACCCTCCTGGTATTTTTTTTCCTACCCCTCCTTTTTCTCAGGCTTGCTTATCCTCAGGAGTCTAATTATTCATGGACTATGTACTTACTCCTGTATCACCCCAGTAATTTACTACAACTTCTCTGTTCCTTGTTCCCCTTTGATTGGCCTCTCCATGTAGTCATGTAGCGCATAACACAAAGATGGATTGTACGGCATTCTCTGCTGGGGAAAATCAACACATAGAGCAGGCTCGCTGCCAAGATGCTCATAATTAAACTGTTGCTATGGACAGGATTACATCAATGTTTCTATCAATCATTTGCTGCAGTTTTGTGGCTATTTGTACTTGGATTTTTTCTAGGTTTTAGTTTTTATCTTCCTTCTATCTGCCTTAGTTTTCAGTTGAAGCATTGCAGCACATAAAGAGAGATGTATAAATAAAAATAATCATTGAAAGACATAGGAGAAAAAGAGAAGCCAATTTCATCATTTTGAGTTCGTATTTGAAGGCAATATCTTGGTGAGGTGTTTGCATTATTTCAGCTAATAGAAATGGCCAGACGCGGTCATTTCCACTGAGCAGTCATCATACTGTTGTGACTTATGCAAAGCTGCATGGTACCAGTCTGTACAGACAGAGTGTTAGCAGTCTGTGTTAAAATGTTGCAAATGTGGTAGAATGGCAGGTGAAATAGAAAAACATCAGCAAGAGGTTAAACCTTTCATTTTTATTCTTCCCCCATTCCTTTCTGATTCACGTGCAGTAAGTTGTGAGGTGGACTAAGGACGGTATAGCATGGAGTACACTGATGGATTGGAACAGACCTTGCCTGAATACAGTGGCTGTGCTTCACCTACTACTGTGTCATTGCTACTGTTATCCCTTATGATGATGATCTTCAGCAAATAACTCCCTTCTGTAGCACTCAAAATGTTTGGTGTTATAGCTAACTAGTGTGTAGTGCATTAAACGTAGAGAGATGCAGGATTGCGGCCAAAATAAGGTCGTCTGAGAGGTAACAAATGATATCGAGTGCAGCTGAGATCACTGTAACGAGATAAACAGTGTGGTGTCACAAAATTGTCTCCCTGTTGACAAAACAATCCATATTTTATAGATTGCCTTAAAAATTGAAGGATGGAGTCAATTATAGCCAATTATGATGCTACATTTACTAGAGTATTTTTTATATCCTTTGGGGAGAAATAAGGAAATGTTCAAGTCAGTCAGAAAAAGCTTTTTCATTGGCTTCCCTGTTTTATCTGAATGCAGTTTTTCCCCATTTCTTCAGGTGAAAGTTGCGTATGATAGCTGGGACTAAATATCTTTAGGAAAAAGATTTTTTTTTTTTCAGTTATTTTCATTTCTTCATGTTGCACATAAAATTATGATAGATAATATCACAAATAGAACAAGAAAATCATACATCAGCTCCCCTCAGTCACATTTGGGTTTACTCAAAAGGAATTGTAAATGCAGCCTGGTCATGGCAAAGCCTGCTTAGACTGTGCATGATGACATCTTGAATTTGACTTGCTTCTTTCCCAAAAAGGAGCCTTCATGTCCCTTAAGACATACCTATTAAATACTACATATTTTTGACTTCAGTCTATTAAAGTGAAAATAAAGGAGTGAGATCATGGAATGGTTTGCTGTGCCCCACAGTTGCTTTTCAGTGAATAGATGTAAAATGGGATACAAAAGCAGTATATTGAAGATGAACAGACAGACATGCATGTTCTTAAGAGATCTAGCCATCGTCTGAGTGGCTGAGAGGCAAGCATTTATTTAATGGCATTTACTCTGTCATTTAGATTATCTTCCTCCTCTGTTTTGATTCCCAGATAGCTTATGGGGGAGCTGTGCATCCCATCTATCTTGTGCTGTAGTACTGTGAGGAGTAGTTTCCTTTCCCTAGCAAAGCATGTTGTTGGTAATTAATGAAAGATTCACGTGTGTTGAGAAATAAAAGCTGTCAATAAACAAGTTGTATGAGTGATGTTTCAAAGTGTTATCCTCCTCCTGTGTTCAGGATTTCATTCACCAGCTAACTTCAGAGGGTGACCTAGTACATGTGCCAATGACAAAAGCTACTTGTAACAATTCAGATCATGTTTTCTGCTTTATGAAATGGGATTGTAAAAATCCTCTCAAAAATGACATCTGAAATAGCATTAAAACACAATTTCCCTTTGATAAGGTTTTGAGGCACTCATGAAAAGTGACACTGCTTTGAGTAGCTCTGTGTCAGCATTATGCAATGTGTTGCACATAAGTGACATTAATCCATGAAGGGTGTGAGGTTCACTTATTTTTCTCATGAAATCATTAAATACCTTTATTGATTTCTGTTCAATCAATTGCATTCCACTCCAATACAGCAATCTCTAGACATGCTGTTTCTAATAAAGTTTATAGGCCACAGTTTCAAAGACAGATATTGCACTCAAATTATCATGCCTAAGTGAAACACAAAGGAGCTTAGGGAAGCAATAATATTGTGCTGTTTGCAAATTACGTGAATCTACTTTAATGCAAAAGATGATTCTGTGACACAAATACTCTAAAATCAATAATTAACATTCTTCAGTACGTTCTTTGCTTTTTCTAATTGTTTAAAGTTTGGACTGCTGCTGTTGCATGATGGTAAAGCATCTTTTATAAATCAAAAGCAAACCTGTAAACCCTGTCATAGTAAATACAAAATTTGTAGTACTAGTTTTTATGCTGAAGACTCTTTAAAACTTGGATCATAGCAATTGCTGTACATCGCAATGGTGTGTACTTACTAGCTTGTTTTGTCATATGAAGCAGTGTGCGTGTATGAAGTACTAATAGATCAAATACCAGTAAGAATACCTTTCTTCTTCATTTTTTTCATGATGGAACAAATCTCTTAGGAGGAAGTACATAAGACTCAATTAAATATAACACGTGCATTTTGGCGCTGTATGAATGGATGCGTACTAGACAAAATAAAAAAGAAAAAAGAATTTTCTGTCCTCCTTGCTTGGATGCCATCCTAATGACTTTATCTTGACAGTTAGCCTGAGCTTGTTTCCTTTCCTTATGGATAACTTCAGTTGGATTTTCTATTTTTCCTTCTTATAAGGAAATGAAGCTTCAGATGAATTAAGAATATGATGGATGACTTGTGATAGTCCTGTTAATTTTTGCAGTTATCTGCTTTGTTGTTGCTTTTTACCTCACCTCTTCTAGCTTTTTTCCCTTTGGATGCAAACAGTTTCTCAGAGTAAATTGCTGGCTTTGCCCTAAGCATAGCAAAAGCAGACGGGTACATTTATCTCTGCAGCTAAAATGTGAAATTTTTGTTTCCAAGCAGTGAATCGCATCCTGCAGAGGAATTACTGTTTGTTTTTTTAGTTTCTTCACTTAGGACCCTTAAGGGACTCTGACAGGTCTTGTCAAATAGCGTCGGTCATCCTTTCCTCAGACACCAAATGATGCCAAGTAGTGGCAAGTTTATTGCATTCTGTCTGGAGAAGCTGTTGTTCACTCAGCATTTTCTTCATAGGCTGCCTGCCTGATTTCGTTGAAGGAAACCTGAGCAAGGCTGTGTTATTAATGAATTATGACAAGCCTTTTGCCTGTCAGGCAGAGAGGTTCCTGCTATCTCCTTTTAAGACAAAAACTTAATGGAAGATGCTCAGCTGGGCAAGCTCTCTGATGATACTCCTTAAGTGCTCATCCCAGGCTGATGCGAATACGCAGAGAGCCGTGAAGCTGCAAGTGGCAGCGTTTAATACCATCTCCCTCATAATGCCTGACTAATTTTCCGGAGAGCGATCGCCGCAGCTGCTGTGAACGTGGTTATTTGTTTATTTTTCACCTTGGTCCTGGCGGATTGCTGACCTGGCTAATCTGCCGCACGCGCGGGGCTGGCGGCGGGGGGGACACGGCGGCGTTTCCTCGCTGGCAGCGGCAGCGCTCCCGAACGTGACAGGATCGGCAGCCGGAGCCAGGGAGAGTTACACGGGCTGGCTCACAAGTCCGCCCTGCGAGGGTAGCTAAGCAATGCTGGCGAAGGATGGAAGGAGGCGATGAGGGAGCCGGCTTATGTTTTTCTTAATGGATGTTTGTGAGCAGGAAGGAGATGGCGTGGGCTGTCGCGGTGAGTTATGGAGCGTGTTTCGCGATCTCCCTCCGGTCGGGCGGCTCATTATGTTAAACAGTGCAGTTTTTAAAGCGCCGTAGCTCTCCTTTATGTGCCTTGGCCTTCATTTGCTGAAATGCTTCAAGTTCACAGTGCTCAAGTAATTTTGGAAACGGGATGTAATTACAAAGGTTTCTTATGCTTACCAACAGCTTTTTTGAACCAGTGTAATTATCATTACTTGTGGATACTGTAAATTGAATATCCCCTCCCTAATTACATTAAACTCAAGGGTTGGCTGCTTAAGCAGCCAAATAAGAAAAGTTCACCCGTTACTATAAATAGCAAAATTGTTCTCTTAGTTCTGCTGACCTTTAAAGCGAAGTGCTTTACACGATGTTGCCAGGTGTACATTATAAAGATAGCTTGTAATTAGACCTGTAATGAGGAATTCTGTTGGAATGGCTTTCTGAAAAACTTAATTTATTCAGTATTTTCTAGCTGTGTGACAGAATTAAGGTTTCAGGGTGCATCAGGACTTTTAAAAGGGCTGGCCACCGTTTTGCACCTCACCTGTTCTGCTGTTGATTTTACCTGCCCAGTGCTAATGCCAGAGCTCAAAGGCAGCAGCTGCAGCAACTTAGCCCTGCCTTTTGAAAACAACATGGGGTCAACAGAATGATTTATCTAGTGATCCAAGAGTTTCTGTGATTAATTAATATTTCTTCTCTCACTTGAGGACAGATAATGACTTAATTTGTAGTGGGCAGCAGAATAGAGAGAGGAAGGAGGTGGTTCATAGCCTGACTTGGGTTTTCTTTGGTTAACAAAGGTAATGTAGTCTTGCTGAAATGTCATCTCGTCTGCTAGAATGATGCAGAGCTTGAGTTAGTGAGTTGATGTGCCTGCCTTGGGTTCAGTCTGTGTCCTGTCACAGCTTCACCAATTCTGTGCGTTGTTTTATGAAGACTGAAGGCATTTCTCTGAGAAGTTTGATTGGCTTCCACTTACTTTCAGTGACTGAAATTTTTAGTGTATTACTACCAGCTAATATTGACTTTGGTTTTTTCATTCCACTTTAATTAAAACTATACTGTTAATTCCCTGTAGAAGCTTTTTTGTTAGTTGGGACAACTTATGTTCCCAGAGCTCTTCCTGCTGAGTGTCCTTCATGACTTGTCTTATAAATGTGCTTGAAAAGGTCAAATTGAAAAGTGTCTTCAAAAAAGAAAGAAACTTCAACTACAGTTGAATGGTAGAAAATTACAGCTATAGGAAAAGAATAATTAAAAAAACCCCTTAATTTCATACTGTAATACTATAACATTTGAATTGAAATAATTCCTAAGTGATTTTTAATTCAATGTAAGGCTAGAACAAAGGCAAAAAATTATTTGCAACTCAGTCTGCTTTAAATGTGTTATTAGTCCATCTACAGCAACTCTTAGCTAACAGGTTAAACTAATGAAATACCCTGCATAGTTTTGTTTCATGTTGAAAAATACGATCATATTTGATACATTTTTGAGTTTAAAATTAAGGAATAATTATTTATCACAATTCTGACGTATTCTCTCTTTCTATATTTATTCATGATGGGCAAAGTTGCTGTACAGATTGTGATGGTAGTGTATTTCTCTTATACACAAGCATGTGAATATGTGAAGTGAATAGACAGTATTTTACGCAGTAACTAAGTATATAGAGGGTAAGTAAGTAAGTAGAGGGTACGTTACATGTAGCCACTGCTGATAGACACATTCTGTCTGATATTTAACAATCCAGATGAAAACCAGAACAGTCTCATGACTCATGCAATTAGACAAAGATACAAGTAATATCAGTCCATTAGCACAAGACAAATCTTTTCTCATAAAAACAAGAAGTAGGTGTTGTAGTAGAGATGTGTAGAGATTAGCTTGAAATCTGAAGGCCTAGACTTAATTTAGTTGTTCCCTGTTACAGAAGCTCAGTGGGTAAAAGCATTTGTCTGTTGTTCAAGCACCAAAGAGTCTAATTCCAGCAGCACCTTGAGCAGGCTATCTGATAGGAAAGAAAATGAAAAAAAGAGAGCAGGCAGAAAAGCAAGACTTTAAAGATTTTTAGACTAAGATGTTTTTACTTACCTTTTTGGGGGCACTTGTATTTACCCTTAAGACTTAAAATCTTGTCGCTTCAGGATGGCACAGCAAAGTGATTTTTAGCTGGCTGTATACTGCTGGAGTGAAGGCAAATCTTCAAACTTGTCCTTTCCCAGAGATTTCAAATACTGATAAAGCTTGTGCATTTAGCTATAGCTAAGCTTTTGATGTATAGTAATGCCTTTTAATAGAGCTCATTGATTATATGTGTGTAATTCATCAACTTCTTTTTTGAATGGTTTATCAACAAGTATCTAGAAGACACTATCTCCTTGAATTTTGGATACAGTCTCAGAAAAAACTCTTTTGAAACTGGGATGCAGTGTTAAATCTCTTGTCTTTGTCCCTCTAATTATAGGTCACTCTTCTGGTTTGAGCTGCTTTTTCTTCTGCTTCAACTTTTGTAAAAGTAAACATAAAATACTCAGGGATAAAGCATGTCCCTGGAAGCAGAGACAGTATATGAACTGGGTGACATTACGTAGTGGCATAATTGTGTTCTCTGTGTTGTTTCCTGTTCAGTCCCTAACAACACCCAATATTTGGGCTGCTTTCTTTTGGCAGCTGAGCACCGAGCTGACATTTTGATGGCACTATTTATTGTAACCTCAAGGTCTCACTCCTGAGTGATAATGTTCAGCTCAGAGCCCATCGCTGTACATGTGAAGTTAAGGTTATATTTTCCCATTCCCTCTACACTTATCCACACTGAATTTAATTTGCCATTTCATTGTCTAGTTGCTCAATTTCATAAGGTCCTGTGATTCTTCACCACTTGCCCTCATCCTTACTGCCATGAATAAATTTGTATCATCTGCAAATTTGTTTACTTCAGTGCTCAGCTACCTTTCCCGGTCAGTTACAGGTATGGGAAGAGTAGCAGATTCCAGTGCAGATTGCTGTGGTACTCCACTGGTAGGCTTCCTCCGCTATGCAGTCTTGACCATTTACCACTAATTTCTGGTTATGTCTCTAAACCAATTCTGTTGCTGTGTGGAGACCTCTATTTTGCCATGGATGCTTAGTTTCTTTAAAAGCCTTTGGTGAAATACTTGCTAAAAGCTTCTTTGAACTCCATGTAGGCTGTGTTGACTGGATTGCTGGTTTCACATATTTGTTTGAGCTATTGAAAGAATTGGGTTAATGTTGTAAAACTTCACTTAATGAAAACTGAAATTTGATTTTTTTTTAGACATGTGCCCACTTAGTCTTTTTGTTATTATAGTTTCTATTAACTAGCATATAGATGTCAGGTTTGCAGGTGTCCATTCCCCATGAGCTTCTTGGGAACTTGTATTATAATTTGGCAGCACATTAGCCACATTGGAAACCTCGCGTAGCAAGGCACTGTGGAGAGGGATGATACATTCTCGTTAGTAATTCAGCTATTCTGCCTTTTCAGTTTTCACTCTCAGTGAATGCTGTCTGATGCCAGCCATTTGTTACTTCATGCAGAGAAAGGACTGGGGGTTTTCATGTACTTCTGTAACACCCAGCACAACAGGGTTCCTTGTACCCAGTAACATAATAGTAGTAATAAATTAAAATCAGATCAGTTGTTAAAAGCTGGGTTTAAAAAATGCAAGTCTTGCTTCTGCTATTATTTGCAAGTTTTAGTAACATACTATTCTGTTTTGCTTTGTTTGATTTTGTACATTTTTATTTCCCTTACTGGTGTTTGAGAGAATTATGCAAACTGCTGAAGAACAGGCAGGATTTCACTTACAGAGAATGGGACTTTTAAAATCCTGAAAATTTATAGAGTTGTCATTTCAGTTAAATAAGCCCAGGATGTCATTTGAAACCATGGTACTTTAGAAAGCAAGCAGTATTTTTAATTTGGCAATTTCCTTTTATTAAAAACACATATGGCCTCCATCAGTAATTATCAGTCTTAAATTACATTAGACAAATTTTGGCTTGTGGGTAATAAATATGTGACAGCACCATGTGCACTTTGTGAGTGAAGCTTTTGTGATGCTTCAGTTTTGGGGAATATTCCTTTGACATTCCTCATTACACAGCTCCCATTCAAAGCTGAGCAAACTTAAAAATTGTATAAAAAAAAGGAGATGTTTGGGGTCACAACCTACCATTTCTTTAGACAAAACTGTGTCAATGTTTGTATAATATATTCAGATTTTAGGGATTTGGAAATGGTTTTTACTCACACTAAGCTGAAATTTTGAATCCCTCAGGTTTCTAAGTTCTTTTAAGTCCCTGAAGTGGGGTTCTCACTCACAAGGCAGAAGAGTATTGCAGGTAAAATGCTTGACAGCAGGTCCTTTTGCTTCTTGAAAGCAAAGAGCAGTAAAGCTCCTCAGGTGTTTACAGAAGTGTAGCCATGATTTTACTGCAAAGCTCTGCTGAGGAAAGCTCTGTCTCGCTCCGTCCATGGAGGCAGAGCAAAAGATTGTCTGTTCTTGTGTTTTTATCTTACAAAAATGGGCTTTGTGGTGCTTTATAGAGTCCCACGTGATGTGAAAATTGGCAGCTCTGATCCTCCAACTTCACTTTGCTCTGTGTTTCACATCCTGTCAGTCCTCAGTGGGAGAAATGACTGATTCTCTTTTTCTTCTGCCGTGGGCGTTCAGGGGCTTGAGTTATGATTCATCGCAGACAAGCCACTCAGTCTGATACTCCATCATGCTCGTACTGGAGGAATGAGAAAAGAGTACCAATGTAACTGGGATTACAGATTTTTTCCAGTTATGCTTAAGGACTTTGCCAGTTATAGGAAGAAACAGTTTCTGTATTGATATGTTTTCAATTTTTCAAGATGCAAGCAGGAAAGGTGAAGATAGAGAAAAACAGGGCAAAAATGACTAGATAATTAGGTAAAATGACTTATAAATAATACATGGAACTAACATGACGTACTTAAATGGTTAGTCAGGTTAAGATTAAATGAAAATTTACCTAGAGAATTGAGAATTGCTTATATAGAATTATATAGAACTGCTTGGTAGTGATTTTGTTCCTGTTGTTTTGTCAATTACTGTGGACAGACGAGGAAACCGAAGTACTCTCATAATTCTTCACCACACTAGGAAATACAGTGTAAAAGAACCGCCAAGTTCTGCTCCAACCCCACTTTTTTAATGATAAGTACATGCACTTTAAGAATGTACTTCCCCACATCCCTCCCTGCTGTATTCATCATGTATAGAGAAACCTTCTGGGTTTTGCCTTCAGAAAAATCTTGTTGGCAAAATATCTTGGTAGTGTCAGAAATAGGGCAGGGAACAAGTTGGATATCAACACTCCAATTTGCTTGGACACTGGCAAGATCCAGTTGTCAGAATTGGTATTGAGGAAAAAAATTCTTCATGGGTCTGAATGACAAAAAATTTGAGGCCTTTCTTCTTAGGTTTTGCTTTCAGTAAGAATCACCTGCTAGGATTACAGAGACATATTACACCCATGTTAAATCTAGTTCATTACAGGGATCTTGAGCATTGATCTTCTGGGGACTAACATCTATATAATAATAATTTGGAAAAGTATAGGAGAGAAACTGTTTAACAAGAGTATTTTTAAAGTTTGTTTAAAACATAAAATAGATATAGATATGGAAGAAGACACAAACTGCTTTTTAAAAAAGGAACAGCAAAGTGGGAGTTTAAGAGGCATTGTGTAGAAGATGGTCTGGTCTTTGGGAGCTTTCTGAGGATATGCCAGTGACAGGCATGAGCTGTCCGCTTGTGCATACCAGCAGCTCATGACAGCTGATTTAGTAGTAGCATTGCCTTCTTTGTATGTAGCAGGTCTAACATCATGGCTAGGCTTCGCGAACGAAGATTTGGGAGCAGGTCTAACATAAGACTATGTATATCCACACATATACTTTTTTACACCTGCCTGGTGTTTCTCTAAGATAATAATGTTGATTTTCAGATTTGGTATCAGACATGATATTTACTAGCCACGAACTGGCCACTTGTACTTCCTTTCTAAGTATATAATAGCAATGACTATAGAAATAATAATGAAATATTTTGAGTGGGAGTGCTCTTGGAGTTGCTGTAGGGAATAAGAGACCTCAAGCACAGATAAACTGGGCTGACCGTAAAATGATTTTAGTAGGTGAATTAAAATCCAGGTATTTTATGTAGGAACTTTGTTTTGAGTGTTCTTTCAACTCCTTTCAGGGAGGCACAGCTCATAGGCTGTGTGCTAGCTAGATTTGCAGCCCAGTGGTTAATTCAGTCAGATGTTTGCTGCCCTTCAGGGCCTGGCTGAAGTCTTTTGGTGATTGGCCTCCTTTTCTCAAGCTCCCACTTCTTCAATGCACAGCAGCAGGCCAGCCTAGCTCACAGCCAGCACGCTTTCTGCTCCAGAAAGGCATTTGGTGAGGAGGGTAACCAAGGCCAAGCTGTGTGAATTATTCTTCAGCCACAGTCTGCTCCCAGCCGCCCTGTTTCCTGGCAGCAAGAGAGCAGGCAGGGACTGCATTGGGCACAAACTCGGGCGTAATGCTCATGCAGAATGATCATCGTTTACAGGTTTAGTAAATCCAGGTTTTCTGGGAAGTTCTGTGCTTTCTACTCTGGCTGTGCACTTGCAGTCCGGCTGACTGTCTCAGGATTGACCCTATCTGGCTGGGTCTTTACAGCCTGCAGACGGTGCTACTCCTGCTGTGGTGTGGAGTTGAGTCTCACTGTGGTGGCTGGCGTGGCTTGATGGGTTTGTTGCCAAATGTACCATCGTTTCACTGGTAACACTGAGAATAATTTCTAAACTTCACTGGTGTAGGCACTACGTCCTTAAAATGTAGAGTGGGAGAACAACTAGGAGATTCCTCCTTTTTGCCTGTTTATTTTAGGTCTTAATAGACTTAAGTATTTCAGGACTCTGTAGTAAAATAAATGCCTGAGGGAGCCTGAAATGTTCACACATAACTAGGGCTGGCAGGAGAACAAGAATTCAGTGTCATGAAAAATTTAGCAGGCTTGGCATTCATCTTGATGAGGAACTAAACACAGTTCTTCAGAGACTGTAATGAAAAAAAGAGGGAGAACAAGTTGCTCTGCTATTAGCTGTGGACTCATTAGCTGGGGCACTCATCTGGAAGGTAGGAGACCCAGACTTAATCCTCTGGCCTGAATCAAGAAAAACATTCAAGCGTCTTTTCTCTGGTTAGCTGCCATCTTTGCCCATTTGTCTCTCTCACGTGGACCAAAAGTTGAGGTAACTATCTGAGATGCTTCTCCAGTAGCAGGTGGGAATAAAGGTAGTTCTGGGTGTCTTTTCATGTTGAAGAGTCTGGAGTTGCTATTGGTGAGTGCTTGTGGGATAGTCCATAAAGAACTGCCGAACTGTATCTACTTAGGCCACTGTTTTGTAAACATGTCTTGAGTTTGCTTTCATCAAAACTAAGCAATGACATTACCAGTATTACCTGTGTCTTTATGTTATTTCATGTACATGTCCCAAAATGCTGTAAATAGTTTTTAAGTATATTTTAGTATGCCAGTGGTTTTACATTAATTGGCATAATTATTTAACTAGTGCTACATTCAACACTCCCACATTCTTGTCTTGATAATTTTTAGTGGAATTTTAATAAAATAAATGAATGAATTTTTAACAGAAAAAGCGTCTGAAACCTTTTACTTGTGATGTGAGACAAAATAGAAAGAGTGTCCATTAATGTGTATGGAAATAAAAGAGCAAGCAGAGGTAGAGATCTCCTTGGCTGTAAAAAGGAAGGCTGAGATGTTGGGAAGCCTTGTCTCTAGAAGGCTGTAGATGTAGGTGGCTCTGCCTTGACTTTATATATGTTGTGCAGTTCTCAGAGAGATGTTGCCTGCCATCTTCACAGCATTCTGTTCTTAGCCTTTGCAGGGCATAGGAGGCATGCAAGATAAAAATACAGTATTTTGAAAGAAAAAGAGGAGAGAACGTGCATTTCTGCCCTCAAACTGGTATCCTGGTAGGAGATGCCTGAAGCAAGAAGATAATTTAGTTCACTCTGTCCAGCAACTTTACATTCAGCTAGCATGAAAGCTCCTCCTTCAAAGCCTGTTTTTTTGTTTTGTTTTGTTTTTATGGATAACATCAATGAAGACTAATTTGAGCTGGGGGTGGGAGGGAAAGAGCTGAGTGCAGTTTAATCCAATAGATTCCATGAAAACAGACTGTAACCATAAAAACGTCAAATAAAGCAGTTGTGTTGTATATTATTGTTTATAATGAATTGTTTTCTGCTTTTTCTGCTAATCAGGCATTTTCATAAGTGTATTTTCCTTCCAAATGGATATGTTGTTATTCCCATGGAGCAGCTGTGGTAACATATTGTACTTGCATGTTAGGGTTTTTTCTTTCAAATGGAATGATGTATGAGTCATTTATGCCTAAAACATAGTAAAACTTATTATACCATTGTTCATACCACATCTTCTGAAATAAATAGATCCAAAAAGACACTTACAATGAAAGTTGGATTCGTGAGAGTTTGCATGGCCTGATGAATGTTATGGGCTGATGCATCACTTTTATTCGGAAGAAATTTGTGTATGGTTCTTAATATTGCTGCCTGCTCACCTCAGCACACATCATCTTAACATCAGCGTAGCAGAGGGGTTTGTATTAAACTGCATTGATTAACAACCTCCACTATTTCACAGGATCTGACTTTGAAGTATCCTGTGATTTGGTTTCTACTCGTGGATGTAAAAATCCTGACCAAGAATGGATTTAGCAGGCTGTAACTGCTTGAGAAACAAATAATGAATGGTAACTTCATCAAAAAACATGTAATGAATGACTGTTTGGACCACTACCATACCTCAAAGATAAATAACAAATACAAACAACACCCAAAAAGAGAAAGCGCCTCAGATAACTGAGCAAGAGAGCTAAGACTATTCCTTTGTCTTTATCTCTTCATGTAGAAATCATGACATTTCGAGTGTAGGAGACTAAATTAAGTACCATGTAGTAACAGCAACTGCATCAGAAAACTGCATGCGTGCTAGGCGTTAACATGCCAAAGGACAAAATGAATGAAATGTGGATAAACGTGACTTCGGTTCTGTGTTTCAGTTTTTCTCAGTGCTTATGAATTACATTTTAAAAGATCCGCTCCTTTTGGAACAAGTATGTTTATCTTTTAAATGTTCCTACGTAATCTCTTCCTTACATAGTGCTACATAATCAAGCATCATATAAAATTAGTTACTTTGTGTTGATATGAATGCAGACGAAGTCAAGCCATTAGTTGACTTTTTCAGGGGCCACTCTTATAATTGGTTGCATTACATCTTTTTATAAAAAAGGCACTGTGTGAATACAAATGTAATCTTGGCCAAGAACCTGTTAAAAAGTGTCTTTTTCAGAGGGGAAAAAAACCCGAGTAGAGTAAGAAATTTGTTCATGTATTTTCTTATCAGTAAGTACTTTGATAGATGTTTTGGCAGTAGAGATTTATGAAGGTTAATGTGAGGGAGTGGATAATCTTGGAAAGCACGTGCTATAAAGTACATGGGGAATTTTAGTTTTACAGGGCAGGGCTTCCAGACCAATTTCTTTAAGGGCTTTCTGTGTAGAAATTGGTTTTTATCTGACAGGTTTTACAGGTATGAAGGGAGGGCATCTTGAAAGTAGAATGCTTCAACATTAATAATTTTTCAGGAACTCGGAGGCTTACACAGCTTCTGCTGGCGACCCTACTGTTCAACCGAAGAGCAGTTGTTTCAGAGTTCGCAAAGCACTCAAATGAGAATTTCCTTTCATCTCTTTACAAAGAGATGGATAATAACCTCTGCCTGTCAGCAGATATGGATGGCCCAGCTGGCATTTCCCTTGTCCTTGGACAAAGGCCCAAGGATTCTGGAAGCAGATTGGTAAAGAGGGTTTGTTACCCTTGGCTCCAGTCAGACGTAAACAAGTATTTTTCTCTATTTTGGAATTTTCTTTATATGTATTTTGGCCCAATCTTTTGGGCCTTTTCTGTTTTCATTGAGATGAAACCTCTTTGCAGTGATCGGTGTGGTTTACTTTGGTTTTTACTACTCTGAAGTGGTCAAATTGGCAAAGAAATAAAGATTATGTTACTACGCTGGATTTTAAAGCTAACATTTAATGAAACTTTACTAGAACCCCCTTTTGTTCATTAGCTCATAACTTTATGAAGAGCACTTTTGGAGTGAAATTTTCCATGTTTAGTCTGAGGCCAAAGGGATTTTTTTTACCTCCATTCAGCATTTTCTCACCTACCTAAGCTAATGTGAGGGGTTTGTATATTTTTTAAAGAAATGTTAAGTCTGTATTCTTCTGAACTCAAACAGATAACTAACCCTATTTGAAATTTATGGTTTTAAATTGTATGTATAGCTAGAGCACTACCCAGTCCTGCCAAATGTAAACACAGATAAAATGTTAAAAAATTAAAAGCCACCAAATGGAGGGTTTATATAACTAGTAAAAAAATATTCTCTTTTAGATAGCAATAATTTCTTACTGTGGAAGAGTGAGTAAAAATACACAACTTTGTAGCGCTTCACAAAATTTTCTCACCAGTTAAAACATTATTGTTTATATATTTGGCTTTTCTGTTTAATGCTGAATTTTCAGAGACACATAAATAAGGAGTCCAATTTTCTCTCCGTTCTCAGAAGTCTACAGTTTTTATTGTTCTTGGTTTTCTAAATCATCCCTCTGTGAGACTTGGCTTTGTCAAAAATCTGGCCCTAAAATGCCACCTCTGGCCCATTTCAACACTGCTGCCTTAGCAGCTTTGGTAGCGAGCTGACTTCGGTGATCATGCAGTGGGTTTTCATTTAAGCTTTTCAGCTTCCTGCCTGTGGTGGTCTATTTGTTTCTAAGGTAGAAACATTTTCTCCACATGGGCAAAGCTGATAAGTTCTCTTCCAGCAGAGAAATAAATTACATACTAGATGTAATGAGACATCAATGTCCAGTAAATGTCCTGTTGCTTGCAAGAGTGGTACTGTGTGAGACAACAGTCAATAATTTTCTGGTAATTCTCTAATTCCTCCCCTCCCCAAAATTCCTTTGTTAAAGAGTTACATCTAATGTAGCAGAAAAAAGCCCTAGCAAGGAACAAAACTTGAAAGTGCAACAGGAAAAGAAGGGTGTTTGAAAATGAAGCAACAAAGAGCTAACAAAAATACCTACTCAGTTGTGTTACCTTCAGGCATATGAACCCTATGAAGTTCAAGGCTTCTTCACTGGTTAGGTGAGTTTGATGTTTTGTTGTCAGGACTTCTTTCTCCTTTCTCTTTGCTAAATGCACGTTTTTTGAACATTGCATAGTTCTTTAGTTTTATGGGAAATTTTATTGGGAAAACGCAGGGTGCAGCAGCGTGATGTTTTAGTTCACATGGAGGGCTCTGGCAGTAGCACTGCTCATTCTGATGGCTGCCCGACAGTGTGCTGGGCCTTGCAGAGCTGTGCAGGGAGGCATGGGGAGCTCATGGGGGCACATGCCAGTGTTTGCTGGCTTTTAATCAGAAGCTGGTGAAGATGGCAACAGTCATTGCATCCTTCCTCCTCCTCTTTTGCAATGCCACAGCCCTGATCTTTTGAAATAGGTAATGTTCCTAAAATGCACATGCAAATATGGATGTAAATAACCACACTAAACAAACTAATTGATTAGAGTGTGGTGATAATAACGCCAAGGTCGCAGGTCTGTACAGGCCACTGACTTAAGAGTTGGAGTTGATAATTGTTGTGGGTTCCTTCCAACTCAGAATACTCTGTGTGATTCTGTATTAAATCACATATTAAGAAATAAAATTATTTTTGTAGTTAAGTTTGATAGAAAACTTTTCCTCTAGTTTGTTGATCTTTGTTCACATCTATCAAAACCTCTAAATTGCTGTATTTCATTCTAAGAAAACAAGTCATATTCTGTGATCTGCAAGCATAGGCAATTCAATGTCATGAAGAGCATCTCTGGATGCTTTGCTTCAAAGATGTGGTTCCTTTTATAGTGGACTGCAAGGCAGTGGCCACACTGGTAGCAAAAGTAGGCAAAACTGGTATCCCTGTCATTGCTTTGACTGCTTTTCTCATAGAGGATCCCATAGAATTAAGAAAAACAAATTTAGTTAATTAGTATTTGGTTTCATTCATCTTTAGACTGCTGCTTACAGGGGTGGGAGGAATGAGGGTTGGAAATTACCTGATTCTAAAAACTGAATGATTTGTGAATCATTCTCAGAAGATATATTTCATCTTGAAGAAGCCTCTCTCCCACTCCCTTCCAAAAAACCTTTGTTTTGTGCTCTTCAAGATGCATTTCCTGTCCTATTCCAAAAAGACTTTTTCTGCCTGCCCTAATTTAGCCCAAAGCAACTTTGAAAATACAAAGTACATCGACTACCACAGAGTCATGCTGGAGGAATGATAAACCAGATATGACATGGCTCAATCCATTTCACCTCTAATAATAAAAAGTCATGGATAAGAAGAACAAAGATGCATTTCTTCAAAGGTTACTTTTTTAGGTGATTACTCTTTACAAATTGCCATCTGAAAGAATATCAGTATCCAGAAAAATTACAGTCTTTTACAAAGGTCAGGATTGAGAGTGGAAACTTCGTAATCTCTTCAACCTCATCACTGAGTGACTATAAGACACACAGAGGCTGAGAGTGGCTATCCTTCACACATCGATTATAGTATATGCCAGCAGCTGCATTTTTGATGCTTGGTCCCATTTCTGGAAATGCAGGGAAAAAAATAATTGGAGAGTTTTTTTCTCCTGGTTTGAGCTTGTGTATGTGATGTGTTTATGGTTTGGGTTTTTTGAACGTGAAAATCTGGGCAGATTTTTGAGAAGGACTGGCTTCTTTCTACAACACTGTGTGATGCTTAGTTTGTTTTCCATGTGAATTGATGAATAGGGAGTAGAGAGAACAACTGGCTGCACATCCCCACTACTCAAGAGATCTCTGCTGCCCTTTCCCACCCCCATGTACTGGTCAGTGAGGCAGCAAGCCCAGGCAGATGTGCACAGCCATTGAGGACTGTGACTGAGGCAGAAGCCATTGACCTCAAACGGGTGCGATTTGCGTTGCATTGATAATGCAGCTGTGCAGATGTGCCTGCATGTAGAGAGACTGTGCACCTCTGTAATTTGGCCATGTTTAAGCAGGCACCAACTCAGTGGCTGGAGTCTGTGTGTGAGTCACACAAGTCCAGATGGGGACCCCAGGAGCTTCCCTGCCTGCACGGTTCAAGTGTTCTGTGGCCTTGGACACCTTCTAGCCGCAATGCTTCAGCTGCTGTGTGCTTGCTGCCAGGCCTTGCAAGTTGGTTGCAAGTGGTACTTGGCTTGGCCAAAACTGTGAGTATGTGACTTGTACAGCTGAGTTGGTGGCTGAGCTGGTGTCGTCTTGTTCTGGCTGTGCTTATGAGACTCCCATCGCAAGGCTGAGGACCCTGAATCCCAGCAGATTCTAATGGAGAGGTGACATTTTCATGAGAGAACTTTTGCATCTCAAATGAAAATAGGAGTTCATTGAAATATTTTGCAATCTGGCATTGATTTCAGCTTGCTTCTGTCGAAAACCGCACCCCCAACTCACCAAAGAAGAAGAACGTTTTTCTAAAAACATAGAGACCTATCACTTAAAATGATTTTCTGAGGATTTTCACTCTTCTGGAAATAGCTCTCTGTTCCCCTTCCAATATTTTGCGTGCCCACTTTTTATTAATATTGGGGGAAATAAAGTGCAAGATTGAGTTGAGTTGAGCAGAATAGCTCCTGAAAAGTAAAACCTGGATACTAGAGGTGCTTGAGGTTTTAGTTCAGCTTATGAACTTTCTGCCTAGATGAGTGATTATTGCTCTGCACCTGTCTCTGAAGCTGTAAGGTAATTCTTTTTGAAAATAATATTAGTAAAAAATAATTTAAAAAAATAAGAAGAGCAATGCACTTTGGTTAGGATACTTTGTCTGTTAAGGCTTAGATTTTGCAATTTCTTTACAGACAAAAACTCCCATTTAAAGTGAAGATGAACAGTGCCTGAACTCAGGATTGAAGAAGGAGCTGTTGTGGTCATGCAGTCTGACCCCTGAAAGAACAGGGCACTCCTTTTCATTTAGCAATCTGCTGAGCAGCAGCTGTTAACTTTCTGAAAAAAATCAAAATGCTTCAAAACACAAAGTGTTTGCTTCAGAAATGAGTGTCAGTTCTAATGCATAACCATTTTTCTCAAGAAATCTTTCTCTTTTTCAGAAGATAATTACCAACTTTATATTACAGACTGTGGTTATTATACTACACTTCCAAAAGGGGAAAAAAATTACAATATTTCAGGCCAGTATTTCTCTTGCTTTCTAATGGATTACTTTGGTTTTTCAAATCAATGTCCTTTGATTATAGTCTTATAAAGTTTCAGCTTTCACAGTCTATGGAAGTAGTTACAACTTTGTGAGTTAAAATACATGTCAAGATAATGCATCTGTTTTGTTTAGAAGTACTAAATTTCCAAGGGGAAATCTAGGGAAACTAGATGTCATTTGTGTTTAAGGTTTGCATTTGACATACAGTCACAGTTCATCAGCACTCAGAAGAATTTGAAATTTCAAAAGTACACCTCCCAATTCACAGGTAAAAAGGTCATTATCCCTTATGTGTAGAAATAAAGCAAAACAAAAACAGTTAAATAGAGAACCCACAGTAGACCACAAACATTGTTTTTATGCATTTGAAAGATATTTTTGAAAGAATTCTTGGTACATAGTTCTTTTTGCTGCAGTGTTTTTCACTATAGATGGATTTATACACTCTTATTTATATATGTGTATATATTTGAAAGACTGTCTATGCATGTATTTCCTTGGGGAGATCTTTCTTCCCAGTAGCTACAATGGTAGACTATGGCATAAGTAGATAAATAGAACTGTGTTGGTTATGAATAATTGTTCTTTGTGTGCTATGCCACAGCACTTTTTGGTAGTTCCATTTGCATGTAGAGTATTAATTAAGAGATAACTGTCACTGCAGGTTGACTGCAGAAGGCTGCAGGATCCAGCAGAGAGATAAATGCCAGTGCCAAATCATACAGGTTGGAGAGCATACAGGGAGTCCGTAATAAAAAATGAGTTTACAATTAAAACTCACTAATGACTAACTTAATGCGTTATATGCAGAGACGAAGAGGTCCAAAATCTGGTCAGTAAGGGTTGTACATACCAAGAGTGGGGTTTGAGGTTTTTTTAGGGGGCTTTTTTGGGTCAATCTACATGTGATACATTGAAAATTGAAATTTTGGGATGTGATCAGTAAATTTGTTAGGAGGGTGTAGGTGCCCTTCTTAACAAGAGTGCGTTACAGCTTTCAGCACACTGGGAAGTCGTAGAACAGATTGCAAAGAGTCAGCTTGATTCAGAAGGCCTGTAAGTGTCCTTCATGTTAGAAAGTGTTTTGGTTTCTAATTGACTGAGCCAGAAGACATGTTATTTCTGACCTCCAAAAAGCACTGATCTTATCCCAGTTTTAAAAGATCACTTAAACTGTTTTATTAAAAAAAAAAAAAGGCAACCTGTCCTTTCCTGTTGTGAGGAGAAAAGTACAAAATGGATATATATATAGCTACTGTTAGTGAGCCATTATATGTATATTTTTCCACAGTATGGGGTATGTTTTTGGGTTTATATGACATAATAGTGCCATTTAATATAACATGAAATCTTCATTTCCATGAACTCACCAACAAAAATCCCATTAATTTCAGTAAAGAAAAGAGCTATCTACCTTGAAATTTGTAATTTAATAGCATTTTCTTACTGACAGTCAGTAAGTACTCCTTACCACTAACTTCAAAATAAGACTCTCCTTCTGTGTCTTTGACATGCAGACACAGGATTTTTTTTTCTTCAGTCTCAGTGACACGGGCTGCCAAGACTATGAAAGGAAAAATGCACTGTTCTGCCATAGTTACACAGCCTAAACAGAACTGTCTGCTCTTGCATTGCCTTAGCAGCCATCAGAAATTGTACGTAAGTTAGGTATACGATTTATGCAGCCTGATTGAGATTAAAATAATGGCCTTTCAAATTTTTATAGTGAAATTACTTTTTCAAAGTATGTAACTCACAATGCATCTTATGGAAGTAAATTGATAATGGCAGGTTTTGAGAGACAATCTAGGTATACGAACAGAAGTTCTGCATTGAGGAAATCCATGAAGCAACGAAAGCTTTACATGCTTTCAAGATCATGTTTTAGTGCAGGAAAGTTTTTGTTGCCTCATGAATTATAATCAGAAAAGAAAATAAACAAGGTTTTTGCTTCTTCTTAGTGTCGTATTGCCAGCAAAAACTTTAGGAGTTTATTGGGAAGTTTTCATAAGTACATGTGTTTTAGGGCTCCTCAGAGACTTTCTGGGTCATCTATTTCAGCCCACCCACCCTGCAACAGCAGGAGATCATTACTACTGCTTCTCTTCCATCCTACTTTTGTCTTAAATACCATGTTCCAAAAGTGTCCAATACTATTTTCTTTAAAATATGTCTAGTGCAGATGCAGTTCATCTATGCACCCATTGTTGTTTTTGAAGCAAAGTGCTTCTTTAGCATGTGATGACCGATAAAATACGAAAGCTGAGCAGTTTTTTGATTCATTCTTCATAACACCATGGAGCTAATAGCTTTTTCTTCTTTTTCTAAGGGAAAGGTTGTAGGAAACTTGTACATAACTGTAAGCTGTGGGTTCTGTCCAAGTGGGAGTGCCCCTGAGGCTCTGGGGTTAAAGGCATAGCTCTGCCCTGCTCTGTCCTCAGTCCTTGCCACACTCTGCAGCAGCCTCACTTTGTTTTCCTGCTCTCATACCCATGGTGTTGGGCAGCAGCAATTGCCAGAGGCTCAGCCTTAGACTTAGTTAAGCCTTAATATGCTTAATATAGAAATTCCCATGCAATGCTACCAGTCCATTGATGGCAGTCTTCACCATTGTTTATTTGCTATCTTTTTATGGGTTGCACTTATCATACTTGTCCCTTTGAGCTTTTCCATATGTGACATCAGCTCTGCTTCTAGCTGTTAATTTGTGCTGTCTTTTAGATCAGTGCTGATCATGGCACAGAACAGTACACATTTTTTTTAACATAATTACCTTGTACATATGTATTTAATGTATCCATTATTAGCTCAGGTGTATTTTTTTTATGTTCTTCTTACAACCAGTTTTCTTTGGGTTTTACTTTCTTTGGGGACTCATATAATTTCCTTAGCAAATTTATTCACCTCTTTAAATATTGCTATGTTGAATCTGTTCTTGCTGGAGTTTGCCTATATTTTCTGCAAATCTTTTTTGCTTTTTCATGTGCGATAATTTTTTTTGAAGTATTTAAGTACATTTGAAGTCATGTCTTTTCAATTATGAAAATGCCAACAAACTAAAGTGTGTTGATCCTCATAACTGACCTAAAACATGAGATTTAAGCACTCTTAAGTCCAAAATACTTGCCTGTGAAAAATAGCTTATTCTTGCATCAGTCACATAGTACACATGGGACCTTTTCCTGTTTTTTAAAGACAGGCAAGAAAGTCAAAGCAGAACAACAGAAAATTTTTCTAGGTGTATACTCAAAGAAGCAGAACAGGGGGAGAAAATCAGTAATTGTATCTTTGTGGTTTTTCTTAGAATGAAGTATTCTTTGTGTTGTGTGCCTCTATGCTGTATGGAAAATATAATTGGCTTTTGTCATGCTTAATGATTTTTATGATTTATAAATGTGTTTAAAACTTCAGTAACAGATATTACCAAATATTTTTAGATGTCTTTTATTCCATGTAAAAAGAAATTGGAAAGGAATATGCACATCATTTACGATTCCTCTAGAAAGTGTGTTAAGTTTTTGGGTGTTTTTTTTCCTAAGATGCAGCGTATTCTATAAATGGCAGTATAGATAGCTATCTGTCTTTGCACTTGGAATCAAAGAGGAGCTTACTGCAGAAGTCTGCCAGTGCTGGATGAAGCTGTGCAGAAATACGTGTCCCAGCTGGTTGGCCTAGGGTTCTTGTGAAAAATTGGCTCATATTACAGCTAGCTACCTTTTCTCTGCAGACCATGTAACTGTGTGACAAGAAAGCAACAAAAGGAGGGCTAAGGAGAATAGCCATCCTTTACTGGACAAAGGATGAGGAAGAAGCTGAGGTAACTCAATGCCTTCTTTTCCTCAGTCTTCCAGTTGTCCTCAAGGTACGCAGGCCCCTGAGCGGGAAGACAGGGACATGGAGCAGAATAAAGCCCTTGTAATCCAAGGAGAAATGAGCAGTGGCCTGCTACACCACTTAGACACACTTAGGTCTATGGGGATCAACCCAAGGGTACTGAGGGAGCTGACAGAGGAGCTCACCAAGCCACTTTCAATCGTTTACCAGCAGTCCTGGTAAATCAGGGAGGTCCCAGGTGACTGGAAGTTGGCAAATGTGACGCCCATCTACAAGAAGGGCCAGAAACAGGACCCAGGGAACTACAGGCCTGTCAGTCTGACCTTAGTGCTGAGGAGGTTGTGGAGCAAATCATCTTGAGTGCCATCATGGAACATTTACAGGCCAACCAGGGGATCAGGCCCAGACAGCATGGATTTTGGAAAGGCAGGTCCTGCTTGATCAACCTGATCTCCTTCTAGGACGAAGTGATCCGCTTAGTGGATGAGGGAAAAGCTGTGGATGTCATCCACCTGGTTTAGTAAAGCCTTTGTCACCATTTTCCACAGCATTCTCCTGGAGAAACTGGCTTCCCATGGTATGGGCGGGTGTACTCTTTGCTGGGTTAAGAACTGATTGGATGGCCAGGCCCGGAGAGTGGTGGTTAATGGAGTTACATCCAGCTGGTGGCTGGTCACTTGTGGAGTTCTCCAGGGCTCAGCACTGGGGCCAGTCTTGTTTAAATTTGTTATCGATGATCTGGAGGAGGGGATCGAGTGCACCCTCAGTAAGTTCGCAGATGACACCAAGTTGAGTGGAAGTGCTGGTCTGCTGGAAGGTGGGAAGGTTCCACAGAGGGATCTGGACAGGCTGGATCAATAGGCTAAGGCGATTTGCTTTGTTCAACAAGGCAAAGTGCCAGGTCCTGCACTTGGGTCACAACTCTATGCAATGGTACAGGACTGGGGGAGAGTGGCTGGAAAGCTGCCTGGCAGAAAAGGACCTGGGTGTGCTGGTCGACAGCTGGCTGAACATGAGCTAGCAGCATGCCACGGAGGTTTAGCTTGAATATTAGGAAAACTTTCTCCACTGAAAGGGTTATCAAGCATTGGAACAGGCTGTCCAGGGAAGTGGTTGAGTCACTATCCCTGGAGGTGTTTAACAGACACCTAGATGTGGCACTTAAGGACAGTAGCACTTAAGGTTTAGTAGTGGGCTTGGCAGTGCTGGGTTAAAGGTTGGATTAAATGATATTAAAGTTCTTTTCCAACTTAAACGATTCTATGATTCTAGGTCCTGCTTGCCAGAATTAGATTTATTTATAAAAAGTTGCATAATTTCCTGGTGGTAATCACTTGATTTTGACAGTAGCAGAGATTTATCCCCACTGAGTGTAATAGTGGGAGCTTTGCTAATAGCCTCACGCTTCCACTCCACACCTGACAGACAATGGTTTCTGAACTGAGAAGCTCAGTAAGCCAGAGCAACCAAGTGATGCTCATTCTGAGTTGCTACTCATCAGTGTAGCGTACTGTCAGGGAAACCAATTGATTTGGACTTATCAATGTATTTTAGAGATATTTAAGATACTACGTGATAGGATAAACTGAATATGAAGGAAAAATAATAATTAGCATGATTCTAGCAGTGTACAAGGGAGATGGAGGGAAGGTAATTCAAGCTATTGGTGCCAATATGATTTATTGTATTAAACTTAACATTGAGAAGTGCAGCACCTCTCCAGCATAACTGTACTAGTGAGTACCATAAAAATAAATCATTACATGATGAAAAAAAAAACCCTTCCTTCTATTATAAGTTTAGATTCATAGTTATGAATGATAACCATGCAGGTTAATCTAATTTTGGTTTTAACATAAATTATGTAATAAAGTTACTTCATATTCTGGTACAATTTCCCACGTACAGGCAATATAAAACTTTATTCAAAAGTAGTCCAGCAGTCTTGGTCTCTCAGAGTAAGATCTGTGCTTACTAAAGACTTAAAAGAATCCATATAGTCACAGGGTAAATTAGGTAACTCTTTGGTAACTCTTTCTCTGCTACATTCTGGATTAATTATTGTTTCATTGAAGGGCTAAATGCACTGTTATGGTATCCTAAAGCTTTATTTAAATCTGTCTTCCTTCATGGTGCCCTTAAAGTACTTTCAAGGTGCAGAAATGGGATGTATTCATTTTATATGCATGTTTTAAAACCACTTGTGCAGATGGACACAAGTTTGACAGGTGAAACATTTTAATAGGTTTTAAGCAGTATATGTGTCTGAGAAACACTGCTGAAAACTAAAAATCCTGTCAGTAACTCGTATGGTAGAAATTTAGGGTGGTGAGTTTCCTTATGTGTGAGCTCGGAAAACTGGTCCTGTTTCTTTGCTTATCTATATTATTTTGTTTCATAAATAGATTTTAAGATGGGAGTGTCCCACTCAAAGAAGAAGCCCTGTATGATAGACACTGTCCATTGAAATATCAAGTCATGGCATTGTGTTATATTTTCTAAAGCACTTATACCAATTTATTACAGGCAATTGTCATTTTCTTTGTCCATCTCTTTTTATTATTTGAAGTAGACTATTCATCTTTTGGTAATGCAAAAAATAAACTATTTGTTTTTCGTGTAATATCTTGGTCTATATTTTAAATTTTTTTTTATTTTTTTATAGGTCCTCCCATGCCATCCTCCTCATCTAGTCCATCAGTTACTGAACATTTACACTCCCCTCCTCCATCACCCAATCTCCATGACAACCAGAGGTGGTTATTAAGTAATAATGCCAGCCAGCCAGTTCAGGACTCTGATACAGATGAGGACTATACTGCCAGCTCATATCTAGTACAGACCGGTACTAATCCAGTGTCTGTCCCAGGTCATGGTAAGAAGAGGACACTTTGTCCATAGTTTAAATACCCTTTTATTTTCCATCCTCCTAAGAAATTGTCTAATAAAAATTAAATATATCAAAATGACTTTGTATTTTAAACTGCTTTTCCTTTAAATGTCACAAATGATGTCTCTGTTTTATTGTAGGATAAGCAAGAGTAGAAAATAACTTATAATATGTAAAAGCTCATTTAAGTAATTTTAACATGCAATACTTACATTAAACCATAGCCATTATTGATTTATTATGTAATGTGGTTTTTAGCAAGTGATTAACCTTCAGTTGTACTTTTTAAAGGGTAGGCTGAAGTTGGTTAAACTGTCATGATATTTAGCTTCAGAATAATGTAAAAGATATCATCAAGTTCAGCAGGTTCCAGCCATTCCTTTCATTTCCTTAAGAAGGAGAGCAGGATTTGTATGTTACTGGATAGGGCACTCAAGACTGAGAAAAAAGTTCTAGAGGAAGAGAGCTGTGTGATGGCAGAAGGCAGTGGTGGCTTCTGAGATGTATGTTTCCATGTTTCTCATCCTCCCAACCACTATGAGTAAGTAATGGGAGTGACATACTTAAAACACCAGTCCCTGCTTATACATCATGCTCTAAGAAACCACAATTTTACTTTTTTTTTTTTATTTTACATACAAAAATACAATAGCCACAGGGTTTCATTTTTGTTGTATGATTGAACAGATTTTCTTGGTGTAGGCACACTGGAAGAATAATTTGTTAATTCACACTAATTCAGCTGCTTCACTTTTTAAGAACCATTTCTGTCTGTTGATTGTAAAGAACTCACCTATGGATGAACCACTAGAGGGAGTTTGGAGAAATATTTCTCTACAAATTGCACATCAGCTGGTTGGACAGAATTATTTTGCCAAGCAAAACACTAGCTTTGAGCTTCTCTTCCTGGGTTGGAGTGGAACTTTGGTTTTGTGTCTAAAAGGCCAGTCTGCTAAGAGTAGTCATGTATGTGAATTTGATGCATTTGGATTAAGATCTTTAAAATTAATAATGATAACTTTATTTTTGCATGTTCAGCTTGCTCAATATTTAATCTGTGAAGAACTGCAAAACCTGGTAAAGCATTGTCATAATTAGGGTGTGTTATGAAGATGTCTCCTTTCTTTAATGTCTAAGAATATGAAATTTGTTAGAAATTATATGCATTATCCAAAAGGTAGCCTGGTTTAGTTCAAGAAGTCAATACATTTAGATTACTGTACCTACCAATCCTTCCTTTACAAATGAAAAAATGCAAAAGCAAGACAAAACTGCTAAAAATTTTGAATAGTTGCGAAGATCTCCTTGCATCTCTTAGCCTCTTACAAAGCTAGTAAGTATTCATCATTCCTCTAGATTTGAGCATTTTGCTGCTTCTGAAATTCTGAACAGTTGCTTGCCAGTCAGAGTTTGCCGACCTTGAGGAAATGTTCCTTAACCCCTTTCATTCCAGACTGGCTAAATGAATTTTGACTGGTCCCATGCCAAGTCAAGTGTTGGCCTTTTAGCAGGACAAAATAAGGGGGGTTTTGATTACAAGTAGGACAGAAGTTCAGACCTGGTGTATGTTGAGAGTGTTGTTCTTTGTAAGACTTCTGCTAAACAGAAGGGAAACGTGGCATACTCTGCAAGTGTATGTTCATTTTCCCTTCCCCTCTCTCTTCCCACTGTGCTCCCCATCTCCTCTATCTGCAGTATACACTCACCCCTTCAGTGTATATTTGTAGCAGAACTGCTTGCAGTTCCTGCTGTCAAAAATTAAATCAATGATATATAATACATTCATAGTCTAGTAGTGCTGGTGGCCATACAACACAGCTAATAATATTTCTCCACAAGATTAGACTTGTTTTTAGAAGTGCTTCATCTTGCTAACCACGGATACTGTATATATAGTGATTGCTATAATTTAAATTGGGCTTGCTTGCTTTTCTACTGGATAAGGAGAAGACCATAGGTGTTCTGGTAGTGGGCTTCTATTCCTGGAGTCAATTGCAGGATGAGGGTTTGTGTTACTAGAAGAAAGATTGCTTTCACCCATCACATATATGAATGTTGCTTGGATTATCTACTTGGTTTGCTTATGGTTGGTTTCCTATATCGTATGCTGCTGGCCTATTGATGGGAGAAAAGTATGTTTGTAAAACAGGGAAAAGGAGAATTTGAAAAGTATTTTCTAAGTTAGCTACAGCTTTCTTCTACTCAATGATTTGCATTGTTGTGTAGCACTGCATTGTAGTGTGTGGATCTCTCCAAAATGTACCCTAGAAAGTAAATACATTTTAATTGTGTCCTTCGGTACAGTATTATTTGAATATTGTATTTTCTTTAGCTAAAATGATAAATAATGCAGCATGTGTAACACTTTCACAGAAAGAAGTTTTTTTTATCAGTTGCTTTTTGTTTTGGATCTGGATATAAGCTTTCCATGCTATCTAATCTTAACGGGTTATCTAATAACTCCAGTGCCATATTCCAGATGACTTTGTCCAATGTTTATATTGGTAGAAGGTAGGGGATCACTGCTGAAGCATTTAAGGATAAAAAAGGTACTGACCTAAAGCAATTATATTATTGAACTGCTTTCATTTATATTGACTTTATTTGAATAGCAAGTTGAATTAACATCTCTTTAGTCTATGCAAACACCTGTTTATTTTTCTTTAGAACAAGTTCATTTGATCAATATAGTTTATTTGATCAACTCACTCAAAATTTAAAGGATCTGATTATGTATTTAGAATTATATTAATCTAAGCCTTCGGGTCTGATTAGTTTGTTTTGTCAACCAATGGGAATTAGCTTCCTTTTCAGAAATGAGCTAAAAGAGAAATGAGAATTACTAAAAGGAGTTATCAAATGCTTGCCATATGTAAGGTAAAGTCTTCATGGAGGTATTGCTAGTAGCTTTAAAAATTCAGATCAAGTGAGGACTGTTGTGGACAGTTTAGTAAGAATCATTTAATTTCTCTAAAAGCACTGTGTTAATAAGTTGTAAAATTTTAGGACCATCAGTCATAACTCTTCCTTTACATAGCGCCGCTGATTAATTCTACTTGTTCCTCTTCACGGTGCAGCTCAGTGTATGGGTTGTTAACAGCAGTTAGCCTGTTTGGCTTCTGATTTCAGAACAATTTACTAGTTTTATGTTTCTAGAAGAAGAATGAAATGGTTTATAAGAAATGGGGACATCTCAATATGTCTGCAGGGAAGGTAAACATTTGTTTAAGTGAGAGGAAGAGTGAACTAGATGCTGGGAAGAAAGGATTCTTGAATGTGACTGAGGTAGAGGGTTTCATTGTGTCATAAAGTCTTACAAACAATAGAAGTCATGTGAAGTGTGTATTTAAGCATCTTGATAAGCTTCTTAATCTTTTTCCATGAAAAAGTAGCAGCTTGTCTTGACACAGAATTTAATATAATGAGAAGTACAGTGCTAAATTCTTAGTTCAAGCAGTGACTATGAAAACAGGATATAGTTAATGCTTGCTACTGATAATGTAGTTGAAGATTCTGAGTTAGAAATTCTTATTCAATTCCCTAAATTGAAAATGTAATGGGAGAACCATAAAATGCAAAATATATGTATTTCACAGCAGCATTTGTATAGTACATTTGAACATTTAAGTTTTATGAGGTTCTCATGTTTCTTAGTAACAGTTTGTGATGATAGTTTATCTAATGGGAAGATATGAAAAAAATTCAGTATTATATAAACTGGTTTTCACTCTTCCTTGATTAAGGTCCTGCCAGGTAATGCACAATAAACAAGATTTTGCTCCAGCCACATGGGAATTGCAGATTGATGGGCTTTCAATTCAAAATGGCTGAGGTTTCCTTCAAGGAGCAAAAAAATTGGGAAATCTATAGCATGATTCTGAATATAAATTTGTGAAAGAGAAAAAATAATGTGATAAAGCTGTTTGAATTGACTTGAAGAAGTCTCCATATTCAGAGGTCTCATTATAGGACATCCCACTGTACAGATGCTAAATGTACTGTGGCATAATTGTTGTATAAACGTAATTTGAGGACTTCATCATGACTTATTAGAATTTGATGGAAGAGGTTATACAAATACAAAAGTATCTGCTATACCAAAATTACTATTATTTTATCATACCACAATGTAAAGAAGCCAAAGTCAGAATCTTCCACTTTTGTACAAGTACCTAAGAGAATAGGGACCAAATGCTCAAGCACGGTACCAGGAATGACCAGATATAACACATGTACAGAGCTTAGGTGTGAATTTTGTTAGGGGTTTGTTAGGGTTTTTTTACACTTCAGATTTTCCTTCTAACTCTCATGTTTTATTTTTCTGCATAAATACCTCAATTCATGTATAACCACCATAACTGAGCAAGCTGCCTCATTTCTGCCTTTTTTTCCCCACCAAAAGCAAATGAAATGGAATTATGAAGAAGTACACACAGGGGATCTGCTTTAAAACTTAGTGGAAGACACAAGTGACTTTAAGGCATCTTTTCTTCCTTTGCAGCTCCTTTGAGGGTGGAAAGAGGAAAATGTGATTTCCCCTTTCATACTTTCCCCTTGTGAGAAGGTTGGAAATAACCTGTGGATATTGAAAAGGCCCATGGCAAGTTAAGTCAGTCTTATCCAACATCTTGGAAGTATGCTGTGTGACTTTCTGGTAGGCCTACTTTAGTACCTACAAGCCCAGCCCTTATTCCATCTCTGCTTTGCCGCAGTTATTCCTCAAGGGAACCTACATGTGCCGGTGAACTAGAAGTTAGTAGCCGAGCTGTCACCTGCCCTGTAATGAACAGCAGCTTAGTAGTTCTCATTATTGGGAACAAAAGAAGAGGAAGGGGGTGGGCGTGTTCTAGGACAGAAGAAACAAACTTGAGGGCATGAGATTGAATGCTTAAAAGCTGTTAAGTTTTTTTTTTTCTTATGGAGTATAATTTGCTTCTTTTTCTTTTCATCATTCTAAGAACTGGAATTTCCTGGAATCTCTGAAGGTATCCACGTTGTTTAATGAGATTTTTTTAATCTCTTATCTCAAAATTCATGATAAGTTAGGATTTGTCATTGTTGTATCAGTACATACAATTTGTCTTCAGGTCTGACACTAGTCTTAAGACGTTGCTTGAAAAATTAACTCAGACCTGTTTGGTTTGAAATAATAATAATAATGGCCAGTCTTCGCGAACGAAGATTTGGGGAAAGGTCTTTTACCTTTCCAGCCTGCGCAATGGATTTTTTAGGTGAGACACAGCCTGCGCTGAACTGAGCCCACCCTTTAATCCTAAGGTTCATCTGCCGGGGCCAAGCAAGCTTGGACAATGGCAGTGAGGTCCTCAGGACGTAGGTTTGTTTAGAGTGACCTTCTCATAGATGGATGGCCTCACAGGGCTAACGGGCTCCATCTGCCCAGGGGACTGGCTAGATTCGAACCGGGGTCGCAGCAGTGAGAGTCCTGCATGCTAACCACTAGGCCACCAGGGGGCCCGGTTTGAAATAAACTCTGATAATAAATGAAGAATAGTAGTTCAAATAGGAGGAGTTGTATTGAAGAACATCATGGTGATATGCTATAATCTTGGTTTTATTTAACATCCTCATTAGTTATATGGATGTAGGAGTAAAAGTGGCACTAAAAAAATTTCCTAATGATACTAAACAGCAAGTGTTCTGAGTGCCAACTGGGGACAAAGTGTTAATAGAAGAGGGCACGGAAGGATCATTAATTGTATGGCCAGAAACTAATCAAGTGAAATTAGAACTGAAAAATGTAAGCTGGTAGGAGATGCAGGGTATTCAGGAAAAATCTAAGGAGAAATGGTGATAGAGAATTTTAATTAGACAAATCTGCAACATGGTCTGACTCACAAGTACAGTTTGAGCTGGGTACAAATATATCAGCAAAGGGGGATTCATAGACCCAGTGTCAATGGAATATGAGTTTGGAATTTGGGCATCTTGCTTTCTCAAAGTTCCTGCCAAATTCTGTTATTGCTATTTATTCTACTGGTCAGGTATATTTGTATGAAAACAATTACGAGATTAGAGGTATTAATATATGGGAATAGGTAAGAGATTAAAATTTTGACTCAGTACATAGCCTAAGCACTAATTAAGTGCTGGCAAAGGAAAACTAATAACCCAAGATGGAATGGAACATGTTGTATATGTCATAGAGATACAATTAAAAGTAATAGGATGAAAATAAGGACAGATTAGGCACATCAGAAAAAACTCTTTAACAGTGAACTGTATTAAGATATGTAAGTCTGTCCCAAGGGAAGTGACTGAAGTTCTGTCACTTTGTAACATGAAATTAAAATAAATAAAAATGTAACTTATACTGCTGAGAACAAATCTGCATTCACTTAGGAGACTGTGGACTGAGGTAACCTTCTGGAGCTTCTCTAGCAATACCTGTGTGCATTTCAAATCAGGTATACAAGAGTTGGTAGTTTATGACAGAGATTTTCGTATTAAGCTATGTTAAGTGTGTTATGTTAGCAGTCTGCATCTTGCAATGCATTGCCTGGGTAAACATAACAGAAAATGATTTGTCTTGTAGACCAGACTTCACTCTGAAATTGTCCAGTCCTTCCACAATAAATCATTTGCACAATAGCCACTTTCCCTTCCCACTTGCTGAACCATTTTATATCCTGCAGAATTACAAAATAAGGTTCCCAGATCTCAATGAAAACTGCCAATGTCTTCTGGACATGTGCATACTCACGTAAATATTTTGTAAGCAAAAACGTTTGATACCCATAAATTCAGGATGTCCATGATGCCGAATAGATGCACTTGACAAGCTTTCTGTAAATATGGAATAAGTTCATGTTATAAAAATACGTGATGACTTCTTTCCTGAGGCCAGAGACAGTTATATTTCAGCCACTGTGTAGCAGTGCTTGCAGCCTTCCTCAGTAGCTACAGAAGCACATAAGTCCAAAGTCAGACACTGCAGGAAGGCAAATATCTTTCAGGTACAGATCAACAATTTATCTGTTCCACTTGCTTGGGGCAAATATAGTTGCTTTAAAAACTTAAAAATCATGTCTTGAATGCTAGCCAGTTAATTTTTTATCTCTTTTTGATATTTGATTTCAATTTCATGAATCCATCTTTTTATCCTCTTTCATTGGTTTTGAAGCCAAACTTCTGTCAACATTGTTCCCTTAATGTACAAAAATGTACATTTGTTCAGTTTAATTAAGCATTCAATCTGTTTGCCAAGAGCAAATTATGGTTCCCCAATCTCACCCTCATCCCTCCAAAATCAAATTTTGCAAAGTAGTGGGCAATTAGTTTTCATATCTGATTGTTGTAAGTCATGTTTTGCTCTTAAAAGATTTTTGTCGTTTTCGATCTCTATTACTTAATAGAAGAGCCAAGACCAATTATTCCTCCTCAGATTGTGGCCTTTGTAGCCTTCAGAGAACACTCTCCCCCACACCTCCTGTATCATTAGCTGTAAAATATCTTTCCAGAGATGATTTTGGCCTTTTCACAAATCAGAGGATTCAGAGTGACAAATTATCCGTCTTATACTCGAATGCATGCCAGATGGGACAACCTGCCAACTGCGGATATGATCTGATGTAGAGACATTTCCTCTGCTCCTCCCTTCCCCATCAAAAATCATATTAAAAAAAATCATGCAAGTTAAGAAAATCTGTGAAGATAAATTCATTCTGAAATACAGTGAACTATAAAAGCAGAATATACTTTTATCAAAGGAGGAATGCTGCATCCAAATGTCATATCACTTAAAATGAACTAACATGTACCTGGCGCGATAGATAAACAAGAGTGTCAAAAATGCATCCTTCCATGCTTGCCAGTGCTTGCACTCACATCATCTCCTTTGACTAGCTTGATTACAGAACAGACATTCCTAATTGCAAGATAAGGAGTTTGAATTTAAATTCTGTTACAGTTTAATGGAAGAATCCTGAAGTCATGATTAGGAAGAAGGATGTACTGCTCTTGTGCAGAAAAATAGGCTGTAAGAAATTTATGGTAGAAGTTAATGCAGAAGGTAAAAGGAAAAGGAAATAGTCACATAGAGAGTTTATTTTCATTACAAATTACAAAGCTGAGAACTTTACCCAGCTACTGCTTACACTGACTTCCAGAGGTACAAATGGTGTGCAAGTGCTTTAGACTAGGTTTGAGGGTGGAAGGGTTTGAAACCAGGCTCTCCAGAGAAGAGCCTAAGCCAGGGTTAGGAGTGATATCAGCAGCCCAGCTGAAGTGCGTGTACACTAATGCACGCAGTTTGGGAAACAAACAAGAGGAGCTGGAAGCCATCATGCAGCAGGAAAGCTATGACATACTCACCATCACAGAAGCGTGGTGGAATGACTCACATGACTGGAATGCTGCAGTGGATGGCTACATGCTCTTCAGAAGACATAGGTGAGGTAGGAGAGGTGAAGGGGTGGCTCTATATGTTAGAGAGTCTCCTGACTCTCTAGAACCTGAGGTCAGTGACAAAAAGGTTGAGTGCTTATGGGTCAGAATCAGAGGGAAGGCCAGCAAGGCTGACATCCTGGTGGGAGTCTGTTACAGACCACCCAACCAGGATGAAGAGGGTGATGAATTATTCTACAAGCAGCTGGTGGAGGTTTCAAAATCACCAGCTCTTGTTCTTTTGTACGACTTTAACCTGAGGGATATCTGCTGGGAACTCAACATAGCAGAGAAGAGACAGCCTAGGAGATTCCTAGAGTGTATGGAGCATAATTTCCTGTTGCAGCTGATAAATGAACCTACCAGGGGTGGGGCCCCATTGGACCTGCTGTTCTCAAACAGAGAAGGGCTGGTGGGAGATGTGGTGGTCAGAGGCTGTCTGGGGTACACTGACCACAAAATGATAGGGTTTTCAATACTCAGTGAAGTAAGGAAGAGTGTCAACAAAACCTCTACCCTGGACTTCCGGAGGGCAGACTTTGGCCTGTTCGGGAGGCTAGTTCGGAGAGGACCTTGGGAAACAGCCCGTAAAAACAAAGGGGTCCAGGAAGGATGGACGTACTTCAAGAAGGAAATCTTGAAGGCGCAGGAGCAGGCTGTCCCTATGTGCCGAATGGTGAGCTGGTGGGGAAGATGACCGGCCTGACTGAACAGGGAGATTTTTTCAGGAAATTAGGGAAAAAAAGAGTCTTATCACCTTTGGAATAAAGGGCAGGCAACTCATGGAGTGTTTAGGAATGTTGTTAGGTCATGTAGAAAGAAAATTGGAGAGGCAAAAGCACAATTTGAACTTAATCTGATGACTTCTGTTAAGGACAATAAAAAGTGTTTTTATAAATACATCAATAGCAAAAGGAGGGGCAAAGAAAACCTCCATTCTTTGTTGGACACAGAGGTGGACACAGTTACCAAGGATGAGGATAAGGCTGAGGTACTTAACACCTTCTTTGCCTCAATTTTCAACAGTAAGACAGGTTGTCCTCAGGACAACTGGCCTCATAGGCTGGTAGACAGGGATGGGAAGCCAAATAGCCCCCCTGTAATCCAGGAGGAAGTAGTTAATGACCTGCTGAGCCACTTGGATCCTCACAAGTCTATGGGACCAGGTGGGATCCACCCAAGGGTGATAAGGGAACTGGTGGAAGAGCTCACCCACCTGCTCTCAATCATTTATCGCCAGTCCTGGCTCACTGGGGAGGTCCCAGATGATTGGAAGTTGGCAAATGGGATGCCCATCCACAAGAAGGGCCGGAAGGAAGACCCGGGAAACTACAGGCCTGTCAGCGTGACCTTAGTGCCTGGCAAGGTTATGGAGCAGATCATCCTAAGTGCAATCACACAGCACCTACAGGACAGATGGGGGATCAGACCCAGCCAGCACAGGTTTAGGAGGGGCAGGTCCTGTCTGACCAACCTGATTTCCTTTTATGATCAGGTGACCCACCTGGTGGATGAGGGGAAGACTGTGAATGTGTCTACCTGGACTTCAGCAAAGCCTTTGACACCGTCTCCCACAGCATTCTCCTGAAAAAGCTGGCAGCCCACGGCTTAGGCAGGGGCACCCTGTGCTGAGTTAGGAACTGGCTGGAGGGCCGGGCCCAGAGAGTGCTGGTGAATGGTGCTGCATCCAGTTGGCGGCCGGTCACTAGTGGTGTCCCCCAGGGATCGGTGTTGGGCCCAGTTCTGTTTAATATCTTCATCAATGATTTAGATGAGGCGATTGAGTCCACCAACAGCAGATTTGCAGATGACACCAAGTTGCAGGCAAGTGTCAGTCTGCTGGAGGGTAGGGGGGCTCTGCAGAGGGACCTGAACAGGCTGGATAAGTGGGCTGAATCCAATGGTGTGATGTTTAACAAGACCAAATGCCAAGCCCTGCACTTTGGCCACAACAACCCCCTGCAGCGCTACAGGCTGGGGACAGAGTGGCTGGAGAGCAGCCAGGCAGAAAGGGACCTGGGAGTTTGGATTGACAGGAAGCTGAACACGAGCCAGCAGTGTGCCCGGGTGGCCAAGAGGGCCAATGGCATCCTGGCCTGAATCAGGAACAGTGTGGCCAGCAGGACCAGGGAAGTGATTCTTCCCCTGTAGTCAGCAGTGGTGAGGCCACACCTGGAGTACTGTGTCTAGTTCTGGGCCCCTCAGTTCAGGAAGGATATTGAGGTGCTGGAGCAGGTCCAGAGAAGAGCAACAAGGCTGGTGAAGGGACTCGAGCACAAGTCCTATGAGGAGCGGCTGAGGGAGCTGAGATTGTTTAGTCTGGAGAAGAGGAGGCTCAGGGGAGACCTCATCACTCTCTAGAACTCCCTGAAAGGAGGTTGTAGCCAAGTGGGGGTTGGTCTCTTCTCTGAGGCAGCTATCAGCAAGACAAGAGGGCACAGTCTTAAGCTGTGCCAGGGGAGGTTTAGGTTAGACATTAGAAAGAAATTCTTTATGGAGAGAGTGATCAGACATTGGAATGGGCTGCCCAGGGAGGTGGTAGAGTCACTGTCCCTGGAGGTATTTAAGAAGAAACTGGATGTGGCACTTAGTGCCATGGTCTAGTTGACAGGGTAGTGTTGGGTCATGAGTTGGTCTTGATGATCTCAGAGGTCTTTTCCAACCTGGTTGATTATGTGTGTGTGATTCTGTGTGTGTGAAATATCTTGTATGAGATCAGGAGCAGGTGCAAGTGTGTCACATCATCACATTAAACTCTGTTGTTTATGATTTGTCATTATTTTATTTCAGGGAAAGGTCTAGTATTTTTACCTCTCTGATTTGTCTCCTCATTGGCTTTTGGCTTCCACTTGAACTCTGTTCTGAATAGCTGTAAGTTGGAGGACAATGTTTTAGGGCTTTAAACATGCCACTTGCTAGAACTAAACAGGACTCTTGCAATTCTGCTGGCAGATGCTTGTAGCAGTCTTTCAAAGGAGAAATATTGGGGATTTTGCGCTTGAGTCACTAAGCAAAAAAAAATAGCTAGGCATTGGATGACTGGGAAAACAAAGCTTATCTCAAAGTTGCTTTGAAAAGTAAACAGCTAAACATTTGGCACCTTTAATTTAACATCCTTTATCTTTTAAAATATTGTCATTGGTTTTAATAGCATAAGGACTGTGCTTAAAGCATGATTTCTCTGCTCTTCTACCTCATACACAAAAGGTTTCTCCATTTAGTATCTTTCTATGTCTGATGTAGCATTGACATGAATTTATTTGTCACTAACCCATTAGGAGTACACAAGAGTAGTAACCCTACTTTTTAAGGATGCAGAGATCTGACTAGAAGGCACATCAGCCTTCCTTTCTCATGCAAGGCCAAGGATTCCTATTGTCAGATGCAGTGGGCATGAAAGCAGCAATTTTACAGCACAAAAACTCCAATAACATTTACTGCGGTTGGCTGAGATTGCAATGCACACAGGCACTGCTCAGTCTTGGTTGCCTAAGCACCAGCTTCCCTTGGCTTTTTGCCAGCCTGCACGCTTCAAAGAGACAAGTCCTTTAAGGGGAAAGAGTTTTCCTTGTAACTTGCTGTGGGGTAAACAGACCATTCAGGCATAGTTTATTGCATTACATACTTGACTATGCATACTGGAATGCAGGAAAGTAATTGGTAGAATTATTTTAATAGTTAGAATTCATAGGTACGAAGTATGTTCTTTGAGCCAAGAGGGGGAAGAAAAAAATAAGGATGTTTCTGTCTGCTAAGTCGCTGATTATTTATTACAAAAGACTAAAAATATTCTCTCCATGGGAATTCTGTATGTTTACATTTGTATCCCTGCTATGGTTACAGAAAATGGAATTAATTTGCCTCTTTATTGCTATTCTTCTCTTGAAGATAAATCCCATAACAGTTAGCAGCAAGATACAGTGTCAAAGAACAGTTCTGTTTATGTAACAGGATACTTTGTTGTATTTAAAAAAACACCGCAGCCCTCATTTTGGAAATACTGTAAGTGCAGGGTACTTGCAAATTAAAAGGAAGTCAGTTACTGTAAATTATGCCATCAATCCAACTCATCTTTGCATTGATAGATACTCTTTTGCAGTAATCAGCAGTAAACACTACCCCATCATTGCCATAATCTGGAGAGTCCACAAGAAATAGTCTCTTAAATATTATTTTGTGTGCATTTCTTGAAGCTTCAAGTTAACAGTGCAGTAGCTATTCAAACAACATATAATGGAATTTATTTGTAATAAAGCATGTTATGATAGCTAAATATACAGAAGGCTGACGTGGCTGTCACTGAGTACAAAATATCAGCTCCTGCTTGTTGAGTCTTTACATTCCTTCAGAAAGCTTCAAAGAAGAGTAAAGCTTTCCCTTGATTTTGTTGCTAGTAATTGGTGTACAGGGGCTTGTTTTTCTGTTCATTCTTAAATGCAAAAAACCACAAGGTGCTTTTGTCGAATACTCCCTTCTTTCTCCTCAGTGGTGTCCTACAGTGTGTTTAGGAAAGCTTTAAAATACTGTCTGTGGTATTTCTTGAGTCTCTCTGAGTTACTCTCTGGTAGCTTGTCCTCTGCTGAGCAGTGAAAAAGCAGGGATAGGGGTGACCTTGCACACATCTCTCTGTGTACACCAGCATCGAAAATGCTTCGGAAAGCAAGTGAAGCACTTCTAATGAATTGCGCTTTTGATTCTTCGAATCCGCACAGCATCTCCATCAGCTTTTTACAGCTGGACTCTTGCTGTAATTGCTACTGGGATGAGATGCGCGACATGGTGTTTTGGAGCTAAGTACTTGCATTGTTTTACTGGCCAAAAGTACAAGGAGGGAGAACAGACTTCATGAAATTCACACTTATATATCTTTGTGTTCCTCACCCCTTTCCAACATGCTGCTGATTTGCCAGCAGGCAGTCTAGATGGGGACGATAAAAATGGAAAAGCTGAAAGGCACAGTTTCTTAAAGCAGCAGTATATTAGTAAAGAAGTTGTTTGTTATTATGAATGTGTGATACATGTCCAAAAATCTGTTTATTTTTACTGAAAAATTAGAAATAAGCACTTCACCATTTTAATCTTCTTGACATCAGAATATAAATAACACTCAGATATAAAGTATCCACCAGTAGAAATAATAATTGATACCTTATAATTTTCAACGTGTCTCCAGGTATGCAGCATTTTTGGCATATTTACCTGGCTAATTCAAAGGTAATATTTCTTTTCAAGTCTTTATCGTGCATTTTTCAGGAGATACAATATCAAGTTGTTACTTATGCCTTGTAATGTGTAGTTGTCAAAATTCACCGCAGTATTTTTCTTCAGATGTCCTTCCTGATCTATTTCCTCAAGGCCTTTAATCAGTGGCTTGCAATGTGGAATATTTTTCTGTTTGTTTATAGTTTTCTATGAATAACTCAAAATAATTGGCATCAGAATGCTCCACAGCATCATGTATGGATCTCTTCCTCGCTCAAGTTGGATTATTTCTTAATCTAGGCTCTCATTTAAAAGTCTTTGTTGTCTCCCCTGACTGTAGTGAATTCTGGCTACCGTATACCTAAGCCAGTAAACCTGAAGCCAGAGATGGAGGATGGGTTAATTATTTTTAAAACTCCTTTCTAGCTTCCAGAAAGCCCTCCAGAATAAACTGGTTTGCAAGCCTTCTGGGACAGGAGGCCCTGAGGGACATTCCTAGGCAGGGTGGAGGAATCAGCCAGTGTACTTGCCTTGTTTTGAGCCTGAAAGGGAAATTCTTCCTTTCCCTATTACAGGGATTTATACTGTTAGCTAGACATTTAAAATGTCTAGTGTTGTAAAGACCAGCAGAATAACAGCCAAGTAAAACAGTACTATCTGCCCTGGTTTATCCACTTGCTTTAATCATTAGTAATACTCAGATCAACATTTCTGATAAATAAATTTATCTGGAAGTTCTTTTGAGTCAGTCTTCAACTTTGGGTGCAGCTTTGCTTCATCAGTAAATTTTCATTATCATTGTCACTTTCTATAATCATGACCACAACAGACCGGTTTTTTTTTTCCTTTGTGTGTATAAAATTCCTTGAGAGAGTGTTAAAATTCAAACTAATAAAGAATAAAATACTTAAGCATTTAAACCACGCATCTCTGTAAGTAACCTGAAGTACCAGTTCTGTGTTAGGGAAGTTGTGGAAGCTTCCATGTCCCTCATGCATGCTTTAACAATGTTAATGTTCTTGTAAGGTGCTACGCCCCAGATCTAATCTGTTCTGTCATTTCTTAAAGGAACAGACATGGACTATGAATTTTGCACCTGGAATTTTAAACTACCAGGTATTTATATATTTTTGAGTGATGGATACCGCTTCCATGAAAAGTTCAAGAAATTTGAAGGCAGAAAGAAAATCCAAGAGAATTGTTAAAGACTGTTAGATGTTTTCTTTGTGTATGGTTAGTAGTATAGAATTTTTCCATGAGGGTGATCTTGAAATAATCAAATGTGAATACTAAGTAGTCTATAAACAATGCACTAACCTTTCATCTTGGTGATGATGATTAGTGATTCTCAATTTACAGAAGTGCAAATAATGGCTTATATGCTCACAGAATTAAGTTGTAGTTAATATATGTGTATGTTTCTGTTTTTTGTTACTGTACTCCCATGATTACAAAAAAACTGAAAATGTGTTTAAAGAAACTTGAAAAGTGTACTCCTGTGGTTACAAAAACTTGGACAATTCAGTGGCATTTGCAAGACGGCCTTTGGGAAAAGCTCTTAAGAGATATGAGGTACAGGAACCTCAAGATTCAATGCTTTTCCACTGCTGCGTCGGTGCTGCTCAAGCTCTGTTTGGTTCTTTATGAGATGTTGAGTAGCAAAGGAAAAAAATGGTAGCAGATCCAGTATTTCCACCACAGAAAACTATGCTCTCTACTGAAATAAGTACCAGACAGCTCCTTTGCCATCATTTCTGCCTCCAAGTGCAAAGTGGGTTAATAGTCCTAAAATGGCATGTTGTTTCCATTACATTATCTGAATCTCTGAAGGGAAAGAAGTTGCCCCTTGCCATACCTGTCTATTAATATGAGATATGAGGAAAGACAAGTGGTAATGCATCAAAGCCTCTTAATTTTGAATCCACAGAACGCACTGGAAAACTGGATCCCTTTTTCTTCGTGTATTTGTTGCTTACCATAGTATGAATAATGGTTTCCATTGCTGCTGTGAACTGTCAGCAGGCATCATAAGCACAATTCCCTTGTGTGGAACAGTAAATGAATGAATGATGGAGACTGCTCATCCGCATCCTGTATCAATTTCTGATGTTGTTCAGATGTGTTATTGAGGAGTGGGCATAAATCCCCTATTCCACTAGGAGCATATGAAAGTATTAGGGGACAATTTTTTCTGATACTACCCATTATTTTGGAAAAGCAGGCAGGGAGATGTTCTTTTCAGTCTCTTCCTGAGCCTGACTGCTGGTAGCCACCTTGAGGCAAAGCAGAAAAGAGGTGACTGTCGATGAGAAAGTAAAGATTGTCCTGGACTCCTCTGCCCTTTGCTTCATCCTTGATGACTCATCTGTTTAATGCTCCTTAAACGGTCAAAACGGCTGAGGAATGCCTTATAGTCAAATGTATGATACAACAGATGAAAACAGGCATGAGCCTTTTGCTCCCTGAAGTGATCTGTATGCATGGATGTGAATTTTTTATTTTTGCCTTTTCCTTCCCATTCTTTGGAGAGGTTGGGTGTTGTTTTTTAGCTCTAGTTCCATCTTAGTTTTAATCCTTCTTATCCTTTAAGTGTACTCTTTTAATTTTCTCCTTTCCGTCTTTTTGCCCTTCTCCTTTGAAGGCATCTTTTTCTTATTGATTAAGTCATTTAACCTTTATTAGACTATACCATGCCACTCCATCCTACTTACTACTTTCTCTTTTATCCTTTTTTCTCTTTTTCTTTTAATGGACTCTTTTCATATCATTCTCTCCTTGTTCAGGCTTTCTACCTCCCCTTCCTCATTCCCTTTGTTGTTCTCTCCATGGGACAGGTATATCTCATGAAAAGGTGCTTTGTTCAGAATGTGTCTGCCTTGGGCAGCTATTTAATGAAAAAATCAGCTTTCCATTCCATGCTTCTATCCCTCTGAAGCCCGACGCAATAAATGCCAATTACAGTTCTACATAATTAAAATAACCATGTCGTATTTCTTTTTTAATAATAGCGTCTTCACATTAAAGGAATGGAATGGTATGCACCATGTATGTTTTTCAAAACAAAAACCTCAGAATTATGCTTCTAATCCAAATTACAGCCCTCATTATCCAGAATTTTCTTTAACCCCTCTTCTCTGTTCTGAGAATATTCTAGCCATCTGTAGAAGGGTCAGCAAAAACACAAACATGAATACTTATAAGAAGTCTAGTTCCTTTATAATTGGGGATGAGAACTAACATCCTGCCAGCTTCTGATCCTTCTTACCCTCT
Source organism: Neopelma chrysocephalum (assembly GCF_003984885.1). Taxonomy (NCBI): domain Eukaryota; kingdom Metazoa; phylum Chordata; class Aves; order Passeriformes; family Pipridae; genus Neopelma; species Neopelma chrysocephalum. Next base: position 9,213,470 of record NW_020897700.1, on the reverse strand, counting down.
TGTGGCAAGAAAGCTGTTAGAAGAGATGAAAATTGATCAAAAAAAACCCACAGTCTTTTCTCTTGATGGCTAGTGTGGCTATTGGGAGAATTTTCAGTCAGAGAGAGGACTGAAGATACAGAAAAATGTCAATCTCATGTGGTTTTAACAGTGCAGGATAATCTTAACGTTTTGGGTGCTGGGCTACTTGTCCTGCCCCAGGGAACTGAGGTGTTCTTGGATACCTTAATAGCCTTACAGAAATATTAAAAGCAGAAATGAAGGAGATGTTGGTACTGGTAACGGCACTAATTTCTCCCAAATGTGACCTCTTTTGCTACAGAAAGTAACTGTTTTCAGACTTCTCGGTGAGATGCTCCCACTTAACCTGAAACACCAGTGTTTAATGTGTACTTTTGATGTCAAGTGGCTCTTTACACTCACTGTGTGAAAGTTAACATCTGGATTTGTGCTTTTCCCCAACTATTTTCTCCCTCCTTCTTATTTTCACTTTATACAATTTCATATTCCTGCTCGTAATGCACAACGTTGTGCAGATGGATAGATTTTAATAGCTGAAGCTAACGATTGCTACAGAAATGAATCTGTTTTAGAAGTAAGGATCTTATTCCCCTCTGAATCTTGTTAATATTATTAGATTATATTTTAAAAGTCATATTTTTAACAGACAAATGTCAAGTTTGGAATTGCAGATTTCTCTGAAGAAATTAATTACATAAATGAATTACTGAAAGCAGTATTAGGAACTGCGTTCTCTGTAGTGTTACATGCTCAGTTCATCCTGTTAGAGAAAGTCTTTTTGTTCAAGAGATGACAGGCAGTCAGCAAGTAGGACTTCAGCAGCAGCACTGTATATAAGAATGCTTTTTGCATAAGTGGAAGGATCATAATATTGGAGTGGCATCAGGATATGATTGCAGTGGCGGTGACATGTTTGTGTCTGCATGTGAGATGAATGATTAACTGGTGGACAAAGAATAAAAAAGAGTTTAAAAGTGCTGGGGAAAACAGTATTTTAACTGCAGCATGGAAGCTTTTACAAAAAAATTACTCTTCATGGACACACATCACCGCTTTAGTGACTCTCACATTGAGCACAGGTGAGATCACACCTGAGAGCGTTCTCCACCCCTGAAGGAATATGTCTCCACAGGGAAAGCTCAGTAGTTAATTTTGACCAGCAATTAATTCACTAGTTATGCTCCCAGCACCCTAGCTAGTCACCCAGCAGCATCTGAGTGGGCCTGACATGCCTTCTCATCTGCTCCAGAGCGCACAGTGCCCTCAGCCATATACCCTCCAAGCATGAGTATAGCAGCCCTGTGGTGGTGCTGGTGGTTTCCAGAGGGCTTGAGTGGTCAGAGGGAATTGACTGACATTGTAATGCAGAGTGGATGAAGTCTGTGTCATAGATAAGTGATCCCAGGATCTCTTCCAATGTTCTAGTGGTGTAGTTGGGACCAATCGCTTTAAAGGAAAGAACATGTGGGCTGTACAGTCCTGAGGCACCCTGGAACATGGTCAATAAAAAAAAACAACAGAATTGTTCTTGGAAGAAAATTGCACAAACAGGATAGCTGCTGCTTTTATGTCCTAGGACAGAAGTTCCTCTTGGGTGCCTTCGTCCTTGTCAGCCTTTTTTCTCATTTTTTTTAAAACATCTTTCACTATTTTTTCTTCAGTGCTTTTTAATTCTGTTGTATGCTAGTAGAAACATCTTTGACATGTCTGAGTGGTTGTCTCTACATATTTGCCATTGTGCTTTGTTTTTTCCTTTACCAAATGTTTACATTTTTAAGGGATTTCATGGCCTAGAGGCTGCTATTTCTTAAAAAAAAATGGAGAGGGAAGTAACTTATAATTTTTTTTCATCTCCTGTCATATTTTAGAAATTTATGAGAATTTTACTTGTGATTATATTATCAGTTTATCAGTCTAGGAATTTCTCCATCATATTTCTCAACCAAATCTTCATTATGTCATTATTACCTGTATGGTGCAATAAAATACTGTGTAACAGAACAATGTGAATTACCCCAGGTATATTAAGATTTACAAGCAATCACATAAAGGACTGGGGGGGAAAAAGGACAAAAAAACCAACCTAACAGATTGGGTTTCATATTATTATAATCCTTCAAATATTATGTCCCTTTATTTTTTTTTAATTATAGATATTTTCTTTTGTATTTTCTTAGTATGTAGAAAGGCAGCACATTGACTCTACGGAAAAAACTACCTTGTAAAAGAAATACCCTACAAGGGTGAAATTTCCGTTTGTTAATACAACGTTTTGAACTGATTAATGAGACCAATATAATTTTGTATCTCTGAAGAAATAGCTTGAGCAATTTTTTTCCAAATTGTTCACATTTTATTGGCTGTTTATTTTCTATTACCCTGCTTTTCAGATTTATGGAAAGTACTTGTAATTATCATATCCTTCATTTGTTGCAATGAATATATTTTAGTGGACAGCTTTATGCATTCAGTGTTACATTTTTTGTTTTGCAGCTGAAGACCAATTTCCTAATTGTGCTTGTGCATGTAGATGTTTTGAGGTCTATTTCTAAGCTGCTGTGAATTTTGCATTTACATGTTAGGCATGTGCAGTACGGGACTAAGTAAAGGATTTTACAAGTTACAAGTCTCAAACTCTCATTAGCTACTCTTGTAGTTTTCAAAATTGCAACTTATGTATTGCACCATGTATTTGTAGTTGAATTTTAAATAATAATTTCTAGATCAGTACCCAGTAGTGGTTGGTACAGAAGCAAAATGTTTGTGGAAACTTTTCCAAACTGTTAATTGAACTTTCCATCGTATGCCTGTCCTGCTAAGAGCAAGAGCAAGAAAGGAATACTTTTCTGCCTGGGGCTTTTGCGCTTACATACCATGGAGATAGGAGCTGTATACAAATTTAACTTTGTCTTTTGACTTTGGATTTTGCCTGAACCCAATGATTTTAAAACATCATTGCAGGAGTCATTTTCTCTTGCAAGTAATAAACATGCCACATCCTTCAAAGACAAAGTGTGAGACATAGCTGTAACCACTCAGTTTTGGTACCAAGAATAAGTTGTTAGAAGAAAGCTTAGCACCTTATCCTTCATCATGGCTAGGCTTTGCAAAGGAAGATTTGGGAAGGGCTCTACCCACATTTGCTACAAGCGCGCTGGTGGCTAAAAAGGCCAATACGAGATAGACAAGTCCAGTTGCAAAAGGCACAGCAGAAAGACTCCTTAGGTGGTATCGACAAGACACGGTTCTTTCTGCGTTGTCTTTTCTCCTCAAGGGTGATCCTGCCTGCTTTCTCAAAAGCATCAGCAGCGTTAAAGATAGTGTGTCTCCAGACCTCCCAATCGGAGGCCAGAGTAGACCAGTGATGAAGATCAATATGGCCGAGGCTGAGATGTTGTTTCAGGGAGTCCTTGTATCTCCTCCTCAGGGCTCCTTTCTTGCGGCAGCTGGTGGCAAGTTCACCATAAAGCATGATCTTAGGGAGGCGGTGGTCCTTCATCCTGGAGATGTGCCCTGCCCAATGCTGCTGTGTTCTCAACAACATGGCCTCAATACTCGTAACTGCTACCTGTTCTAGAATAAACGTATTAGTCACATAATCTGACCAGTGGACGTTTAGGATTGTACGGAGGCAGCGTTGATGGAAGCGCTCTAAGAGTCGCAGGTGGTGGCTGTAAATGACCCATGATTCGGACCCATATAACAGAGTGGACAGCACTATGGCTCTGTAAACACTGATCTTTGTACTTTTCTTCAAGTGTTTATTCCGCTAGACTCTTTTATGGAGTTTTCCGAAAGCTCTATATGCCTTTGCTAACCTGTTGTCTGTCTCTCCGTCAATCTTACCATCCGAGGAGATGAGGCTGCCTAGGTAATTAAACTGCTGGACTGATTTGAGCTCTGATTCGCCAATGGTGATATGGGAATGATGGAAGACTTCCTGAGGTGCAGGTTGATAGAAGACTTTTTGTCTTCTTTAAACTGACTTCCTGCCCAAAGAGCTCAGCAGCCTCAGCAAAGCCAGATGTTAAACGCTGCAGAGCTGCTTCTGTGTGGGCGACGAGGGCAGCAGCGTCAGTGTAAAGCAGCTCCCGGACAAGATGGTTTAAGGTCTTAGTGTGGGCCTTCAGTCGCCTTAGGTTGAACAGGCTTCCATTGGTACGATATCGAATGTAGATACCGTCCTGATCATCGAGGTCTGCTGTGGCCCTTCAGAGCATCATGCTGAAAAAAATTGTGAATAGGGTTGGTGCAAGAACGCAGCCTTGTTTCACACCATTGGTTATTAGAAATGGCTCAGACAATGCATCACCATATCTGACTTGGCCGTGCTGATCCTCATGGAGTGAGATGATCATTTTAAGGAACTTGGGGGGACATCCTAAACGTTCCAAAACCTGCCACAGACCTTTTCTGCTCACAGTATCAAAAGCCTTGATGAGATGTAAATTATCACAGGCAACACCAGACACAGTAACTTCTCACTTGAGTTCTAATAAACAGCAAGGACACATTACAAGTATAATAGATTTTCATGAAATAATATTAAAAGGTATTTCTGACACATATTTATATTTTTATTAACAGTAATTTTGTATGCATATGCACAAATCCCTCTAGTATGAAATATTCATATTCCAAGAGCTGTAACAGTGCTGCAAATAACAAAGACAGTATGATTTATTCTTTATTCTGTAACAGTAGATGTCTTTCCTAGAGCTGTGTGTTCCTCAGTGTGTTCCTGTGTGAGGACAAAAAGAACCATGGGTGAAGAGGGACTTTATTACTGTCGTAGCAGTGAGACTGAACCTATTAGCTTTCTTGAATGTTCTTTCTTGAGGTTTACTTTTCAAATAAGTTTTTATTTGCTCAGTAATGATTCTTGTGTGTAAGTTTCCTTGTCCCCACCAAAAAGGTAAGTAGATACAGTAGAAGAATGGTGGATGTGGTTAAGCTCATTAGCTCTTTAATGAAATGACCTAATTGATAGACACTGAGGATACTTTAAATGGGAACAAACCCATCTGCATAGAAACTAGTCTGCTACTCTCTCGTGTTTTGTGTGCACAAACTAAACTACTCAAAATGCATCTCTCTGTTCAGTCAACATTTTTTCTGATGTAAAAGAGACACATACCAACTAGGGTTGACCTTTATGGCATGAGTACCAGTAACCAGAAATACTCTGGTTTTATCAGAAAGAGGAAACTGCTGTAAAGTTATTTGAGACTACTGGTATTAGCGAAAGCCCTCACGGTAAAACAAACAACTGAGCACTAACTCTAGGAGTAAATCTGGCATCTTTGCCTATGTTCAGCAAGGATCTGTGCCAAGTACAATGCAACTTGGAGTATCTGGAGAGTTTACCATGTAGGAGGGATTCACCCATCGCACTGTACTCAAACTTGATGAATTGACCAGCTGGGACTATGAAAACTGTGACATTAGCTGGTCATGTAACTGTTACAGAAAACCACTCTGCCATGAGCAGCAGCATATCAGCCATCAAATTTCTTTCTTGGGATTTGCTAAAGAAGCGGTAGCATAATTTTTCTTTTCGGCATATGAGTCATTTATTTTGATGGCCCAAACGATTTTCATCTGTATTCTCACAGTGTGAGGAATATTCAGTAGTACACCCATGGCCTACATTTCGATGAGGATTGAGTATAACAGTCATAAAACAGGAATCATGCCTCTGGCAGATGTGATGTTTTTCTACAATTTCATGTTTTGGAGATGTGATAAACAATAACCAACTGGCATTTACTTAAAGAAGCTACAAGACTCCTACTGGAAAGAAACAATGAACAAGATTTATGTCAGGTCTCTGAGCTTGAATGAAGGATGGGCCCAGGAGCATTTGCAAGAGCCTTCATTTTATATACTTTCCTACTAGTCTGACGGATCCTCAGGTTATTGTCAGAGCTAGTCAAAACCAACAACATGCTCATCCATGTAGTTGTCTGTTGGCCAAGGGTGGACTTTTTGCATGGCAACAACCACAGCCGGCTGGGTTCTAGAAAAAGTATCTCCATTGTGATCCATGGGATTAGGGTATAAGTTTCTTCTTGTGTCTAAACTTCCAGCATATTGAGGTCTGGCTGGTAGCTGCATGTCATGGTGTAACCCCAGCCAGCAACTAAGCATCACACAGCCACTTACTTGCTTCCCTGCCTCAGCAGGATGGAGGAAAGAGGAACAGTAAAAGGGAGAAAACTTGTGGGCTCAGATAAGTACAGTTTAATAATTGAAATAAAATATTATAAAAAAAATAAATTGTAATGAAATGGAAAATAACAAATATAAAGATAAATAAAGCCCAAGAAAGACAAGTGATGCAAATGAAAAGAATTGCTCATCGCCAAGTGACTGCTGCCAGTCCCCAAGCAGCAGCTCCTCAGCCAACCTTGCCTCCAGTTTATATGCTGAGCATGATGCCATATGGTATGGAATATCCCTTTGGTCAGTTGTGGTCAGCTCTCCTGGCTGTGTCCCCTCCCACCTTCTTGTGCACCCCCAGCCTCCTCACTCGTGGAGTGTAGTGAGGAGCAGAAAAGGCCTTGTCACTGTGTAAGCACTGCTCAGTAATAATAAAACATTGCTGATTTATCGACACTGTTTCCAGCACAAATCCAAAGCATAGTCCCATACTAGCTACTTTGGAGAAAACTAACTCTACCCCAGCCAAAACCAATACATTCTCAACTCCTTGTTCCATACCATTTAAGTCATGCTCAGGTCTCACACTATTCAATACATCTTCATTAGCCACAATTCCTATTAATCATCATAGAATCATAGAATGTTAAGGGGTTGGAATGGACCTTAAAGATCATCTAGTCCCAATCCCCCATGCCACTGGCAGGGACAACTCCCACTAGACCAGGTTGCTCAAGGCCTTATCCAGCCTGGCTTCAAACACTGTCAGGGTAGGGGCATCCACAGCCTCCCTGAAAAACCTGTTCCAGTGGATCACCACCCTCACAATAAAAAATTCTTTCTGATATCTAACCTAAATTTCCCCTCTTTCAATTTTTTCCCATTACTCCTTGTCCTGTCACTACAGTTCCTGATGAAGAGTCCCCTTTCCGGCTTCTCTGTAGGCCCCCTTCAGATACTGGAAGGTTGATATGAGGTCTCCACACAACCTTCTCTTCTCCAGGCTGAGTAGCCTCAACTTTCTCAGTCTGTGAGACTGAGGTAGGTGGTTCAGTCCTCTTATCAACCTCGTGGCCCTCCTCTGGACTTGGTCCAACAATTCCATGTCCTTATGCTGGGGCACCAGAACCATATGCAGTATTGCAGGTGAGGTCTCAGCAGAGTAGAGGGGGAGAATCATCTTCTTTGACCTGCTGGCTGTCCTCTTTTTGATGCAGCCCAGGACATGGTTGGCTTTCTGTGCTGCAAACACACATTGCCAGCTCATTTTCAGTTTTTCATCAACCATCACTCCTAAGTCCTTCTCTTCAGGGCTGCTCTCAATCACTTCTCCGCCAAACCTGTATGCGTGCCTGGGATTGCCACGGCACAGGTGTAGGACCTTCAATACAACACAGAGATATCATTCCCATAGTCTATTGACCACCCCCATGAAGTGTCTCTAAAAAGTCCTTAAATATCTACAAATATCCACAAAATGTCCAATAAGTTCATTTAGTCCATGACTTTGGGCTCCATCTGTTCTGGTGGTCACTCAGGACAGGAAAGGTGTTGTGCTCTATGGGCACCAAAGCCAGCTCAGGTTGGGTCACTACTGCACTGCAACTGCTTCTTGTAAGGCTTCTCCTCCACTGAATTAGTTGGTAGCTGCTATAGTAATTCCTATAAAATGCAACTCAGATCATGGGTTACAACAGTTTAAAGGTATATCCATTACACTCTCCACCACTGGACCCTTTGGGCCAGGTGTAGGGTTTAACATTGCAGTGAACTCCTCCCCTTGCTCCTAGCCTGACTGGCAATGAGAGGTTCCAGCTATAGGAATTCCCATAACATGCAACTCAAATCATGGATTGTTTTCACTGGGGGTTGAATCACATTGAGGTATACATTGAATTCCCACATCTTTCTGCATTACCCACCAATTGCACACAGGTCCTTGAGCAAAAACAGTCCCACAAATAGGTTTGCCCTTTCTTGAGGTAGGAGTAACCCCAACTCTTAGGCACAGGGGCAGGGCTAGGTTGACTGGCGGATCCTCTGTGGTTAACTAGGCAACTGTAAATATGTGTCCTAATGCTTGAATGTCCTAGTATCCATTGCTGAGAGTGTAGTTTTTGACTGTCCATTTTATTATGCAGTTTTCCTAGAGGCTGGTGCACAATAGGGGATGTGATATAGCCCCTCAATGCCATGCCCCTTGACCCATGTGTCTCTAAGGTTGTTTTGCAAATGAGTCCTGTTGTATGAGTCAATTCTTTCAAGGCTGCTGTGGGGCCATAAAACCTGCTTTTCAACACCTAGGACAGTATTCCAGCCACTGGCATGAGTCACACAGAATGTTTCCAACTATCTAGTAGTCAGTTCCACTGTTGTAAGCTCGTGGTGGAGTAAATTTGTGGTAGTGGGATATAATCAATCTACCAGGCTTCCCAATAGTGATATTTCAGCCTTCAGTCTCTATACCAAAAAGACCTAGCTGCTTAACTAATTGGTTTATGGTGCATTTGACCTTCATGGATAACCTGTGCAATGGCATCCATAGTCAAGTCCACCCCTCAATCACAAGCCCATTTATCTGTTGCATCCTTTCCTAAATGTCCTGATGTGTTGTTGGCCCAACAAGTTATAAAAATAGCCCACCCTTATGTTCGCAGTCTAGATCCACCTGAGCCACTTCAATTCCAGCAGCCTGATCCACTTGCTCATTGTTTCAATGTTCTTCAGCACCCCACCTCTTGGGTACGTGAGTGTCTTGTGATGTACATTTACAACCAGATTCTCTACCTGAGCAGCAGTATCTTGTCATAATTCAGCAGCCCGGATGGGTTTGTCTTTGTGCTGTCTGTTGGCCTGCTTCCACTGCTGTAGCCACCCCCACTGAGAATTTGCCACTATCCGTGAGTCAGTACAGAGATAAAGTACTGGTCAATTTTCTTGTTCAGCAATGTCTAAAGCCAGCTGGATACCTTTCACCTCTGCAAACTGACTTGATTTACCTTGCCCTTCAGTACTTTTTGTGTCTTGTCATGTAGGACTTGGCCAAAACTGGCATACTGTAGGTATTTTGAAGATAAACTATTGTTTACCCTTTTAAAAAGTTCTTTATAGTTAGAAAAGGTTCTGAATATAGGTCACTGAACGTGAAAAGTCTTGAAATTTTCCAGTTGTCTTAAAAAATAGCATTTAATACATGTAACATGCCATGAAGAAGTCTGTACTTACCAAAATTCATTAAATCTTCACCCAAACTTTACTGAGAGCTATAAAATATTTTGGAATCTGCACTTAAAGTTTGTGCTATTACAGAAGAATATTGCAATGCAAATATCTTATTTTGTAACTGTTATAGGAAACTCTAAAATAGCTCTTAATCTCTGTTTAGTATCTCAGTGGTATTCAGAAATTTGAAAAGTTTTGATGAGGCTATCTACAACATCAGGTTTGACTTCTACACGTTTTAAAAAATTAAAAGAGCAATTTGATTCAATTATTATTATTAAATGGTAACCACTAAAAGAGGAAAACTTGGAACTGAAACATACCTATTTAAAAATAAATATTCACACATGCAGGGCTTTACTGTTTTCCTTGCCAGTTTAGGCTACACAATTAATCAGCGCTTCTGTTATCTTGATAATCTGTCTGCTTGCTGTTGTAAATAACTTACACATGCTGATGGAGTTGCTGACAGCTATTTAGGCCTTCAGCTTTCAAAAATGCTTTTAATTTTTGCAGCTAATGTACCTCAAAGTCTTTACTGTTTGTTTGTATTTATTTTCTTTAGATTTGTATTTCCAAAGTGTGAATCTCTGTAATAGGTTAATTCACCTGAGATTAATGCCACATGTAACCTGCGAAACATCACACCTTGGGCAAGGATATACAAGGAATTTTCACACACCTGCATGGAGCCAGGAAAATTGGGCTGCAAGGAATTCTGCAGGGAGCAGGTGGGATGGGTTGCATGTCCTTCCCTGCCCACAGGTGGTGGAAACTTGACCTGTATCAGAAAAAATCTGGTATTCTGAGTATCCCCTCCCATTCCCAAAATAGGCAACAGTGTGGAGTCACCCCTCAGCAGAACACAAAGCATACCTTTCCTCCACCTCTCTGGAAACACATTAATCTGTGCACTTGTCATCATAAATTTAGTCTGAGAGCCTGGGACCTGTATCCACCTCTGTTGTGTCTGTTCAAGTTTCACCGATAGAATATCTTTCATTTCAAGAGCAGCAAAGAGCTGTTGGGCACATAATTGATTCCTGCAGCCCCCTGCACTTTGGCATGTGTTGTTAACCAACTTCAGCAGCAAGACCAACTTCAGCAGCAAGATCACAAAGGCTTGTGATCATGCCATGAGCCACTGGCTATGCCAGGAATAAAAAAAGAGACTTCCTGACATGCTCTGCTGCAATCTTACCACGATAAAATTCTTTCTCCTGAAATGTTTGGTTTTAGCCCCTGGTAGTAGTTATAAAAGCATGTTAAATACCAGACTTCTCAGCTTGAGACCATCTGTTTCCCTTGCAATCATGTACTACCCCCACACATGGATTCCTTGTCACCGGTGTTATGGTTTCAGCGGAAGACAAAAAGAAAGATATTTTCCTGTATGATAGTTTAGGCAGAAAAGGGACCAGGGAAACGTGTTCGGGTGGAGGGGGTGTGATTATGCTAGAAATAGAGGAGTGTTTCCTCAGGAGTGGAAGGCAACAGGCTTCCAGGGACTCCAGTCATTCAGATCTCCTCTGGCTCTATGCCTTGTGAAGTCTTGTCCCCCTTGACTAGAGCATAGCTTGCTTTATAAATCAGCAGTGTTACATAGTGAGCATGCTGTCTTTACAAGTGCTCTCACAGCATACCTAGAAATGCTTTTGCCAAATTTGTTACTGGTGAAATAACAGCTGTTGGTTATAAAGGGAGTTTAGACACTTTCTGCACATTAAGTAATTTGAAACTCAAATTCTCTTTATGTAGAAGTTAGATTACTATTAGCTTTCAGTTTAATTTTTTTTAAGAACTAAATACTATGCAAAATCTGTAATTCTGCCAGGACATCGTAATGAATCATTTTATTTAGCCTTTGCTTACCCCAGAAGAATCAGCAACATCTCTTTTGCTGCTGCAGTTACTTGGAAGACAGGAACATAATGGAATTAATTCAACTTGCATTTACTAATGGTATATGGGAGATTTTATCACTTTTCACTGCACCATGGTGGTGATTTACTTTGTGCTTACTTGTGTTTTTTGGCAATTGTTTCAAAACCTTTACTTTCAAACAATTTCTTTTAGCTGGCTCTTTTGGGGTCTTTCTGTGTATACTATCTAGTTGGCCGCATAAATCCAAGGGTGTAGTTCTGAGCTGTGATTTCTCTACCTTTCATCTGTTCTGTCAGTGTCTGTCTGAGAACTACAGCAGTGTTATTAAAAGGAAGAGCTTACTATGACATGAATCAGCCATGTTTTTTTAAGGAGCTTGGTTCAGGCAAGAAGCTGTAAAGTTCGTCTGGAAACTGATGTGAAAGATCATCTGCTAGAAACAGCTTTGTAGCAACAACACAACTAGGACATATTGAAAATATGTACAGAAGGCAAAACCTACAGTCAATTATGAAAATATATATGGAATTTAAATGTAAGAAAGACTGATTTTCTCAATTTTTTATGTTCTATGATTTTTTTTTTAAATTACAGAATTTCCCCCATAACTTTTTGTTTACTATTGGACATAATTGTTTATCATTATTTACAGTACAGTCTGTTTAAAGTGTTCAGCATACTGCTGTCCTTCACAGCACTTGCAAAATAAATAGTGGCCACATACAAATGTCTAATTAAATCACTCTCCATGTCAACTGATACCTCTGAATTTGCTTAAAATGCCTTGCTAGATATGAGAGAGTTTTGTTGATAAGTTACATGAATTGAGACAGATTGAAAGGTAGTTTTTGTTTCAACTCTTAGCATTCAAAGTTTAGGTTTGATTTGAGGGTTAATGGGTTAGTGACTTACCTTCATTCTGAAAAGGGAAACAGCAGTACTGGAATCCCAGAATATCTTTAAGAAATCTTTTGCCATGGATTTGTTCTTTTGATTGATACCTAAGTAGATTTGATTGTCATTAGGACAGAATAATATCTTACTAAAATCAAGAGTGGTTTTGTTGTGGGGTTTTTTTTCATAAGGAGGAAGAGCAGAATTCTAATTCACATGTAAGCCTAAAAAGCTTATTTAAAGTCATTAGAGAACAATAGTTCCTCAGTTTGCTCTTGTAAAAGCCTCACCGTATTATGCATTTCTCTTCCCTGAGACAGTTAGGAGAAAAGTATTTAAAAGCTGTTTTGGAAGCTTGGTTCCCTGTTCTTTTCCTGTCGTTCATAATCTATGTATTTCTTATATTTGATAACAGATCAATTAATTGATATGGAGACAAAAATTCATCTGGTGACCTACTGCTTTATTTCCCTATTGCTCTAAGGCCCAAGCTGCAGTCTGTAAGAATTTTTTGCCTTAACTCTAGTGGCCAGGACTAAACTCCTTTTTCTAAAAGTCAACGCTGTACAGTAAACATTTCACTTCCATGTTTTCCATGGAATTTGATTATTATGATTCACTAATAAAATTATGTATTCTTTCTCATTTTTCTTAGCATTTTTCTCTCATCTGGTAATTTTTTGAGGTCTCCTCCATGTATTATTTATTCAACCTCTTTTCTGTGCAATTCTGCCATTTTTCCCACATGGTTTTCTTTTCATGTCACTTTCATTTCCTCCAAAGCAAGGCATCTTATCTGAGTTCTTTCAAATCTGATGAGGCAAACCCACCTATTTGTGCTTAGAAGTTTTACATTGTGTTTTCCTGTTCCTAGCTTATCTTTCACAGATTTTATTAATGTGGCCTTGTGTTCTCAGACAAGGTTGAGCATGAAGAAGTTGGTCAAGAATTGAATTGCTTATAGTGAACTAGTTTGGGGGGCCTTTCAAACTGCTTTTGGATTTGTAAATTTGCAAAATGTTCAAGGGATGTTGTTAACCTTTGCAAGTCCATGACAAAAAAATTCAGTCGACTTATTTAGTGCAGAATTTTTCCCCTGGCTCTTGGAATTGAGGAATTCTAGTGGTTTGCTCCTTCTTTATGAATGTCAGCCATATGTCAGTAAAAGTCAGGTTTAGTAGTAAAACAGCCTTTAGATGCTATTTTATTTATTGGGCAGAAAGGCAGTTTTTTGCAGCAGTGGTTGTGTCAGCTGTAAGCATTACATAATCATGACTTGAGTGTATTTTTTCAGGTTAAAGGTTTTGAAAGTTTAGATTTTCTTAACCTATGCAGTAGTAACTGTGCTTCTAAAATAAATAGCTTTGGGAAATTGTTTTTCTTGGAAGTGTTAAGAAATAAAATCAGAAGACAAAGAAAAACATACACATAGCTCACTTTGGATTAATGATTTTGGATAGGAATCAAAATTATCTAACACCTGAAAATGCTAGGAAATCTATTAAGAAGTCGTACATCAGACTCTGCAATGCATACTGCACTCCAGTTAAATGTGTGGTATGAGTACGTACATTAACACACTGTCATTCTGACTGAATTGGAATTATAGAACTTAGCTTACATCTGAAGCATGGCTCTTCTTTTTCACAACATTTATTTATAAATCACAATTTTTTCAGTCAAAATTAAGTGGCTGTCTGTATTTGGTAGGAACATAAGGTGCTGGATGAGCAAAGCAGGAAATGGCATACTCTGCATCATTTTACCTGTGTTTTACAGGCAGGTTTGGGCTATATACTCAAAGATTTTTTGGATTAATTCCAGTTCCCTGTCAGCATTTTGAAAAGCTGAATTCTTTTTTTCTCTCTGTAAAAACTCTTTTCGCTGGACTTCTCCATGTTTGCTTCAAGTTTTGTTTTCTTTCAATGAAAACTTGAATTCTCTGTGTAAAGAGCTAGCCTTCAATTTGTGATCTGAAAACATACTTCTCCACTGATTTTTGTAAGATTGTCTGAAGCTAGGAATAATTGTGTCACTTTCTCACTTCTGGCTCTAAATAAGGATGAAAGATGATTTCATTTGTGAAGATGCAGAAAGTCTATTCTGAAAAGAAGCAACTGTGACTTTAAGTGAAGCCTGTGGTCTTGGTGATCCCCAGCCTCGGGGAGTATTGCTCTGGGAGACTGCTATCCCCCAGTGGGGAAAAAAACCCACAGTCCTGCAAAATATATGAATCCCACTGTGGTGAAGCCAGGCCAAGAGCACACAAATGAAGGCTGCATTATTATATTTCGAATCTCTGCATAATGTAAGCTGAGTGTCATTTTTGTGTCTCAAGTGAGCAAGCTTTTGTCATTTCTCACGGTGTGATAGCAACTTTTCCCAGTTTGATCTCCAGGTAAATTGTTGGAAATAAGTCAGTGACATTTTACCAATGAAGGATTTTGTTTGGATTCATAGACCTCAGGTCCTAAAAAGAGAATATAAATAACGTCTATTAGTATCCTTGCTAACTACTGTGTGGGTTAGGCTTGGGTGGAAGGATATGGCAATTGCATAATACAACAGTAGGATTGTAAGTACACTATTGCTTCTCGTTCTTTCCATGTGCATAGTTACCATAATGTGTTTTATGTTATCTTTTTTGTTTCTTTCTCTTGTAAAGCAAAATCATAAGTATTTACCCCATCAGGTAAAATTCCAATTTATTTTAGCAGTGTTTCTGTATTTTTCTCTTTTCATCTTTCTTCTTAAATCTCTCTGGGTTAAGGAGGCCGCTGTTAGGAAGGTTGGTTGGTGAACTAGTTCCACTATAGCTTTTTTCACTGAAGCTGAAATACTTATCTCAAGTTCAGCTTTCATAAGGTGATTAAGCTTCCATAACTCAGTTGAAAACTGGCAAAGTGCAGCTTACTTTGTTACTGCCTTATGGATGGCAGCATCATCATTGGTTTTCTTTGATACAGATGAATTTATTTTCCCAACTTGAGCTCTTCCACCCCGTATGCTTTTGTAACTACTGTCTCTAGCCAGGCCCTTATATAGCACTAGACAAGAACACATTATCACTATATGGTATTTAAATTAAGCAGATTTTGCCTGCCATAATATTAACCATATGTTACATATGTACTAAAGGGATTAATGGAGTGGTTGCAGGACGTTTCTGTGTTGGAATACTTCAACAATCTATTCCAGCTAATGAAAAAAATGCTTTAAAAGTGAGCTGGTTCAGTTCCCACAGTGAACAACAGAGAGTGGAAACAACATTTAATAAACCTTTCAGAAGTAAATCTTGCAATTTTTCCTTTCACCACCATCTGAGGAAGAAATGTCCGATTTCTTCTCAATGGACAGTATTTAGATGAACCTTAGGATTAAAGGGTGGGTTCAGTTTCGCGCATACTGCATCTCACCTAAAAAATCCATTGCGCAGGCTTGAAGGCTTTACCCACATGCAAAAAGTCCTGTAGCGACGGGCGAGGGTCGAAACGGTAGGTGAAAGGTGCACTGGGAGCCGCAGACCCAACCCTGCATGCAGGCGGTTCAGGATATTGGTCATTTGAGACTGACGGAGATGAGAGTCTCTTGGGGCAGCACCCTGAACGTCCAAGCAGCCTTTTCAAGGACAGCACTGCTTGCTCCACTCGGAGAGGGGCCTAGAAAAGGTGGCCTAAACAAAGCTCATCTCCACCTTCACCCGGTTGGTTAACCGCAGACCAACGGGCATCTTCTTCCAATGCGGTCGCACAAAGAGCAAAAGTCAAAGGCATGCACCTGCCTCCAAAGGTGTACCTAAATTAACTTTAGCATGTTGGAACATCAGAACCATGCTCGATTCTGCGGAGAGCGGTCGTCCTGAGCGACGTTCTGCCCTAATTGCCCATGAACTGGCCCGTCTCAACATTGACATTGCTGCTCTCAGTGAAGTTCGCCTTCACGAGGAAGGCAGCCTCAGAGAACACGGTGCCGGTTACACACTCTTTTGGTCAGGTAAGTCCAGAACTGAAAAACATCTCTCAGGTGTCGGCTTCATGATCAAAAACTCTATTGTCCCTAAACTCGAAAATCTGCCGACAGGTCACTCTGACCGCATTATCTCCCTACGCCTTCCACTAAACAACAAGCATCACGTTGTCATCTTTAGTATATATGCCCCAACTCTCCAAGCTGACCCTGCTGAAAAAGATAAATTTTACACTGACCTGCGCTGCCTTACCCAAAAGGTTCCTGCAGATGATAAGATCATTATTCTTGGTGATTTCAACGCCAGAGTAGGTAAAAATTTTGAAGCATGGAAAGGAATATTAGGCAAGCATGGTGTTGGAAACTGCAACGATAATGGTCGACTTCTGCTAGAATTCTGTGCGGAGCAACAGTTTACCATCACCAATACTATCTTTCAGCAGAAAAATAGTCTGAAGACAACCTGGATGCACCCCAGGTCTAAGCATTGGCACCTCATTGATTATGTCTTGGTGCGACGGAGAGATGTCCGCGATGTCCTCCATACCCGCGTGATGCCCAGCGCAGAATGCCAAACAGACCATCGGCTTGTGCGCTGTAAACTCAACTTTATTCTCAAATTCAAACCCAAAAGGGGCAGTATCCCAAGGAGAAGACTCCAAGTCAACAATCTCCAATCAGCCACAGTAAGAGAAAGATTCCAGGCAAACCTTCAAACTAAGCTTGATAACCATTCCACAGATTCTGCAGATTCCTCTCCCAAAACAATTTGGCATCATATTAAAAGCAGTATCCTGCAATCCTCTGAAGAATCCTTAGGGTTCTCCCTCAAGAAGAACAAGGACTGGTTTGATGATAATAATCAAGAAATCCAGGAATTGTTGAGGAAGAAGAGAACTGCCCACCAAGCACACCTTGCACTGCCATCCTGTCACGCAAGAAAAATAGCCTTTCGTCTTGCTTGCAGCAAGCTCCAACAGAAACTCCGTGACATCCAGAACAAGTGGTGGATCGATCTAGCTGCAAAAACTCAACTATGTGCAGATACAGGGGATCACAAAGGATTCTATGAGGCCCTGAAAACAGCATACGGGCCTACATACCAAGTCCAAAGCCCACTACTCAGTGCAGATGGTCAAACGCTTCTGACAGATAAAACCTCCATTCTGAATCGATGGTCTGAACACTTTCAGACTCTTTTCAGTACCAACCGTGTAGTCCAAGACTCAGCAATTCAGTCCATCACACAACAACCAGTGAAGTATGAATTGGATACTGCTCCCACTTTAGGAGAAACCCTCAAGGCCATACAGCAGGTGAAAATCGGCAAGGCAGCTGGGGTTGATGGAATCCCACCTGAAGTCTGGAAACATGGGGGCCTTGCACTCCATGCTAAATTTCATGAGCTTGTGGTGCGCTGTTGGGAACTAGGCGAACTACCATCAGACCTTCGTGATGCAGTCATCATCACCTTGTATAAGAAGAAAGGTACTAAATCAGACTGCTCAAATTACCGTGGTATTACTCTGCTCTCCATTGCTGGCAAAATCTTGGCAAGAATACTCCTGAACAGACTAATACCTGCTATAGCAGAAGATATTCTACCTGAAAGTCAGTGTGGCTTCAGAGCCAACAGGAGCACCACAGACATGATATTTGTTCTCAGACAACTGCAAGAAAAGTGTAGGGAACAGAACAAAGGTCTCTATGTAACCTTTGTCGACCTCACCAAGGCTTTCGATACTGTGAGCAGAAAAGGTCTGTGGCAGATTTTGGAACGTTTAGGTTGTCCCCCCAAGTTCCTTAAAATGATCATCTCACTTCATGAGGATCAGCACGGCCAAGTCAGATATGGCAACTCACTTTCTGAGCCCTTTCTAATAAAGAACGGTGTGAAACAAGGCTGCGTTCTCGCTCCTACCCTATTCACAGTCTTTTTCAGTATGATGCTCCAAAGGGCCACGGCAGACCTTGATGATCAGGACGGTATCTACATTCGATATCGTACTGATGGAAGCCTATTCAACCTAAGGCGACTGAAGGCCCATACTAAGACCCTAAACCATCTTGTCCAGGAGCTGCTTTACGCTGATGACGCCGCCCTTGTTGCCCACACAGAAGCAGCTCTGCAGCGTTTAACATCCTGCTTTGCAGATGCTGCTGAGCTCTTTGGGCTGGAAGTCAGCTTAAAGAAGACAGAAGTTCTCCATCAGCCTGCACCTCAGGAAGTCTTCCATCATCCCCACATCACCATTGGCCAGTCAGAACTCAAATCAGCCCAACAGTTTAATTACCTAGGCAGCCTCATCTCCTCGGATGGTAAGATTGACGGGGAGATAGACAATAGGTTAGCGAAGGCATATAGTGCTTTTGGAAAACTCCATAAAAGAGTATGGCGTAATAAACACTTGAAGAAAAGTACCAAGATCAGTGTTTACAGAGCCATTGTGCTGTCTACTCTTTTATATGGTTCCGAATCATGGGTCATCTACCGCCACCACCTGCGTCTCCTAGAACGCTTCCATCAACGCTGCCTCCGTACAATCCTAAACATCCACTGGTCAGATTATGTGACCAATACATCTGTTCTAGAACAGGCAGCAATTACAAGTATTGAGGCCATGTTACTGAGAACGCAACTGCGTTGGGCAGGGCACGTCTCCAGGATGAAGGACCACCGCCTCCCTAAGATCCTGCTTTATGGTGAACTTGCCACCGGCTGCCGCAAGAGAGGAGCTCCGAAGAAAAGATACAAGGACTCCCTGAAGCAACAACTCAGCCTCGGGCATATTGACCACCATAACTGGTCCACTCTGGCCTCCAATCGGGAGGCCTGGAGACACACCATTTATAACGCTGCTGATGCTTTTGAGAAAGCACGCAGGATCACCCTTGAGGAGAAAAGACAACGCAGAAAGAATCGTGCCTTGCAGAATATACCATCCAAGGAGTCTTTCTGCTGTGTCTTTTGCAACCGGACTTGCCTCTCTCGTATTGGCCTTTTTAGCCACCAACGCGCTTGCAAGAAAAGTGGGTAGAGCCCTTCCCAAATCTTCGTTCGCGAAGCCTAGCCATGTATTTGCCGTACTCTCTTAGGTATCAGGAGAAAGCTCTTTATGTTTTTGGACAAAAAAATTTGAAAAATATATTCTGTTCATGTGTCCTTTAAGACTTATGTTTTTTTGACTTTGCACTTTTTTTTTTTAAACAGCAGGTTGACCAAAAATAGCCAACCCTAAGATTCCTTCTCAACTGCCCCTAGCTGTCTGGTTCCCAGAAAACTGAAAAAGTTTTAACTATCCGCATCTTGTTTTACAAAGATGGATGCTGCAAATTAAGATCTTTGTTGTACTTGGATTACAGGGGAATGTTGCATCTTCTGATTTAGCTGTGTGCCACCTTCATTGTAAAAATTAGGGCACTTAGAAGATTTGACAAACATAACCTTTTACTTGTAAAAATAATATATTATTATTTTTGTTTGTTTGGAGTTTTGGTGTTTTTTATTTCAGAGTTCTCAGGCAGAGTTGAGGGCTTGCAATAATATTTTTGCTTTGCTATTTAAATGATTATATACAGATTTAAATTAAGGAAAAGGGGTTTTTTCTATTGGTAAACCTCACTGAAAAATCCAAAGTTTATTTTTCATTTGAGAATTGGCATAATTTTAGATGCAAGGCATATTTGTTGTGAACCATGAACAGTCTTTATGAAACCTGAAGAAGATTTGTGAAAACAGCCTGTGATAAAAATCACACATGCTTCATAAAACACTACTTGATAGATATCATTTGCACCATTAAGAACTAAACGACAAAGGATGTAATTTCAGTTCTGCCATGCAATATTAATCGAAAGGCTTTAAAGCATCTTGCTGATAGAAACTATGACAAAATGATGTTGAAGAATTACAAACTAGAGACATCTATCTTAATCAGATTTTCAAAGTAAATGCCATAGAATAGAAAGTTATGTTATCTATCTTCACAGGGTCACATATCATATAGGGTATAGCTTTTTAGCTTGTTTATTCTGAAAATATCAGGGAGAAAAAATTCTGCCTTTGAAGTAAGTTTGAAGCTCAGTTCATATACTTTTACAAAGTTTTTTGTGACTAGATTAGTAACTGGTGGTTTCTATTTCTGCAGTAAGATTTCTAAAGCATTATGGAGAACTGAATTATAAAACAGAGCTGAGAATGCTCAGGTATTATCAGTATGACATTGTTGAGGGGAAATACTATGCTCAGTGGATGTGAAATAGAAAGGCAAAGTTACAAGTGTACCTTTAACGGGAAATATAACACTCCTGTAGACAGCACAACTGAAAAACATTGGTAAATGTATTTTTTCTTCAGTTCCTAAAGCTTGCATTTTTTTGTGCATGACTTGTTTCTTTGTCTTCGTGTGTATCATCATCATGGCTAGGCTTCGTGAACGAAGATTTGGGAAGGGCTTTACCCACATTTGCTACAAGTGCGCTGGTGGCTAAAGAGGCCAATGCGAGATAGACAAGTTCAGTTGCAAAAGGCACAGCAGAAAGACTCTTTGGGATGGTATCGGCAAGACGCGATTCTTTCTGCGTTCTTCGTGTGTATATTTAACTAGTAAAGAGCAGCATCCTTATAGGGTATGGGAAATTGTCAACATGTACTTTGTGGTTTAAAATACCAATGTTGCATGTTAGGGACTATCCTACTGCTCTCCGGGGAGCTCCAGATACTTCTCTCATCATCTGGTCTTAGGCAGATAACTTGCTACATGTGAACAATGGGATCGTTTTGAGTTTCTCCACAATCCAATAAGTCTTTCTTCCCTTTCTGAGCAGAAGTCTTTATTTCTCTTTAAAAAGTAAAATAATGTTGCTATTTAATGGAAAATGTGTCATGTGAATAATAAAATTCAGGTTTTCTTCATTATTTCTCTGAAACTTAGGATCATAAGCAAGGCAATGCAATCTTTCAGAGCATATCCTGCATTAAATTCACTGTTAGTTTCTCACTCCTAGGTAGCTTGACAGATTGTTAGACCCTACAGGTAGTGTACTGATGAGGAGACAAACATTGGCCCACTTTGATCAAACTGCTTGTGTGACTTTTTCCCATTTTATATTACAATAGTATACTCACACACAAGATGCGGATCTTGATCAAAGTGTCCTTGCCACTTCTCCTCATTCTTGTCAATATGTATCTAGCACAGAAGCACAGAGTGCTTCAAGAGAAAGTCAGCAGCAGTGGCTGTGGGTTAATTCTGTTTCCATCTGTATGTCCATTAATTGTAAACCAAGCACAACAGAATGGTGCAAGCTGACAACAAATCCTAGTGAAAGGACTGTCCTGTGGTGGTAGGCACTGTGTCACCTTGTTCATTGAGTTGAGTGTGTGGTTTGGATCGTTAAAGCAGTTTGCAGAGCAAAACCAATTTGGACATGGATAAGATTAAGCAAATATTTGGGATTAACCACAAAATGCGCACATACAGCAAGTTATCTGGAATACCACTATAGCTTGTAGTTGATGATCAGAAAGGAAACTTTGAGTCTTGCACGCCTTGCAGAAATAACTGAAGTGAAGCAGTGCTTCATTCAAAAGACAGATCTGCCTATTTACAAATTAACACGTAAATACATGGGTTTTCTTCTAAACCCATAACCTTCTTTATGTTTTCATTAATTCAAGACAGCTTCTCATGACATGTGTTCCCAGGGCAGAGACTTCTGGAGTGACTGGTTTTAGTTGCCCGCAGAATCGATGAAGCCCTGGCCATAGTAGTCCAAGTAGCCTGTCTTACCCCTCTGTAAGCAGGCACTTAAAAATTTAAGAGCTCCTTTGGGAGCTCTAGGAATAGTTATGCTATAATACCCACTCTTTTCAATTTGCAGGGATTTCCAAGGTAAATCCCACTTCTGCTTACAGTACTTTTGGAGATATGACCGTGTGTCAATTAGGTAAAATTTCAAGTCAATCAAAGTGTTTTATTGAGGAAATCAAACCAGTTCTTATGGAAATTACTTTTGACTGCAAGCAATTAAGGGCTAGCAGACCAGGGAGAAGCGACCTGGAAACGAAAAGTTGTATTTCTTGTTACAAGTTTTCTAAAACATTCAGTCTACTCCGGATGCTTACTTATGGTATATATTATGGATAGCTCCTTTACCATGGCAGAGACTCTTCTGAAGAGAGAAAAAAAGCAGCAGTCTGACTAGAAAGAGTTAAGACTCTCACAGACATGGATATTGAATTACATTTTGTTCACATTTGAAATGTTTATATTATAATGGAAGACCGCTTTTGTCATGGAAACTCAGAAGTTCACATTAATTACACACTATTAAAAAGCCTAATCCTTATCAAATGGAAATCACCCCTTTTCCCTAGATAAGTAGCTAGTTGACAGGTCTCAGTGATCTGTCTGTTATAGAAAGGCTATCATGCAAAATATAAAACAAATTACCTTTTTTCATAGATACTTGGTCTGCTTTTCTCCTTCTGAATTAACCCCTCTCCCCCACATGACCATAAATGTCTCTCCTTTTCGCTTTCACATATACATTTTTTCTGTATTCTTTCATATGCTGTTCAAATTCTTTAACAATTAAATGATAAAATTAATTAAATGTAAATTACTTTTGGAAAAAAAAAAGAGAAAAGGGTTTTGTGAAAGGCTACAGAGTTGTATATAATTTACCTCTGCAATTAAAATGGCTGCTTTGCTTCAGTGTGGTTCCCTAGGGTAAATAACAATTTCAAAATGTTTTGAAAAAATCATGTAACTGTAGCAAGACAGCTTTCTACCCGATTTCTTGTGACTTTTCTGAGTTCTGTACATATGTTCACATGCATAATTATCTGATGCTGACGTATGCAGCACATGCCTCAAAAATGTGGGATTTGTTTGTTGCACCTGAAGAATTTGAACACACAGGCTAGTTACTGGGCCAACTTACATTTGCTTCTTGCTGCAGAAATCTTCTCTTTAAGATTAATGGGATTGCTCTACAGTCATTAAGGTCTAGACCGAACAAGAACGTTTTAATTAAAACTTACCATTTTTAGAGAGAAGCCCACCTGTACCCATACCTTATTTTTAGTGTAAATTAGACATTCCCTTTTAGATTAAATCAATTACAATGGCATTTAAAATCCAGTTTAAAGCAAAGCAACTGTACCTTTCTGCAATAGTTTTAAAGTATTTCAACACAATTGCACTTTATCACATTTGAATGCTCTTTCTTCTAGTAAGTGGTTTGTTGTGAGGGCCCCGGCCAAGTCCCAGGGCTGCTGATCTTTTCACTGACCAAGGGAAGAACTGTTTCCTATAGGATTCCCGTTTTCCAACAAGCTGGTTGATAGAGAGGAAGAAGGAGTTACAGGCTCCTGAGGAGGACACTACAGGAGTAATGTCCAGTGCTGCAGAGCTCATGAAGTATCTATGTGTGTCATGAAACTCCTACTATGCTTATCAACTCCTTAAGTGTGAAAAGCAAAAAAACAGTACTTTTCTGGCTGTGATGCTGATTTCTCAGGAGAGCTGTGTGAATCACTTAACATATATGCCTCAGTTTCCCTGCATGTGCAGTGAGAATAGTTTCAGTGTCACAGGGATGTTGAGAGGCTCATACCATAAAACCAACAGCTTTGTGTGAAAGTTGCAGTAATACTGAAAGCTGTTCTTTAGCTATTAACTCCTTAAAAGAGGAGTGAAAAAAAGGAATTTGGCTCCGGCTTAAGAACAGCAATCAAAACATGACTATTGTGATGATTTTGTCTTCCTCACAAATCAGTGGTGCAACATTGAAGTTTCTGTTAGAAATTGCGTGGCAATCAGAAAAACTGTGGAGTGGAAAAATCTGGCAGGTTGAAGAAAAGATTGGAAGAGCAATCCTCAGCTATGTCACATTCAGAATGACAGTGTAGGACTGAGGAAATGTAGAGAAATATAGATTTTAACTATTGATGTATGGAAAATCTAACTTTTAAGCACAGTTCTACCTGTAGCTCTTGCACAGTTAGAAAAGAAATAAATGATTCCAGACTTTTCAGGCTTTTTTGATTTTGTGGAAGCTGGTTATTCCCTGCCAGTTGAAGCCACCCTCAGACACTAGAAAATGTCACCTGGCAGCATCCAATGGAGAGAGACAGTGGGCTTTGAGGACATGTGATTTTTGCCAAATTGCACTTGCTATGGTCTTCTAACTCCCTTCTAGCCTCTCTTAATTTATTTTATATGTTCCTCTGTATCTTCAATGTCAGTAATGTTATAGCAGAAGGGCCTTGTAGGTTCATAGTAAATTTCTGTGGGAATAATCTAAATCCCCAGTAGTGGCCTGAGTAGCTGGCTTATGGTCTGAGTAATACAGTTTCACTCTTCCAGCATATTATCAGTGCACTTACTAGATCTGTGCATTTACTCGAGCACTGCATAAATATCCTTCACAGAAAGATATCCATCTTCCTCACTGGCAGGTGGGAAGGTCTGCTGTCTACCTGGGGCAAGACTGCAGACCTGGCATAGTCCCCTTATTTACACCCTCATTTGGGCAAGAGAACAATGTTAACTAATCCTCTGCTTTGGTCTTTACCAGAGGATAGTGCAAGATCTTTAGCACTGAAAATTATAGAGTGAAAGATTGATTTTCAACTGAGATTGTAAATGAGAAGTTAATGAAGAAGTAGGATGTGAGAATAGCATTTCAGCCAGTAAGAGTTGCAGAGGAGGAGGATATTGCACTGATCATGGCAACGCTGTCCAACCGGGCTAGGCACATAGGAGTCAAAAAGGGGAATAAGAAAGAAAATTCAGATCCTGAGAACAATTTAGATTAATTTATTTGATTAAAAGTAATGTGAATTATTTAATTCAACTTGTAATTTTTCTCTTACGTGATTAATCATTTATATATATTTACATATACACATGTAAATATTTGCATAGACACATGTGCACATATCTATATTTTTATACACACATGTGTATAAAGGTGTATATTATAAAACATAAGGCCTCTTTTCACTCTGCACCAGCAGATAAATAGCTTGTAATCTAAATCAGGTAAAATTTTAAGTAGACATGGGGAAAATTCTTTGCTAATGTTGGTCTGTTAACTTTCCTTTAGCTGGCTTGTTGAAATTTGGCTTAAAGGCCTTGATAGGGATTGTAATCATATGGAGGGACACCCTTTTTTGTGGTGTTGGTGAAGATAAAGTTGATCAGTTGTATCCTACCTGAAAGGTAATTGTTCTTTAACATGTTAGGGATTTGGCTTTTAAAACCTTAATGGCAATGTAAATGCAGTCATTCTTTTTGTAAGAGATTTAGCATTGCCGTTGTTTGTGACAAAAGTCATGTTGACTGTGCAAGATCACTGGAAAACAGAATGGCATTCTCAGAAAGAAAATTCTTTCAAAGACAGGATTTTTTTTTTTTGGAGTTTAGCATGTCTATTCCTTAACATTCTCAATTTGTCTTATGTTCACAACCTGTGCAATTACTCACAGTTAAGTGTATTTTATAGTAGTCACCTGTAAGTTATTGGAAACATCTGTTTCAACAGAAATACTTTTCCTGTGTTCTGTGTACCAAGGTATTATTATTGAGTTTGTAACAATTTGCAGTTATAACTAGTTCCAAACAGGGAATTGCTTATGAAAATCAAACAACTAATTTAAAGACTACCTGAAAGCATCTACACTGTAAGCAAAGTGTATTTTCTGCTTTGCGTAACACTTGCATTTATTTTATTAAGTATGTTCTGCTACATTAGTTTAGGGAATAGGTTGCAATTTGAATTCCATATTGCTAAGTGTTACATGTTTAAGTGTCATCAGTCATTGCTAAATCACAATAAATTAGGTGTCTAGAGGTTTCCTTAATTTTTTGTGCATTGTGTTGTATGGCAAGGTTTGTCTTCTATTTATCACTTATTTGCCACTGATTTTACAGAACAGATTGTTAAAACCTAATATTGATGGAGATATTTGATTGCGGGTTTTGCTGTTTGGAGATTTTGGTTTTAAGCTTTATGGGCATTGTGTGCTTTGGTTAAGTCAAATAATATTTCCTTTTGTTTTGATGGCCTGACTCTCTTATCACCTGTGACTTCCTCCAAACTGTAGTTATATTGCATAGTGTGAAATTGGAAAATCTGTTCTGTGTGTTCTAATGGATGTGACGGTCATTAAGTATATGAGTCTTCTGACGTTGTAATCAGATGTGAATCAGTCTGTTAAATATCCATGAAGCAACATCTGCTTCACAGAGTGACCTTCTGCTAAAGAATATTTAGCATCTATTAGCAGATCATAGTGCAGCTTTGTCTTATTTGAAATGCACTAAACTAGAGTAGTCTACTGCTGTTTAGCAACTAGCTTGTAATAATTTATTGCAGTTAAATAAAGCTTAAAAAACTCCATTAAATAATTATAGGGATTATATGCATCTTGAAAACCTTTGTGTTCTACTGAAATTGCCCATTTAATTTCAGGGTTGGTTTGTTAAAAAAAGCTGAAGTCTAAAGGCACATTAGGGGATCTGTCAGATGCTATTTTCTGTAGGTGTTAATAAAACCAGATTAAAAAAAAAACCCTGAAACAAATTAAAACCAAAAGCAATTTTACCATCTGTTGTATATTAATTAGAACTTGGTGTATCAAGGGTAAACTTGCTCTTGGAGAATGTCACCGAATGTCTGCTAATAGAATAATATGCAAATATATTAGATGATAGGATTATGTTGAATTTCTCATTCTGTTTGGTTGTAGCAAATGCTGAGATGTTTTTAACGAACTTTTATTTTCTTTCTTCTTAGAACAACCTCCAAATAACCAAGGCCAGTCGACCCTGCAGCCTTTGCCACCTTCTCACAAGCAACATTCAGCACAGCATCACCCATCCATCACCTCACTTAACAGAAACTCACTGACAAATAGGAGGAATCAGAGTCCGGCCCCGCCGGCTGCTTTGCCCGCCGAGCTGCAAACCACACCTGAGTCAGTCCAGCTGCAGGACAGCTGGGTCCTTGGCAGTAATGCACCACTGGAAAGCAGGTAATTACTTAGGTACTACTACAGACTGTGGCAATTCTAAAGAAAACATCTGACTTAATGAAAGTTGACCAGCAGCTAAACTTCCCTTCATTCAGCAAACAAAACTGAAAACTTTTCAGAACTAAAAAATTTGTCCTTTCTCTAAAATCCACAGTGACTTTCTTCTCCCTTACCATGCCTAGTGCAGAGTAATTGGACTCAGAGAGTATATTAATTTTTCCAGACATGCATTTTCCTTCCTGTTCATAATCTGTGACTTTTGACTGTTGAAAGAAATTTCTTTTCTTGCTTGCCAGATATGTTATGTGTCAAATGTATACTGTCATACAGATCAAATGTCAAGGAACTTTCAGTAATACTTTGTAACTCCTATAGTTGGTACCTTTAAAGAAATACTTATGTGAGGCTAGGTGTTTTTTACAGATGCCTAGGATATGATGAGACAAAAGAACTCAGTTCTGGTGTAATGATAAATTTGTCCTCCCTCTTGATAACTGGCTCTAGGAAAGAAGCAACTAATACAAAGAGTAACACTAGCTTCTTTAGGTGCAGAATGATGTATGATGCAGAATGACCTATAAAAACATGTATAGGAATGATCTATAAAAAAATGTATACTGGCACAGAGCTGAATTTACCCACAGTGATTAATTAGTACTCATTTTTTATTAACAAAAGCCATAATATTCCAATTTAGTCATCAAACTGAGCATTTATTACTATATTGAAGTTGACAGTAATTCTTGAAAATATTTGTGAAATCCATTCAATTCATTCTTTGAATCCTTTTAAATTATGTTTTGCTGATTTTGACTATTTTAAAACGTACACAACCTTAAGATTCTCTTTTTGATAGTTTTTGTCCCCTTAAGTGTTTCAGGCAACTCCTCTGTCAGGCTGTTGGGAATGGCTATTCATTTTCTTAGTTTTCTTGGGCCCTCCTGTATTGCTTGTGAGTCATAGACACTATGGAGTAGCATTCTGCTGAAGAGATTTCACCATCATACTCAAAAAGTTTAGTACATAAAGAAATAATTTTCTTATAGAGCAAGTAAGCTTGTAGTGGAAAAAAGATGTTTGATGTTTTCCTTATGCTAGTTAGTCTTAGATAGACTGGTAATGTCTTCGATGTTTGCTTCTATTGCCATATATGTGTTTATTGCGTTTATAAAGACATAGGACTTGAATGAGAATGCCACTTCTAACTTAGAGCAAATATTTTTTGCAGAGTAAAGTCTTTTCATCTTTTAAATGTTCCTGATGGAAAGCTGAGCATATTTGAGTGTTAACACTTGTGAATAAACTGAAATGTAAAAATTTTACATAAAAACAGACAGAACCCTACTACTAGTGTTTCCTATAGACTCAATTGGTTGGAACTCTGGAGGCAAAGAACCCATCTTATTTGTCATTGATTTTTCCTTTTTTTGGTTAAAGTTCCCTACTGAGTGTGATTTTTAGACTCAGTTTCAACTACGTTAACACTTAGTGATAGGTCTCTTCCTTCATCCTTTTCTTAGCCTACACATTTACTCTTTGACAATACTTTAACTTATGCTCATAGTCAGCTTTTTTTTTTCCTCCCCTCTCTTTTTTTTATCCGTCTTATATGATGGCCATTTAGAGGTTCAGAATGTGAATGTCAGCGTATATACACAGCACAGTTATCTTTCTGGCTCTATAGGCTCATACTGGTGATGGGTGGCATAAAAATGGCATACAGCTCCCAGTCATGTATAGCTGGATAGTGAATTGGCTGGCTTTGTGTATGTGCATGTAGGTGAGAGGGATGTATTTGCAAAGCCTGAGGATGGTTTTAGTCCCTGTCATTCTGCAGTAGTAATGGAAGTGACTTCAAAATATATATTTCATAATATTGGATTCAATTGTGTATTTAATAGAATATACTCCAGTTTGGCTCTATTAACAAGAGTTAATACTTTTGTGTAAAGCATTGCTGTTACTGGCAAAATAGATGAACTGTGAGGTAACAGATCAATGATGTCCAACAGAAATTCCAATTTATAATTTATTAAATATAAAAAGACTCTTTGCTTAAAATTTTATGAGGACCTAAAACTGTAACATGGATTATGTGAATGCTTCTTTCATCTTTGATGCTATCTTTAAATGACAGTGATGTTACTGAGCAGTGGCAGAAATCATCTTCCCTCTATTTGGGCTCGGTAACATCTACATTAAAAAACAAGCAAGACAGTAAGAAAGTATTTCCTACAGACTGCAGGACCTTTTTATTGGACATTTAATGATCTTTACTATTTGACTGTTCCCCAACCTGCTGTAAGTTAGATTCAGCTATAGAAGCAATATATCTACTATAGAAGCCAGCACTAGAGAACAATATGAACTTTTGAAGAAATCAAAAAACTTTCCATTTTGTTCTTTGAATTACTGATTGGACAGCCAAAGTCATGCAAATATATGACTACTTGTCAGGTGTCTGAATATGATAAGTTATGATTTAGTAATTACATATTAGAAGGTTTTTTATTATCATTGATCTTTAAGTTTTTATTCACCTACTTGTTTTAGTAATGATTTCTTGAACATTAGTTACATTTTCGGCTTCAAGTTCTAGTAGGATCTAAATTACTGATATTTAAAAATATTTAGTAAATCACTTCTTTAAATGCTTTCTCTTAAATATTTGAATGTGCAGAATTTTTCAGTTATGAATGTTAGAGGTGCACAGAGAAAAACTATGTTAGAACTTGTAAATTTTTAGATAAAAATAAGCATCTTTTAAAGCATTTCTTGGGTGATATCTCATTAATTTTAGGCACTGAGCATCTAAGGTCAATTTGTTGGCAAGGGGGAATTTACGTATTCCAGTCAAGGAGTAAATATTTGAGAATATAATATAACTTTATTCAGAGTCTGTGCTAAGATGTCAGTGAATCAAAGAAGAGCTTTGCTTTTCCTTACTTGATTTGCTGTATAAAGTACCTCCTGTTTTAAAAGATGGCTGCATTTTGTATGATGGACTGTGAATTTTTTGTAGAAACTAGCCAAGAAACTAAAATGTTTTTCCTAGTTTGTGCCAGTACTGCTTAGTCTTCTCTTACCACTTGAAGGAGAGTGGGTAGGAACATTACTATATTCAGTTACTTATCTACTAATTTTACCGAGAAGAAAGAGGGAATTGGTTGAAGAAATACTTGAAGGCTGGAAAATATTGTGGCATTTTGAGGGATTTAATTAAACTACTAGAATACCTCAAAGTGGTACAGAGAAAACAATTCCTGGAATTGTGTTACTTTAAAACTGTTTTGCAAGCTTGATTCAAACTTCATTTTAGAATGTGAAGATTTTAGAAACTCCCTAAAGTGTGATGAACATACCCATATGTCTTTATTGGGGTGGATTGCCAGTGAAGCTAGTGACTTCGATATTGATTAAGGTGTGAAAGGGGTGTTGATAGTTTCCAGGGAAGTTTTAAATCAATTTGGGTCGAGGCTGATTGATTGTCTGCAAAAGCACAGGGTTGCTGGAGGTTAAAGTCTGCTCAAAGCAGCTATTTTACACATTCCACCCACTAAAACAGTGCCTCATTTAATCAAATTCAAAATTGTTCTGTTTTGTAAGTCTTCCAGGTTTTCACACATGGACTTGATTAGACATGTTACTTCTACGGAGAAGGTGCATGGTACAAAATAAAGGAGAAACTGGGGTTGTAATTCAAGTCCTGCTCTTCTGAAGACCCTGTTTATCACTGTGGGCATGTCACATTGCTAGTCTGCAAGTTGAGGAAACAAGACTCTGCTTAGATTGCTGACAGCATGAATGCATTTTTAAAGATTGACATGCCATAATTATGGGATCAGTATATACACATGTTAGACACATTCATTAAATCAAAGAACCAATAGTGTTTTCAAAGACTAAAGTCGAATAAAAAAGTTCTGTTTTCTTCTGACATTCTCTTACAGTCGAGTTCTCACTGAGCATCTGTTTGAATCCTAAAACACTGGGCCCATATGCTTATAAGCTTCCTTTGGTGTCAATAGTGTCTTACTTTAGATTTTTACTTGATCTCTCTGGCATCTTTCCTACTCAAATATCCCTTGCTGTCACCATGAGTACTTGCAATTTGATCATGCTGTGTATTTTCTGCCCTGGCTCTTAGGCAAGCACTGATAGTCCAGAATTCAGTAGTATTTGCACGATATTCCTTGAATTTATCATTCTCCTCTTCAGAGATACGCAGTCATTGGAGTAAGAATGGACACAAATATTTTTTTCCCATGTTAATCATTCCCTGTTTTAAATAGGTAAAGAGAAACATGCGCTTCTAAACAAAATAATAGTTCATAACCTTGTTTCTCCCCCCTCTTTTTCTCACCCTTCTGCGAGAGAACAAGAGCCTCTGGTCCTTTCTTTCCCTCCCCTGCTGCTGTGCATTGTTGTTTGCAGAACACAAGATCTCCATTCACTCTGGTAGCCAACCCTCTGCACATTTCTGGCTGTCTGACTGTGCCAAGTAGCCAGCAAGAGAATGGCTTTTTAGTCTCAGTTCATTTTCATTACTTCATCTCTGGTCCAACCTCATCAAGTAAACAACATCCCCCAATATGCACCGTTCAGTCCTTAAGGCTGTCTTGCCACAGGCAGCAGCCAGGAATTTTATCCAAGGACTTGCACATAAATAAGGGATCACCAAAGGGTAATGACCACCCAATGGTAGTCTTGTAACACTGTGTCTTCAGGTTACAATCCAGCACGTATAGTTCAGAGGACAGCCTAGAAGGCACATGAGTCCCACATTATGTTTTGCACATCCATGGAAAAAGAAAATTATGCAACAGAACTAGTATATTCTTTTTTGTGGGATCATCCCATTCTTTAATTTGAAATTTTGTCTCTAATTTCATCTTTTTGTATCTTTGTGTATAGAGAATTAGAAAATCAAGCAGTCCTTGCAAATGGTCATGACAGCCTTATAGAGATGGATGTGTTTTCTCCAACATATCACGATAGCAGTTATGGGTATGTGACTCTAAGTGTTTGCATGATGCTAACTGTTGACACAGAAGACAAATTGTGATTTTAAAAAATATTATTGCAGTAGTAAAAAACATCTGGGACAGAATTCCTCATCTTTATGTCTGATTTTTAAAAATCAGGCTTTAAATAATTTGTCTTACTGACTCATGGTAGATAAAACATGGTAAACTTTGACTGCTGAATCTTGTTTGCTTTCACTTAAGACAATAAGACTGATATTGATGGTATTAATTCTCTATGGCCTGCTTCTGCAAGCTGTTGCAAACTATTTGTATGACTACACATTTGCCAGATCTGATTCTTAGTTTGTCATATATATACTACTTAGCAAATGTTTCTTTTAGAAATATTATAACATTAATATCGCATAGGGAATGACCAATCAAAGAAGTTAAGCAGAATTATATACTTAATCTGTAATATTTTTTACCAGTTAATTTGAAATTGCAACTGCTGATAAATGTGTAACTGTAAATAGAGAATTACGTATAAATTAATATTTCAATTTCTTTAAATAAAGTTTATATTTTAGAGCTGTTCCATAACTACTTAACTTGGCGTTCTTACGCCAAGTCGGTATAATTCATTTCTGATACACACACATAAAAAACCCTGAAAAATTATGGTACCCCAAAGCAGTACTATTTCTAATGAATTCCAGCCTGTTAATCACCACACTATGCTAAATTTTAATTAAAACCTGTTAATCATAAATTTACCTTTGTTTGTTTGTACTATGATAAAAATCAGATCTTTAGGTCCGAAATCTGTTTTGCTAATGGTAACTCCTAACGTTAGAAAAGGGATAAGGTGCTATTTGATTAAATGAGATCTGCATCTTCCCATTAATAAGTGATTAATCTTCACGATATATTGGCACTGTACATTGATCTGCTGCTTATTCCAAAAACTCATAAACTTTCACTTAGTCACAATTTACTATCAACAGCAGAAGAGAATGGTATGTTAAATTCAATTAGTCAGTCATTATCAACAAACTCAAAGATACTGCAGATATTTGCCAGAAGACCCTAATATATTATTTTCTTCCAAAATGTAAGCATATTGTATTAAAAATAACAAAACCAAATATTACTGTTCCCTGTAGACCAATTACCATACAATACTGATGCAGATGCATAATTGCTGGAGTTAATAGAACCATACCTTGTTTATGCTTTGCATGTTTGTAATGGAACCACCAAATGCAAGTATTTTAGCAAATGGACTATATTATATGAAATTTCTTTTAGTTGATACTAATTTAGGTAACAATACAATGAAATTTATCTTGTTTGTAATCCCCTCATTTTTAAAATTATGGTAGCAGGAATCATCTCCTGGTGTGAAAGTTGTCCAGAGATGATAACACATCAGTTCCAAAGCATAATAGATTTGAGACTACAACATGCTATCAGCATGAAGATTCAGTTTATCAACCTCACTAACATACTGTGTCACAGCTAGAATCATTATATATTTGTTTCTTTGTTTTCATGTCATGCGTGTGTTACATTGTGATAAACTATTCCTTCATTTATATGGCTTACAGAGAGAATATTAATCTAACGAATTTGACAATTTTAGTGTCAAGAGTGATAATAGAAATAGACATTTTTCATAGAGATTCTAATGATTCATAGGCCTAGACCTAAAGAGTGGTTGTTTATAGCTTTGAGAGATTTGTGCACAGTGCATTAATTATCGCAAGACAGCTGGAAATCTCAAAATATTTTAATGGTATGTGTTGTTGGGCTTTATTCTTTTCTCTAATGTGTAAACATATATTAGTATATCTGTTGACAAATCAGCTTAGTTTGAAGTTAGAACTCTGTTTTACCCAACCAGATAGTCCTGTCAAGTTATTTAGATGTCAAAATCTGCAAATATGTAAGATTCACTATCATTGAATGACTGTATTTATATAACTTATAGATAAAGCTAACTAGCATTTTCTACTTCTATAGGCTCCTTATTTTCTGAAAATTTCATATTTTTGCAGGATTGGGGTTTTAAAAATTCCTGTTCTTTTTAAGTAGGAATTCTTTGCAGTTGGTTGGGGATTTTTGTTACCCATTCGCAGAAAAGTTCAGGAGAGCTGAGTTTAAAGGAGGTCAGGTTGTTATAAGGGCATACTGAATTAAACTTAAGAGTGGAAGAAGTCAGCAATGCAGACTGGAGAGGAGCAAACTCAAGAAGACTGGGCCCAAAAGGGGTAGGAGTGGGTGTCCAAATGGGTAGACGAAGTAGTCCATAAGGAGAAGGAGGAACTGAGACTGGTTGATTATGCAAGGTAGTGCATAGATAAAATGCTAGAGGACCAAAGGCTGAATATCTAGGATGAAAACTGAGATAATTTCTTGTCCTTTACTGATTGTAATTACTTGTGAAGTCCTTTTGAATTGCATGGACCTCATCACCTATAGGATTGATTCAAGATGGTGAGAGACCTTGGCTGCTGGCATATGCTCTACTAGTGACAGAATCCAGAAATAATCAAACTAAATTTTCTATCTGTGATGGACTATGCAGATAGGAAACCTTTCAATATGATTTCTGAAGTTTCTTCAAACTCTCTTAAAAAAATCACAAGTTGAACAAAAGAACACTTTATTAAGAAATTATCATCAACATCATAAAGTCAAGCACACAATTTACAAAATTAAAAGTAACCTCTTTCTACAGTTGCATGTCTGCAGTTGAGTTTTCCATCCCAGTAAGTGCGGCTCGAGTTGAACCAGAAAGGAATTTTAACAGATTCTGGAGATTCTTTCTGTCACATTCTAACAGGTGAGGAAACAATACCAAATGTAATGGCAAAACAAAGACCCAGATGACTGTATAGTGTCTGCAT
This sequence comes from Neopelma chrysocephalum, assembly GCF_003984885.1. Lineage (NCBI taxonomy): Eukaryota > Metazoa > Chordata > Aves > Passeriformes > Pipridae > Neopelma > Neopelma chrysocephalum. Next base: position 9,178,395 of record NW_020897700.1, on the reverse strand, counting down.
GCCACATCTCTGATAATACTGATTGCAGAAAGAGGAGTCCAGCTCCAAAAAGGCCTGTGTGGAAATAAGTACCATTAAAGATAAAGTTCTGGGCACAAGATGTAATCCTCTGCCTTGTTGAATCCTAAAGGGTGGTCTCTCAGTTCTATGAAACTTGGTATGTTGCATATGAGAGACTGTGCAAGCATAGTACTCACATTTTCACCAAGGAACAAAAATTAATGGAAAATAGGAATAACAGTTGCATCACGTGTGTGCACAGTTACCAAGTTGGTGGTAGTGGCTGTAACTCAGAGGTTATGACAGTTCTGTTGCTGTGGTGACACAAGTCTGGCTGTGTGAGTGACTGCTGATGGCACAGTAGTGGCAGCACAGAGTTCATCACGGGTTATCATGGACTCCAAATTGCAAGAGGAACACAGCTATGGACTTCAGTAAGTGAACTAAGGTTCACAGATCCATTATGATGGAATCTTCAGCCTGCTTGCAGCTTGAGGCAGAATCAGATCCTGTCAGTCACTGAGAGAATAATACTTCACTTCTTTAACTTCCCACTGCTTTTTATTTTAAAATGTCCAGTAGGTCAGTGAGGCCTTTCAGAGGCAGACAAAATTTCAACCTTTGTTCCAACTTCTGAATTAATCCTTGTGTAAATAATGCAGCTCTGAGTCTCTCTTAAAAAATATTTCTTTTTGAAATAGTTTCCGTGTGCCTTTTGAGATGTTTAGAGCATAAAGTTCTCTTTCAGCTTTATGAAGATGGCAAGGCTAGTAAAAAGATTGGAGGAATAGCTATGCCCTACCTTTCTTTGATTTTCTACCTGGAAAGCTTAACTTATTCAATATTCAAGACAGGAGTGGCCAAGGTTAGAATGCCTCATCTCACATATGACTTTTCCTGTCTCTATCTTGGTAGGGATATGATGCCAGAAGAGCAGAGAACAATATAAGGAGCTGTAAAATATAAATTCTTACTGCTCACATGAGCATTTCAGATCCTTACTGCAAAATTCAGATGCTTTCCTCCGCTCTCTCTTCCTTTGCAGACAGAAGAACTGCAATAACATGAATATTCTGAATATCAGAAAGTGCATTAAGGGGCTGTCAGGTTCACTCCAACTGCTGCCTGCTTCAGAAGTGAACATCACCAACGATATCAAGAGCCAAGTCACTTACTGTAACGTAGATGGAACTCTCTATAAGTACTAGTCCTCTAAGAGACCCAGATGAAGCCTGTAAGGAGAACAGCCACTTGATACTTTTTCAGCAATACATAGGTTTAGTTTCACTCTCATCTGGACAGTAGGTAATGGGACAATCCTGCAATGAGCAGTATAAGTAATTAAACTGGACTAGGTTTCTTTGCTTCCGAACATGAATCTTTCTTTGCACTGGACTCTCCTGTGCACTTCTGCAAAGTGTGGCTTAGCATTGTTTATTCCCCTTGTTCATCTTCACAGAGTGCAGCATAGCAGAGAGGAGCATGAAGGAATGGGATTGGCAACGCCTTCTCATCATATCGGTTCTTTTGATCCTGTGCTGTGTGTGATACATATCACAGAAGAGAACTCCTTCTTCTCTGGGGTATAGAACTAGCAGCCTGAATCTGAATTTGGAGGAATAAATAATAGGAGAACACGTGCCCTCTGCTTGCTGTAACACTGTATTCTTTCTTGCACCACCAAAAAGGTAGGGGCAATGCAGAGGAAGATTTACTCTTGCACACCAAAGAAGAGGAAGTTTGGGGCTTTTTTCAGTATTCAGTCCTCCAAGTCACCGTGTCTTGGTGTCTTTCACACCAGGTTGGGATACTGTCTTGTCTGAATTGCTCTTGGAAGCTTCAGCTGCAGGTTGCCATGCCTGAGTTCTCCAGTCTTTCTCCATCAGCAGCCAGCAGTGGAGCGGTAGGCTGCCGGGGGCCAGATGTGAAAGAACACACAAGCAGTAAGGAAGACACAGCCTGAGTAGTGCTTTTGTTCTTTCTTGGCTTTCAGTGTTCAATTTGTAAAGAAAGCAGGTCCTCGGTGTAAATCCATCCAAATTCAAGGAAGTGTTACCATATGTAAAGTGTTTTTCTGAAACATTTGAATAAGCTGGTAGAAGAGGCTTATCTCCAGTTCTCACAGATGTTCCTCTGTTTTTGCATATGGATAATAGCATGCTTCTCTTTCTTTCTTTCCACCAAACTTTGATCATAATTTCATGTGTTGTGATCTTGGAGCTTTTTCCAGGATTATGATAGTATTAATACTGGCTCCAAGGAAGCGGAAATTCACTTTTATCTCTTCCTAAGCAATTTTTTGATTGCAATTCTGCCCAGAAAATAAACTAAGACAAATTCACAGTGCAGCATGTTTCTGTGATGGCTTGGATTTATGTTAAATGTAGCCAGATGTTTCTGTGGAAGTCAGTCATAAGCTTGTGCTAAGGGCAAACACCACCAGCTACAAGGTTTTGTCTCAGAAGAACCTTAACAGAAGATGAACACAGGCATAAAGTGTTCACAGAGAAACAAAAATCCAATTCCTGCTGGAGCCTGCTGGGAAAGCTTATCTCATGCATCAGTGAACCAGAGTTCAAATGAGACCTAGCCAGTAATTTCTGTTATCTTTTACATCTCTCCTATAATGTCAGTCGGCAGAGATTAATCTTTTTTTTCCATCTGTTTCCTCAACTCAGTGCAAGGAATCATATTTATTGATGTGATCTATCCATTAGTGAACCAGGCAGAGCTCTCTAATGTCAGGTGGCAGGGGAGGGTCATGGTCTCTGTCAGAGAACCTAGTTCAATCCAGCATGAATAGGGTCTGTCGGCAGAGAGAGGGCACAGCAGTCAGTAGGTGTAGTACTACGATTGATTGCAGTCTTAGACCATTGTCTTTTCCACAGTTGATGGTTTTTTCTGATTCTGACAGTTAATGTATCTGGTGGAATTTTTTTTAACAAACAAAAAGCAAAATAACCCATTCCCAGGAGGGAAAAATTCAGCTGTTTTGCATTAATGATAGTCAGGGAGAGATAAATACAAAAGCTTTAATGAGAGAAGTTGGAGCAAACTAAAATAACTGCAGCTGGATATATCCATCTTCTCTTTAAGTAACTTTCTTAAGATTAATTGGTTTCTTTGTATGGAAATGGCAAAGAGATAGACATGCCCTATTTCTGTATGTGTCAGTGGTGAAATATTTGAGGTAGAGAATGAGAGCTTCCAAACCTGTCTATTCTATCTGACTTACCTGTGCCCATTTGAAGTATCAGAAAAATAGAAAGATACAGATGCAGCTACCCTTATGTCTTATTTGCTTACATTGGCCTCATGGTGCTGCCAGACTTTTGTAGAAGGTGCCTTAATGCTTTTGAAAAGCAGAATTAGATTGCTTCTGTCTCCATATAGGTGCACTGTGGATTGGTACCATTTTAGGGCAAAATCTGGTGGTTTATTTTCAGTTTAGGTGAGCAATTATCACAGTTGTGTTCATTACAAAACAGAATAGTTACAGTTTTTATTCCCAGAAATTCAACAATAGCATTCATTATATTAAACGTCAAACCCAGGTCATTAGGAGTACTATTGAATTCTGAGCAGAGAAGTCACGTCTCCTGAAGTATTGGTCCTGAGGCCTAAATATGCCACCAAAACATAAAATCACTAAAATTTACATTTCTCTTAACTTACATTCACTCAAAGTGGATTTGATAAAAGTTTCTTCCACCTCTGGAGGCTTAGGAGAATGCAATTGATGTGTTCCTAATTCTAGGAACTGGAGTGAATCCAGGCTAACAGACTGAGGACCTTAGCAGAATGCATACAACACTTTACCTGGGCTTGCTTACAAGTGTCTTAATTCATGTAATAATACCCACAGATTCAGCACACCTTGGAGACAAATAAATAATTTTTAATAGAGTTAGATACTGTCAGATTTGATTTGGTTTTTGGGGGAAAGATTAGCCTGTGCTCCACATTGTAAAAATTGGTGTTCTCATTTCGTAAAGTATTTAACTTGTGATTACAGAGAATGGTATTACCTTAGCTGGATCAGTCATGTAAAGTACAGTGATCTTTTGAGCCAGCAATGGTCTCCTGTTGGTAATTGCTGTTGTGTCCAGGGTTTTTCTCAAGTTGCAGGGCGAACAGATGAGTCAAATATAACAGATTAGTGGACTTGTTACTTACATGAAAGAAATTTTTAGACAGTTACAGATATATCTAAATATTTGGGGGTCCTTTGATACCTAAGGGTGAAAGAAACAAATGCAAAAAATATTAGGGATAGTTTTTCTTTCCTCTTTCACCTCTCCTCAAGTCACTTTCTATTCCATCAACTTCCAAATGTCACTTCTGTTTTATTCTGCACTGAAACAACAGGTATCTGAAAATAGCTTTCCTCAACTCCACAGTTGCCTTTGCTGACCCATAAAAAGCCAAAGTTTTGCTTTTTTGCTTTAGGCAATTACTTCTTAATGCTTTTGTATGTTTTACCCTAAAAATAAAGTGAATCAAACAGTAATATTATAAAAAATTGTTTTTGTGTATTGCAGTGCAAACAGTACATATTCGTTATACAAGAACAAGGGAGTGATCAGTTGAATTTAAATTGAAATTGATAAAGGAAGATATATGTTGATACAGTGTGTGTTTAGCCTACAGAACAAAATGCCACAGAACATTAGTGAGAGCATGAGTTTTGGACTGTTTAGCGAAAGAGTGAGCTGTTAGTGAATAAGTAGACTGGAAGGCATTCACCCCCACCTTTGAACTGACCACTTTCAGATAGGGTATTGTTCCTGGTGATGTACCCTACTGCAGTAATTCCTGTTTGTGATTATTTGGGTACAGTTATCTGTATCTGTACACAGATTTTGTACCTGTAACTGCTGTCTATCAAATAAGATGTTCTCTTTCTCCACAATTTTTGGAATGGAGTAACTTGCTCATTGTACTGCGTTATGCTTGGGGGAATCCTACCCCTTACACTGTTTTTCAGACAGAAACCTCCTTCCGAAATCTAGACCATAGATAATTTCTAATGTTGTGTGCCTTTTGTAGTCCTGTCTTCTGAGTGTTACAGCTGTTCTCCCTCAGTTGTCTTCTAGTAGTGGGCTGTAAAGATCTGATGAGCCACATATCTTTAATACCATCATGGAACTGACCAAACAGATTGCATTTAGGACAGTATAGGAGACAGTGCTGCAAGAAAACCTGTACTGCTGTGGCACTATGACATTTGTCATAGTGGGTCTTGGTGGAAGCTCTCTATTCAGAAACATGAGCAAACTAATAGATTTATCCTCCTTCAGATTTTTCAGGTGCTGTTAGTATACAAAAATACACAAGGTTCAAGATTTAGGAGGGAGGGATTTAGGTTTTTAAATGCATATATTCTAAATATAATTTTATTCTGGGTCAGTGGTATTATAGCTGTTAAGATGAGGAGTGTTTTGTTATTGTATATCCATAAGGCCTAGCAATATTGACCTTTATTCTATGACAGCAGTTGTCAACTAAATAATAATGCTGCACAAAATAACTATTGCTACCTTTAAATCTCACTGGCAGGGTGATAAACTATATTCTGACATACTTTGAGAAGTTCAATAGAATTTTGCTGGGCCTTATTCACTAAATCCATATTTAGTACAAATTTTGTAGAAGTCCTGTGTGACGTAATACATTGTGGCATACTTGATGTGGACTTCAGCACTCTTGGCAGGATGGTGCTGTAAGAAATAATTTAAAACAGAACTAATATGCTGCCAAGAAAGTTGTTTGAAATGGTAAGGTAGGTTCTTTCACATGTCTTTCAAGTATATGCAAAGCATTCTATATATATGATGCCCAAAACTGGAGAAATTAATCTTTTGCAAGGTGAAGCAATTTCAGCATAAACTAAAAAGAAGAAGTCATGTATCTAATGTAAAAATTATATTAGGAATGTTAAAATTATGCAGTAACTCTATACAAATTGAGACCAGTCTATTTATAAAGTAATGCATAATATTCCCTTATGCTTGGTGATAGTTTATTTATATAATACCTCAACTTCTGGCAGTCTGGAGTTTACGGCTTTCCAGATGTGTTTATGTAATATTGCATTCATTGATGCATAGTATCCATTTTCTTCTAAACTGCGGTCAAAAGTTCTTGTCATAGATCCTTTAGTAAAGAAAGTTATTTTAAATCACATTTCTGTTACTGGACACCTGGCTATCTTATATCTCAAAAGTGTTTGGGCTTCTGGGCTGAGTCTTACTGTCCTTTAATATTTTGATAATCTATCTCTTATTTCTCTAAAGATAAAGTTTTCAGTTAACTTAGTCTTTCTGCCAGATTCCTGGATGGGTTTTGTCACTTTTTTTATCTCTTCTGTTTTCCCATTTACTGAATTTAGTAGAGAGTGCTTCAGTTTTATTTTCCACAGAGGATGTGGCAGCATAAAGAAAATCTAATTTGATGTGAACCCCACCCCATGCAAGCTTAAGAAGGAAGAAGCCATCTGCATGTCAGCCAGTGCACACCAGCACTTGGTTAAACACCAGCATTGAGTTAAATTAAAAGCATGATTATTTTACTCTTATTCATATGCTTGTTTTCTGAGCTGACACCTTTGAGGTTTTTGATGTTCTGAGGTATTTCTGTCCTTTCTTATAAGGACAGGAACTTAAATAAAATGCCTTCCATTTGTGAAATAAGGGGACTTCCCAGCTGTCTTTGCATCCAAGGACTGTTTTATAACATAACTTTGTATTTTGCCCTCAATCTGTAGTTCAGATTTGTTAGATACTAAATACTCCCCCCACTAAAATGTTAAGATTAACTGCACCTTTTATTAGCAACATCTATTCAATAAGCAGACAGAAATATATATTGAATAAATATAAAAGTAGAATATTATTTGCTTTATTGAATTATTTAATAAAAAACAGAACTGTCTTGTCTTGTAAAATACTACCATGATTCACTGCATTTTTGTACTCCATAGCTTAATAAAATATTTAAAGTGCTGCTTACATGAAGATCTAGCAAGTTCCTGTTATGTGATCAATTTTGAATGGAAGATACACTATTGCAGATGCTATAAGCTCCCTGTGAGATGAAATATAGTGTAATTGCCCATAAGTCAGTACCTGGTCCAGTAGTGCAAACAGTTTAGGCTTTAGAAATTAGCTATTTGAGTTCCATGGTTTGAAAAGACAAGATATATGGATATTTAGATAATTAAAATCATTTGTGGATGGATTATAATTCAAGAGCATTAGAATTTCAGCATTATCTGGAAGCAGCCTGGATTTGTTGTCAGATACCATATCCTTCTAAACGTCTCATAGGAACAGTTTGGCATGGCTCAGTGAGGCAGACAAGATGTGCAAGTCTGATAGCGTTACACTTTAAATACTTATCACTCAGAGTTAATGTAGCAGGAGAGTCTCTGACAACTTTGTTAGTAACTGCACACATTAGAAATAGAGAGAGCCAAACAAATTTTCTTAACCCAGTAGAAGATGCCAGACTGGCTTTTCTGTCATTATTTTTCCCTCAGCGTTCAGCCAGACAGTGCAACCACTCTGGCATTGTATTCATGGGAATGAAATCAAAAGAGAATAGCTTATAGTGAGGAGCTGTGCTGTGTCCTGCCTAAGACTACACACTGCTGAATTCCTACTGCTGAATTCCCACAGCATTCTCCTAGAGAAACTGTCCATCACAGCATGGACAGGCGCACTGGGTAGAAAACTGGCTGAATGGCCAGGCGCAGAGAGTGGTGAATGGAGTTATATCCAGCTAGTGACCAGTCACGAGTGGTGTTCCCCGTGGCTCATTATTGGGACCAGTCCTGTTTAATTTCTTTCTCAACCATTTTTATCAGTGGTTTATTGATGAGATCAAGTGCACCCTCAGCAAGTTTGCAGAAACACCAACTAGGGTGGTAGAGTTTATCTGCTGAAGGGTAGGAAAGTTCCACAGGGGAACCTGGACAAGCTGGATTGATGGGCCGAGGCCAACGGTATGAGGTTCAACAAGGCCAAGTGCTGAGTTCTGCACTCAGGTCACAACAATGCCATGCAGCACTACAGGTTGGGGGAAGAGTGCTTGGAAGGCTGTCTGGCAGAAAGGGACCTGGGGGTGCTGGTCAACAGCAACTGAATGTGAGCCACCAGTGTGCCCAGGGGCCCAAGAAGGCCAATGGCATCCTGGCTTGTATCAGAAATAGTGTGGTCGGCAGGACTGGGGCAGTGATTGCCCCCATGTACTCAGCACTGGTGAGGCCGCACCTTGGATCCTGTGTTCAGTTCTGGGACCCTCAGTAAAAGAAAGACAAGGAGGTGCTGGAGCAAGTCCAGAGAAAGGTAACGAAGCTGATGAAGCATCTGCAGCAAAAGTCTTGCGAGGAGCAGCTGAGGTAACTGGGGTTGTTTAGGCTGGACAAGTCTTTGAGGGATCTTATCGCTCTCTACAACTACCTGAAAGGAGGTTGTAGCAAGGTGGGGGTCAGTCATTCTCAAGAGTAACAAGCCACAGGACAAGAAGAAGTGTCTTCAAGTGGCACCAGGGGACGTTTAGATCAGATATTAGGAAAAATTTCTCCCCTGAAAGGGTTGTAAAGCAGCAGAACAGTCTGCCCAGGGAAGTGGTTTGGTCCTCCATCATCCCTGAAGGTATTTAAAAGACATCTACATGTGGCACTTAGAAACATGGTGTAGTGGTGGACTTGGCAGTGCAGGGTTAATGGTTGGACTCGTTGATCTTGAGGGTCATTTCCAACCTAAGCGATTCTGTGATTCACATGTAAAAGTCACAATTCTCTTTCAATGCTAGAGATGAACTGTCAGAGCTATGATGGTTCACACCACCGCTGTCATCTCCCAAGTTTATCTATGGAACTAACTCCTCAAAGGCTTTGAGAATATGGGTTACAGTCTGTAGTATGTTGTGCTCCACCAAAGCAAATGTCTCAGCTCTCACTTTCTCAGAGAAAAAATAAAAAAAAAAGGAAGGAAAATATCAGTGGCAGACTGTTGCATTTTGTTAAGGGCTAAAGTATATGGAGTTCCATTCAAGTGCTCTTATTATACCAGTTTCCATTTTTAGTCTGTTGAGTCTAACAGCAAGACAGGAGGATGTGAAAATTGCAGGTTGGTCAGGCAGCTTCTTATTTTTAACATGGAAGCTGATGTTTAGGAGGAGTATTATTATATCTACTGTATGGCTTTCCTTCTGTCCCCAAAACAGTACACATTGCACGTGGAAAGGGAAACAGCTACCTTTGTGTTTGGCATTTTCTTGAGATCTGTATAGACATACTTTGTGAAATATACCTGGAAAAAGCATTTACCATATGTAGCCAGAAATGAAAGAACAATAAAGATCAAGTGGATAAAGCACTTTATCAGGACTTAATGAATTTACATGATTCTGTGAATCTGCAAAACCAAAGTAATGCTTTTGTAAGGTGTAAAACATTTTTAACATAGGGCTCATTATTATTATTATTTTGGTGTTTGTTGCATAGCAAATGTCACAACTTTTAATGAAATACCTTCTTAGGAAGGATTTAAACCGCTAGGTCTTTGTCTTTTGAAATTGGTGGTAATCCTCAGAATTCAGAAGCCAAAAAATCTGGGATGTGCTCTTGTACATCAGTAGATCTAGTGCATATCTCTTTGTTGTTACTGCCAACAGGTTTAATATTGTTCAGAATGAAGTAACCTATGTAACGTGTTTCATGGAATCATGTTTGTAATGCAAATATTTTCAAGGAGAGGGCCTATGCCACGATGTTCTAGTTCACCTGTTAACCTCCCATAGAAAAGTCATCTGCAAACAACAAATCTTATCAACTGCTGATATTTTTTCACAGGCTGCAGTGGAGCAAATTAATTTTTCGTGTCTTTACAGTGTATTTCTGAAAAATCTGCTACACCTGTGTAAATTGGTCTATTACTGTGCAAAGATCCAAGGATGGTCCCAGAGAATGAAAGTCCCATCAGCTAAGAAGCAGTCCACAGTGCCACGTAGTGTACATACTAAGGCTTTTCCCCTCCACAGCTGGCTCATTTGGTGCTAGATCCTCTGACCCACAGTTGTGTAGGTGACATGGAATAGGCAAACACAGTGTAGGCGTGTGCTTAGCTTCAGGAGGACCTGGGTATCAGCAATTCATGAGTGTCTCTTACCTATTGAAAAATGCAAACCACTCTAGTTCTGTACAGCTGGGGGGTTGGTAAGTTCAAAAGTCTCCGCAGTGTGCTTTCTTACCATTTTTAGCTATAATGTATTCATTTTGCAAGCGTAATTAGGTAAGGCCAAGCCATATGCTACAGAGTTGCCAGCATAACAAATTGGTGGAAAAACCCCTGGTGCAAAGATCTTTCTTTGAGGTTTTGTGGTTGTAGAGTTGTGTACGTGCATGAGGAGAAAAACTCCAGGTAGTATATGCCATTCTTAGAGGCTCTTTCAAAATAATTATGCTTGCATGAACTAAAATTAAAGGATTATACCATAGAGAGGCTTGGGGAGTAGTATTTCCTTTGGAAATTTTAATTGAAAAAAAAAGTTTACTGGTAACTCACAGTGTGTCTTAACTTTGGCTTTGCTTTTTGTATCTGTTGCTGGCTGTGGTTCCTCCTGAGCACTTACCAAGTATATTTCTTTAGAGTACTTCTCCTAGGCTGTAACTAGCTGCTGTATCCATAATCAGATTTTTTATGGTAAGATTATGTGTGAGTAGATGTGAATTACTGAACTGATTATTTAGGACACATACAAAAAAAAAATCTTTTAACTGACTATTTTTGGCAAAGTTGCCAAAAGTTTGTAACTGAATGATTGCTATTTTCCTTGTACTTAACCCAGGAAAGCTGTGATAAGTAGTGTGGATTGCAGTCACATTGCTCATTATTGACATTTTAATGGAGTTCCCTGTAGTCTGTAGCAGAAGCCAACACAAATAAACAGCAGCAGAAAGCCTGTCCCTACTTGTTGGATAAACTATGAGAGACTTCCTCCCTACTACACTGTATTTTGGGTAGTTCTGTTTCCTGTCTGGATACCAGTGTATTACTAATGTTTGGGGGGCTTTGGTCTTTACTTTAAAGGAAAGTGTCTCTTTATGTGTGAGTGTCGTGACGAGTTATTGCTTCTACGACCCTTTGTAGATTGGATGTTGTGAAAAATAGGCAACATTAAACAAAAGATGTGTGATTGCCTGTGCTCCAGCTTGATTTACTTTTATACTTTACAATATATTCTTTCTTTCACAGGCATTTCCTATTCAAAACAGGAACAGGGACCACACCGCTGTTCAGTACTGCAACACCAGGGTACACAATGGCATCCGGCTCTGTTTATTCCCCTCCTACTCGACCACTACCTAGGAACACTCTATCCAGAAGTGCTTTTAAATTCAAGAAGTCTTCGAAGTACTGTAGCTGGAAATGTACTGCACTCTGTGCTGTAGGGGTCTCAGTGCTGCTGGCAATACTGCTGTCCTACTTTATAGGTGAGTCCCATTTTTTATAATTGTCAGTATGAACAGTGGTGTCTGATGGACTGTGTATGCACTGTGACATACTAACCTTTAACTAGCAAAGTCTTTGGTAACACTAAAAGCCACAAGGGTTTAATGAAAAGTAGCAATTGTTTAGAGGAATTAGAAAATTGTAATACTTTGCAGTCATTCTGTAGCTTGATGGTTAGTGAATTAAGTTCAAAGAAGTATTTGAACTCCCATTAAACTATGCGGTGTTAAGTTCTTATAAAAGTATGTGTAAAATATAGGCTGTAAAAATTCCATGGTGTGAATATAACTTGCAAAATATCTATGGAACTCTTCTCCTTCCATTTTGCTTGACATATCAAAATGTTTAAGAATGCTAACAATCACTTATTTCATCATTACATACACATACATTTGTGTATAGAGCTAGAGCAAAAGTCTAATACAGACATTTGATTGCAGGATAGGAAAAATAATAGTCCAAAAGGATAACATGCAGTGAAGATGTAGACTTCTTCCTCTCCTGTGGGTTGTTTATTTTTAATTATTGTCACTTTTCTCTATTTGTTTGTTAAATTCCATTTCCCAATTTTTATTTTAGATTTCCTTTATTTCTCATCTCTTTAATTATTTTCATAAATGTTCACTACAAATACTATATAATTGGAGTTCTAGGCAGTTAATGGGGGCAGTGTTTTCGATGAGAAGATGTCATTGACTTTAATAAGGGAGCAGAACAGTATCATTTTGCACTCATAGCTTCCTCTGTGACTTTGTCCAGATTACAGATTTTTTCATCTCTGAGTCTGTAAATGGTCTTCAAAGACTTTAATTTAACTGATTTATTAATTAGAAGTTTTAAGTCACCACAGTTACAGAAATATAAGAGCAAGGGTCTGGGTTTTGTTATTGGTTGCACACAATTTCAGAGTCTTAAGGAGTCAAGGAAAGAAAATAGAAAGAGGAGAGTCAATCTCTCTTTCCCTCCCTCTTCTTAAAATCAGTGTAAATTAATAATAAAGCCTAGAAGGCCTTAAGATCTTTAATCTTCATTGCCTTTGTTGAAATAAGCTTTTCAATGCACGACGTAGCTTAAGCTGTATAAAGCCTTTGAAGTAGTTCTTACTGGGTTGGAACTCTTGTTAACAATGCAAGAAACTGGGTTGCGGAGTAGCTGGAGAAATTGCTCTCTGCCCCAGCAAAGCAGAGCCCCCTGAGCACCCTTTCCCCCTCAGCTGCCAGCCCCAAAGAGCAAAAGGCATGTGTGCAAATGTAGGGCTTGCCACTGCTGTTGAACGCCCTTCAATCACTGGATTTGTGGTTATTTTGTGTGAATGTGCACAGGAGTTTAAAGGTGTGGTTTAGAGTTAAGCTTTGACACTGGATCTTTTTTGAAGTGGGATTGAAATAATCCCACTTATAAAACACAGTAATTGTGCTCAGTCTCTGTAATACTGCCTCATAAGTCATCAGAAGTAAACATCTGCTACTAAATAAATACATAAATACAAAAGAAGGAATTCAGCATGAAGTGTCACTGTCAAGAGCCAGGAAAAACAGCCATACATATAGTAAAATACTGGAGACCTGATTCTGAGCTGAGCTCTACACTTTGCTAGCCTGAAAGAGCCAGATTACTTATGACTCTGAGGGGCACAGGAAGATAGCTATACCAGCTTATTTCTCCCAGAGGCATATTAAGAAATATAAGCATGTCTAATGCACCTCTATTCATGTATTCAGAAAAAAGAACCAAGCTTTCCAGTGAGTGAGAGCTTTCAGCTCCGCACATCATTTATTCACATACCCTGTAAAAAAACCCAAAAAACAAATATAGCTGTACAACATTTCACTTCATGGGCCCATGCCAGCTCACATCCTTGCTGAAATAAACAATGCACAAGGGCTTTCCTCTGCCCATAGTAAATAGGGAGCTCTCTGCCTACTGGTGATATTACACATATTTCAGCTAACTCAGCAGTCTAAATATAAAATTCGGCACTCAGGAATGCTCTCTGGAGAACTTTGGGTCCATAAAATCACAAATGGATTGCACTCATTCATATATGTGGTTTTCCCATCTCTGCAGATGTAATATCAGAAATATTCTCCATTTAATAGGCCATCCAAGTGTAAATCAGTAGAAGTCATTAATGTAAGATAGAAGCCGTCCTTTGTCTTGATTAACTATTTCATAGGATCATAGAATGGTTTGGTTTGAAACAGACCTGAAGACCATCTAGTTCCAAATCCCCTTCCATGGACAGGGACACCTTCCACTAGACCAGGTTGCTGAAAGCACCATTCAACCTGACCTTGAACACTTCCAGGGATGAGGCTTCCACAACCGCTCTGGGCAACCTGTTGCATTGTCTGACCACCCTCATAGTAAAAAATTTCTCCCTAATATCTAAACTCACCTTACCCTCTTTCAGTTTAAAGCAATTCCTCTTTGTCCCATTGCTACTCACTTTTGTGAAAAATCCCTCTCCAGGTCTCTTTCAGGCCCCCTTTAGGTACTGGAAGGCTGCTCTAAGGTCTCCCTAGAGCCTTCTCTTGTCGAGGCTGAACAACCCCGACTCATCCAGCCTGTCCTCATAGGAGACATATGTTTTATAATGTAGGTGTGAAAGGGAAATGTTTGAATAGGAAATTGGTCATAACATAAAAAAATGAGAAGGACTGCAGTATTGTGTGACCTCTAGCATCCCATGACATGTCTCCAACATAGTGGTCTGGCACATCTGCTGAGGTCTACAGCAGCTGAGGTGGCATGTCACATTTGTAAAGCCAGTTTGAGACATATTTTGAACTTCATAAAGACACATTGCCAGAAGCATGAAAATGTTACATCCTTGTAGCATTAGCATGAAAGAAGGAATTCAGTATGAAGTGTCATTGTCAAGAGCTGGGAAAAACAGCCATTTTGCAGCATGATTGCTGCAAAAAATGCCAGTACACATTGATAAGGAACATAGTATGGCTGATGTCCATTGTGTGACTGTGGCAGCTGCAGACTGAAGAACTAATAGGACTGCTCATCCAGTGAATGGTGGTGTAACCAGGCCCTTCTCGGAAATGCAGAGAGATGAGCGTGTCATGCCCAGGCTTATTTTAGTTGCAGTGAGTGTGGGGTAAAGAAAGTAACTTGAGATCCCACTGCCTCTGCTCAGGCAACATAAGGCAGAAGAGACAGTTTGCTAGACTTCATGTCTGCCTTTGCAGAACTGCTCAGTCAATTAGCCCAGCCAGAGGAAGGAGCTGCATTGGGAGTCTGGTGTGTCTTGCACTTCTTCCATCATTCTGACAGGAAAGACTCCTACGTTTACAAAGTCTGCAAAGATGAGGTGAGAGCAAAGATGGGGTGTCAGCATGGGTAGAGACCAGAGCAAACACTACACTGTAAAGCCACTTAATGCAGTCTTGGAGATGACAAGGAATTGGAAATGTTGTTTCGGTGTAAAGAAAAGTCTCTTTTCCAACCCTTCCTTATATTCTTGCTTTTCTAGCCCTCATGGTCTCTCTCAACCATTCTGTGATCCACAAAATATTTAAGTATTCCTGTCAATTATCTGTACTAATTTTTAGGGAAAATAGAAGTGAATTGTGGAAAATATTGGTCCTTTGTTTAGAGGCTTCATGTACTGTTAAATGGTTGGGAAAGAAGTTAAGCAACAGAAACATGCAAGTGTTGAACCAAAATATTTTGCGGCAACATATAGAAGAGGGGAATTAAAAAATAACTCTAGTATAAAGTAAAGGATTCAAGGAAAAGCTCCCTGAAATAATGGGGTTTAAAAATGGGGAGTAAAGAACATAAACTGCCTTGTTTTGGGATCAAGTTTACACTGGAATTTCTTCAAGCTTCTGATTTGCTCAAATCCTGTCTGTAATGGGATTTACAACTAAGGAAGAGGAAAACCATTTTTTTTCCAACATGAAAATTTTAAAATCTTTTTTCTTCTTCAAAAGACTAGGAAGAGCATATTAAATTTAAGCCATGAAAGAGTAAGAAGTATGAAGTTGCCTTTAGTTTGACATTGATAGTTTCACCCAACTTGGTACAGGAAGTCCCTGTGAGAGACAGAAATAGAGTCCAGCTGTACATAGTGTGAGACAAAACAGAACTTTGTCCTTTGTCTCCCCATGGCTTACTGCCTCCTTCAGTATCCATCTTTTGCAGTGAATGAATGAAGGGAAAGTTTTGTAGGGCACCTCCTAAGTGAAAGTTTCATATGTAACCTCCATCCTTCAGTTCTACTTTTTGGGATCTTCTCTGATGACTTTTGGTTTTACTAAAGGGAGGAGCTTGTTGTTCTTGTGTTTTTTTCCTAACAAAATCCACTGTGTAATTATGGGGAACTAAGCAGTCAAAAGGAATTTTTTCCAATGTGTTGTTGCATAACATAGACTCTGACCAACTGTATTAACAAACTGATTTGTACTGTACTAATTATTTCTTCTGTAGTGTGGATTCAACAACAGGATAAAATTAATGAGAATTTGGAGACATCAGGACCCCTCTTTCTTTCCCAGGACTTGCTCTGGCAATTGATTCTCCAGTGCCAATGGCACTGTCTTGACGTTGTCTAAATCAGTGCAAGAAATTACTGCCAGTGTCACTGTACACAGAGCCGAAGAGGCTAGCAGTTTTCCTCAGTCAGTGCTGGCATTGCACAATACCAAGTTCACTCAACTAAGCTTGAAGAGTTGTGCACTGAAAGATTGCGTTCATCTGTCATGAATTTTGTCTTACGTCTACTAAATAGATCTGTATGAACATAAAACATTCTTTGAATACACAGTAAGACCTGAGCTATTTAGTCAGGCCTCTGCTGTCCTGACTTCTTCACAATAATCTGTCATACTTCCAGATCTGTTGAGCGTTTTACTCGTTGTGTAACGATTGATAATTGGGACTAATAATTCTGTTAGCCTTAGCTGTGCAGTCAGTGGTCAGAACAAAAATATAGATCAGCCAGCTATCCTTTGTGATAAAGCAAATATTTACATCAGTGATAACAGGAGGACATCTCTTCTGTAGGTTAAAAAAAAAGGAATTTATTTAATTAAAAAGGCTGCAGGACTACTTTTATCACTGCTGCTTTCTTTATCATTTTTTATCACTACTTTTTTACTACTTACTCAAATCAATTTTGGACAGAAAAGAAAGCTAACATTTAGACTTAACAGATGAAATATCTTCTGGGAAAACATGTATTTTAGTTTATATTTCATTCTATGAGAAGCAGTAGAAAAACTTATGTTCTGCTATGACACAGAGAT
The DNA here is from genome assembly GCF_003984885.1 of Neopelma chrysocephalum. Taxonomy (NCBI): domain Eukaryota; kingdom Metazoa; phylum Chordata; class Aves; order Passeriformes; family Pipridae; genus Neopelma; species Neopelma chrysocephalum. The sequence continues at coordinate 9,161,612 of NW_020897700.1, read as the reverse complement.
GAATATACAATCATAATGCAAATTGCAAATGAAATTTGAATGGAAAAGAGATACCAGACTAGAAAGCCATGTTTGGTAATTACAGATAATTTGTATTTTCCACACTGTATAAAATAGCTATATTGTGCTTATTCTGTAGTTATTATATTGTGCACTCATACTTTTTGTCCATCTAAAAATGTTGCTGTTTTATCATCATCTCAAGATATTAAAAGTAAGCTGAAAATTTATATGCTAATATATTTCTAATAATGGACAACTGTCTTCAGAGTTATCTCAAAAACTTCCTGAGAGTAACATCAGAGTAACTTAAGAGGTTTTAAGGTAGAAAGAGGAGAAGGAGGTGGCCAGGAAAAGCACCAAACAAGTTTCATCGTTTGAGGAGATTGACATAGAAGGATGAAAAGTGTAAAAATTACAGTTGAGAGTCAATTAACTATCCCTCAGGCGAGTTTTAAGTAATCATTTAAAATTATTAAAGTGTCTGTTTCTGTAGACTGAGATTAACTTTCCATGTCTTCAGTGCACTTTCCAAGTTTGTTGTCTGTGGTTCTCCCATATTACTCAGGATTTAGTATGACAACCTGCTGGCGTTCACATCTCTTCCATATTGTGGAGGACCAGATGCCTTCCCTGTTGGATTCAGTGGCAGAAGTCATAGTAGAGCAAAACCACCCTCCCCAAAACTAATGGATTTGCAACCATGGCAATTATAGAACTGAGTTTTGTGTCTAAAGCAATGAGTAAATACACCTGTAATCAAAAGGAATCTATTTTATTTTATCAATAAAGACCAATATAATATTTCTTTTTGATTACTATGCCAAGTTAACGTTATTCTGCTATTTGTAAAGCTCAGGTACTGACAGGAATAAGGAAAACAACTTAATTAATAATGCCATTTAAATGGAATTTTTATTACAATACTCAGCATAGGTATTGTAATTAACAGGCATGAGGGAGAGTATGGTTTAGTTGCCATTAATCACTTTTGCTTTCATTATATGTTTATAGAAACTGTTTTTCTCTTTGACATGCATTTAATTTTGAGTATTGTAATGTTATTGTCACTGAGAGTTTCATCAAGAACTTTTGGTTTTCCGCCTTCTCTTCCCATTTCTGTCTGTGTCGCTTGGTTGTGCTGGGATGTTAACTGTGCCTAGAGCTCCACTGAGGTGTGTGGGTTGGAAATATGTTCCCCATCTGCAGATGTGTGGCAGATTTTTACAGCTAGCCAGGTTTATGTTCTCATCTCATCTCTTTTTCCAACACATTAGAGACATGAGGTAAACTAATACATTTATATATCTGATTCTTAAAAAAAAGCAAAAACAAAACAGAAATATTTTGTCATTCCGTTTGGCCTGTTGCCATCATTTGAAGAAAGTGCTCTGAGATTTTACAGTTTACAAAATCTACATATCACAATATATTTGAACTATACCATGCAAGGGAAAACTACAACAAGGAGACTTCTCTTATGTAAACCTTTTTGAGAAAGCATGCCATTATCTAAGCATGGCTACTTAGCCTTGTCTGATTGCACCAAGCACTTCGCAGAACCACATTGATGTCTCATGTTCTTGCTCACTTTGTGCCTGTATCTGAAGTTGTGAGGGCAGCCAGTATCTCCAGCACTGTAGAAAGTATATGACTCCTTGCAGAATATAGACGACTACTCATTTACCAATCCATGGGGCTTTTAGGGAAGGCTCCATGTGTCTCCAGTGCATTTGGAGGCAGCAGCAGTGTTCCTTGTCATCCTTTTTTTTTTGCAAGTTAAAACTTGGTAGGAGTTGAAAGTGGCTGATTGTCAAAGTAAGAAGCTGTGGATTAGGTACAAAGTGATGTCGTGCTTCTGTCCAGAATGGGCATTTCCAGGTCTCTCATAGCTCTAAGTGTCATGGGCAGCCAGAAGCTGGCTGCTTCTGATGGCAATGCCTCCCCAGCATGTGTGGCTCCGCTCTGCACCTGTCAAAATCTGCTTGCTTGTTGTTTTAGACATCAGTCCCACATGTTGCTCTTTCCTGACAGAAGAGCAGGTGCGTGGTCTAACAACAAGGCAAGACCAAAGGGTGTGCAGTCCCTTTAGTTGGGCCTTCAGTGTATGGTTGGATACATGGTGAATGTAGTACAACACAATGGACCTTAGAATAGCCCTTGAGGTCTGAAGTACTTCTATTTCAATACTTCATAATCTTTAAATACAGAACTATAAAAGCTGGATAATTGATATATGGTAGCCATTGCCTTACTAATATCAGTTCAGGCAACTCCTCTCAGTCATTTCTGGCATGTGCTTGGTAAATGGCAGTATTCAGATACACATGTATCACTGTTTTTATGCTTCAATATGAGACTTAATATTACAGCTAGCACTTCCATGACTTTCTGCATTACAGAGATTTTCAGCTCTGTCTAACGTGAGATCACATTATTTTCCTTAATATCTCATAGCTATGACTTTTAGATAGCTGTATGAGTTTCACATAACGTTTACAGCATTGATGATTAGCTCATTGGGCCTCCTTGGTGGGGAAATGTATTATATTATAAACAGTAACATAATTTCTTATGTTGACCACCTTATTGGACTGAAAGTGTTATTTGTACTATTGAAATAGTACAAAATCTAAACGTATTGAACATCTATGTCTTGAAGCATAAACATTAATTATACTTGCAAGAATACCATTGTGGATAATGCCTTTGGTTGATGTTTTTAAAGCAAAAATCTTGTAACTTCAGATTAAGTGCAAAGCATAATATTACTGTTTCAGGAGTTCACAATATTAATTCTTGATTGGTGTTGTGGAAGTCACTTGCTATTATTGTTGCTGGCACTGAGAATAAAACATTCATTGAGAAAGATAATCTTCACACAGAAGAATGTAGGAACATGTAATTGACAATCAGGAAGTTAGAAAAGACTTGACAAGATTTCAAGGGATTTAAAAAGTTAATCTGTCAAGGAGCATACCCACCTCTGCTCCAAAGAAGACTCATATTCTAAGTGAGTATTATCACAAGGTTTTTGGCAATAGTCCTGTCACCCTTCCACTTTTGCCTGCTGGAGCAAATTGAAACTCATTAATTCTGTCAGTATAACAGGTGTAGTAATAAACTGCAAGATGACATGAGGATGTCATTGTCCATAGGTCCCACATTTCGATTCTGCCATCATATTGTGATGCAGTATGACGTGTTTTTTTCAAAATCTGGATGCTGTTTTCAGGAATACTGAAATCTCTTGCAAGCAGGTTATGTAGAGATGCGTGTCCTTCTGCACTCTTCCTATAGTCTTCTCATAGACTCCCAAATAGTAGCAATTTTTCAGTGTAATGAGAAATTCAGGTAAAAAGCACCATTTTTTGATAAATAGCATGTTTAGAGTAGTTTAGAGATGTTGTTTCTATTTTATCTGTCCAGGTAAACATGTAATATATTTTAGTAGTATGTAAACATATAAGACTCCAAGTCAACAATCTCCAATCAGCCACAGTAAGAGAAAGATTCCAGGCAAACCTTCAAACTAAGCTTGATAACCATTCCACAGATTCTGCAGATTCCTCTCCTGAAACAATTTGGCATCATATTAAAAGCAGTATCCTGCAATCCTCTGAAGAATCCTTAGGGTTCTCCCTCAAGAAGAACAAGGACTGGTTTGATGATAATAATCAAGAAATCCAGGAATTGTTGAGGAAGAAGAGAACTGCCCACCAAGCACACCTTGCACTGCCATCCTGTCACGCAAGAAAAACAGCCTTTCGTCTTGCTTGCAGCAAGCTCCAACAGAAACTCCGTGACATCCAGAACAAGTGGTGGATCGATCTAGCTGCAAAAACTCAACTATGTGCAGATACAGGGGATCACAAAGGATTCTATGAGGCCCTGAAAACAGCATACGGGCCTACATACCAAGTCCAAAGCCCACTACTCAGTGCAGATGGTCAAATGCTTCTGACAGATAAAACCTCCATTCTGAATCGATGGTCTGAACACTTTCAGACTCTTTTCAGTACCAACCGTGTAGTCCAAGACTCAGCAATTCAGTCCATCACACAACAACCAGTGAAGTATGAATTGGATACTGCTCCCACTTTAGGAGAAACCCTCAAGGCCATACAGCAGGTGAAAATCGGCAAGGCAGCTGGGGTTGATGGAATCCCACCTGAAGTCTGGAAACATGGGGGCCTTGCACTCCATGCTAAATTTCATGAGCTTGTGGTGCGCTGTTGGGAACTAGGCGAACTACCATCAGACCTTCGTGATGCAGTCATCATCACCTTGTATAAGAAGAAAGGTACTAAATCAGACTGCTCAAATTACCGTGGTATTACTCTGCTCTCCATTGCTGGCAAAATCTTGGCAAGAATACTCCTGAACAGACTAATACCTGCTATAGCAGAAGATATTCTACCTGAAAGTCAGTGTGGCTTCAGAGCCAACAGGAGCACCACAGACATGATATTTGTTCTCAGACAACTGCAAGAAAAGTGTAGGGAACAGAACAAAGGTCTCTATGTAACCTTTGTCGACCTCACCAAGGCTTTCGATACTGTGAGCAGAAAAGGTCTGTGGCAGATTTTGGAACGTTTAGGTTGTCCCCCCAAGTTCCTTAAAATGATCATCTCACTTCATGAGGATCAGCACGGCCAAGTCAGATATGGCAACTCACTTTCTGAGCCCTTTCTAATAAAGAACGGTGTGAAACAAGGCTGCGTTCTCGCTCCTACCCTATTCACAGTCTTTTTCAGTATGATGCTCCAAAGGGCCACGGCAGACCTTGATGATCAGGACGGTATCTACATTCGATATCGTACTGATGGAAGCCTATTCAACCTAAGGCGACTGAAGGCCCATACTAAGACCCTAAACCATCTTGTCCGGGAGCTGCTTTACGCTGATGACGCCGCCCTTGTTGCCCACACAGAAGCAGCTCTGCAGCGTTTAACATCCTGCTTTGCAGATGCTGCTGAGCTCTTTGGGCTGGAAGTCAGCTTAAAGAAGACAGAAGTTCTCCATCAGCCTGCACCTCAGGAAGTCTTCCATCATCCCCACATCACCATTGGCCAGTCAGAACTCAAATCAGCCCAACAGTTTAATTACCTAGGCAGCCTCATCTCCTCGGATGGTAAGATTGACGGGGAGATAGACAATAGGTTAGCGAAGGCATATAGTGCTTTTGGAAAACTCCATAAAAGAGTATGGCGTAATAAACACTTGAAGAAAAGTACCAAGATCAGTGTTTACAGAGCCATTGTGCTGTCTACTCTTTTATATGGTTCCGAATCATGGGTCATCTACCGCCACCACCTGCGTCTCCTAGAACGCTTCCATCAACGCTGCCTCCGTACAATCCTAAACATCCACTGGTCAGATTATGTGACCAATACATCTGTTCTTGAACAGGCAGCAATTACAAGTATTGAGGCCATGTTACTGAGAACGCAACTGCGTTGGGCAGGGCACGTCTCCAGGATGAAGGACCACCGCCTCCCTAAGATCCTGCTTTATGGTGAACTTGCCACCGGCTGCCGCAAGAGAGGAGCTCCGAAGAAAAGATACAAGGACTCCCTGAAGCAACAACTCAGCCTCGGGCATATTGACCACCATAACTGGTCCACTCTGGCCTCCAATCGGGAGGCCTGGAGACACACCATTTATAACGCTGCTGATGCTTTTGAGAAAGCACGCAGGATCACCCTTGAGGAGAAAAGACAACGCAGAAAGAATCGTGCCTTGCAGAATATACCATCTAAGGAGTCTTTCTGCTGTGTCTTTTGCAACCAGACTTGCCTCTCTCGTATTGGCCTTTTTAGCCACCAACGCGCTTGCAAGAAAAGTGGGTAGAGCCCTTCCCAAATCTTCGTTCGCGAAGCCTAGCCATGATGATGTAAACATATGTAATACTTCAGGTGTATGCTTAAGAGGTTTTGCAAAGCAGAGAATAAATTACTTGGGCGATTACTCAAGTTGTTGTGGACATAGGATTAGTCTTCTCTTCTTTTCTGGTAGTTTCAATTCATTTCTAACTCCTGCCTGTGAAGAAAGAAGCCAGCTCTTAGAGATGTGCTGTCTGCTGTGATATTTGAATTATAATACATATATTAAAACTGGTAGCTTTGTGTATCATTTGCATCTTTTATAAATTGCATCTTTTCTGTAAATTGAAATCTTTTCTTGGATCTTTTTTTGTGAAGAAAACTGCTTGGTCTCTTTTTGAATGCTTAAAAAAATTCATGCTGTTAAAAATTTCTGATTTAGATGAGATTTTGGTAAACCTCTCCATACACAGGCACTCTAGAATGAAAGGGTCTAGTACATGTGTCCAACCTTGCTTTAAGCAATAGCATTACACTTATGACTGAGATCAGAAGAACACATGGGTTTTATATGGCTGTAATTATCCCACTGCAGAAATTAATTATGGATGAAAGTTAGATGTCCTCTGAAGTAGACAAGAATCTTTAAATATGAGATACTTCATTTTCACATTGATGCCATTTCAGATAACTTCATCCACAGAAAAACCCCCAAACCCACTGTCTCTTAGGAATTGTCACCTATGACAGCATTGGTAGTTCCCCAATCCAGGAAGAAGTGGGCTGCAACTCTTTGGATGGTGTGGATATTTGCATTTGAAATGCTTAATTTTCCTCAATAATAAAACCAGTCAAACAAAACCAGAGTGGTTTTGACAATATTTGATGAAATAGGGTCACATGAATGCATCTCTTTTACTAACTCTATAGAAGCAGTAATATAGGAGGGGGTTAGGTATTATAAATGAATATTAGCCACTTTAAAAATTAGCTAGCTCCAGAAACCTTTAAGTATAGAAATAGGTATGCTTCCTCTGTTTTTTTTAATTTAATAATACTTTTAAGTTACCCTTACTATGGTACAGGAAAATGGTGTTTTTATTTCAATAATAATTGTTGAAAATTAAAACAATACCCAGCTGCATAGAGTTAACCTGTTGCTAACCACTGATTTCATGAGTTCACAAGGTGTTACACAATAACTGGGGAAAATAAATTTATCTTCAGTTTTGAAAGTGTTGTCTGTTGTTTAGCCTTCTCTTTCATCTTTGAAATGTCAAGTCTCAAACCACTTTTTACTGAGGCATTTTTGCTGGACAGTGGGTCCTCATTTGACTCACTCCACATCCCTCTTATTTCAATTGAGCTGTAGCCAAAAGTAGAAGATAACTTTAAAACACATCCTTATTACTGATCTAGTGTATTTTCACAGAGTAAAAGGAGTAATTGGTTTTCTTCATGAATTTTATAGGTGACTTTAGAGCTAAAATCGGCTATTCTTAATATCACCTGTAAGATTTTATAGTTCAGTGTTGTGGCTGATTTAACTTTAAAGGGAAAAAAAATTAATGTGAAGCTCTAATCCTAACTTGTTTTTCCCAAGGCTTACATAACATTACAAAAAACAGAGTTGCTTACAAACTGGCTTGCAAGTGATCACTGACTTTACAAACAATTAACAGTAAGGTTGTCTTTATGTCATAGTTTCCTTTCATAAATCATATATGGTAAATTATTTTTTCTGTTTGCTTTTTACTGGTAGTATTTCTCATGTACCTACTGTATAACTTTGCTCACAGAAGTAGTTTCATAAAAACCACATTTCACTTTAGTGGAGAAATATAGCATGTTATTCCAATACACATAAAACATATTAGTGACAATATAATAAAGGATGCTCCATCTAGGAGCCAGTCCCTAGGGTGGTGGAGAGGTTTCAGTAAGGGCATGACTGCTATTACTGAGCTGACTTACACCTTGGGGTTTTGAACCAAGGATTTGCACAAGATTATTTGCTTATGCGGGTACCTAATGGCTTACAAGTTTACGCTGGAGGTGTTGGGGTAAGGTAGAGTTGTGTAAAAAGGCCTCTTTGATGGTGAACTCAGCATGTCCATTCTTTAAGTGACATCTTTAAGTGTCCAGATTTAAGTGAAAATTCTGTCGGTTTGTAAGCTGACCTGCATGGAGTGGTTGGTTTATGCATATACATATTTGCACAGTTCAGGTAGGTGAGTGGTAATTGTCATGGATAGGTCTAAGTCACTGTGAAGAAGTTTTGTAAAGAGATTGTAGGCTATTTTCTTTTGGCATCAGTCACGTACCTTTGATCTACAAGTGGACTGCTGTAATTGTGATATCATGAAGCTTAAAAAACAGCAAAGGATTAGGAAACCTATATATTGACTTGCACGTTCAATCAACTTGCATATGATCTCAGCAGGAAATTCAAAACAAAAGCTAATTTATGGAAAAATATGGAGTTCTAATCACAGTTTAGCTCCATGGGGTTCCAAATAACACACTACAATCTCTACATGCAGATGCTTTCATCTTACATTTCAGATTTGGTGACATTCCAAAAGTTCTTATCAAACCTTATTATCATCTTTTATTAAAGCTTATTACATTTCTCCTTATTGCATGTTTACTGTAATATTCAGTCATTCTTAATATGGAATAAAAAAGCTTTGATCTTTTTTAGCCAGTCATGAGATGGAAATATGCAACACAAGTGTTTCGCTATATACTATAAAATCCCAGCTCAGTGTGTCCTTTGAACATTGCATTAATTGGCTCCTGTTTTCTTTCTCCTTTGGTTCATAAATTTTTTCATCAGACGGCACTTCTCTGTGCCATCAACATGCAAATAGGTTATGCATGATCATATAGTGCCACTTAATTATTATTATATCCCAAAGAGATTTATAAGATTTTTTGTTGGGTTTGGGGTGTTTGGTTCTTTTGTAATAAATAAGGCTTTTGAACTGTAAAAATGGTTGGATGATTCATCGATGCTCTTGCCTAAGAAAAGTGTTTCCAGCAAATTTTGAGACATGACATTTTCGTTGCATTTCTTAACACTATTGTGTTATGAGGGCTGTGATCTAAAGGATGAAGCAAGACTTCTTGTTGGAGTCTTGTGGGAAAAAACTAAAATAGATAAGGACAAACCTGAGCCTCAGCTGTTTTCCAGAAAGCAACTTTAAGGATGAAAAAGAAGGAGTCAAAGATTGAGAAGGAATAAGGTAAGGAAATGCCTGAAGGAATACAGAAAAGTTATTGGCCTGCAGTCTTACACTTGAGAAGTGTAAATCAGGGGCATTTTTTTCTCCCCCACAGTACTTGAAAACAAAATAATTTATTATGACTTTATTAGATAGAAACCCAAAATTTACAGAATGTTTTCATGCTTTTGTGCGAACTAAAGGAGACAGAACAGCCCTTGTCTCAAAAGAGTCAGCAATCTAATTTGCACTTCCCCATCATCTCTTCGCCTGTAATGATTTTTCACCATCTTGTTAGACTGTAAACAACATTAGCTGAAAAAAAACAAGCTATATTCAGGAGAAAGCCCAGGATAATACTAAAGACTATTTAGGTAACACTGAAGACTATTACAAAATGGGGTAGATTGGCTGTTCATCAGAATAAATGGACAAATCTGAAAAAAGACATACCAGATACATCTTACTTAAATAAGAGGCTACTGAATAATGATCTTTGTTTCTGTTTTAAGAAATCTGGATTCTCCCTTAAGCTTTGAATGTGCCTCACATAATGCAGTTGACAGAATTAGACCATTGTTACATAACAGGCCGACAGGCTTGACAACTGAAATGAGACATATAGCTGTACAAGTTTTCAGAGGAATAAATGTTCCATTTTTGGGTGAATGTAGTAAAAATATTTACTCCAAGACCACCACACATCTTTCTTAACAGTTCAAATGCAACACTACTTTAAAATGGCATGTACTCATCTTTGATTAGTGGTCAAAGAGAGTAAGTTTATCCATAGTAGGTAGCTGATATATCTTTGTTGCTGTATTTTTTCTAGGCAAATTTTTGTGATGTATTTTGCAAATTCTTTGTTAAAAGGTTTCAAGAGAAAATGAGAAGTAGACTAGAAAGGTTGGATTTTTTTGCAGATGAAATAGTAAAATCAATAGACCCATTCAACTGTTCAGGATAAAAGGGAAAAGACCACACTTTTTCAGTTACTGTATTGATCTTGATAGGTATTACTAAGTTTTTCATATAATGCTATACTGAAATGTTTTACATGCAGAGTATATGTTCAGCAACTTTTATATGATGCTACCGGTGACTGATTTTTTTAAGATGCTCAAAGCACGTACTTTAAAGTTATTTTAAATTCAAAAATAACAGGCTTTTCATTGATTTGAGAAAAACAGTAATAAATAAAGAACCTGTCTTTGTAACTTTTAATTCACTTTATTTAAAATTTTAATTAACTATTTTTAATTCACTATTTGATCTGCAGCAACATCCAAGGTATCCTATTATCTGAGAAAAAAGCAAATGAATGCAAATCACTGACAGTTCATTTGCACATCTTGTGGTCCACTTCAGGTCCTTCAGAATAAAATAGGTTTAGATTCTAATTATGGCTTCAAGAAAAATATATGGAAGATAATTTTAAAAACCACTTCAGTGTTCAAATATTTCATTTTAAAATGTATTGCCAGCAGGGAGATGAACTAGAAGATAATCCTTCAACAAGATTGAGCAATAATTGCAATTTGCTTAGTTTAAATTATAATCTTTTTGCCTTGCTTTAAATATAAGTTATATTCACTTTGCCTTGTATGCAAGTGTGCATATATATTATTCTATTAATTCCAGGGAAGCAATTTTATAAATTATGGTTTGAAAGCACCAGCAGCCAGAAGTATGTAGCAGTGGCAGTCCTGGAAGATGAGTTTAATATCTTACCAAGGAGCTCATCTTCAAGCACAGCTTCATTAATAATAAGACTTGATTACCATACCTTGTAGAACACATGGGAGAAGGGGAGAAGGATCACCAACATCATTCAGTTCCTCTTGCCAACTTTCCCCACTGTGTTGAGTTCTTTATGTTTGTAGAACATACACCATAGGCATTATCTTCAGAGGTCTTGGGGAGATGCTTGCTGTTAGGGGTAGCCAGTGGTTTTTCTTTCTGCTGTCTAGTGTTAATTTTTCATCTGTTGTTATTCTAAGAAAAGCAACACTGGAAGCACGTTTCCCAATTCAGGCAACTCTGTTTCTTCTTCTTTCTGCTTAAAAGAATCCTCCTACCTGTGAATTCTTCTTCCCCTGACACACCCTGTGTCACCTTTAGAATTCTTTCCTGGAAAAGCAAGTTTACCAGATGCATAATGGAAGCTGTTGAATTGCTGGCACTTGTGACTGGTACTTCAGAGGGTTACCCTCTCCACTTACTGTAGGACTACTTCTGTGAATAAAGCCTCTGCTTGTATGTGTACGGTTTTGGTTGTGCATCCTTATCATCTGCATCTGGTAAGCTTTCACCTGCACAGCTCACAGTGTGTTTGCTATGCCCTTTGTTTTTCATGTGAACCTATTTGTCATTTATAGTACTTCAGAAAAAAATGTGGCTGATCCTGATGAGTTATGATAGAGACACCCTTGAATTTTGACCAGAACAATAAGTATCTCTGGCTTTTACTTTATATTGCTATCCTTTTATACAAAGAAAAAAGTATTCTTCCTTTCTGATAGCAATCATAAACCCCATCATAGTGTGTGTATTCACATCTGAGTCCAAACTTTGTTATCCGTTCAGAGCTACATCCTGGATACTGGATCATTCTAACACCTGTCTATTTTCTTTACTATCTATCTGTCTATATCCTTTTACCACTGTTAAAAAAATGTAAAAGAAGGGGGAAAAAATTCAGACAAGTCCAGTTCTTGCTAAACAGAGAAACAGCTACATAAATTGGTTTTCTGTTACAATTCTTTTTTGTGCCTCTCATAACTTTGGCAGAAGAGAACTTTGAGATAGTGAGCAAGGCAACAAAGGGAAGGCACTCCCCAGTCAAATGCGGCAGGTAGTTGTCAGCTCTCACAGTTCTAGTTCTGCCACATAGTTACATAAATTATCCATTTCTCTTACTAATAGAGACTGATTTCATTTTGGATGCTGAAGAATGGAAGAGGGTTTTGAAGTGATAATACAGTGTGTTTGCTCAAGAACAAGTTCCTTGTAAAGGGAATGCATAAAGCACAGAAATACTAGCTTGAGAAAGGAGCATGCACAATAAATGGGATGGCAATGATGAAAGAATGAAAAAGCCTGATAGCCTGCAACTTCTTCCTGAAGCAGATTATTGCAAAATGTTTTACACAGTGTAAACTGGTCATATTTTTTTCAAGTGTTTGCTGTGAAATATATTCTTAGTTGCTATTTTAATTATTGAGTGGACATGAAGGTTTTGTAGACTGGTTACAAACCAAAATAACTAGACCTCAATTACACAGTGAAAGACAAGATCAACCAAGCTTGAAAAAGCAGTTTAACATGGTTCAGAAACCCTTCAGTGAACTCTGTGGTGACAGGTGGTAAGATTGCCCAATAGCCTGCAACAAATGATAGCATGTTTATGTTAGCATCAAGGCTATTGTAGGTATAAATGCACTCCTTTAATCTGAGCTCTGAATTTTTGAATATCACAGTCCATTTGGCATGGAAGCGGGGGGGGGACCACAGGGGGCAAAAGCCCAGCTATTAATTTGTTACTGCTTTTATGTTTGAGATCTGTTCTGGTCAATTTAGCCATATCCACCAGCACCTCCCAGACACAGACACTGGTGCTGTGTTCATGCCAAGAGCAGCCCAGATCCTAGGGAGCTTCCCTGTCTCTGATACATCTTCTTCTCACTCTGTTAGAGAGAATGGACTCCTCACCATTTAAACTGTCGCCACATTCTAAAGGCTGGCTATGCGGATAATTTGTCCAGTAGCAGTACAAGTACCACCTTAAACAACTCAGTCTCAAGGTAAATGCTCTCGTAGCTTCAGCAAATGAAGATCTCTTGGTACCTAGAGATTACTTTGCAGAATAGATACGGGGACTGAAACAGCAGACTAGGAAAAAGATCCTAGGAGATCATAGAACAGTTAAAGATGGAAAAGACCTTTAAGATCATATCCAGCTGTCAACCCAGCACCACCATAACGTCCTCAAGAGCTGTGTCCACAGTTTATTGAACACTTTTGGGGATGGTGACTCCACTACTCTGGACAGTTTGTTCCAATGCTTTACAACGCTTGCCATGAAAAAAATTTTCCTAATACTTAATCTAAACCTCTCCTGGCATGATTTGAGGCCATTTGCTCTCAACCTGTTAATTGTTACCTGGGAGAAGAAACTGATACCCACCTCACTACAACCTGTTTTCAGGTAGCTGTAGAGAGCAAGAACGTTTCCCCTCAGCCATGACTGACCACCAGCTTGATGTTATTCCATTCACCACCATTCTCTGGGCCTGGCCATCCAATTAGTTTTTAACCCAGCAAAGAGTACCCTCGCCCATACCTTGGGAAGCCAGTTTCTCCAGGAGAATGCTGTGGAAAATGGTGACAAAGGCTTTACTAAAGTCGCAGTAGATGACATCCACAGCCTTTTCCTCATCCACTAAACGGGTCACTTTGTCCTAGAAGGAGATCGGGTTGGTCAAGCAGGACCTGCTTTTCCTAAACCCATGCTGTCAGGGCCTGATCCCCTGGTCGTCCTGTATGTGTTCCATGATGGCACTCAAGATGATCTACTCCATGACCTTCCCAGCACTGAGGTCAGGCTGACAGGCTTGTAGTTCCCTGGGTCCTGTTTTTGACCCCTCTTGTAGATGGGCATCACATTTGCCAACTTCCAGTCACCTGGGACCTCCCTGATTTACCAGGACTGCTGGTAAATTATTAAAGGTGGCTTGGAGACCTCCTCTCTCATCTCCCTCAGTCCTCTTGGGTGAATCCCATCAAGCCCTATGGACTTGTGTGTATCTGAGTTGCATAGCAACTGACCATTTCCCCTTGGATTGTGGGAGCTTCGTTCTGCTCTGTTTCTCTGTCTTCCAGCTCTGGGGGCTGGATACCTTGATGACAACTGGACTTGTTATTAATGACTGAGACAAAGAAGGCATTAATTACCTAAGCCTTTTCCTCATCTTTTGTCACTGTGTTTATCCAACAAAGGATGGAGGTTCTCCTTGGCCCTCCTTTTCTTTGCTGAGTGTTTGCAAAAACAGTTTTTGTTGTCTTTTACAGCAGTGCCACATTAAGTTCTAGATGGGATTTGGCTTTTATAATTTTCTCCCTGCATGGTGTCAGAACATCCTTGTAGTCTTCCTGAGATGCTGGCACTTTTTTCCAGAGATGATAAACCCTCTTTTTCACACTGAGTTCCATCTAAAGCTCTCTGTTCACACAGGCCTTCCTCTTCCCTGCCAGCTCATCTTTTGGCACATGGGAACAGCCTGCTCCTGCACCTTGAAGATTTCCTTCTTTAAAGCACATCCAGCCTTCCTGGACTCCTTTGCCCCAGATGTCATCATCTGTTCTTCTGTTCATCTGTTCCACAATGGGAACAATCATCCCAGTCTTGGTACAAGTAAAAGGAGGCTTTTGTTAGGGTTTGTGGACACATTTGGAATTGTGATAACCCGTCTTCTCTCTCATCCCCTGAGGATTCATCCATGCTTGCACCTGTGGGTTATTTGGATTGAGTAGTTGTGATCCATGACCACAGCCATCACAATCTGCATGCCTTCTGGTTAGAGGCATCTGGCATTCTCAGACAAGTCCTTGCTGGCATCAAAGTTATACCAGTATTGAAAGTCATTCCAGTGCTGGCAGCTTCTTAGATTTGGCAGACTGAGAATTAGTAACTCCAGGAAGGGTCTCTTGACTTCATTGTCATTCTGTGACACCAAATAAATGCAAGTTCAGTGGGAATAAACCAGACCTGACAGGCAATATTTAATCCAAAAATCAAGAAACTGTCTTACATTAGATTTGGGACTAAAATAGCAGCAGGAAATAGAGAAATGTGTTTTGCTTCATATGCTTTTGCTTTAATTTTGCTTCATATATCAAATTCATTATAGAAAGGAATAAACCTGCTATTTCTCTGAACACAATAGAAACAGAGGAGGGGATTGAACTCTTACATCCCCATCCCAAAGGTGGAAGAAAGCCTTCATCCTTTTCTAGATCAGAGGAAATCAAACAAACATACACCACTGCAGTCTGCCTGCATCAGTCTCCCTTTGGAAATTCAGAACTAGTTCATACCATTTGACTTGAAAGTCTCAGACACCCTGCTGCGATACCAGTACCAAGTGCTGCTTGTCAGATTCATGGTGACATCAAGAATTTTTATCAGGGGCCTCGCTGTCCTTATAAAACTGATAAGGACTTAAAGTTTGCTTTTATATTGATGGCTGGCTAAGAGGAGACCAATTCTGATTGACAAAATAGTGCCTGAATTTGTCTGAAATTTACCCATGTTCCTAAAGTTCCCCATGTCTAAAGAAATTCTGTGTTGTATTTTGACACTTTATCAACAAGCCTGTTTCTTTCATATTTTTCTCATATATTTGTACTGAAAGGAGAATTCTCTAAATGCCATAGCACTATCTCACTGAGATTAGATAGTTGAATTATTTAGTGTAGTAGTACACACTGTAAGTTTTAGGATGTCATTGGAATTGTCTAGCAACATTTTTTGTCTGCTTAGAAAATATTCCTCTATTCACAATCTGTGAAACAGCTGCATGTATCCATCTGTTCATTTTCATTAAACATTGTTTATTGAACTTTTTGCTAGTTCGTTGTCGAAGTTGAGAGAGGAATAGTATTTTTGAGGGACACAGCTAATACTCACTATGTTTGACAGTAAACTACAATAGGACTCACATCAGTAAAAACACAAAGAAAAGGTAATTGTCACTTACCTTGTAGTAGCTATGGTTCTGTGAGATATAATCAATATAGATCCCACAGTCTTTGCCTTTGAAGACTTCGAATTCCAGCTGTTTTGAATTATGAGGGAATGGCTGAAAGGTCATTTCGGAGCTTCCCCTTCTGATCTTCCAGTGGACCGTGAAGAGGCACAGGGCATGTACATAGTACCAGCAGATGTTAATGACATTCTAAGCTCATGTGTTCGGAAGGGATGCACTTCTAGAGCTACAAAATTAATGTCATTTTCTTTTTCTTCCTCCTGAAGAATTATTAAAAGGAGTAAGAAGACAACAAAATTAAGAGAGGTGATTTAGACCTCCAGACTGAAAATAAGAAATGTACTGGTTTTAAATCATGAAATACTTAGCTATTTGTGGACTTTCATTGCTGCCAGGGAAACAAACTAGCATAACATATAGTAGAGTTTGACCCTAGAGATTTTGTTGAAATATATTAAAACAAATACAGTCATTAGATTATTCTTAAATAAAGATTAGATGATTCATAAATAAAGATTTCAGCTGAGGTAGGGTCAAAATAAAAATGGCTAATTCTAGTGATGTGCCAAAAATGGTGATGGTCAGATTTATGTTTTAAAAAAAGATGAGAGGGGAAAAAAGAAAGAAGTTTTTAGGGTCAAGGAACATTCTACATTATCAGACTTTGACAGGCAATTTAAGGTCTGAGAAGGAAGAGTAATAGTAGAGTCAGAGACTCGGAACAAAGAGAATATGTCATCTGTAGTGAGGATTTCAGTCTCTGAAGTATTCAGTAATAGGTCTTTAGTTGCATTCTGGTTTTTTGTTTTGTTCAAGGTAAGGGGGAGGGTTTAAGACAAAGACCTAGCAGACAGGATCTTAATTCTGCAGTTTTTGCTGTCTGCCTGATGAAACTTCCACTAATGCCTGTTCATCTTAAGTAGTTGCCATGGTCAATACAGAGAGATCAGAAGATCAGAGATGAAACCAAAAGGGAAGAAGAATTTTTTGTCATTTGGATAGAAGAAATTAATAACATTTACTATAGCAGTGATCTGCTTCAGAGACAGAAGGAGCAGGAGCAACAAAATATAGTGAATTATCTTCCTTATATTTTACACTAAGAGTTAAAGTACATGATTAGTGATTTTTTCCAGTGTATTTTTATTCCCTATTAGCACTGAAAGAACTGCTGTCATAGAATGAGCAAACTCATTATACCAAATGCAAAATAATTACAATAAAATTTATTTTGGTGGTATTATAGAGACATTGGAAGAGAATTAAATAATCCACAGATAGCAGAAAATCGCATATGTTGTGTGTATCACAGTATAGCTTTCAAGTGATTTGTTTTTTCATATATTTGCTCTAAAAGTTTAGATGTGGGGTTCATTCCTTAATCCCTGCTGATATCAAGGTCCCTAAAATTCCCCTAACACCATGGCAAGTTGACTCTGTCTTTCCTAATTGACTAAAGCTAAACTTTTTAACATGATCTCACCTTTTCTAATAAATGTGGTTGTGTGGTATTAAGTAGTTCAGGAACTTAGCTTATCCTTATCAGAGCAAAGTACCCCAGTGTCTGGCTCTGCTCATGGTCTTGGCCTTGTTCTGTAGACTAATGTGAGGAATGAGCATGTAACTGGAGGTTGTGCAGGGTGTTGTTGACAACATGAAGTGTTCGTGTTTAGGTAAGCCCTGCAACACCCACAGCACCTTCCTTCCTTTCTTCCTGCGTTTTTTCTTTTTCCTTTCTAGCTAACCAGGATGGATCTGTCTGCTGGGGAAATAATTTATTTTAGTAGGTCATTTAGGAGCTCATTTAAATGATTTGTCTCTTCAGAATGATCAAAAATGAAAAAAGAGAAAAGAACATAATTACTGCCTATCCTTTTGAACATTGATTTGGGACCGGTAAAAGGCTCAAAATGAGGCTGGTGAGCTTTCTGTCAACTGCGTTCACCGAAAGCACTGTATCATTAAAGGACAGTGGTAGTAATTGCTTAGTGCCACTGCTAAGTTGAACTATTAGTCTGCAAATGCTTGTTCATGTAATTTAATTTTTTAATGTATGAGTTGGTATTCCAGTGCAAAGCATGAAAAGTCATTATTTGTGCTATTTGTCATCATGGTTAAAAGCATCAAATAACCTGTGTCCTCTGCCACCAGCAATGCATCTATTTGGCCTCAACTGGCAGTTGCAGCAAACTGAAAATGATACATTTGAGAATGGAAAAGTGAATCCTGATACTGTGCCAACACATCCTGTAACAGTACCTGCTGGAGAAAATGGTAAGAGAAACAGGCACCAATCTTTTTCCTTCTTTCGGAACATTTCCTTTCTTTTATGTCTTACTTATATCACCAGACTTTAACAGTTTTCCTCCAAAACTCTGTGTATTTCATTTGTAAGTAATAGTAATTTTAAATCAATAAACAGGAGCGCAAGTTTCTCCTACCTAGCACGTGAAGGGGGTCATGGATCCTGAGCAATAATGTTGATCTTACTAGGAAAGCTAGCTGTCAACCAAAATTTCTCAGAGGAATTTACATGTCGTATTTCATGAGGATAGAAAAGCTCTCATCATATCCAGAGAAGCAGAACTTCCGCTTACTCTAAAATATTTGATAACACAATGGTTGTTGTGGGGTCCTCAGAGATAGCAGGATGGTGCTGAGCCTGGCTTGCACCATCCTGCCTTAGAGGCCAGCAGGGCTGGGGTCTTGTGTTATAGAAAGGGCCACAACAAAGCCAGGGAGCTCAAGGTGACAGGTCACACTGTTTCATAAGGGGGACCTGATACCAAGATTCAGTCTTTGGGAGTTCCAACAAGGTCAGTATAGTTTTCAGGCAAAATATTATGTTTGTGTGTGTTACCCCTGTCATAATCTCTTTTTCTGAAGAGTTTGCTCCAGAAAAGGCACTTCAGGAAGATTTTGCATATTTTCAAATCTTCTCTCTTAGCTGTGTTTAGAAGGCAACTCATGATGAAGGAGCTACATATGGCATGATGTCCTCACTATGGAATAGCTTGGATTTTTCTCTACGGAAGATGATGTTTTCTTCTCTTTTTTTTTTTTTTTTAATTTCTCTCTGAAATTTAATAGGTCAGGTGTAATATGTTCATTTGTTTTCTCAAAGGCTCTAGCATGTAATGTTGAGTCTTAATCATCCAACCAATCTATAAAGTAAGAAACAAACTTTCTTAATTTTGTTGTAGGAGCCTTTAAAATACAAACCACATAAAGGGATTATTTTTTATCGACCTTTTTCCATGTTGCCCTTTAAGATTCTCAAAACATTTAAGAGCTTGTGCACTTCTGGCTAACAGAGGCTTCAAAATCAATAGGTTTTGAATGGAAAACTTGATTTAAATGGTTGATGAATGCAGTGTTTGCTTCATTACACAAAAATCCATTTTCCCATTCACAAGGTACAGCTGACCTTACCACTGAGAAGGAGGAAGCCTCTGCCTGCAGCTGACATCTTGAAAATATTTCAAGTTATCACAGCTCCAAGTTATAGAAAAGATACAGCTCAGTTCACTCTTTTTGTCATCTTTGTAAGCCTATGAAACTTCTCTAGTAGGACTTTTTCTTCTTTCGTTTCTTTACCCTACTGTTTTTGTCTTGAAGTTTGATAGTCGTTATCTCTTTCTGTGTTCTTGTTTTGAATGAATAGCAAAAAGCTGCTCAATGGTTATTGAATACTGATGCTGCAGTGACAGCTTATCATCCTGTTGTCTTCTGCCCTCCATTGCCAGTATACTTTCTTGTATTAAATATATTGATTTTTTAAAATATTTTATAAATACTAATTGTCCTTTTTCCCTTGATAATTTTTAATTTTTTTTGCAAACTAAAACCAGTTATACGCTGCCTCCAAAATAAAAGGAAATAATGAGTATATCAAATCCCATTTTTCCTTCCTTATGTCCCTAAATACTATGCAAGAGAACAGGGTTCATTCTATCCACTGTTAAAATGCTGTCCTCTGCGGAATATGTTAAGCGGTCATTTATCAGCATACATCAATAGTAAACAACAGATAGACCAGAGAATACACATTTTAAACCACAAAAGAAGGACTGGTTAGGCAAACAGGAAAGTGTGATGACTAGATGTGAAATTTAAGGAGCGGGGGCCCCATGCTATCATACCTGGTACTGAAAACTGTAAGGACAAAGCAGTGCAGCCTTGATTTGGATACTTTGACAGCTGAACAACTTCCGGTACCACCCCTCTTTAGTGCCCTGGTAATATCCTGATACTCTGATTTAGACTTGAGAAATTCCAACCACCCTCACAATAAATGTGAATGAACATGATATTTCATGTTTTGCATTAAAGCTGTGCATAAGAACTCTTACTGTTTAGAAAGTGAAAACATGATGATGACACTGCAAAGATCTTTCTTATGCTCACTGAGATACAACAGGGAACAAAGAATAATTAGTGCCCTAACCTTGGGAGTGCAAACAGACAGCGACTATTTTGAGAGAGGTGGTGGGGTGCTAAAGGGGCATGTGGCTATAGGGTAAAACTACCTCTTTTTTGGTGAAGAAAGTGGGAGTCCATAGGAATATTGTCTGCTAAGTTTTGAACCCCAATAATAGGCATTCCTGGCAAGTTGGTCAAAACGTTTGATAAACTCCAACTTCCTAAGCTCTCTAGTTCATGTTTCAGTAGTACAAGTCAGTTGTTTTTCATGTGAAATGTAGAAATAGGGGAAGCAGCAGATCAATACTACAAACAAGTGTTTATTGTTTAGTGATTACCAGTCATCAGTGTGTGAATTTATACAATACAATATGCTTAAATTTGAAGCAAGAGGTAAAAAACAAATGCTTAAATAAACTGAAATAGTGAGTACAGATCCATCTTCTAGAATAACATATGAATATTATGAAAGGTAAAGTCCAAAGTTAGAAAAGCATCAGACTCATCCTTGAAAGTGTAAAAAAATGATTTCTGCAAGGTCAGATATTTCACTGACTCTTCTCAGCAGAACTCTGATCAGTGTGACAATGCAGTGAGACATTTTCAGTGACTGCAATGTGTTGTGACACAGCTCTGATGATAATAATACAAGCCCCCACTTAAGGCCTCTCAGCAGTGCTTCTGTACCTGTTTAATTCAACAGCAGTCGTGGTTCATCTTGGATGCACAAAAAGTGGTGAGGATCAATCTGTGACCTCACCTGGCATTTCAGATTTTAATCTATTTTTTTTTACAGTCTAAATGTTTGCAAAAAGGTTGTGTCAGTTTGTTCCATCAAATGATGAATAATGTAGAATTTGAACATAAAAGACAGGGCAGTATTGTCAGTTCTTCAGAACACTTGTATACAAACAAGTCAGCATCACATTCAGATGGATTTAGTTCAATTTTTGTAATAGGCTAGCTGCTGAAAAAAAAACGTAAATTGGTAAAAACACAGCAAACTCTAAGACTATAACAGCAGTCCTATTTTTCTTTATATTTCTTCACTCAAGTCTCACCTTGATGTACCAGCTGCTTAAATATGTCATTACTTACTCCAGAGTTGGCATATATTGGTAAGCAAGTTCTTACACCCATCTTTGCACCTTAGTCAGTTTTGACAGCACTGATTCCATTGTGTTCAAGTAGGCTTTGACCCTGGCACAAACTTCCAAGACTGCCTGTGTCCAGCTCCACAGCTTGGAGTTGGTGCCTGAACATCAGACCTGAGTTTTTGGCCTCAAACAGTCTTTCTGCAAACTCACCTAAACTATCCCACATTTTAAAGCTGGGTGGTGACGGTTTGTGCAAAACACTTATTAAGTGCATCATTCATAGTAATTCTGTTTCCTACAAATCTAGCAAATAGAAGACTCTTTAACAACCAAAACCACAATTTTTTTTGCTGTTTTCTGGACCTAGCTACTTGAACAAAAAGTTTGTTGGGGGTATCTAAAGTTCATGACTCATTTTCCCTCTTCAATGCCACAACCAGTAGTCCAGTTTTTCAGTGTTAGCATTTGACACCATGTGTCTTTTGCATGTTAGCATCTTCTTTGCTTGTTATGGGCATTTCCAAACCATCATCCCTGACCTCCTAAGCCTAACTGAGAGTTGCACAAATGCTTTATAGAGAAAAATCATTAATGCATTCAGTGCTATGTTCTTACTCATAGTGATTGGACTGCAAGATAAATACATATTCATAATATAAAAAGTAGTGAAAGTACCAGCCATTGACATGATAGTATACAGATTTTTCAGGAAACAGTAAGGACATGGAGGTAGATAAGGAGGTGATAACAAGCCTGAGACTAAGGCTAGGGAGTGCAGAGAATGTAGGCATTATGGCATAAGAACATAGGCGCAGTGGAGCAAGAAATATTGCCTTTTGTGGGGGGGAACACAAAATGAAAAGTAGGGAACTAGAGCTGTCGATTTTGTTAGCATTGTATAAATGCTCTGATATTTAATATGGTAAACATTGTACGTTAGTTCTCTTGACTGCTCATGTTTATGTATCTATTATTCTTAAAATCTGTATACTGCATTTCCCTTTATCTTAATTTTTTTTTTAGTGTGAGACTTTATTCTGGAAAACTCCTGTTAAAATACCTGGGGGGAAAAAAAGAATAGTTTATTGTAGATCCTGAACTGTCCCCGTAATGCTCACCCTTAGGGATGCTACAGCATTTTTAATTGGTAGGTATTTGTGGTATCTTTGCCTGTTTATTCCAAATCAAAGAATTCCTGGGATCTTATATTGAGAAACATTGTCAGGTAACACTTTTTCTGAGGTGATTCTAAATATTTGAAGGTTTATATGAAGAATGATTGAAAGCCAGAAAGGAACACTAATTTTTTATCTCCTTATTATTCTAATCTGTCAGGAAAATTAGGGGGATTTGCACAAGAAAACAACACTATAGATTCTGGAGAACTTGATATAGGCCGAAGAGCAATACAAGAAGTTCCCCCGGGAATCTTTTGGAGATCACAACTCTTCATTGATCAGCCACAATTCCTAAAATTCAATATATCCCTTCAGAAAGATGCATTGATTGGAGTATATGGTCGAAAAGGCTTGCCACCTTCACACACTCAGGTGAGAACTGCTTGCTTTAAAAGTAGGACACATTATTGAAAACTGTGAGTTTTTATCTTTTATATATTTTTCCTCTCTTTCGATTACATCCTTTTCCATTTTCATGATTTTATTTTTACTTTTTATACTTTATTGATCTCATGTGATGTCCAGAACATTTGTAATACTCTAAGTGTTGGGATCCAAAATGGGGGTGGAGAGTGTTCTTATTTGTGAGCTGTTCTAATGCCTAATCAATAATGATGCTTCAGATACAGAGTTGTTTTATGCACAGTTTATGGGTACATTTTTCCTTCTGTGGTACATAGACATATCTTTAAAAACCTAAGCAAACTAATATAGCATCTATGGCCACACACGTGGTTGAGAGTGCCTGAGAAACAGCACATTAGCGAAATTTCCAAACAAGAAGACAAGCAAATACTACAGTTTTTACAGCTTGGTGTCTCACTAAATAAATACATAAAAGACAAAATATGTAATATGTGTCTACAAAGATACAGTGAACTGGGGTTGTAAAAGTGACACTAGGCATCTGGTGTCTTAAAACTTTGTTCTTAAGTGCCCCAGAGGATTTATTGTGTTCCACCCTTCAGAGGTTTTTAATGGCACTTTTTATTGCAGGTGGCCGCACCTTTGCCTACTAACAAAGAAACACTCTTTATCCATAGTTAGAGAAAAGTTAAAGTATAAAAGAATGAACAGTCTTCTGGATTGGCAGGAGAAAGGGAGAATCATTGCCTGAGATGGTACTTTAGAATCAATTCTATTCATATTTTATTTTAAAGATTTAAGACCTTCCAAGCTTAGATTTCTTTCAGTGCAATATTTATCCAAGTCCTGTCTCTGATCCGTTTTTCCACCTGAAAAGGTATTTCAGCTCATGCTCTTCTATTCCACTTGGAGCAACATCTTCCTGATTTATATTTTAAGTGTATGAATTGGCCCTGGACACAAATCTAAGTATAGCAACCTAATGGTATAATTGGATCAAAGCTTGACTGATTATGCCTGATACACAGTTGCAACAGCAGATTCAAAACTGCAAAATTAATATATTTTAATGCAATCCCATATTTTTTTAATTTTTGTTTTCATGCTACTGCGCTATTTAAATTTATTTTGGTTTTTTTCTTCAAGCATATTTTTTCAAAGATGCAGAACATAGAAATATATATAATTATTACACCTATTTAACAGTATCAAACCACAGAGGGTCAGCAAAGCATCTAAAATCACAGAATGTTACATTAACTTTATTTTTTAGTTTAGTTTCCATTAAATTACAAACACTTCACTGAATGCAGAAAGTACACTTATGTTTACTTAAAAAATTTGATCCTCATAAAAATGATTAAGTGGATTTTCTTCAGACCTTCACGTATGAACACCTACCCTCAGGCAGACAACAAGCACGAGAAAGTCTAGTGTAAAGAAAATTGATTCAGAAAGTTATCAGCCATTGGAAATAGGGGTTTGGAATACAAATGCCATCTCAATGATAAAAATAATAACAGGAGTTAGGGGAATACATGTGTGGCAAGAATGAATAAAACTGAAGAAGCTGATCTGGATTGTGCATTTATATGAGAAGTCATGCAAGTAGGCAGGTCTATAAAAACAAAGATCCTTACTTGATTCCTTATCCTGTTAAAAGGTTGAAAATTAAATAGGAGTATTCTTTATCCAAAAACACAGAAAGGGAGACTACTAAATCTGTTTACCATCACCTGTGTTACACAGATTACTGGTTCTTATTAATGTTTAAGTATGATACAACAAAAAGAATCATAGGCAAATTCTGCTACTGTATCTTCTGTAGTTTCTGTGACATTTTGGATATATTGTTCTCAGGATATAGGTCAAGCTCTCTTGTCCTATTTTTGCCTGGTATGTAATTACAGTATTTTTTACAAACCATTGACTGACACTTGATACATTGAAAAATTAGGCATGCTTACTTATCAGTGCCCTAGTGAACTTACAGGGCTGCTGAAGATTCCCAAGGGTTCAAGTTTATCAGAATGTTTATATGACCTTGAACCCAGTGATGTCTACTTAAGTACCTGAGATAAAGCACATATGTAATCTCCTAAAAAGACAGTTTCAGTGAAAGGTTATGGGTTTTTTGGTGACTGTGCTCCTGCTTCTGGGGCAAAAAAAATGGAGTAAAATATCTCTTAACAGTTTAGGCCTTTCTCCAACAAAGGGATAACACAGGACTTTGATGAAGACACAACTTGCATTGGTAAAATATGTATTTATACCAAAGTAGCTTACATGAACAAAATAATGTATTTAGGCAAAAAGACATCTAATGAAACAGAAAACTGAGGGGGCAGCAAGCATAAATCAATTTATTGCTTTCTTATTTCCCTTAACCCTTATGGCTTGTACTGACAAAAGTTCCTAACTGCAAGCCAGGCATAGCTAGCAGGGTCAGAATAACAGCTGATGCTGGGCTTCACTGCATCCTTCCATCAGGCAAGGCAGCTTACTCATATGGCTCCAAATGTCATAGGAACATAGTACAAAAACACGTGAATGTCTACGCTGAGTTTGATCAAAGGCCTGTCTAGCCCTGCATTCTGTCTGTGATGGTGGTCATATGTAGAGATTAACATGGCAGCATGACAGTACCGTAGTTATTCTTCCCACAATATGCTTTTGACCTCCAGAGTTTTAAGGCTGAAGGACTTTGCTGAGTCAAAGATGCTGTCTTTGTATTTTACAGCCTTAGATAGTTTCTTTTTTTCAGTGAGTTTGTGTGGTCACCTTTGAACCTATGGAAGCTTTTAGTATCTATGACATTTGCAGCAAAGCTTAACTACACATCTCACACTGTACTCCTAAGTGTGTTTTGAGACAGCCTCCTGGTAGTTTTTGTTCCTCTCACTGTTGCTAGTGTTTTGGAAGAGGCAGTGGAGAGTTTCTCGCATATTTCTTCTCCATGCCACCCTTTTTTTATAGATCGCTAGTGTCATGAGTTGTGTTTTTTCCAGTCTGCTTGCTCATAATTTTTATTAAAGGTGCTTCAATCCTTTGGTCATCCTTGGCCTTTTCTGAACTTTCTCCAGCTTTAAGGCAGCCTTTTTGAGGTGTGGAGACCAGAACAACTCAGAACATAACAGGTGTTTAACTATGACATTGTATGACAGTTTCATACAATGGCTTAATGATATCTGCTTTTTGCTTTTTTTTTTAATCATAGAACTGATATTTCTGTAATCTGTCTACCACAGGTCCAAGATCTCGTCTCAAAATGATAAAAATTGGCTCAGGGTCCATGTGGATGTGTAAAGCTAGGGTTGTTTCATGCGGACTTTGAAGAGTAGGATCTTACCCATATATATCACTTCATGTCTGCATCTCTTGAATGCTATTTGTGCTTATCTCCTAGTCACAGAGTGACAAGTGCTAATAACAAAATTTATGCAAATTAGCAACTGCTGCTTGTCTCTCAAGCATCAGTATTTGAATTTTCAGATCTTTTGTTAAACAATAAAAAAACTCATTATTACCTGCACTCTACTAGCATTTGTAAAGTTGCCTTATCACCTGTCCCCCTCCAATATCTTTGCTAATTTGCCCGTGATACCCAACATGCATAACCACACACCACAGTCTTCTTTAGCTCCTTCCTTTCTGCTTTGGTGTTTCTACCAATGTCTGCCTTCTCTCCATTGTCACCTTTGACTGTAATAAGAAACTTGCTTGTTACATTTACCATCTTGTTCTCCACTTCTCTCCTGTACCCTTTGCCTGTTTATCCACCTCTTTTTTGTACCCCGTTAAAACCTGACAGTGAGTAAGAAGAAACTGGAGTCAATACCTGTCCGTAACTGTGCCACCTCTGATGACAGTTATCCTACCAGTGGGAGGGACATAATGAAAGTATGATAGAAATGAGGCTGGGAGAGATCTCAAGAAATCTTAGTTTACACTCTTGTCTTGGAACAGGATGAATTGTATATAAAACATTCCTATCAGTTGCTTAGCACTTTATTATTAAATAATAAGAGAATGTAGCAAATTTAACTCTTGTTCTGTCCCATAATACAAAATAATAGGGATGCAGTATATAGGAAGTGGTTTGATGTATTGTAATCAGGAAAGAATTTTTGGTTGCCTTGCTGTATTCTCTTTAGGTGCCAGAATTAGTCTCAAGCACAGCTACTATGTGTGTGTAACAGACTGATCTGAGATGCATAGTTCTCTCTTTCTGGGGAGTCATAAATAAATCAACCAGAAATAATTGACGGTGGCTGTCCATTCAAAACCCAATCAATGCAAGCCTGGAAGTCTTTGTGACACTTTCTAAAAATGTCAGTTCCATTGCAGCCGGAGAATCAATATGTTTATTTGAAGAGACTTTTAAGAGTAAAAAAAGGATTTTGGTTTAAAGCAAAACCGTAGGGAATGGTAGGGCAAATCAGCACCTTTAGTCTCAATATAAAGGTAATTAATTTATTCTAGTAGGAGGAAAATTAAATTGGCATGGTTTTGCTTATAAAGATAATTGTTTTTCCAGTCTATTTTTGTTGTCATGTCCTAAATATAAAAATATTAAAAGAGTTAAGATCCATTATTGTTTTTTGCTGGGGGACAGAATGAACAGTAAATTCCTTTCTGCATGGCATGTGAAATGTAGTCTAAAATGGTGTTATGGTAACAGCGTATGTCCTTATTACATTACAAATATGAAATCATTAATTGTACTGCGCTAGTCAGCCAGCCATTAGTGGTCAATCTAGTAGTGTAACCACTTGTTTCTGTATCAAAAATACAGTTTTAGTCTGAAATTGTCCTTCTACAAAAGTGATTTCCTGCTGTATACAAATGGCAAAGTCGCTCTTAATGTCTATAATTGACTTGTTAAAACTCAGAGCTCCCCAAGCTTTCCCTTTTTTAAAATATTAGTGAGAACCACCAGAGAGAAGTGCTCTTGATTCAGGTGAGAGTTAAAAAAACTAAAATTGTTTTTCTCTCTCACACAAAATAAGATAAATATTTAATTCTCTGACAAATGAGAATGTTGAATGGTTGTGAATAATTGTTGCTCTCCCAAAACGATCGCATTCGTTTTCATGTGATGCAGCACATACAAAGCTACTGAGGTACTGCATCCTAATCACATTATGTTCTATTCTGCTCGTTCAGACATAGCTGGGAAAGTGTCTCAGGTGTTGATGGAGGCGTATTAACAATGCATTTCCTTCACATACTAGAAAGGAGCAGTCTTAGAATAGCAGTGAATTTTGGCCTGCAATTTCAAGAAGGGATCATAAGCACTTAAACCCTTGTTCCAGGACAAAGGCTATCATATTTTCCTTTGTCCCAGGAACAGTTTGTGAAGGTCACAAGTCAGGGTGTAAAATCACTGATTTTCTGGTCCTGGGAACTGATCTTATCCCAGCTCAGCTGAATCAGTGGTTTCGTATGCTGGCCTTTACTTTAATAGGCCCTGGATGTAATTCCATTTGAGAAGGATCTCCAACGTGTGGGAAGATTGAAGGTTTATGTGTTACAGTTCACTTCATACAATAAACATGTGTCACAGTAAAAAGGAAACTTTGAACAGTCTTGGCAGGAAAAGCAGACACCCTCTACCACAAGCAAGAATGCTCTTTAATTTTCCTACCTGTTTAATTTTGCTCTATACATATTGATCTTTACATGCAAAAGAGGCAGAGGACAACTTTCAAGCCATGAGAACAGACTCTAGATAGTGTAAATAAGTGTAGGGCCTTGAGCAGTTTTATCCCTCCAGGTGCCATTAGCCTTAGTAAAGGTTAACATGCATCAAACCTTGTGTTGTGAGTTTGCTTGTTGTATCAGCTGAGATGCCGCTATATTTTTCAAAGCTCCACTGATGGTTGTTAAAAATGCAGTATGTGCTGTCCATTGACTGGAGGTACCATGTTTTTTTGTCAGTTTGTCATTTTCAGCAGTTGCAGTGTTTTCTGCTTTCCATCTCCTCTTTTGAGCTTCTGCAATGCAAAGTAAAGCTCTTGCTTTCCTTCCTCCACAATTCCACACTGTGCAAAAGGGGGATTGAGCAGTTTAATCCTTCATCTGAAACTGAATGAAGAAAAGTAGATTATTAGTGTTGGATATTATTATTAACCCATATGCATATAACACAGTTGGAAAGTTAGGTCTCACCTGTAATTCAGGTGACGGTCATGACTGAAGACTCATTTCAACTAATGTTTTCTTCCCCCAATGTATGTAATAGGTTCATTGGCAACTTGTCACTGAAAAAGCCACTCTAATAAGCATGAGAACTAGTTGGTAATTTTGTTTGAATGCTTTGCAAGGGGCAAAGAAAGAAGCAAGGTTTGGTTTCAGCTCCTGCTTCCCTGCTCCAAAAGGAAACTCTCGGTCAAAATACAAGCATGTTGTCAGGGTGTTGTGGGGAAGCTGACAATACCATGGGTCATCCCATGACTTTGTCAAGTTTCTGACTGTTTCACTTTGCAGTACGACTTTGTGGAGCTCCTGGATGGCAGCCGGCTGATCGCAAGGGAGCAACGCAACCTGCTGGAGTCAGAGCGAGCGGGGCGGCAGACGAGGTCTGTCAGTCTCCACGAGGCAGGTTTTATCCAGTATTTGGATTCTGGCATCTGGCACCTGGCCTTTTATAATGATGGGAAAAATGCAGAGCAGGTGTCTTTTAATACCATAATTATAGGTAAGCATAATCTTTAAAGCTCTTACCAAATGCTAGTTACTGGTCAGGTTTTTTAGAAATACATAGATAAGTTTTCATAGTTAAATGATCTTTTTTTTTCATGGGTTTTCCATTCATAGTGTTTCCTTTGCTGCTCAGAATAAAACACAGAGTGTATATTTTAATTTCTTCATCTAAAGCGTAAGGGGTGTACCTTCTAATAAAATGGTGCTTGAAAGAACACTGTTTTGAAGTATTTGTTAAATGACACAGGGCACAGATTTTAAGTATGGAGCTCATATAGTTTTACCATTATAATTTTAGCCTTTTTGTTGGAATATAATGTCCTAAGATACTGGAGGCATCAGCAATAGAAGATCATAGCTATTTGTGCTCTTCAAACAAACCAAACATAAACACTTCTTGGAGCAAGAGCATGCTGTCAGATAGTAGTGGTTTCACATGATAAGTACTTCATGCAGTGGGCATCTGTAAATTATCCTTCTCATTTTCCCTTTAGAATCTGTGGTGGAATGCCCCCGAAATTGCCATGGTAATGGTGAATGTGTTTCTGGATCCTGCCATTGTTTTCCTGGGTTTCTGGGCCCTGATTGTTCGAGAGGTAAATCAACCCAATGCTTTTCTCGAGTCAAAGTGAGCATGAAGACAAATACATAAGAAAAGCAACTTCTTACATGTTCTTCTTTATAAAGCTTTGGTGAAGACCTTGGTTTTAATTTTTCTGCCATGTTTTGTTTCACAGCAGCCTGCCCAGTGCTATGCAGTGGCAATGGGCAGTACTCCAAAGGACGCTGCCTGTGTTACAGCGGCTGGAAGGGCACCGAGTGTGATGTGCCTACAAGTCAGTGCATTGATCCCCAGTGTGGGGGCCGGGGCATTTGCATCATGGGCTCTTGTGCCTGCAACTCTGGGTATAAAGGAGAAAACTGTGAAGAAGGTAAATTAGGATATATTTACACCAGCGTCGGCTGTTGTTGGTCGGGTTTACAGCTGGCACATCCAGCTCTATCAATTTTTCTAGATCTAGATCTTATGCACTAACCATGTTTCTTCAAAAATCATTTTAGAATACTACAAATCAAGTTTGGGAATCACTAGTATCTCTGAATTCTACATAGTTATTATGCCCTATTTATTCTCAAGTAAGCAGTGGGAAAATTCTGAGTAACATGCATTATCTTTTTGCTTGCCAGTATTTTTATTTTTTTTCTGGCTGAGGTCAGCTAAGAAGAAAGCACCTAAAATACAGATGTAGGAATACTTAATGAATTTTCACAGTATAGAGTGAATCGCTAATGTATTGCATTTGTTAGTGATCTTTTCCATTGACCACATTGTGGAAAGTGCTGATTCAAGTGCATCAGAGTGAAAAGTGATGCATCATTTTTTTATTCCAGAGGTGTGCATAACAATATTGGTTCTAGTGTGCAGCAAAATGCAGTTCGTTTTCCATTCTGCTTTTTTAGGAAGTAAAAAGTGCCATTTTCTTCCTCAATCAAATTGATTTTATTGATCTCCACATACAAAGTAATGCAATTAAGTCTCTGGAATTAAATTTTCAGACCATTGACCCTACAAGTGTAACATTTTATTGAGTCAAATTGCTAAATTAAATCTCGTCATCTAAGGCACATTAAAGTGAATTAAGACAGATAGACAGGATGCAACTCATTCATTTCTGAGACAAGTCAAGGGTCCTGTACAGCTGTCAAAACGTATAGCAGTGGGTGGGGTCAGTTCATACCGAGTGCTGCAGGGAATCCCAACACTTGTTACACTGTGATTAGGCAGAATCAAGATCAGTTGCCTGAGACCCAAAGCCAATCTTGTTATTCAGAAAAATTAGCAAACCTTGAAAGATTCTTCATTAACTCAGAGATAACCTGTAATTGTCTTGATGACAGTTATGTGCATGCGCAGATTTCATAGTATCAGAAAGTGATGTGGAAACAAGGTGTTCTTACAAGGAAAATTGCAGCTATGCAAGTAGAGATGACAAAGAGTGAATTAACTTGTAGCCAGAGAAGGGAGGCTGGCCTCAAGATACCTTCGTTCACTCTGTCTTTTCCTCACTTATTGTGATGAAAGAAACGTGAACTTCTCAGCTTCAACTTACTAATGTTTACTTTAAGATGAGTGCAATGCTGCCTATTTCGTAAGGTCTTAAAATATGAATTAAGCCCAAAAGTGCCATGAGCATCTAGGGGTGATTACTGTTGTCAGGAATGACAGGTTTAAACTGACCTTTCTCATCTCCCTCCAGCGGATTGCTTAGACCCAGCCTGCTCCAGCCACGGCATGTGCATCCACGGCGAGTGCCACTGCAACCCGGGCTGGGGTGGCAACAACTGTGAAATCCTGAAGACAATGTGCTCTGACCAGTGCTCTGGTCATGGCACCTACCTTCAAGAGAGTGGTACCTGCACCTGTGACCCCAACTGGACAGGTCCAGATTGCTCCAATGGTAAGAGTTCAAAGCACTGGCATTTTGTAAAATGTTGTTATCTTAAATAGCAGCATTTTAATGACAGTATTTTGTAAAGACCTGACCTGCTGAGCTGACTGATGTCTTGGAGTTGACTTCAGCATGAACTGTGAATTGATTCAAAGGTTCAAAATAATTGATGAGTTTGAAGGATTTGAAAATCAATATATTTGTTTGTATCTTTTAGCTGCATTCACCTGGTAACTTCAGGTATTCTGCATGGTCTTACCTCATACATCTGTTTAGAAACTTGAAACTACACTTGTGAAACCAGAGACAGTCACATTTTAAAAATCTCTTCTACTATTTGGAGCCATTTTTCTTGAAAAACAGACAGCATTCAAGTTTGAAGGCAAAGAGAATGCGGGAATGAATCTTAAACAGCTTTCAAGGCAGGGTACAGGCTGCCAAGGTGGAAGGAGTTGGTAGGAGTGAAGAACAGAGGGATTTCTTGAAATATTAAATTGAGCTTATTAAAACCATAGTCTGAGCTTAGAAACAAAAGGAGAAAACTAGAGGTAGTAGCACAGAGAACAAAATCTAAATATTTATAAAGTATGACAGCAGCTTTTTGACAAATATGATTTTTTAGGATCTTGTTTGGTAACCACATATCAAAAAACAAATCATGTCTAACTGTGAGAAATGTATTTGTCTAAACCAGTTCACCTAAGAACTCAGACATTTTGTTAATGAAAACTGAACACATGGGCTAGCTGGGTTTATGCCAGCTTATGAATAAATATAACTTTTTCATGAGGAACCATCTTTTTAAAACAAATGTACTTCCTGACCAGGATCTGTGATACTCCATTATGTTTTATGCATACAAGAGCGATAGGACAGAGTTCCAAACATTCAAGACAAAGTGACAGAAGAAAATGTTGTCTTCTGTGAAATTTGTTTAGAAGAAAAAAATTCTTCTCTGAACATTTCTGGCACTAAAACTGACTATTTATGAGAGACCCTTCCTCATTCTCAGACAAAACATGGATCCCCTATTTATTGTCACAATATTCTCTACACTTTTTTTTGATGGCCAATTATGCTTCATCTTTTACTTATGTTTCAAGGAATGATTTGTCATTAAAATACCATAAAATGTTTCTGATCTCAAATATTTCAAGTATGTCAGACTCAAAAAAGAGCTTTGTAAAACTGCGCGCAGATTATATGCAGAAGCTGTGCAAAACGACCTTCAGAGTAGTACACTAAAAAAGTAAATGTTGCCCATAAACATGTTGTTAAGTTGCTCGATGAAGAAAAGAATGAGTTATTTCCATCAGAGGGTTTTATAGGTTTGAAATCAGCAGAGCTTTCCTCTATCTTCATCAGCAGTTTGTCCGTTAATTAGCCCTTCAATTCCACTTCAATTAAATTAGCTCTAATTAATAAATTCATTACAAAGATTGACGCATCTTGCTCAAAGCTAGTGTGCTAAAAGCTGATAAACACCTTCACCCTAATGAAAAATTGATTAGATTGAAAAGAAATAAACCTTTCTTTCTTGGAGCTGTGTTGACGTTTTGTGCCTCCTGAAGTTAACCAAACCATCTTGCATCTCTTAATCAAAAATTTAATTCAAAGTAGATATAAAATGCTATATAGGGGGCAAAAAAAAGGGGAGAGGGAAATCACAGCTGTCTTTCTCCACAGAGGTTTTGGACTGTTTCTTACAGGAAATATCGCACACCTTGATACTGTTTAATGTTCCACAGCACTTTGAGACAGCTGGGAAGAAAAACACTGTTGATTGGGAAGCTAGAAACCTTTCCTGCACTGATGTAATTTTCTTTTGCCATTAAAAATAGTTTTGATCTTTTTATTCCTAAATTACTTGTTGTCTTTTACAAGAAAACAAAAACTAAATACAGCACTTCTGTGAACCAGTACGTGGCTACAACCAGCTGTATGCCAAGAAACTAAAGAAGTCCCTTAGGCTGTATTGTATCTCCTCTTGGTTTTCTGTTGTTTGCTTAGCAGAAGTAAAGTTTGCTGGAATCTGACTAAATGAACCAAAACTGTAAATGCAAAATCTAGCAGTCTAAATTATCATCTTGTATTAGCTGAGACTTAATATGCGTTGTTTGGGCTCTGACTACCTTTGGCTGTTAATATATTTTTCAATTACTCTATCAGATACAAGATCCTGTTACTATATGTAAATGACAAGTTAAATTGCTGCATGTTGATTTATTTTTTTTTAACAAACTATTATTTAAACCCGACTGTTCATAGCTGTCACTGATACAAATTTACTGAAAGTAAAAGAGAATCATCTTTTATATTTAACGGATATGTCAGTGTGTCAGCATAGTAATAATTTGTCTCACTAAGGCTGATTCTTTATAAGGAAAAATGTGTCAGAAATGGCACATTTTAACTTCAAAAGTAAACAGGGAGAAGGGTATGGAGGGGAAACCTTGTTAAAATGAACTTCATCATATTAGATTTTTACTCACAACACACAATGATTTAGGTATATGTTGCATTTAGTCACCATGAGTACAGTGTAAGTTCAGCTAGGTCTAAGTGCCATGTAATCTAAGATAAAAACGGTTATTCGTAAGACATATGTGATCACAAAAAACATGATTGAAAATTACTCAGAGATAGCAAAAGAGCTGTGGATGCTTAAGCATCAGTAAAGTATGCTGGCTAAGTGACCATGAGCAAAGAGATAAAACTGTACTCTCTGTTCTGTTGGGTCTTACATAAAAATGTCTTTCACAGTAAATTCCTTTGATTTAACTTTCAAATATTTTGCCTTTTTTATTCTTCACATGTTGAATTAAATTGTAGCAATGCTAATTAATATATACCCTCTCTCTCCCCTGTGCTCTCTGCCCCCTTTTCTCCCCCTCTCTCTCCTCTCAAATGCAGAAATCTGTTCCATGGACTGCGGCACGCACGGTGTGTGCATGGGTGGCACGTGTCGCTGTGAGGAGGGCTGGACGGGCACAGCCTGCAACCAGAGAGCCTGCCATCCCCGCTGCGCGGAGCATGGCACCTGCAAAGATGGGAAGTGTGAATGTAGCCAGGGATGGAACGGAGAGCACTGTACCATTGGTAGGCTGGCTATGCTTTACCCTGTCTTCGCTGCAAAATTCAAACAGCCAGCGCTGCTGGCCACGTCTGAATAAGAAGTGCATTACTTTGAAGAATGTCTCTTCAAAGAGAATATTAGCACATGTCAGTCTGTGGAAAGGAGTTGATATTTTAAGAAAGGAAATGGTTATATAATGGGTCATGAGTTCTTTGTACCTAGTGTGGTATGAAAAGAAGGTGGAAGAATTTCCTTTTCAGTCTTTTCCCTTTAACTGCCTTTCACTGAGGAGGAAGTTACTTTTATTTTTAACTGTAAATATATTACTTGATTTGTACTTTTCTGTTTTTATGTGATAGCTTTATGTCTTTTGGAAATGAAGCTTCCTATTGTTTTTCTTTCTTTTTTTTTTTCTTTTAAGGAGAAGAAGCTCTAAAAAGTGACTTGCCTATGCAAAAATGTTGCTTCCACCATGTAATAAATGTGATATAGCTGCCCAAAATTATCTTCCTGTCAACATAGTGTTCTATTTTAGAATGCTCTCAAATTTATTACATGTTAATAATGTAACAGCAGTTTAATACAGCTGATTGAGAAGAAGCCGTCCTTATTACAGCTTCTGTGTTTCTGTAACCAAGTTAGTTCTAGTGCCTGAAAAACTTTGGAAGTTACTGTGCCTTTATCAATGGAGCTTTCCATACTCAGTTATTTACAGTCCGTATGTCCCATATACAGTAGGATATCCCTCTCCACTATGCAGGCTTTGACAGTGAGGTGGCATGAGAAATTATGCATGTAAATAAGAAGACTAAGAAAAAGTGGAGCTGTGGTGCTAAGAAATTCCCTTCCACCCTAATTCC
Source organism: Neopelma chrysocephalum (assembly GCF_003984885.1). NCBI lineage: Eukaryota > Metazoa > Chordata > Aves > Passeriformes > Pipridae > Neopelma > Neopelma chrysocephalum. The sequence goes on along the minus strand of NW_020897700.1, from coordinate 9,125,639 downwards.
CCTTTGTATAAAACACTGCAGGTCTGTTAACTCTTGCATGGCAACAGGTAGGAAGCACAGGCAAAGGAGCTGGCAATGGTCTACATGCAAGAGATGCCCAGTTTGTACTTTGGTGAGTGGGGAGCACACAGTTTATCAAAGGCTGTGACACGAGTAACAGTGCGACTCTGAAGTATTTATGGGACACATCTCCCAAGTATGAGAAGCATCATGGCTAAGCACTTAGAGGTGGATTGCATAGGCAACAAAAGAGGTAGCCACAGGTCAGACAAAGGCAAGTGTAACATTGAGTGATGCGGAAATCACGGACAATCTGAAGAGTCAAAAAAAAAATTCAGTTAAAAATCACATAGTTTTATGTTTGGAGACATGGAGGAGAGAAAGTTAAAAGAGGTGATGTAGCTGAAGCAACAGGATAGGACGGTAGGTCTAACAGGAGTGGAGCTGATAAATGTGAATATGGAACGATTTCCTTTTAGCACAAGCTAAAAAGAGGCTGGAGAATCTTAACTTTCATGGAAGTTTTGGAAGGACTCTAATTCTGAATGTGTTAGCATAGCTAAGCCATCACTGGGGCACGAGTATTTTGAAAATAGTAAAACCCAAGCTCCGTTCCCGGGGCATTTATAGCCCTGACTAAGAGGTGGGTGGGTTTCCTGTGCTTGTTGTTCATGAGAAGCAGTGGTGGGAGCTTTGAGGGCAGGGAAATCGAGGGCCTGTTACAACTATATTAACTGATAACCACATCATTGCACCAGGAAGATGAGGCAAGGTTTTGTTTTGTAGAAGGGAGTCAGGTGTGAAAGTAGTAAGATTGACTTGTGAATTATTTTTTACAGCAATCACAATTGATTTTTTTTATTACTATTATTATTTACCAATGAGACTGCTCAGACACAGGAAAGAGCATGAATCAAGGTGCATCTGCAGAATCACAGGGAGAATCAGTAGGGTTAACATTTTGGAGGAACTTCGAGAAAACATGCTGACAAAGAGAGTAGAGAGGTGGGGAGAGAACTGCTTTCTGAACAATAAAAGAAAGTAAATATTTAGAAGTAGGATAAAGCCTTTCCCTTGACTGCTTTGACTTGCCAAGGAGCAATTACTCAGCAGATTGCTCTGCTGTTGGTCTCACTGACCTTGGCAGCATTTCAAGGGTTGTAGTTATGTACAGATGAACTGCTCTTGAACAATTTTTCCAACATATTAAGCACAAACAAATTTTTCCTCAGCACTGGGCGAGCAGGTCTGTCTTCCCACCTGTTTATTCTTTAAATGGGTGTTTACTTTGTGGCTGCTGCTGTTAAGATAGTTTGATTTGTTATTGTTGCCCTTACAGCCTCCAATACAAGTAAGGAGGTACAAGCTCTAGCCTGCTGTTATATTTATTTTTTTAGAGCTGTTTTTTTCAGGAGCCCAGTGTTATGGAGAAGCCAGGTTTTTTTATTGCTCATTTCCAAGAGTACTTACTCTTTGTGGGGTAAAAATTGCTGCCTCCTCAGCTTGGCAGATGAAGAGTCAAATTGCTTTTCTCTCACCTGCCCTACAGTAGGTAATAGGTCTTTCTGAGCAGTAAATTTCAGAACACAAGGGACTTCAGAATGTTTTTCTATGCAAACCAGTTTCTTATGGTCACCCTCCATTTGTAACCCAGGCATTTTATGCCACTTACAACTCTCGACTTAGTAGCAGAATCTTTACATAATTTATGTTATGCATATGAAAGACTCCCTCTCATTCTTCCTTTATATGTCTAAAAATAAACAATTGCACTCTTCTTATTTCTGAAAGTCATTAACCATTTAGCTGCCCTACTGTGAAGTACTTTAGAAATGCAAATGTGTTTCTTTGTTGCAGCTATTATCTGGAAGCTGTGAAGTGCAACAGCCAAAATTTACAGCTTCTTTGGGAAAGGAATATTCCAAAGAAGTTGCAAACCTTAAAGGCAATTGACTGTATTCACTTTTTGGGAAAGGAATAGACCTCCAGATCTCTAGGTGGATGTAAAGAATGGGATAGATAATGTATGCATTACTCATGGGGGCGCTAACTGGAATGTATACTGAATCATCTAAATCCATAACTCTTTTGTTCAAAGAGTTTATGGTATTTTTGTGAAGCGTGAATGCTGTTTAAAATGGTAAAAAAATTTTTGCTCCTCAGCTAATGATTTTTATATATTTCTAAATGCTGACTATTTGTCCAGTCTCATTTTCAGTTAACCCACTGGTTGTATTGTAAGTTGATATGTTAAAAGGTAGAATGAAGGAAAAAACAAACCTATCTCCTTAATTAAAACAAGGTAGTCCTCAGTTTTATTTCTCTCTAATATCCTTTAAACCTTGATTGCTTTTTGAGTTATGCTGACTTTTACATATATTTCAAAATATTCAAATGGAATTTAGCCAAAGGAAATTCTGATTTCTCTCAACTCCCAGATACCTTTCATTGTGTTGGGTTTTTTTATTTCAAAACTTCAGAAGGTTGGGAAGCAAAATCATAGGTGATTGCAAAGATTTGCTTTTTTTGTTCAGAAAAAAATTAGACATTTGCTTACCTGGGTTAAATCTCAGTGTTTCCGTAAAGCTGAGGAAGACTGGATTCGCAAAATAATATACATATGTATTTTATATACTTTGATTTGTGATAGATTTGTAATAGACTAAATAAAGTGGGGATTTTTTTATTTGTTTGAAGCAATGTGTATTGTAAAGTTGGGAGGATTGATTTGACTAATGCAGTAAACCTGATGTGCGTTGCTGATATCCACTGTTCCATGACGCGTCTTTGGCACGGGGTAGCTCCAACTTAATACCACACTTGATGTCAGCCACACTTGTGAGTCATTCCCTTTGCTCTGAACACATACTTCTACATATTTATATCAAAGATCTTCATCAGATAAGTGTGTGCTCAGTATTTTGATAAAATGAATCTAATGAGAATTAACAAAACTCGAGACCTGGTGATATTGTTTAACATCTTACAGGTTTGAACTAAACACTGTCTATGTATATTTCACATTCTAAACAATTTAAGGCACCTCATTTGCTTAACATCTTTTCCCTCTTGAGAACTGTAATCATAAAATCATAGGATCAGAGAATAGTTTGGGTTGGAAGGGACCTTTAGAGATCAACTCCCCCTGCAGTAGGCAGGGACATCCTCAAATAGATTTGGTTGCTCAGTGCCTCGTCCAGCCTGGCCTTGAATGTTTCCAGGAATGGGCATTCACCACCTGTCTGTGCATTCACCACCTCTCACTTGTTCCAGTGTTTCACCACCCTCATAGAGCAAAACTTCTTCCTTAAATCTAGTTTGAATCTACCCTCTTTTAGTTTAAAGCCATTACCCCTTGTCCTGTCACAACAGGCCCTGCTAAAATGTTTTAATGTAATGTTTTGCTATTTCCTGTATCCCCATGAGAACAGATTAAATCAACAGTTTGCTGCAAAACGATGGAAAATCACCTGTCAATTGTTTATTTCATCTGGAAGTGACATTCTTGGCTCTGAGGTGAACATCCATATATTATTTTTTGAAACCTGCATTTCAGTGTGATACAAGACCACATATGCACAGCTGGTGCCCAGGTGATAGCCTGGATGAAAATTTGCTCTGTAATTAAGTTTTCATAACACAGTTGTAATAAAGTATGTTTTTGTTTCCTTTCTGTCCTGGCTTGCAATGAGTTCAGTGACCCTCTCCTGTCTGAGTAGTTTTTTGTGAGATTAGAACAGATACTATTTCAGAAAGTCTATTATTTTTTGTGAGATAACTGTCATGGACCATGAGTATATTAAGTAACTGTCATAGGGAGCCCATAAATATGAATACTTTTCCAGCTGCTTTTCCATTAAACTCTGTTAGCTGAATGAAATTAGTAAATAATTATGTTGGTGGGGAACCTCCTGTATCCATGTGCTGTGTAATATCTCAGTTTTACAATGCAGCTTAATTTTTTCTATAGACTAAATTAGTTTTAGCGTAATCTAAATTGCAAATCGGCCAATTTGCATTAAAACTATGCCTTCTTGTTCAGAATTGTCAACACCTCTTTTTTAAAAGTCTTTAACATTAAGCGTGGGTGGGTAAGACCATCTGTTTATAAAGCTTGCCTGCAGCTCCATTACTTAACACAAGACAGGTTACAGCTGTTTAATTGTTATCATGTTGAACGATTATCTTTCAATCCAAAATTAATATTTAAATATGTGTGCATGGAAAGCATATCGTTAAACATAAATGAGGTACATGTGGATTAATGTCAGTAAGCATTCATATTAATCCCTCAGGAGGGCTAAAGTTAGCATCAGGGTACTTCTGTGCTACTTTTGAGTGCTGCATGAGGCTACTTTACCTGGTATACAGAACTGAAAATTAAATCCAGTGGTGGTCCACTAAGTGTACAGCCTGTGTTTATATTCCAGTGAGAATCGGGATCTAATTGGTTTATCTTCTAAGAATTTCCCCTAAAATTTTGTTGAGGAAAAAAAATAGCAAGGGACAGCAAAGTATTTATTTTGACCCTTTCCTTTTCATGAAAAGACAGTAGCGTGCCATTCAAACCAGTCAAACCAAAAAAAAAGTTTTCTTCAGCAAGAAGTTTCTAGTTTCAGCTATTTTAGCCAGAAAAACAGGAAAGTCATCTGGCTTAGATATTCAGAATTAAGAAAAAAATAACATGTAGAGCACACTCCCATAAGCGTGTTTCCATTAGCACAGACTCTGTTCTGGTGACTGCTTAAAGTGGTTTTCTGTCTAGGGACGTACACGAAGGCATCTCTGTGCTGGTTTTCTCTGTGACCAGCGTAAGTACAGAAATACAGCTAGTGCTGTGGAACACTAAGACGTCATCTACTCCAGTAAGTTATATGGTCTGCACCTGTTCTCTTCACGTGTTTAGCTTAGGGCTCCTTATATTGCAGATTTCAAATATGACTGCAGGGAAATGACACTTTATCTCTTTACGGATCGGAGAGCAAGTAAAGACAAATGTGTTCCTCCAGCTAATTAAACAAAGTGCTTACAGGAAAATTGATATGGCTATAAGTCATTGCACTATACATTTTTGACACATGGGCTTGACAGAGTAAGTCATGGACCAGTTTGAGGGCTTGATCTGTCTTCTCCACATCTGCATGTTAGCGGGAGAGCAGCATGGATAACCAGTGTTACAATCACCACCATCATTTTAGTGTTGATGCTAGTTGCCAAGTATAGTTTACTTTTCTCTGGAGTTGAAATTTCTTACAGTGTTTACATTTCATAGTGGTATAATGTGTCACATATTTAATATACTTTAATGCATTCATGGGAATTCTTCATAAATTTTAAGATTCTTTTGAAATTTTAGAATTTTGATTAGAAGGAAATTTTTATCCCTTAAATTGGAATAATTTCTGCTGTATGAATATGTTGTGTAGTTATCAAAATTCCTAAATTTATGTTTTTCTTTAGTTATGAGTTCATGGATTTATACCTGAGTACAAATTTCATCTTAAAAGTAAGATTGTATCTGAGTGAAGGTATGACCTTTGTCATTCAGTCTTTTATCAGATTAAGTCAACCAAATATTCAAAATTAATTCTATCCAATATCAATTAGTTCACCACAGTATTGTGAGTGAAATCCTACTTTCAAAACACCTGACTACATTGCAGTTGGGATTTCACAACAATATTTATACCAGTACCCTCAATGCTAAAGCTCCACAAAAAAGAGATGATGACTTTTTTGTCACACAGAGGACTGATAGCTACAGTTTAGCAAGATTTTGTGAAATCCAGAACAAATTTGGTTTTGATCTTTCCTGTGCCTAAAGGTCATGTTATTAATTATCCAGGCCAGGCCTTGAATATGCAAAATATTTGTCCATTTGGTAACCATAAAAATACTCAATTACCAGGTGAATTTAAAGTAGTGCACACGTTTCCGGAACTGTGAAAAAAAGTGGGCCTTAACACATTTCAAGACCACGTATCTCAAATACAAATTATCTGTTAGCGTACTTTAAATTGCTAATTGGTTGATTTGCATTTAAATGGGGACCACATGTGAAGTTCAAGTTCGGCACATTTTCAGAGAACAGTGGCATTTTCTGAGATGTGAAGAATTTTAAAGCATGTTGCAAAGCTTACTTGAGCTGAAGTGGCCAGGGAGTAGGTGCTTTTGTACACTGCATAGTTGCATGCTGGTCAGACACGTTCTGTAAATACTTTCAGTGAGGAAGAAAGATGGAAACAGTAATGCTTCCCATCCTGATCCATCCCCTAATACGTTTTCAAGCCAAATTCACCTTTCATGCAATTCTTAAAGTAAGCATTAGGTTTTACCTGCCTCTGAGGCAGGTCTTCACAGGTTTGTCAGTGGTCTCAAATGGGCGTTTGAACTCTTTCAACCTGTACATGTGGGATAGTTTTAACTCCTTAGTGGCATATACACTTTCATCTAAATCCTCTTCGAGCTAAATAGATATTAAATGGGAAACAATACTGCTCATGAACTTACCAGCAGATCCAAATTTCCTGTGTCTACTACATCCTTAAAAGTAACTGAACCTTTAATTTTAAGATTTATGTGGCTTTCCAGTAATAATGATGAGAAATCATACTTTATGGTAAAATTGAGATGGTCTCCAGAACAAAAATCTAAAGGACAGATATGCCTTATGTACGTACAAGCCCATAAATGGTTGCTGCAAAGAACAGTCGCAGTTCTGGCAAGGGATAAATTGCAGTGAAATCAGGTTTCTCTGCAGATATCTAAAGTGCATAAATGATGAAGAAGGTATGAGTTCAGGGTGAGGGTTATGTTTTGGCCTGTGTATGGAGGAAAAGAAATAAAATTGTGTGAAACTATAGTTCCATCCATGTTCTCTCCTTTATAAGAAGGGCAAAATGGCAATTTAGGAGTAAAAACATATCAAAAGGGAAGAGTGTTTGTAATCCTTCTCTATTGGCAGCAATGCTCTGAACATATGGTATGTCGAAGACAAGGTTCTTAAAAACTCAGAGAAAGGATGACGACCATGAGCTGCTTACAGTAGAACATGTGCTTTCAGTAATGTTCAGTGATGAATAGAAGGAATTGCATTTGCAAATGATACCAAAGCCTGTTACCCCCCAGCACTTTGGAAGACAGGACAAGAATTTAAAATTACTCTAACAAATAGCACAGACTATGCAGAAAAATAAGGTGCAAGTCAACAAATGCTGGGTTCTGTGCTCAAGTAAGAATAATCAGCTGCACAAATCCAAGATAGGAAGCAATTTGCCAGACAGAAAAGACTCAGAGAAGACTGTAGTGGATTTGAATTTGTAGTGAATTTGACATGAGTGAACCTTTCTGAAGACAGGCTACATCAGTAGCTTTAATACTTTATGAATTCTGGACTCCTCTAAGTTTTCTGGTAGAGGCATGGAGCTCCTCAGAATTTGCATATGGATGCCTGGCTTTTTTTTAGTCGCTCTTTGGGAGTAAAAGCAGGTGCCTAAAGGAATCAATATGCTACTCCCTAAGTCTGCTGTGGATAGGATAAGAAATACTGGGCTTAAATATTAGGAGGGATATTTGGGGTTTTATGTTCAAAAGGCATTTTCATTGTCAGGATAGTGAAATTGTGGCTGGGTGTAAATGAGAGGAAATAAGGGTGATCTGCTAGCCATGTCAGGAGAAGTAAACCACTATGGACTGAACCTTGAATAGATTAGAGAGGTCAGACCAGAGCTGTCAACTCTGAGTTTTGTACCCAGTTCCTCCTAAACAAGCACCAAAACCTGTTTACAAACTGCATTCTCCCTAAAGCTTGCAATGAGTTTTCTGTTGGCAACTGTCTGTGAAACCACTGATAAACTGTGTGCCTCAACCCCGGCTACTGCTTGGCTGCACAGGGAGTAAGAAGTAATGTTCACAACAAGAAACAGGGTGATCTTCTGGTTAAGGACGATTTTGAAGAATTAGATTCCACCCTTGATTCTACGATGTGTTTTCTGTTAGTTGTTCACAAATGCAGACTTTAAAGAAGTGTTCTCTGACTGTTATTCACTTTCTGGGGACAAGACTTTAGCAACTTGTGTGAGTTGCTAAAATACTGGTTTGTGTATTATATCCTATATAATTCTAAGTATTCTGGAAAATTGCATCATAGGTGTTTGTAGCCAAGTGGATGGAGACTTCTCGCTTTCTCTTTCTATGCCTTAGTTACTCACTGGTAAAATGAGATAAGAATATATTCTCTTCATACCAGTAGTATGAAGATATTATACTAAATAATTTTTTCTTAGGAAGGAAGGTGACAGAAAAGTCTATACAAGAACAGTTGCTTCTTTGTTTAGGTTAGCATAGTGTGCCTGCTACAAAGGCATCAGCAGCTTATTGTTTGTGAGAGAAGGGGTACTGAATGAGGACTGTTAGCTCTGTACATTCACAAAGGAATAAGTGTATAAAACTTTCACAGGTAGTCATAAATCAATCATTGCCTGAATTAAAAATTATTAAGTGAAGATATTAAAACTTTTTAACTCTAAACAAATGGTACCAACATACCATAGTCTGCTTACAGGACTTTTTTATTTCAAGAGAAACCTGCTATCTCCTTATATGACACTTGGTGCAAGGTTATGTAGAAGTTGAGACATGACTGATGCAAGATACGGTGTTCACATGTTCCTGTAGAAAATGGGTATCGGAGAGCATGGGGTTGTGTTAGCAGCAAAGATGCTTATGCAGCTGTTCACCAGTGAATGGGAATTGCTATAATGAATTGTGGGAGATGGGGAGAGTAAACAAAGCAGAGCTTGCTCTGAGAGGAGCAGAACAGCATTCTTCATTGTTACTGCGTACTAAAAGTATTTCTTCATCATCTCTTCTTTTTTTTCTCCTCACCTTCAGCCATCTTTTCTCTTCCTAATTTCTCCTTTCTGTTTTCTTTTAGACAAAGAGGTTGTAATGCAGTAAGGAAGGGAGAAAGCTGATAGTAATAGTGGAGAGGAGGCAAGGGTTTGACTCTCACTTTCAAGGTGTAGGAAGCAAAAAACCTTAAAAGTGTTTTTTTATTTAGACTGACCTCGATCAATATGGCGTTGGTCACATTCATTTGTATTTTTGCTTCATGTCTGATGGTACTGTGAGGTCAAATCTGCTCTTGGAGCAAAGTGACTCATGACTTTTGTGAATCTGTTGAGTTGAAACTGTAACGGGACTATATATAAACTACAAAAATATGTGGCATTTTGTAGTCTAGCGTACAGGTTACAAAGATTATGATAGGTGAAGATGTCTGATGGAGGATAATAATGTGAAGTAAGAGAGATATAAATTTGCTATGCAGCATTTAGAAGCATGTCACTGTTATAATCCTTTATGACAGAATAATCAGAATAAAGCAGTGTTATAAGTATCAATTAAGGAACATCAAATCAATGGGTATGTGACTCATGCTGATTTAAACAGGAGCTGATTGGAATAAATGGATTTAATATGTACTTTTATTCTTAGGCTAGTCTGTCATACCTGGAGGAAGCAGCATATGAATGAGGAGGACGTTGACATCTCTGATAGGAAACTAATGGGAGACATTACATTAAAAAAAAAATCAGGGTTTTGACTGGTTATGAAATATGCTTTTTTAAAGGTGAATTTGCCTGACTGTTTTTCAAAGAATAGATTTGTCTGCAGCATATTTGTATAAATATCCACACAGATTGATAGCATCATTGATATTTTATGTTGTATGAATTTTGAATGCCACTTAGATCTTCTTGGATTTTGATTAGGCTAGAAAATATACAAATTTTGTATCTTCATTTTTGTTTTTCTTTGTTTTATTTGGAGCCATATTATGAAGTCCTTCTACTCCTGGAAATAATAGTAAGATTTTAAATAGCACAGTCTTAAACTCTGCAAGAAAACCCTTGTAGGTACTTTGCCTGGTCTGTAATTAGACTTTTTAAGGACATAACATAACCTATATGTGCCAAATGCGTATCTTGCCAAGGAGCACCTGCTGAGATGCTTCATCCTACTGAAGTGCTCCAAATCCCACCTGGAATTTTCTATACAGAGGGCAAAAGGCCTGTATTTTGTAATTCCACATAGGTTCATTCCTCTTTCAGTTGTAGTGCCGTGAAGATAAGGAAGACAGCATGGCTAGTTAAACTTCACTGCAAAATTATACTATTTTTGGTCATTCATTTTCTGCTTTATGATTTTTCTACAATGCTGCATATTAACCAAAATAGTTTCTAACGCTGTCCTTACTGTCAACTGACCATGAGTAAAAGGATGCTGGAAGGTAGAACTTGTTTTCTGAGGATTATAGTTTCATGTTCTGGAACTGACTTCTTATAAGACTACTGGATACAAAAAATTTTAAAGAGCATTTTCTTACTTTTTTTTTTTAATGAAGATTGGATTTCTGAACGGAAATAGCTTGTGGGGGCATGTGGGATTTAAGGGACTATTTTCAGTTGCTTAGGAGTTTTTTTAATGTTCTGTTTTGTTATCTATCCCTACATTTGTAGAGGCATTTAATGTTTTACTGGTGAACAGATGCATTCCCCAGACAGACCTAATTGCTTTCATTTTATGAAATAAAGCTTGATTTTTCCTCCACGCATACTACACCATGTTTTAAGCAATGTAGGAGCAAGGGGAATTTTCCTGGATGAGTAAGAGAAGAATTTGATCCACCCTGAAATGCAGCTGTATCACTTTTCTTTTTGTTTGTGGTTAATGTGAAAAGCTACTTAGTTTGTTGCTGCTGCTCTAAGTGTTCTGTAATTGATGTTTTCATCTTCTTACTTTGTCTCACATTAACCTTACCATTATAGGGGAAAAAAAAAAAGCTGTGCAGTGGACACCTGACACTTTCTTTAAGAGAAAGGGTCTAGAAAGTTTCCACCTCTTAGTCGTAGCAGTGACTGTGGCTTCTGGGATAATATGTCTCTCATCACCTCCCTGCTTGGACTCAAGAGGAGCTTTTTCCCATTCATTCAAACTGGAGGAAAGGCTACAGTTGGAAATGCCTTTCTTACCCATCCAAAGGAATCTTAACAGGTGACAGAGAACTGCCAGACAGGGACCATCCTCCATCAGGGATTTAGAAAAGGTCACATTTTGAAATGAAGAGAACCCCTGAGGGCTGTGTTGAGAGACCTTGTCCACAGCAAAAACAGGGAATTGTGTCCAACATTGTTGACTCAGCTTGGCGTGTCCCAGCTGCAGTGGTCTGTAATATCCCATGACCTATGGGTGGGGTTTGGTGGCTGGGTTTGGTAGCCTGTGGTGGACCTGTCCTATGTGGTTTTGCTTTATGACATTAACCCCTTTAACACAACCGCAGTTTATGTCTGTTTCCTGCAAGTAAAGAGGGAACATGTAACCCATCTGTGCTGTGTCTCATGTATTAAAAGTAGGGCCTGCTGCTTGAAATCTGTCTTATGCTCTGTATGTCATTCATCCATCTGCCTCTCAAATTTTTTGTGAAAATTTGTCATAACCTACAAAAAAAAGTCTTACTATTCTTGTATGTACCATGTTATTTATATTTATACTTCTGAAGCCTAAGTTTAATTTTTACCTCTTTTTTCAAATGAAATGGATCACCACACTACTAACCCCACTACAGCCTCTTCCACCCTCTATACACAGTCCAACTTATTTTATGTACTTGGTTTGTGTGCTCAGAATAACTGTGGCTGAAATGAAGCTGAAAAAGAAACCTTCCTAAAAATCCTGTTAATCCAATGAGAATTAAGATAGTGTGATGGTTGTGCTGTCATATGTGACCTGCAAATCAAAGATCTTCCCGCATGGTCAGTGTTTAAAGCTTATAAACTAAGGAATTGCTCTTCCATTGTGTTGAAAATTGAATTTTTTAGCTAGCTTTGATTATATTTTTGTTATGTAAAAATCAAAGCATGTGAAGAAAATTCAGAAGAAAAATGTTGTCTCAGAGAGGTAGCATCTCTTTTTCTTCCGCAGGCCTCGTTTCTAAAATAGTTTCATTAAATCATGACGATGTTTGCTGAAAAGAGAATTTCTTGCATTTTTAAAAGCTTTGAAATACTTTTTCAGTTTGTAATGTAAGACCTCTCATGTCAGGTGCACCTGCTTGATTTGCATGTGAATTCTGAACAATTCTTGTTTTATGTGACACTTCTGAAATGTCTGTCTGTTTTTTTTTCTTTTTAATTCTCAAGCTCACTATTTGGATAAGATAGTGAAAGGTACTGTATATTTGCTCTTTGATGACATGCTTATACTTACATGTTTTTTTTTTTATATAAATATATAGTTAAAACCATACTAGTCTGGGCAAAAGAATCTTCTCTTACATACATTCCATGGATTATATATATAACTCATATGGCTTTCAACTCATCTCAAATTAAAATTTTACTTCTATTATATGGTAACATTTTATCAGTAGTTATACATTTATATACAAACTGTATACATGTATTAGATTTTATCTGAACCAATAACTGAAGATAGTATTCATTTGCTGTTTGGAGCTTTTTTTGTTCTTGTTAGTTTTGTCATTGGACCTCTACCTTTAAAACCCTAAATATTTAGGAAACAAAGCAAAGCAATACTTGTCACAGTACAAGTGTCATTAGTTCTAAAGAACAGATTAATTATAGAGATGTGTGTGTTTGTATACAGGCAGATCAATAGAATACCCAAGGCTAATAAGCTTTTGATTATCTGAATGTAGAAAATCCATAGGAAATTATGACTTGTATTTTCTATGAGTCTAGAAAAATCTTTTATAGTCTGTGCAGCATTTTCAGTTAAGAGGTTCAAGGATGCAAAAACCTAACATGAAACAGCAAAGATTCTTGTATCTTCAGTTACGGTGAAAAATTGATTTAGAAAAATGTTTAAAATATTCCTACCCCTCTTTCCCTGAGTATCTTTCTCTATTCCTTGTGGGTTTTTTTTACACTAGAATATGGCAATATTGATGGCAATATCCAGGCTTTCACACAATAAGTCTTGAGTGTACCCAGTTGACTCCTAAAATGCTCTGTCAGTATTTCAATTGTATATGTAAGTCTTCCATAAATCAAATAGAAGAATATTAAGAAAAAAATAGATCTCAGTACGTTAACAAATACTATTAGCGGCTGCAATCTGAAAGAGTAAGAAGAGTAGCAAAATTAATTTCAGCCTGGTATGATGGCACAATATCCATAACTGTAGCATCCCTGTCCTTCCTCGCAAGAGGTTTTCCTGATTCTCTCCCTTCTGAGAGTGATTTGACAAGAGTTAAGCACCCTTTATAATTTTTTTTCTGGGAATGTTTGTAATTTGGTTGAAAGGAGTCAGTAAATTCAAAAATCTTTAAAAGAAAAAAAAGTAGACTATTACTTTTGAAAGACTGCTCTAAGCTCAACTGAAGTTAACCAAAATGGAACAGTAAGTTAGTTCACAAAGATAGTTGTTCAAAAAGTGAAGAATTGCTTACCCAGTTACATAGGGCTTTTGGATAAAAGTTTACAGAAAATTGTTGTGTCCAGAAAAACCTGATTTGTAGCCACTTTCTCATAAGATACTTAGTGCTACATCTGTACTTGCTTCTGTCAGTGTCTTATCATAGTCATAGACAAGGAACACCAAAATTACATATTTATATTGTTGTCATCGTCATACAGATCATGTTGGCTGCATGCCAGATTTCATCACTAGGAAGTGACAGATACTGTTTTTTTAATGCAATGTTAGACTGAAAACAATTATCTATTTTGGATATATTAAATTATGTTAATTGTTTCCCAAATTTTCCCTCCTTGGCCATAAAAGCAGACAAGATAGGATATAAAGGTAACAGCACAAAAGCCTTAGGGAGATTGTCACAAAAAATCACTCTCTGCTATCTGTCTTGAAGCACGTCACTACCGTGTTTTTGTTCAGTCTATCAATGTTTATTGTGGTCCTTATGGTATTTCATTTTGTCCGTCCTAAGTAATCAAATACGCACAGCTATTACATTTAGTTGGAAATCCTGTTGGTCCTGTCCCATCCGTATGCAGCCTGAATCCTAATGTTTGTTAGAATAGATGCTAAGCTGCTTCACTATTTCCTGGGCTTTGCTTATTCTGTGAAAAGGAATGTACTTTTGGCATAAAGTATAGTCATTAAAACTGGCCTATACTTTGTGCAATTACTTAACGCACTGTAATTTCACATGAATACACGGCAACTCTGAGACCAGATAAAGTTAACATTCTCTTTTATTATGTGCCTAAAATCATACCCATTTTCCTACTTAAGAATTTGGAGGGATTTGTTCATAGTAACAGGGAGCTTAAACATTTGTGCCAGTAAGTAACCACAACTGCATAGAGCAAATAATGATCTACTCTATGAGCACAGAAAAATGTACCATTTTACACAGCTGTGTTTGCACTATGCACTCATCTCTTGTTAGTTTGCCAAAAAAAAAAAATTAAAAAGAAACCAAACTTAATTTTGTCTGGCCTGCAGGTATTTAGAGGATTGGTGCATTTATTTCCTGCTTGTTCAGGTAAGTGGTGTCTCAAGTGTCAGGCCAATCAAAGATGCCACTTTGTTAAGAATTACATTCCCCAGGTAATGTTGCTGTTCCACTCCATGTGCAATTACAGTATTTGTGCTGTTCCTAAGGCCTGTTCCCAGTAAGTGTCCCTTGTTTGTATTTTTTTCTTTTTATATTATTACAATATTTAAATTACTTGTGATTGTTCTTCTTTGTCTGTTTCAACAGAGGGCTGCCCTGGCTTGTGCAACAGCAATGGGAGATGCACGCTGGACCAAAATGGTTGGCACTGTGTCTGCCAGCCAGGATGGAGGGGAGCAGGTTGTGACGTAGCTATGGAAACTCTCTGCACTGACAGTAAGGACAATGAAGGAGGTAAGATATACCAACTGGATCTTTAACTGTGGGGAGAACACGTTGAGGAACAGAGATTTTACAGTCAGGTGATTAAATACTGCCATGAGAACCATACACACATTTTACCAGCTCCTGTACCTGTAAGACTACACTGCAGTATCCAGTGCTTTTATATGGCATATCAGCAAAGCCTTACAAGCTGCATATGACAGGTGAGATATGTACTTAGAAAAAGTTGGGTGTCACCTTAGTTTCCCTGCCGTGTTCTTTTATACTGGAATAAAACAGTCTTAACTCGGTGAACTGTTGTGGAGGGGAAAAAAGGAAGGAGTTCATAATTTCAGTGACCTCACAAGGAAATTTTCCCAAGAGAAAAGGCTGAACCAGGAGTTTACATTTTGACCTATGATACTATTGCCAGAAACAATTGGTTGCCCAGCCCACAGAGAGTCTTTTTTTTTTGGCTTACTTTTCCGCAGTCTGTGATTCAGGTGGCAGGTAACAATCTGCAGGGAGATGCAGGCAGGACTGCTGACTTCAGGAATCAATCTGCAATTATTGCTGTAGGTTAGCGAAGCTAAAGGGGCTGTGACTTGGGCATGACTCCAGAATCACATTAAAAAAAACCCACAAAAACAAGATTAAATGTGGATGCAGTCAAATATTAGATCAGCATAATGCTTTTATTGTCTGTCTTTCTTCCCCTTCTCATCAGTTCGTTTTGCTTAACACCTTCAGATTCAGAGCAGAGATAAAAACTCCATTAGGGCCTCTGGATGATGATAAAGTCATCTGTGACTTTGTCTTTCTGTTTTAGACTGCGTATGCCTTTGCAATTGCTGGTTGGCTCTTTGCT
Organism: Neopelma chrysocephalum; assembly: GCF_003984885.1. Classification (NCBI taxonomy): domain Eukaryota; kingdom Metazoa; phylum Chordata; class Aves; order Passeriformes; family Pipridae; genus Neopelma; species Neopelma chrysocephalum. The sequence continues at coordinate 9,109,902 of NW_020897700.1, read as the reverse complement.
CTCATATCCCAACTGCAGCTGGGATCTTAGACATCACAAACCATAAATAACAGCAGCATTTACTTCCTAAAGAAAATAAATACCACTGTTAAAACTGTGCTCCTGTTTATTGCTGTACACATCTTTTGAATTGTCATCCTTGTCTGTTACATATGACATATTTTGAGTCAGTTTTGCACATTTCGAGGCCTAAAGAGCCTGGCACAGATTCTGTGCGGAGATGTGCTTTTTGGGGAATTAAGTTCTTGGGGGCTGGGGAATTATGGAGATACGGGAGAAAGAGAAACCTGCAAACATGAAAAGAGACAAAGCAAGGAGGAGGAGAAACTATGTGGAAGCATAAACAACTTGGAGAAAAAAAAAAAGATCGTGTGGGGAAAAACATGGGAAAAAACATTGAAAGCCAAGTAATAGACTCAAACAGATTCGGTAATTGTTTAAGATCATAGAATGATGTGACATACCAGGGAAAGAGTCAAGAGCAGGTAATGGGGAAGGAGGAGAAAGAAGAGCAAGGTGAACAGGAATGCTGTAAACAAAACAAGGGAAAAGAAGCTGCTACTTCAGACTGAAAACAATAATAGATTTTTGTGAGGAAAAGGGGAAAAGGAATGAGGAATTGGAGCAGAACAATCTAACAGGATGACTTAAAGTTCAAGAAAAAAGAACAATATTTGCAGGGGGGAAGCTAATGCTGGTATTTTGTTGCTTTTTTTCTTGTTTTTTTTCATTATTTCCTTTACAGATATCATTATGCAGCTATGCATGAGGAAGGGGTTGGCCAAACTCTCGTTTTGCCATGGTTGGCCTGCCATGATAATGGTATTTGTCCATGGCATTTCTCTAATTTATATACTTTGATACAGAGCATATTCACTTCAGTCTTTGACTGTGGCTGAGGAAAAGGGTTAAAATATAACTATTAAATTAAAAATGGAAACATACCTAACAAAACTGGGAAAAGAAAGTCTTCTTTGAAATGTACCTGAAGAGAGAGGTGTTTCTTCCCTTTGCAAAAGTACCTGCAATCAGCCCACTAATCTCCGGGCAAGCCATTAAAATTTCAGACAACTACAGGGAATGGCATAGGGATTCTTCTGGTATATTTGTTTATTGTGGGAGATTAGGTTATCTCAGCACTTACGCTGAATTTATAGCTTGACTGTGAGTAGTGTGATCTACATCTGACGAGACTCAGTGGTTTTATAATTAAAGTTATCTCAGTTGTTACCTATTTGTTATGCTGTGGTTAATGTTTATGCTTTATCCTACACTGGATAAAATACATTTCATATATAATACGAGTACAGTTCATTAATAAAAGTGTCTACTGTTCCTTTGATTCCTAGCTTTTTCTGGGACTGATTGTTCAAAATCTGTGAACATGAGCATCCCAGTGGGATACTCTCCATAGGAAATCCTAATGGCATCAAGGCATAGATTATTTTCCCTTCTAGAAACTGTTGGTACATGATGGGATATTTATTACTTATCTTCCTTTTAAACAGATTTCTGAGAGCCTTGCAAATCACTTCCTTTCTCTTTAAGGCTCACTGTTTATTTTCCCCTGTGATTGATTTGGATTTTTCTTTACATTTTAGCAGCCCAAAAGGAAAGTGTGTGCAATAAGCAGATCTTAGGCTGAATTAAACTTCTAATGACTTTGTGAGGAGAGGGAAAGTCAAAGCTCTCTGTGGGTGGAGTAAGTCTAGCTTCTTGGGAAAAAAAAAAGTGTCATTATTATACTTTAATAAAGTGGGTCATGCTTTGTTATTACTGTAGGAAGAATAAGCTGTTTACTCTTTAGTTTAGATGAGTCTTTATTGAACAGATTCCTTAGTTAAAGTTTTCTTTTTATTAACTCCTATGCAATTATTAAGAGTAGTTACAGGCTTCCACGAGCAGGATTTAAGGGATCATTAATATTCTTTTTTTATTGAAATGAAAATAAATACTGTAATAAAACAAAGCATACTTAGCACTACTGTATTTTTTAATTTCTTTCATAGTTTAGGATAGCTTGTTCCTGCTAAACATTGTCACAGAGTAGTACTAATTCAGCCTAAAGATTACCTAAACCAAGACCTCCTCTCTTATAGTGGATAATAGCAATTGCTTAGCAAAACACTTTAATAGGGTAAATGTGAATTTATACTTTCTTTTGTATACTAATAGGCTGCTAATTAAAGTAGGAAATTACTGCCAGAGAATATTTTGAATGTCAGAAGAGTTGCTAAGTTCAAAGATAACACAAGCTAAGGAAATCTCAGGAAGTATCTACTTGAACTAGGAGTGAAACAGTGGCATACTCATGTACTCTGGTTTGTGCTTCAACACTTCCCATTATTCTTCAGCTTTTTGTTTGCATCTGTGATTGCTGGTGATTGCTAGGTTGATATATCCATAGGACTTATCCACAGTGACTCCAAGATTTCTTTCTGGAGTGGCAACTCATTTAGCGTTGCATATTTTATATTTTTGGCTTCTTCACTCCAACAGGAAGCTGAATTTGAGTACACTGTGGGTATGCTTATGCAATAGTAACATTGAACAAGGTTCTTGCTCACTGTTTAGTAATAAAGCAAGGGCTACTTGTGCTTTTTTGGCCTTTCTGATGAGCTGCTCCTACAGGCAGTCATTTTTGTGTCTGTGATTGAGTCCGTTCATTATAGCCTGTTGTAAAATAGTAAAATTGTAAAATGTGAGGGTAACTGAGATTTGTTAAAACAGTTTCCTGTGCTTTCCAGTCTCTTGCCTTAGTTTGCCAGTCATCCAGCCTGTCCTGGTGGGATGACCAGAGTCATAGCTCCAAAACTATATTCTTCCTATGTAGGCCCTGAATTTCAATTCTTGGAGATTTTTGTTGCGTAAATATATAATCAACTTATTTACCAAGAATGTGATTTATGTAGGTCCTTGGTTGCCATCTGCCCTTGGCACTGGCAGAAGTTGTGTCCAGGACTTACTTTGTCCCCCTATTTTTCTTCCTTCCAGCAGTTTTACTCCGTTCAAAAGCAAACACTCCCACAGATATATCTTATTTTTTAGACATGCATCATGGGAATCTTCTGTCTTGACTCCTCTCATTTAATCACAGAATCATAGAAAGACTTGGGTTGGAACAGACCTTATTGATCATCTAGTTCCAACCCCCTTTCCACTATACCAGGTTACTCAAAGCACCATCCAACCTGGTCTTAAACACTTCCAGGGATGGCCTGTCCACAACTTCTCTGAGCAACCTGTTCCAGTGTCTCACCTCCCTCACAGTAAAGAGTTTCTTTCTAATATCTAATCTAAACCTACCCTCTGTCAGTGTAAAGCCATTCGTCCTTGTCCCATCACTACCTGCCCATGTCAAAAGTCCCTCTCCAGCTCTTGGAAGCCTCCTTTAGGTACTGGAAGGCTGCTGTAAGGTCTCCTTGGAACCTTTTCTTGTCCAGGCTGAACAACCCCAACTTGCTCAGTTTTCATTGGAGAGGTGCTGCCACCCCATGATCATCTTCATGGCCCCCCACTGGACTCGCTCCAGCAGTTCCATGTCCTTCTTACTCTGGAGATCCCAGAGCTGGATACAGTACTCCAGGTGGGGTCTCATGAGAGCAGAGTTTTGGTGGTTTTATTAATCTCCCCAGATCTGCAATGTTATCAACAGACCATGCTCCATTGCAATTTGGTGCATTTTGCAGCAAAGGTAAAAATCAAGATTTTTACAGCTAGACTTTAGCTTTTGAGGAAGAAAACAATAAAGTAGTCATTACGTCTTCTGTATATAGACTTAGGTCTAGAACAAGAAAATACGAATAGCCTTCTGAGACTGATAATGACTGCCCACCTGCCTGTAGGAGTTTCTATTTTCTTTATAATTTCACTGTCATATTTGAGTGATGTAACTGACAAGCCAGTGTTGAGCTAAGTCTCATATTTTTCAGGCCAAACAAAATTCATCAATATTTTTGCAGAGCCATTTCAGAAGGGAAATTTTACTCTGCTTCACACAGTGCAATAGAGTACTCAACTTAGCAGTACTAGATAGCTCTAGTCACATAAGTACAGAGAAAGAATGAAAAATGTTTTCTCAAGTTATAAGGAGCCAGATTCATAACCATCCGTCACTCGCCTGGACAAGTTACTGATAAACTCCACAGGAAAATAACAAACAGCATATCCCTCTATCTTGGCTGGTGAAAATGAGATTCTTTCTCTGATTGATGTTAGTGGAGAGGCTTGTAAAAATGCATTTCCAGCTGATTAGTTCAGAAGGTGTCAATCTCATGCAGTTTTATGACCTGCAGACTATACTCCAGATGTACATTTGCTTTTTATAAACTAACAAAGATGAATGGAGAAATTTGAGCATTTCTTTGGCAACTGCACCAGATATTGCCTGGGAAACTATACAGATATATAAAACCCCAAAACTATGCATTTAACTGTCAGTACCCCCAGCTTTGACACTGATCCAGTCTTCTAGAGTTAAAACCAACAAGGGAGGTCAGTACTTTGGCTAGGAAAGAGTTTCATATTTTACAAAATTGAGACTAGAAAATCACAAGAGTCACAGGCTATTTGAGGTTGGAAAGGCCTCTAGAATCTGGTCCTACCCCCTGCTCAAAGCAGGATTAGCTAGAGCAGGTTGCTCAGGGATGTGCCCAGTTCGGTTTTGTATGTCTCCAAGGAAGGAGACTCTGCAATTTCCCTGGGCAGCCTATTGCAATATCCAACCATTTTTACAGTTAAAAAAGTTTTTCTACTGTTCAGACCAAATTTCCTGTGTTTCAGCCTGTGTCCATTGTCTCTTTCCTTTTGCTGGGCACCACAGAAAGGTGGACTTTTTTACACCCTCCCATTAGTATCTGTACACACTGATGAGCTTTCTCTTCTCCAGCCTAAGCAATCTCAACTCTCTCAGCCTTTCCACATAGGAGAGATGTGTCAAGCTACATGGCCCTTCACTGAGCTTTCTTTGGTGTGTCTATGTCTCCTGTACCAGAAAGCCCAGCCTCCACGCAGAGCTGTGTGTGTGGGTGTAGCCTCCCCAGTGCTAAGTAGAGGTAAATGATCACCTCTCCTGACTTGCTGGCAACACTCCTGATGCAGCCCAGGATGTTGTTGACACCTTCTTTGCTGCAAGGTCATGTTGCTGGCTCATATTAATTTTGTGTCCACCAGGACTCCCAAGGTCTTCTCCACAAAGCTGTGTTCTGGTGCAGGGGGTTGTGGGGAGGCCCAGGTGCAGGACTTTGCCTTTCTCTTTCCGGAACTGCGTGTGGTTCCTGTCAGCCCATTTCTCCAGCCTGTCAGTGTCTATCTGAGTGGCAAGATGACCCTCTGGCATATCCTCATCACAGGAAAAATGAATGTTCTTTCTTTTCTCATACAAAAGTTTAAACTTTGATATACTTAACGATGCCTTTTTCATCCCTTTTATTTTCCCTGAACTGATTTCAATGTCAGCCGAGTTAAATAAGAACTTCAGATGTGCAAAAGAACAGAAATCCCAGTCCTCTACTATTTTGCCAATCCTCTAACTAATCCACATAGCACAGCGATACTAAGAAGAAAACCTTTAGAAGATCTCTGTTTACTTACACTCTTTCAACATGTGATTGAACAAAAATGGATGATATTTTTCCTTTCAGAAAGTTTTACTCTAAAGGTAGATTCTTTTGTGAGAGAAGCAGTCATGGCCTTCCTCCAAGTGCTGCATTGGTGTATTTTTCAGTTTAGTGCAGCAAGCAAGTTCCCTCTCTAATCTAAATTGAATAATAAAATGTTTGAGCTATTTCAGTCTTGCTGTTCTTTTGGGGAAACAATTATCAGCTCTGTGATACCATATTACATTCATCTAGAAATTTCCTGTACCTGACATTTCCAGGCTCGTTTTCCTTACAACTTTACTTACAGCAAATTAGTAGTTATCAATTTGATCTTGATTTTAATCTTTCACCAAATTAGATGTTCAGTGATGTGACAGATCTAATGCTCCACATATGTGAATATTTCAGCACATAAACATAAAAGCACCCATGTGTTTAAATCTTGTTTATACTGGCCAGCATTTCTTATCAGTTTATTCATAATAAAATCTAAACGTTAAATACAGATTTTGTTCTCTCATACATTTTCATGTGAAAAACTTGTGGAAATTGCCTTTGCCACTAGCAACAAAATCTTTCTGCCAAGGTATAAAGGAATCCACCTTGATAAATGTTGTGAAATATTTAAAGCTACTTGCAGCATAGATATGCTAAAAAACTTGAGGGAAACAGCAAAGGGGAAGTTATTTACTTCTTTTCTCTAGCAAACCAAATAACCTCACATAAAAGCTAATTAGACCCACTTGAAATGTTTGATATTTGTAAGTTACCAGTGTATGCAGAGCCTGAGCATCTTCATTTTCTGGTTTGTTCAAATTGTTTTTAGAAAAGTGTTGAATAAATAGGTTTAATTTTTACATGATACTGAGTATATTCAGTTTGCATGGATTTCCATGGGAGTTTAAGAACCCAGTGGAAACAAACTCACTTTCTTTAATTGAAAGTGAACTCATTAAAATCTTAATTGTGAGTATTCTTTCATACTACATAATTTTTTTAATCTCTCTGCTGGTTGACTCATTCCCATGCAGAGGGGCAGAAGGAAGAGTTTGTTCATTCATGTGACTTTCTACCAACAGATGGGCTAGTTGACTGTATGGATCCTGACTGCTGTTTGCAGAGTTCTTGCCAAAACCAGCCTTATTGTCGTGGACTACCTGATCCCCAAGATATCATCAGCCAAAGCCAACAGTCTCCATCTCAGCAAGCTGCCAAAGCATTTTATGACCGCATCAGTTTTCTCATCGGAGCAGACAGCACTCATGTCATACCTGGGGAAAGTCCTTTTAATAAGAGGTGAGCATGACTCATCTTTTACTCATGAATACAAAAGAAATTGGAGAGTGTGTGAGATTCATGTGATAAGATCCACTATGACTGCAAATTTCATGGTATGGACTTCCAGCAAAGACTTTTGCTCTTAATATTTTAAATTGCTTGGGTTTTTCTCATTTCCTGCAAAATTCTAATTACCAGTGCCAGTAGGTTACAGAAGGTACGTGCCATGCTTAGTGTCTGTATTCTAACAGGGCATTTCATTAATGATTAAATAAATCTTTATTTAACCAGTTGATTTAGGCTAGCACAGTTGGAAATATATCAAAGCAATGAAAACACTTCAGAAGGAAAAGCAAAGCTGCACTTTTTAAACTGAGCTCACTAAATAATATAAATTATGAATTAATGTAATAGAACTGTTAAGTGCACGACAGTATAATTGCGTAAACTATTTGACTGGTGCTCTATGAAGCAGTGATGACCTGAAAATAAACCAGTAACAGGAAGCAGGTGTCTGGGATCTCACTGAGTGAAAGAAGATGATTTACACTAGAGCTACTGCGTTTGCAGTAATTTAACAGCATTAATGTGTTTGGGCACAGCAGTTGATTAAAAGTTGTTGCACCAATGTTCGTTATTGCTCTTTTAAATTTTGTACTTCATAGTCCCTGCAGTTTTGCAGATTGCTTTGATACTAATTGAAAAGTACGTTTTTCTTTAAAAGTCTGCCAGAGCTATGACTTACAGTGAGAACATCTAGAGTTTACAAGTTCTTAAAATTCTTCAGTGAATTTCTGGTCTTAGTAACTCAGTACAGACAAAATAAACCAAAGTAAAATCAACAATACTGAAACAAAATTATTATCTGTAGATTTTGAGGCATTTGTTTATACAACGTAAATTATGTGAACTTGTAAAAGGGTTAGAGTCTGAGGAATGTTTTTTTAATGATAGTTGATACCATGTAGAGAGGGGTGGGTGGGTGGGGGTGGATGTGTGTGTGTTCACTCACTAGCTTTTATTCATTCAAAAGAGAATGAAAAAAACAAGCTTGTAATTTGATCCTGCATCTTTTTCACAGTCTCGCATCTGTCATAAGAGGCCAAGTATTAACTGCTGATGGAACGCCACTCATTGGAGTCAATGTCTCCTTTCTACACTATCCAGACTATGGATATACAATCACTCGCCAGGATGGAATGTAAGTTCCCTTTGAAGCACTTCTAAGTCACAAAGACAGCAAAGGCTTTACTGAAGAGCTGCTTGTAAAACTAAGATAATAATAAAAAAATGGAAACAAAAGACATTAACAAAGTGATTGACTAAAGTTGTACTTTGTACATTCTTCAAATGTAAAACATGCTGATTATATACTGTAGAAGTAGAAGGGCTTGCTTAGTTTAAACACAGGATCCCAAACTCTCAATTCTCTCTGTGCAGTATTATGTAATATAATTTAATTGATTTCTCCATTGTTTTCAGTAGAGTTGTTCTGCCTTCAGAGCAGTACAATGGAATGAAGAATCAATCCATAAAATAGAGGCTGTGGATGGCTTTGGGAATTTGCTGACTAGCTAGCCCTCTTGGGGTTTTTTTCTAGGTTTGACTTGGTAGCGAATGGTGGTGCCTCTCTGACACTGGTGTTTGAGCGATCACCATTCCTGACACAGTATCACACAGTATGGATTCCCTGGAATGTGTTTTACGTCATGGATACCCTTGTCATGAAGAAGGAAGAGAATGACATTCCTAGTTGTGATCTAAGCGGATTTGTAAGGCCAAACCCCGTTATTGTGTCATCACCTTTATCCACCTTCTTTAGAATTTCTCCTGAAGATAGTCCTATCATCCCAGAGACACAGGTAAGGTGTGCTTCAAATAAATAGAATTTTGTCACAGGCTAGTATTAAGCAACCGTAATGAAAACAATGCAAACTACTGTTCAAAAATAAATAATTCTGAATAAGTGCTAAGAGTTTGCAACATGATTATTTTCAGAACAATTTATTTATTCTATGGGACGATTTTTAAAATTTCATCTGAAAAAGAAAAGTAAGAAAGCTGGGTGTACATCAGTGTCTGGTTTTATATTTGTTTGCATCACTTAATTTACAGAATATCTTCATCAATCAGGCCCTGGCCCATAAAATCTGACTCTGGATTGCCCTCCTGTTAGAAGTGTACCTCAGAATTTGAAAATGAAAGGTGTTTTTCACTCTGTCTTAAAGACTTATAAAGTTTGATTTATCTGTTTAGTCCTAAACAGATTTTTAAAACTAAAAGAACTCTGCAACACTGAGGGCAAGCCAATGACCATGTGTTTTAATCTACTTCTTCAGAATTTGAAATACGGAAAGTAAGACTTCACATCAAAATCTTTATTTAAATGGAAAAAGCTGTGGCTGGAATGGCTTTTTTTAATTTTTCTAAGATAGATATATTAGATTCATTCATTAGTCTCCTGGCTCTTTAAGCATTTCAGTTGCATTTCAGAAGTAATATTGATTTTTGAAGTTCTCCTAGTGAAAGAAACAGTCCTCCTTCTACCTCCCTCTTTCTCTCCCTTTCCTTTCTTTCTTTTTCTCTCCCCTACTTTCACTATGTCATAATTACATAGGGCACTCCTTTTCCCATTCACTAAGAAATGTCCTTGGCTCTTCAAGGGAAACACAGAAAATGTATTCAAATGTTTTCATGCAGAGCTCTTAAGAAAAGAGCTAACTCATTAAGCAATTCATGGCAGGAGCAGGTTTAAAGGAAAGATGTAAGGAAATTACAACTAGATACTCATACAAATCTTTACTGTGTTAGAAAATTGTTGCTTTTATCCTCACTATCATTTCCGTGCCTTTGATACTTTCAAGTCAATTAAAAGAAAGTATTTGCAAAACAGTCCACAGAAAAACAGCTCTGATTTACTTGTTTTGGCAGCAGATGATAGATTCCGTTCCTGAAATTATGGAAAATGGCTTAGATAGATGGGGTATAAATCAAGAAAAAGGTAATAATACAAGACTGTCAGAAAATACAAATTTTTAAACAACACTTGTAATGTCGAGGTAAACAAAGTTATTTCATGAGCAGTGGGACTAATGAAGTCTGGATTCCTAGTAATTCTCACCCCTTGATGTAATTCCACCTATCTATCACATCCAGTCCTTCCCACACTGCATTCAGACTTTTTTTTTTTCTCACAGGAGTCCCATCTTGACTACTTCTTTCCTACCTGAACCTTTTCTTTTTGTAATAAACCTAAAGGAACTGAATTACCTTTAGAGATTTCTATTGTTATTTCAAATGTGGTTGAAATTGGTTTCCGTGTTCAAAATTAAGAGGTGGGAGATCTGATAGGCAGGACTGTTGGGTCAAGTTGATTTCCCTAGGAAACCAGCTGGAAGGCAAGATCATGTTCTCAGTGGATTCTAGGCAGTTGGTGCCAATAGGTCATTTATGGTAAGATAAAATGGTACTCTTGTTACATATGCAAGAAATCCAGTTCCAGTATTATGTAAAAAAACCTTTAAGTACTGTTTTCTTCTGTATTCTTTGCTTATCCTACACATAATTTCCTACTTCAGCAAGTGGGAGCTGCACAGCCATGACTGGGATGTACCCCTTCCAGATCAGGGTCCCCTCAGAAATGCATAATGCTCAACAATCTATCTCCCAAAAAAGTCACTATTCTGAAAAAAGATAGGCAGAACTAGATTCCATTCAAAACTGTATGTTCAGCTCCAGAGGAACTCCCATAGATCTTTTCATGAAAAAGAGTCAATGCCAGTTTAAAGTGTGGGAGACTGGATGAAGGCACAGAGAAAGAAAACATTGCCCATGTTCCTTCATTCAGTATTAGTCACCTTGTTCATGTGGTGTGACAGGATTCACTACAGGAGAAAATGAGTGCTGCTATAATCATCCCTTGAAGTGTTTCATCATCTCTTGAACGTAATATTTCCAAGAGTGTACTTAGTGGCTTATGAATCCCAGATTGATCAGAAGGGGAATTAAAGTCTGTACCAAAGAAGCAGCAAGAAAGGAAACTGTAAAAAGAAGGCAAGCGGTAAAGGGGTGATCACAGACCCAAGAGATGGTTATTCAAGAAAGATGATAATAACATGTTAACTAAATTTGGACTACTTAGGCATAACTTTATCTACTTTTAATTGCAAGTTACCATGCTTTGCCTAGGCTTAACTAGCTGAGATTGATCAGTGTGGAACAAGACAGTAAACTGCATGCAGATGAGGGAGATCAGGCTAAGCTGGAGCTGCTTCTATATGTTTGGTAATATTGTTACTCTCTTTTTCCAAATACAGTAAATGTCTGTTTGCAACATATCGCCATGTAGTCTGACAGAAACCCACAATTCACAATGAGCACTTCCGAAATTGAGTATTTGAGGGTTTCCTTGTCCTAAACTTCTGTTATTCACTGTTAGTATGCCTTCTGCAGGTCCTGAGCAGCTTGCTTCTGTCACCTCAAGTGTGTGGGAGAAGGAAGACTGAATGTTTTCCTTCAAATTATATGTTCAAGTTTCCTTTCCTCAGACTCTGGCAATACTGTACAGCAGAAGTTGGCAAAAATTATTTACCCAGAGGAATTCAGGATAAAGTATGGGCCTTGATGACTTAATAACAATGATTATTGGTAACTTAAGGTTGGCCAAATTTTCAGCAAATAAATTAACCCATTTTAACATTTAAACTGGCAGTATAATAGGATATCTAGCTATCCCAGCATTCACTGGATGCTGCATCCTAGTTTCACTTAGCTAATATCTCCACAACTTCAAGTTTGTACTGAGAACAAAATGGAGATTACTTTTACAGCCAAATATCTTCATTCATGTGTCCTTCTTTTCCAGCACAATTTCTGGTTTTCTTCTCTTTTGCTTTCTGTTTGAGGCTTCATATACACCTCCTTATTCTGTTATGGACACGTTTTTAGGTTTCTACATGTGTATGACTTTTCCTGTTTCTCTTCTCTGTGGTACCTCAACCATGTTTTAAATCTAGAAAAAATAAGTATTTTTCCCCTTTTTATTTCTCCTTGCTTTATAAGTTAAGAACCTCAATTCTAGGGGAATGCTTCTTTTAAAAAGGAAAAAAACCCATTTTTACATCTTGAAATGAGCAGTTTTGGCTTCTACTTTAAGTATAACTTTGGTACTCTTTAATCTCAACCTTTATGTAATAGCAACGTTTGCCAATATCTAGCTGTATCTAAAAATGCCATCTTTACCCCTCTCAAACCAAGATGATGTTCCATTTCAATGCAGCACCTTAGCTGTTACTTCTCAGCAAAGAACCTTTTACTGACACTAGGACTAAAATTTATACTCATTTCTGAAATTTGTCCTCAAATCTCTGTTGAAGTTGCTCAATTTGCCAAAAAAATCACAGCAATACAGCAGCCATTTCCCCCCCTAACTTCATTACTTATTCAGAGTTCTTAATACCATCTGAGCATGTCACTTGAATCATGTTATATTTTGGGGCAGGGAAACATTCCAGAGCCTGGACAGCTTTAGTCCTGCTGACCATGAGAGACAACAAGTCCTGCACAATTTATGTGATTCAAACAGCAGCTTGAACTCTCAGGACAACAAACTGTCTTTGTGAAAATTGAGGTGACCCTTATCTCAGTCCCCTAGGTTAAATATTTCATAGCTGTCCTTCTGAGAAGCTTGATCATCCGTAAGTAAAATGTCAACCATTAGAATTTGGTGGTTGGGCTATAATTCAGTCCCCTTAGGGTATCAGCCTTTCTGAAAATAGTTTGATACTCTATCTGGAAAAGGTAAAGTACAGACAGCTTGGTTGTGTTGGCAATTCCTGATGTGACTTTTATCCCAGTGACTTTCTTGATTGCTTTACAATTGATATGTTGTCATGGCTCCCATAGGATGCTCTCTGCTGTGCCTGATGATTTAACTTTTCGGATGAACATTAAACTGTTTAATTCTCTTTGTAATGCTTGATTCTGGGAGAGAGGTTGAGTTGCATAACCCTACCTCTACATTTCTAAAGTTCTCAAGAAAATAAGTTACTACAGGGGATATTTTATGGAAAGAAGAAAGTTATAAGTCAGATTTCCAGCAGGTATTTGAGGCTTCTGCAGAAACTAATAATAGGGGGTTGGGTTTTGTTTTAAACCTTGCTGAGAACTGCATGAGTGTCCTAGTTTCTAATTTGATAGTAATCCAAATACACAGTGGAATGTCTTGAAAATTGAAACTTCAAGGTGTCCTCTTTATTGCCTGTTATCTCAGCAAAGAGTACTGGAAGACCACCTATGTGTTTAACACTGCTCTTCCAGAGTTCCAGTTGTAAAAGAAGCAATGGTCGTAACAGGAGACCAGTGAAGTCCATTAAATTGTGTCCTATTACAAGCATATTATTTCTTTTTCTACTATTGCTTACAGAGGCCTCCGTCTGTTAGACTAGTCTTAATGTGCAGTATATGAGAGTCCTGCTGATGTCTTGAGGAGGAATTTATCTTTTGTTCCTGGGTGGTTTGTGCTTTTCCTTCAAAGTCTCAGAAAAGGAATGTCTCCATAATCACTTCTCTCTCTAGACAGAGGTGTTTTTGTTCATGTAGAAAAGATTTGCATGTTCTCTGGCTTAGATAGTCTGTATATGAGACTGAGGGAAAGCAGACTAGATTTTCAAATAGAAATTAGGCCACTCTCACATCCTTTAAGGTGATGGTGCTGCTTGTCATTTCTTCTCAGTGATGGCAGGCTCTTGGTGAGTAACAAAGAAATATTGAAAGAATGAGAATTAAGAATTTATAAATCTGGATTTCATTTGTCTTGTATCTTCCAATTCCTCATTTGGTTCCTACAGCTCTATTATAATCTCACTGGAGAACAACAGTTTTATGTCTACATGTATCAGATGTAAATAATTATAATGTTAGACAATGAGTCAAAATACTATTTCTGATTTTTTGATACTGTTGTTGGGAAGGAGGCAGATATAATTAATACTGTATAAATCTTTCTTTAGATCCCCAAAAAAGCACTAATTTAGAGGATAGTGTAGCACCTGCTGCCCTCCTCAAAAGCATAAACCACATTATTTGACCCTATTCAAGACAGACAGTCCATTGTTTAGAAGCAGCATCCAAGGATTTCTCTAGCATAGAGCTAACAGCACTTGTTTAGCAGCCAACTTTTGATCCCACTGAAGTCTTAAGCCTATTATTTGTGACAGTGCTTCCTGAAGTCTGCTTTCTACTAATATTAATTAGTGTTTGGTCTTCAGACTTTAGGACCAGGACACAGAAAAGTAAAATAAAGTTTTCCAAATACACTACCCCAAGAGTGTTCCTGTAAGACCATCAAGGTTCTGAGCTTGTGCTTCAAGCATCCTTTCCCTCTCTTTCCACTAAAGAAACATTACCTTTATAAATGTGCCTAGATACATTTTTCCTCTTTTTTTTTTTGTTTATTTGTTTGTTTTGTTTTGGTGTGGTTTTTTTGTTTTGTTTGGGGTTTTTTTTTGTTTTTAATTAAACCAGGACACTTGGTAGCTGTTCATCCAAACTGCTGGCTGCAGTGCTTCTGTTCTGACTGAGATATAGGACAGTATAGGCTCTCATCACATTACGTAGAAATATTTCATGTCTATCCATCACCCACAAAAGCTCCTCAGCTCAGACGAAAAGACAAGGTAGAGGAGGGGAGGAACCTTTTAAAAATGAAATTGAATTATTGTGCCTCTCTGAAATGTGAAAGTGATAAGCTGATACCTGAGTAGTGAATATTGATCAGGAAATATGGAAAAAATTTTCCCTGAGGCACCCTACTTATCTGTCTTCAAAATAAATGGAAGAATGCTCTAGTTCAAAGTATTTGCAATCCAGTGTTAATGCAAATAATAAAATACCTAAAAGTTCTTCCTGCTCCTACAGAAACAATTAGGCATCTCACCTCAAATGTGAAGCCTTTATTACATATCCACAGCTGGGACATGGATGGCAGCCTAAGAAGGGGCAATTTTTGCTTAGATTAAAGATGCTTTTTTGCCTCTTTTGGAAAAAGCAGTTGGGATGTTTTCCCTTTCCTCCATGCTTCCTTTCCCCCCACAAAAATGAAGGAGATGTCTTTGAAACCCTTCAGCAGAAATTATCAACTAAGCGGCTTCAGTATAATGAAGAATTTAGACTTTTTAGAAAAAAGGTAAAGGTTGTAATTTCTTACATTCTTAAGTGAAGGCCAGATATAGATGATACTTCCTAATGGATTGTCATGTAACATTATGTCAGACATCCTTTTATGATAGCTGCATTGTTCTGTTTAATTTCCAAATCTTTCAGATACTGTATTTTTCTCTTAACAATGCATAGGTACTTCATGAAGAAACGACAATACCAGGAACCGACTTGAAGTTGTCATACTTGAGCTCCAGAGCTGCAGGATATAAATCTGTACTGAAGATTACTATGACCCAGTCTGTTATACCATTTAATTTAATGAAGGTTCATCTTATGGTGGCAGTGGTGGGAAGACTGTTCCAAAAATGGTTCCCCGCATCCCCAAATCTAGCATACACTTTCATATGGGATAAAACTGATGCATACAATCAGAGAGTCTATGGATTATCTGAAGCTGTTGGTATGTATTATGGAGGGTTTTTTTTGATTTTTAGTGTTGTCTTGAAGATAGGGAAGCATCTCAAATGCTTGTATCCATCAAGTAGAAAATGCTTAGCAGAATAAGATGAGAAATAACAATGGATATTAAAACATATTAAAAAAATACTAATCTAAACATTGCATTATAAGAAAAAAATTCCTTTTAAATGGAAAAAGAAACCACTGTCTTTTTTCACTTTAGTTCTTCCCCATGAAGTAGACCTCAGCCTAATAATACAGTATGATATTTAGTCTGCAATACTCCATGTACTTGAAAGCACAATAATAACAATCTGACTTACATCACAAAAGGGCTCTCCTCTGTATCTGTCCTAATCCACTTACTCTTAATAACTAAAAATATTTTAATAACCCAAGATTGCTTTGGAATTTGTTTAATACTTTCAGCACATGTAAGGAAGTCATAGGGACTTTCAGGTAGCCTAGGAGAGCAAAAGAACATATGTAGTTTAAGGAAATCACGTTCTTTAAACTCTTCTTCAGAACAAGATCCTATACTTAATGAGGAAATGTACTATTATTTCAGTGTCTGTAGGTTACGAGTATGAGTCTTGCTTGGATCTAACTCTCTGGGAAAAGCGGACTGCCATTTTGCAGGGTTATGAACTGGATGCCTCCAATATGGGTGGCTGGACATTGGATAAGCATCATGTATTGGATGTTCAGAATGGTAAGGAGTTCGTTTTCTTCTTGCTCATTTTACAACTCCACTGCCCTGCACTTCAGGTCTCTCATTCAAACTTTTTTACTATTTGCTCTGTTATTTTAAAAAAAGAAAATTATAGAACATTTTGCATGTGGTAAATGCTTTGAGCTTCCCTGGCTCCCCAGGGAAGTGATCACATGGCCAAGCCTTGCCACAGTTCAGGAAGCATTTGGACAATGCTCTCAGGCACGTACTGTGATTCCTGGGTTTTTCAAGTGCAGGGCCAGGAGTTGGACTCAATAATCCTGTGGGTCCCTTCCAACTGAGGATATTCTTTGATTCTGTGATTTACAGTGAATGTCATGCTTCTTCATCCTATAAATACATATGCATAAATAAGTTCATCAGATAGTGTCAGCCTTTGTTGGATATGCTGTCGTGGGTTGACCCTGGCTGGATGCCAGGTGCCCACCAAAGCCACACTGTCATTCACCTTCCCAGCTGGACAGGGGAGAGAAAACAAACCAAAAGACTTGCGGATTGAAATGAGGTCAAGGAGAGATCACTCATGGGTTACCATCACGGATTAAAAAAGACTCAACTTGGGAAAATTAGTTTAATTTATTACCAATCAAATCACAGTAGGATAATGAGAAAGAAAATCAAGTCTTATAAACAACTTCTCCACCTCCTCTCTGCCAGCAGTGCAAGGACACAGAGAATGTGTATCGCTTCTGACTGGTAGAGAAATAAGGTAACCAAATCAAGGGAAAAGGTGTCATTGTACCTAATTTTAAATTTAAAAAAAAAACAAAACAAAAGAAAAACAATAAGCCCTGTGCAAACTACTGTAAAGTAATCCATCTAAAAATATAAAGAGCTATAATTATAAATATATATAAGATTGATTCTGTTCACAAGGTAAATTGATGGTGCCTTTAAATTATGTTTAAGAGTACATTTGACAAGTAATGACTTTTCAAAGTAGCATGTGTCTAATTGAATAAACGAAGTGGAGAGTTGTAATGACAAGGTGGATGAGCTGTATAAATTTATTCAGAAGAAAGTGCAGACAGTGTTTGTATGAGCATCCCAAACCACTGCAGTAAATAGTCTAATGTACATCTTTTATTCTGTGATAATAGAGGAGAAATGTGAAGGACCAATTTTTCAAGGTAATGACAGAATAAATCAGGTGCAATAGTGCACTGTGCTGACTTGTAGAATTCCTCTGATGAAAATTGTAGAACTCAGCTATTTCAGGGAAAATTATAGTGCCATGATTGTCATAAATGATGTAATCATAGGAGAGGGGATTTTGTATACTGTTAATGCATTCAGGCTTTAACTATTCATGAAAAATACGTTCTCCCTCTTTTGATTTAGATTACTTGTTTAGATTACTTGCCATTAGGTTTCCATAAACCATTTTCATTTTTTCCAATTTTGTCATGTATATTTGTTTTACATTTATAATCTCTTGCATTTTATGATATTAAAAGCAGTGAAAATACCTCAAACATTTAAAGAAGAAAGCAAAGTTGTTTTTTCTCATACCTTTCAGTACAAAGAGTGCACTTTGGGAATGACGAGAGAAAAAGAAATGCATCCTAAATTTCTTATAAACATCTCAAAAGATAACTGTATCCCTCAGCCCCAAACTGCCTTGAAACTCTGCGCATGCAATCAATAAAACACAGATCACTGTAAAGTACAAAGTGACACATGGTTTACATGGATTGTACCACGGAAAGACATATTGTGACTTATGAGTATAACCATAATAGCTGACCGTTTGTAGAGGACACCTTAATGGATTCATTATGAGATTGAACAGTGTGGTCCTGGCAACATTTTAACACACTTTTTTTTTCCCTAAGACTGAGGATTTAACATAAAGCATCCATTTTTCCTCTCAGATTTCCTGTGTAGGCTATAATGGAAGAAAAATACTGCTGGCACATTGCTTTGTCTTCACGAAATTATTGTTTCTTTCATGCCTCAAAGCAGAATTAAGTTTTAGAAGTAGATTGGCCCGGCACCACATTTTTTTTGTTGTTTTGACATTTTTAATAACTGCCTATAACTGCAGACATGGTATTGAGGCACACTGTTGCCAGAGGAACATTTTTGTTGTGAGCTGAGTAAAGCCTCTTTATAATGTAAAATCTACTACTTTTTGAAGTGGCTCTTCAATTAATATTTACAATTTGCAGCGGTAATCCACTTTAGATTACATTCGACATTATATTCATAATTAGATATACTAGGACTTCAGGAATACAATTTGCAAATATATTTTTTGTCTTTTTCTATAACAAACGCACAGAATGTCAGTCATTTCTGGGCAATTTCAAAACTGTAAAGGTGTAGGAACATGGACCTTGCTTTCATCAATACACCTTTTATTTCCTTTAACATGACAATTTTTATTCTGAATTACAGCTATTAAAATTATTAACATTTAAAAATAAGAACAACTGAAAACATTTTTGTGTTCTAAGTGCTAGAATATTTAGTGTTTCTACTACATTTTGTGGAAAAGGTAATTTAAAATTTGCATGTCTGTGACTTAAATATAACTATAAATGTTTTAACAAAGTTCTATTACTTGTAGTGAGAAAAATATGGTGGTGAAACAAAATGCATTAATGTTATACTTATCAGCTAAAAGAATATTTAGAATACATGTGCATCATTTTGTGTACGTAGATTCAGAGTTTTTAAAAACTGGGTTTTTGGGTTTTTTTAATGTCTTCTGCCAGGAATCCTCTACAAAGGAAATGGTGAAAATCAATTTATATCTCAGCAACCTCCAGTTGTTAGTAGCATTATGGGCAATGGGAGACGACGCAGCATCTCCTGTCCGAGTTGTAATGGTCAAGCTGATGGTAATAAGCTACTGGCTCCTGTTGCCTTAGCTAGTGGGATAGATGGCAGCCTGTATGTGGGGGATTTCAACTACGTTCGTCGGATTTTCCCGTCTGGAAATGTAACTAGTGTTCTGGAGCTAAGGTATGTTTTTTTCTCATGTTGGACTTTTGGAGTTGTGAATTACTGTGGCAAATTAAAGTATTTAATTGATTTCTGACATTGTGTAAGTTTGAGTTTCCAGATGCTTTTGGGAACAAAAAAAAAATTGAGTCAAAATATTTTAAAACATTTGAAAAAGTATTTAAAACTGAAGTGAAAACATGTTATCCTCATAAAATATTTTAACTGTGCTTATCTAAATGCGAGAACTCAATCTACCCAAAGTCATAATTCTGTGGATTTTAAGGGTTAACCTACACAATCAATGTAATGGACAAGAGATGATCGTTCACCACTTCACTAATGATAGATGTAAATGTTGTCTTCTTCTCATCTTTTAACATCCTTTCTGAATGTTTGTCTAATAATGTTTTTCTGTTCTTTTTTACTTGCTCCCACCAAGAAATAAAGATTTTAGACATAGGTAAGCATTCCTTAAAGAAGATTTATATTTTTCTAACTGTTCTTCTTTCTTTTTTAACAAATGAATGCTTATAATGGAGAAGTCATTTCTGAGATGTATTACTAGAAAAGAGGAGTATTTTTCAAAAATAACGAGTTCATATGTTTTAGTTATGTCAGCTGTCAGGCGGTATCATCCTTTCGGATACAAGTTCCTCTTTTCTCATCACTCTCTGTCCGCAGTCAGGCTTCTTTTTATGCTTGTGTATGCCCTCCTTTGCTGTTCCCTCATTTCTGCTCACTCCTTGCTGGCAGCACTTTTGCTGATCCTATAAAAACTCACTCATTAATCAGGTACCCCAAATACGATGAGAATGGCATATAAGTAATAAAATTATAAAAGTATCAAGGGAGTTCATTTCATTAGCCTTTTGATGTTGAGTCTTTTCAGGCTCACATTTAAGAGATTTGTTTCTTTAAAGATGAACTTCTTTTAATAGTGGAAGTTGAAATAATAATAACACAACTCCAGGAGTTAAGATTTTAAAATATACCAAGACTCACAAGACTGGTCATAATAATTAGAGGATTGTAATGCAACATTTCTCCATCCTGGCATTGTTACAATAATGGCAAGAACAGAAGAATGTGGATGCTTAGAATTGCTTTGCCACAGCAGTTGGTGCTGCTAATAATAAAAAAACAGAGTCAAGCTAAAATCTTGTTGGAGACATGAAACCCTGCAAACCTTTATAACAGAACTACTAAGTATACAGCCTAGCAGGCCCACTGGTCCCTTTCTCTCCTTTTTGCTGCCAGTCATTTTCCTTCCTTGTTTTTAAACAAATCCCACTGAGTCATATCTCTCTTGTCCTCATTTTTTAAATTCACTTTTCTTTGGACATACTTCTTTGTGAGGAAGGGTTTCATGTTTTAAGAAGCATGTTTCAAATGTGTTAGGCAAAAAAATTCCATGACTAAATAAGGTGTTTGCATCGGTGCTAATGATCAGAATTGGAAGCTTATACACAGTCTAGTTGTTTTTATGGGATTTTTTTCCAGGTGTGACTCAGAGGCAGTCTCTTCTGTTTGGTGGGTTTAGGTTTTCAGTATTACATTTAGTTTGTATTTGTTCCATTACTCGTAAAAGAATTATATCCCTTGGTGTCACAAAGTTGTGATTGCAACTGGATAAGACACTGTCTTGACAAATGTATGGAATGTGGAATAATACTTGGAATGTGGAATGTACAAATAGGATTAAAGAGCAGATGCGTATTGAGGTTTGTTTTGCTGTGATTTAGTAGCACCACCGTCTGCTGCCTCTGGCAGAACTATGGTCACAGGCTCAACTGCAGCATTTCAGAAACTGGATCCCTGTGTGTAAGAAAAGTTGGTGAGGGAGGATATTGAAGCTTTTTTGCTTTATTCATGTCTACACATGCAGAAGCTCGGGGTAGCAAAATTGCAATCATACCACATAAATTAGTGTGACAGCATGTGCCCATATAGTGGCAGTGAAGTGGGGGTTCCTTCTGAGGCAAAAGGAGATGGAGAGGACTGTGGAGAACTGGCTCTGCAGGAGCCATTTTGGAGCCAGTAGGCAGGGGATGTGGAGCCCACTGTGCAGCCTGACATGATGTACTACAAGTTTGAGTTTTCTCTCACATCATGCATCTTCCCAGTGTCCACTCTCAACCTTAGAGGTTTGTTGATCAGGGGCTTTCTAAGCCAAGAGTGGGATCTTTATGCTTAATAGCCGTTGGCAGCTTTTTATTCTATTAATTTAGAATTCTATTAATGTTTCTCATTTAAGATGCGTAAACTTTTCGGATCCACCAAATCCTATTGCCATGGGCTCCCTGGCTAAGAACACTAGAAGACCAAATATCCTCTTTTGTCTGCATGAATTTTTACAGAGTTCTGCGAAATGCTGCAGAGGGAAACACCTCTGTATGGCCTGTAAGAGAAGGGAACAAAGGTCCAGTTTCACTGGCAAACCTTTAAGGACTGCTAAGGAGATTCCAGCTTAAACTGCAGTTTGGAAAACAGCCCTCAACAGATACTTTGCAATGTATAATTGCTAGGTATTAGAACTAAGAAAATGCACTGAAATATGCGTTCCTCAAGTAACTGAACAAGTCTAAATTCTAGTTCAGATCTCTTATCTATTCAAGCATTCAGCTTTCCTTGTCTATAAATACAGTGCTTCAGCACAGAATGTCATGTGTCTCCCACCTCAAGTAGGCTGTACTCTAAATTAGAGAGAGAATTCAGATCCAATTTATCCTCTCATGTACTAGTGACCTCACATCTTTTCAATCTCAAAGCTGAACTGATGTCTTTATACACACTGCTGCCTGTGGGTGATTAATGCTGATAGGCATTCGTGGAAGAAGGAATGTTTAGAAGGACTTTGAAGACAGGGAGGTCATTTGTAGGCTATGGCGCTATCCCAAGTCTATAGAGAGCCAGAAAAAAAAGTTTAGCAAAACATAAAAACAGCTTAGAGGGTATATGGTTTAGAGGGCACACAGTGAAGGCAAGAGAGAGGGGGACTGAAGCAGGAAGAGTATTTTTTAAAAAATCTGTGCATAGAGAGTAGTGCAGGTGATCTGCCTAGATTGGCCTAAGCAAGATGAAAGCAAAGGGAAATAGATTATTACATAGCTCTGTGCACACTTTAAATTCAAAGCACTTAGTATTATTTGGCATAGACAGAACAAGTTAATTTTTAGTCATTTGTCTTTACAGGAGCCTGTGTTGGTATATATAACTGCATGTTTTGCAGAGCTACTGACAGCAATTAGGCAATACTGAATGAGTCAAGGAGTCACTGACTGTGGATTTTATTTCTTTGCATTTGTTGTTGTTGGTAGAAGGCAGAAGCTTAATATCATTTCAGGATACAATGAAATAGTATAAACCCTGCAGCTTTCCAGCTGCTGGCTGCTTATCCCTCTACTGATTTTGAGATCTGCGTAGTGCACATGGATGTCTTCTGTCTCGAAAGCAAATATAGTTTTCACTGGACAGTTACTCAGTTCCTCAAATTGTGTCTTGCTCCCATGAATTACTGGGGTTTTCTATCAGCTAAACCTGCCTCAGCTGTTCGACCTTCACCTGAAAAGAAACGCCAAAGAAATGCCTGTTGTATTAGCTCAGAAAGGAGCCACTAGACATCTACGTATGGCAAGTTGGAGAGTATATATTGATTCAATAGTAATATCCCATCCACTCCCAAATTTGGGGAGATTTTTTAGTACAATGACAAAATACGTTTAAATTATCAGGTGTATTTTTTTTATTTGATGAGGATACACTGCTTACTATGAGAACTAACCCCCTAATTTTTTTTATGGAATTAATTTGAACATAGAAATATTTTCATATTTTTGAAGAAAAGAGCTTTAAAAATTCTTTTTAGAAAGAAATAATTGTGTTAGGCATAAATTACTTAATTTTTGATTTGATGACTCCTTATTCCAGTGGTTAAAAAATATGATCGAGGCAATGTTAGATGCGTTGAAGAGAGGTACTTGAATTTAGATTTCAGTAGTATAAGAAAGGACTTTTTTTTAAATTACAATGAAACACAATTTAATTGCACATTTCACATTTTGCAATGTGTTTATATTTGAAGTGTCTGCAAAGTTTCTTAAAGACCAAAGTAGTCATGTAAATGGGTATAATTTAATTTGCAGTCTATGGAGGTATAAATAATTTGTACACTACGTAGTCATCATATTAGATGATCACTGCATAAAATTAAGGTTTTGAAAATACCTTCCAACTGTTGGGCAAACCGACAATAATAGATTTCTAACAGACAGAAATTTAAAGTAAGCCTACATTTGATTGTTTTCAGACATGCTGTACAACACTCAGTGCTATAGCAGAGCTTTTTAAGAGGTGCTAATCACTGTGTATTTGATTTCATTAGTCTGTTTCACATGGTTTCTTCGCTCTGAACCAACATGTTAAAAGTCTTAAAACCAAATAAAATCCTATTTATGCAACACTTTTTTTTCGCTATGTTTCTGTAATTGGATAGCTGTAAAAATCTGTCCCTGCCAAAAGACATAATTTGTTCACAAGTTGTTCCCATTGGTCTCTTGTTGCTTTTTCCAAGTGGTAGTACATAAAAATGTGTTACATTAGCACAGTTATGTATTTACAAAATGCGAAGTATAGCATTCTGCAAACAGATGTTTGGCTATCACCAAACTGGTAGATCTGTTTAAGCAGCACTTTTGCAAACATCAGAAGTGACTGTTCTGACACTTTGCTTCAATCCATGAGGGGAGCATCTGAAATTACCTCCTGTATTTACATGACCTTATTTCAGCTCTTTATACCATAAATTAGGTCAGGAATCCCAACTGCAGTGGGTTAAGTTTCTACATCATAATATATCAACACAAAAGGTAATCTCCTGGGCTGGTTTTTTCACCAGCAGGAGAGTAAAGACAGTAATTCTCAATTATGTGGCACCAGTGGAGAGGCAAAGTGTAAGTTTCTGGGAAAATGGTTAGCAATATATATTTTCACTGTAATAAAGACTGTGTTGGCATAGTTAGTGGTTTTGTGCCAATGGGGAGATTATTTGAAATATGACTCTGAGTTAAGAAGAATGGAAAAGCTCCGCTCAGTGCTCTGGTGGAAGAGATGACTTTTCCTAATGTGTTAAATCATGCGTATGACATACTTGAAAGCAGTGGATTAAACAAATACTTATGAATGATGTCTTATCTCTTGCCTGTGAACTCATCATTCAAACTGCCTTATCTGTTTATGAATTACCTAAACCATCCACCTCAGCAGCCTTATATAAATTATAATAAAACAGGTAAGATAATAGCAACACAGTGTAAGCGAGGGCTGGGGTCCTGCTGCAAAATTTGGAACTGATTCAAGGTTTCCAGAACTTCTGGAAGGTTTTAAACCACAGTATTTTGATTTGGCCTATTACAGAAACACACACTGTCTGTAATATACAGAACATTGAACCGGCCTGTGAGCATCATGGACAAAATGGATCTTCTGTCCCCAAAGCATTAGTCTGGATTGGGTTGCCTGTGACACAGGAGAGAAATGTGAACCGAAAAAGGTTTTGGGGCCATGACCTGTGCTACCTATGCATAGAGCATCACTATTGACTTTAACATTTTCTGTATTGCTGCACACTGCATATGAACTGAATCCTTTTCTTCTTGATCCAATGTTAGGTGCAATTAATTACAGCATATGCAATGTGTAATTCCATTTTACAGCAACAACCCAGCTCACAGATACTACCTTGCAACTGATCCCGTGACAGGAGATTTGTACGTGTCTGACACAAACACACGCAGGATTTATCGGCCCAAGTCGCTCACGGGTGCAAAAGACCTGACCAAAAATGCTGAGGTGATAGGAGGAACAGGGGAGCAGTGCCTGCCATTTGATGAGGCAAGGTGTGGTGATGGAGGCAAGGCGGTGGAGGCAACTCTCATGAGCCCTAAAGGTAAAAAGAGTTCTCCCTCTGTAACTTTCAAAATAATGCAAAAGCTCAGTGCTGAGGGCATGAGCGTGTTTAATTACTGAACCCAGTAGTTGGCTCAAAAATTGGCGGTTTGAGTAATTTTTTCCAATTGGAAAGTCTATTGAGGAAGAAAGTTACGGGGATTGATTTTTTTGAAATCAATTAGGTTTGATTTTTTGGGAAATATCTGGCTTGAGTGGTTATTGAGCATTTTTAAATGCTCATTTAGATTATGTGCTTGGCAGGCAGTGATGAAGATGTAAAATCCACATTGCTTTTGGTCCCACTTACCTCGTGTTTTAGGTTAAGAGCTAGTCCCTTCTCAACACACAACAGCAAATGAACAGCAAATGCAATCAACGGTAGTAGATTTCATACTGAATATTGGTTAACAAGCTGTTTTACTACCTACTGCCTGAGATCAGATTTTCTGCCTGCAATTTCCATTAGATATGTACTACCTATATCCTTAGTTATGGACAATATATTCACTGTTAGTACAACAAAAAACACTAATTTTTTTTTGTTTCACTAAAGGAATAGCAATAGACAAGAATGGGTTAATCTACTTTGTTGATGGGACCATGATCAGAAAAGTGGATCAGAATGGAATAATATCGACTTTGCTTGGCTCCAACGACCTGACCTCAGCACGACCTCTAACCTGTGATACCAGCATGCATATCAGCCAGGTACTTTTCAGTTGCTGCTAATTTGAAAAGCTGAGCTGGGGATAGAAATTGAAATGCAGCTTTGTTGCCCCTTAAAATAAAACTGGGTAGAGTGTGTAATGGATATTTCACAGCAGATTTGGGGGAGAAAGCAACCCGTTCCAAGGGCACGAATTGCAGTGTATTTTCTTAGCTATAAATGCTGCTGTATTCAATTTTTCTGGCCATAAAGCTCAGTTCAGTTTAGAACAGCAAAACTATCAGCAGGAAACATTAAGCCTGGTAGTAAATACTGGGAGAATGGCATATCTGTTAGAACTACCTTGGCATGGTGATGTTTTCTGAATTGCTAACATCCTTAGCCTACTAGAGTGAATGAGAGGATTTACACAAACCCCCCCATATTTTTCTGTTTTTCTCAAGAACTTGTGTAGGAAGAAGGGACATAACTAGTGATATGTTCAAAAAATGGAGTACAGTGTTTCGTAATCTGGAAAGTAGTAAGTCATTGTTGCTACTACAAGAATGAAAGATGAGTACTGTTGTTAAGTATGTGTTCAGATGTTGATATCTGTCTCAATAGTTACTTATGATACAGAAAACTATAGCATTTATTGCAGGGGAAATTCAACCTGTATTATAGTTCCAGTGCAGCTGGCTGTTTTCAATAAAATGGATGCCTTGCCTCCCTGAAAAGCCTCAGTTTGCTGCTTGTATTCATGTGAGTTCTTTTGTCATGATTGGTTACAGCAGATGGAAAATATCCTTACAGCTCTCTCTAAAACTGAAGGTGAATTGATTCATTTAATCTGCACTGGTTAACTTTTTAATAAAGCACTTCTATTTGTTTAGGTACGTCTGGAATGGCCTACGGATTTAGCTATCAACCCAATGGATAACTCCATTTATGTTTTGGATAACAACGTAGTTTTGCAGATCACCGAAAACCGTCAGGTTCGCATTGCTGCAGGGAGGCCGATGCACTGCCAGGTTCCTGGGGTGGAGTACGCGGTGGGAAAGCACGCTGTCCAGACCACGCTGGAGTCAGCAACTGCCATTGCCGTGTCCTACAGCGGGGTACTCTACATTACAGAGACTGATGAAAAGAAGATTAATAGGATAAGACAGGTCACAACTGATGGAGAGATCTCATTAGTTGCTGGAATACCCTCAGAGTGTGATTGCAAAAATGATGTCAACTGTGACTGTTACCAAAATGGAGATGGCTATGCTAAAGATGCCAAACTTAATGCTCCTTCCTCCTTGGCTGTGTCTCCAGATGGCACCCTGTATATTGCCGATCTGGGAAATATTAGGATACGGGCTGTGTCAAAGAACAAACCCTTAATGAATTCAATGAACTTCTATGAAGTTGCTTCTCCAACTGACCAAGAGCTTTATATCTTTGATGTCAATGGTACTCACCAGTACACTGTGAGTTTAGTCACTGGAGACTATCTGTACAATTTTAGCTACAGCAATGATAATGATATTACTGCAGTAACGGATAGCAATGGGAATACTCTTCGTATCAGACGGGATCCCAACCGGATGCCAGTAAGAGTGGTCTCTCCCGATAACCAAGTCATCTGGCTGACGATAGGCACTAATGGATGTTTGAAAAGCATGACTGCACAAGGACAGGAGCTGGTCTTATTTACCTACCATGGCAACAGTGGACTTCTGGCAACTAAAAGTGATGAGACAGGATGGACCACTTTTTTTGAGTAAGTACATAAAATAAAGTCAAATATCTTATAGTTTTATTGAGTTCTACAGGACCATTTAAAGTATTTCTGGAGACTGATGAAGTAACTGCAAAGATGACCCTTGATAACAAAGAGCACAGAAAGATACTTTTAATTTCCCAAGCTGTCTTTCTCTTTCTGGCTTCTTCTTGAACAGAATAATTTTGAATTCATTATTTTGAACTTCAGTTTTATATCTTGAAATAATAGTGAGCCAACTCTTGCCAAGAAATTTGTAACTCAGACAACCATGGTTGTGTAGATTTCCATCAAAAACTATATTGTCATCCCACTTGCTCATTAGATTGGCATTGCTCTGCAGCAAATACTGACAAGAAATTTGTCTTCACTGCTCAAATTTTTTTTTATTTCTTTTTTTTGTCTGCATGCTCTCCTGCCCCCCCCCAAAAAAAAGTCTGGGTGGATAGTAAAAGGTTGTGTTTCACAGAGTGGCAAATAATAAGGAAGGATCTCCTGGATGGCACAGCAGTCCTTCACACAGGTGGACCCAGTTGGAGAAAACTGAGAAAAGAAATGTGGGCCATGGGGAGAAGTGTCATTCCTGTAGGAGTAAACTGAAAACACAGAAACCACCAGCACCATGTCGGGTACAGGTGCAAACACAACGGTGAGAGGTATTACTGGAACAGTAGGACTTGTAATTTTACCAACCTCAGAAAAAAATCCTTTCAGTGAATTGCTTTAGCCTGTATTACAGTCATTAAGTCATCAGTGCCTGTTCATAACAGACAGATTAGCAAAACATTTTACAGAATCCTCAATTATATTGACTAAGAAAGGTCATGACAATTTATAGATAAACTAGTAGGACCAGAGTTCACATACAGGTTTTATAGGAAACTTCATCTCCAGGTGAGCTGAACTGCAAACTGATATGCTAAGCAAAATGTAACAAAAATACAGCTTAAAACACAAGCTAGTATTTAAAAAAAGATCAATGTAGAATTAACTCAGATTTTTTTCAGTCATCTCTGCCAACTGGAAATATATGTGTATTTTTAAATCACATCCAAGACATGGTGAGGTTGGGAAAAAAGGTGTCTATGAAGGAGTGGAAGACAGAGCATTAGTATGATAAGTAAAAGTGTTAGAGGGCCCTTAGATGAACTACTCAGGATTACAAAGGGCATCATGAAAATCCGGTAAGTCCCTCTTCTTTTTTTTTCTTCTTCTTCTTTTCTCCTATCTTTATGATGAAATGCAGTAGCAACTGCTGCCAAGGTCAGAGTCTAAAAAAAAAGCTTTCAATTCAACACACATGATAAAGAAAATAAAGTGCCAGTGTCAGGCAGTGGCAGCAAAGCCAAACATCTGTGTTCTGAGATAACTTCATATTTCTGTCAGTGTACATTTGGCTGAGGTAGTGTGCGGGAGGACTCTGAGCACCTGTATCTACTCTCCAGCCTTTACATATCCCTATCAGAGGCACAAGAGCAGCAGGTGCTGCTTCACTGCATATTGTGTCCTGAAGTGGAGACAGGGCTAGAAATGCTGATCCCTAACAAAGACAGCAGGTGGGATGGTGGTGCTGCCAGTTTTAAGGTATTCTTACAATAATCTTGGCAGGGCTTTGGTAGCAGGCACATTCCCAAAGCATTAGCACACATCTGTAATATTTAATTGTGCGTTGGTGCATCCGCTGCGTATCTTTTTAGGTCCTGCCAAGAGGACACAAAAGCACAGCGAGGATACACAGAGGAATGAGAATGTGTTCGATTGGGAGGGCATGTGTTCTCCGTCTCATGAGTTAGCCCTGTTCTGTATGCTGAGAAGCCAAAGCACAGCTTTAGATGGGCTGGGAGTAGCCATCTATTTCCACAGAGTAAATTCGGTGTTTAACTGTGACACACACGACCACTTGTTTCCAGTAGGCGAGTTGGGCAAGACAGTCAGTTTGGGGGATAGTGAAGTCCTGTACAGAAATTAAGGCATCTGCTGGGTACAGCAGGCACTTTAAATCGTGCTGGCATTCATACTGCCTAATTGAGGACCTAGAGTTTTAATCAGGGCAGTAATTTCTCACCATGTTGCCTGTAGTTTTTGTGTAGCCTACTGCGGTGTACCACAGAAGTAGCTGATGGCTCCTGAATCTGTCTTAATGGCATCTGCGTGATCACAAAAAAGTGGATATTATATTCATTATTAAGTGGTTGATAGGTCTGTATTTTTCCTCATAGGGAGAATTTAGGGTACTGTGTGTCATGAAGTACATAGCTATTTCCTGAGTCTGTAAATAGCCATCTTTCACACCTGATCTGCTTTCATGCAGACTTTCTGGTCTGAGTTAGGTTCTGTCCAGCTGCCTTACGGAGAACCCAAAGGGCAGGCTATTCCCCTCAGTAAGTATTAATATTATTTCCAAGCTGCTGCTTATGCACTTCCTGAACAATTACCTCTGACCAACATCTCGTTAGAATTCCCAAGCTGAAGTAATTGCAGAGAAAGCTAGGCAATTTCACTCTCCCTGAATTTGCAAGTGTATGAGGCTTTCACAGAAGCAAAGATATTTATCTCCTCCCTGTAGCCATGGTGAAGCAGTAATCTGTTTAATTGCAACAAGGAAGATTCAGATTAGACATTTGGAAAAACTTCATGGTGAAGATTTTGGAGCCCTGGAGCAGACAACAATGATAGTGACCCCTTGCCCTTCACAGACTGTCTTTAGGAACAGATTAGACATCTTTCAGGACCAATGCAGGACGAACAGATCCTGCCTTGGGGTAGAAGTTGGATCGCATGACCTCTCAAGGTCCCTTCCAGTAATGTTTTCTATGATGCTGTCCACAAGCTAATACCAAAAATAAAAAAAAAAATGCACTGATTATGTAAAGCTACAGGGAATAAGAAGGGGGGAGGGAGGAAAGCACTGTGTTATTTATCTTGCCAAAACAGCATTCTTTGAAAACATCCATTGGGCATCATAGCTGCTTGCTTCTTCTTAACATAAAATCCCCATACACCAAATTTGTCTGTATATTTCCCTTTTGAAGATAGTTGTAAACACAACTATTTTGCCATTTTTTATTCTAAGATCAAGTATTATTGTGACTTTTTGGTGCTGATGATTTGTAACATTAAATCTCACAAAGCTGAGTTTCTAGAGGATTTTGCTACTGTTGCCAAAATAGATGGCAACCATGTGTATCATAGAAGGGTTTGTGTGGGGGTGACATGATGTACAAGTGTGTATCTCTCAGCTTCTGCGTATTCACGTTTGTAGGTAGTATGGACTAAAACATTTTCAGCTGAAGTGTTTTCTGTTGAAAAAAATGAAGTGTTTTTAAAACAGAAAGGTTTCCCTCAAACGTCAGGTGAGGAATAAGAAATTATGAGAAATCATTTTTACTTCCTTGTAGCAATAGCAAAATATTTCAGCTTCAGTGCTGGATGCATTTTCTTTTAACATCACAGTTTATTTATATATTTTATTTACTACATTATTCAAATTCTCAAAATATTTTAAGAAGATGATAGAATTCATATTCCATGGTGAATTTAGACTTTCTTCCCACTCACAGTTAAAAATGTTCAACCATTTGAATGTCCAGTGGAGTAGAAATGCCTTTTTTCAACTAGCTTTGAGTATGGCTGGGTTGTTTCACCCTTTGGTTGTCACACATCTGTTTAAATGGCAGAAGATACATGGAGCAAAAATACTGTGGGTTTAGCAGTAAAAAGTTCGGCCTTTGGAGCAATTCAGGAATAGCTTTTTTGCCTATTTTCCTGTGCAAATCCAGTTGTATAACTGGAACATGGATCCAAAGAACGTAGATCATTTCAGCTGATTCTCAATGATTTGAGAGCAGATTTATGAAAACAATTTAAACTTTTTTTTTCCTTTTCCAGAGCAACTTTTCCGTGAAAAGAGGAAATCTCTGAAAAAAGATTGTGTCCCAAAAGTTGGCAATCCCTGCTCTGGCACATACTAAAGCATTTGGCCTTGTTTCTTTTCATGGCTTTTTTCCACAGTTTAAGTCACACTAATATCAGAACCAAAAGAAGTTTACTGCTTTATTTCATGCAGCCTGGACACTGATTAATTGATAATTTATTGGTTTTAGTCTTCTCATTGCCTGAAGAAGGGAAGGACTGACATACAGGAAATATTTTTTTAAGACTTTCTGTAATTTTTAAAGTGAAATTATAAGTACTAGCTTGAGTTACTGAGGATATCATATAATCTGTTTTCTTTGTTTGTTTACAGACTTTGGGTTTTTTAATATCTTTATGGCAAAATGGATTTGTAAACTTCTATTTTGTTAAGGGTTTTAGTCTGCTGATCAAAACTGACACCTTATATTTCAAGAACGCGTACTTTTGTAAGGCACTGTTACTCAAATTCATAGTAACTGTTATAGGTTTTTGAAGGTCTAAAAACTTGCTAAATAAAAATGATATTAACAGAGCATTTATAAAAATGATTGAAAATGCATGCATACTAAAAAACCAATGAAGCCATATGAAGCTAAAAGTCATCCAGATTAGGTTTTTGTAATGAAATTATAATATTATACAAGGTATAAAAGTAATCAGCCTAATCAAATTCTGCTGTAAATTTGTGAGATATCTGAGCTGGAAACTATTACATATTATGTATGCATAATATGAACATTTAAACAGATAAATCTTATAAGTTAAGCTAATTATATGCATATTAGCATTTTGGAAGTGACATTTCCTAGATAGCCTACATGACATTATTTCTGTGCAGCAGTTTCCATTCTGAGTTTACATACAGATGGCTAAGACAGGTGCACAAGAAGAGCATTTTCTCTGGACCTAAATTTTTGAAGCATCAGAAGCAAATGCCTAAAAAGCCTTGGAAGTGCCCCTGTGCAATCACTTGGTCTTGTAGGTCAGGCCACTCCCAGCCTGCAACCCCAGGTCTCCATTAAAGCCCTGGCATGCCAGCAGTTACCAGCCAGGCAATGGAGAAGCCCTTTGGTTGAACCACTGGCCTGCTGCTGTGTCAGCCTTCGCCTACTTTGTTCTTCTCAGGTTGCTTGAGGAACTGGCAGAGGCTGCTCCGCAAGGGAGAACCCCTCCAGGGCAGGGAGACAGCCTTAGCTGTCTGGGCAGCATTTGCTGAGGTTGGGCTGCACTGCAAAGGCTGCAGTTTATGTGTGCACTGGAGCACTTGGCACTCAGGTGATCTCTGACAGGCATGTAGTCCTTCCTTAGAGGTGGTTTAGAACAAATTGTGGTCATCCCAGTGTCAGGCGCCTGGGATCTGTCCCTCGAGGTCGCAGCCCAGGTGCTTCTGCAGTCTTCTCTGTAAAAAGGCAACTGTTCCCTCATCTCACAGCTCTCCTGGAAGGTTCAGGCTGCTTGTGCTTTCCTTAGACAGAGAATAATAGAATCAGCCAGATTGGAAAAGACCTCTGAGATCATCAAGTCCAACCCTTGATCCAACACTGCCATGGTTACTAGACCACGGCACTAAGTGCCACATCCAGTCTCATCTTAAAAACCTCAAGGGACAGAGAATCCACCACCTCCCTGGGCAGCCCATTCCAATGCCTGATTACCCTCTCTGTAAAGAATTTCTTCCTAATATCCAACCTAAACCTCCCCTAGCACAGCTTAAGACCATGCCCTCTTGTCCTACTGATAGCTGCCTAGGAGAAGAGACCAACCCCCACCTGGCTACAACCTCCTTTCAGGGAGCTGTAGAGAGTGATGAGGTCTCCCCTGAGCCTTCTCTTCTGCAGGCTAAACAACCCCAGCTCCCTCAGCCTCTCCTTATAGAGCCTGCGTTCAAGTCCCTTCACCAGCCTTGTTGCTCTTCTCTGGACCTGCTCCAGCACCTGAAATAATTCCAGTAGCCAATGTTTCTTATCTCTTTTCAACCTCCTCTCCTTTTGCCTTCCTCTTCTTTTAGAAGCAGTATCAGCAGGTGGAGACCTGATCCAGACTAAGATGGCTCCTCTTCTCTGGAAATTCATTGCCTTTCTTCCATGTCTCTTTTTTCACTTTCCAGACCTCCTATTTTGTTTCTTTACTTTCTTACCTTGTATCTTGTTCCTTCCCACATCTCCCATTATTTCCCCAAAGTGTATTTGGCTTCCCTGCTTTTCCTTTCCCAGCGGTGCATTTCTTCTCAATCCCCTCCTGTACCTTTTGACAGTCCATCCAGTGTTTCCCCAGGCACTTCATGCCCTGAGCTCATTCATCTTCTCCTTCCCCTCTTCCTTCCCCCACTCAATCCTTGTCTCCAAGAGAATGCAACAGGAGGCAAAGAGAGTGACCTTAGCAAGCAGAGCCCTTACAAGTTTACTTTGGTCCCACAGTTAAATTAACGAGCTTTCCAGCTATTCTGGAAAGGTGGTGAATTCGTACAGAATATGAAATCCTTGCGATAATTTATAGACTAGAGCACATTGCAGCAAAAATCTATTTTCACTGCGTACTACGGAGTATCACCCTTTGCATATTACGCTTTTATTAACAATGCTTTCAGTGCTGTGGTTTCCCAAAAACTCTGTGATACAGAGTAAGATATTGCCTCTGGCTTGGACTTGCCTAGTTTCCCCAAGTACCAGGCACATCATCTGTAACTGTCAGCATTTGGCAACAGAGAACAGATGACATTTTGCAGTTTTTCTCTTGCTTCATCTTAATACATTGCTTGTGGAGTCTGACTTGGAAATACCAAGATTGGGCTATAGAAGAGTCTATGGAACCTATGCTGAAAGATTTCATTTAGATAAAAGCAAGTATTTCATTTTGATCAGATGAAAATTATCCCCCAATAGTAGTGTCAATTCACTTCCACTTTTACTCTATATTAAGAGGTTCAAAATTCAGTTTTCATAATCAATATTTCTATACCATTTCCTGTAACATTTGTGAGGTTTCATTTTCCTGTAACATTTTTGTTTCTACTTGTGTTAATTTTTCTATCCCATTTATATTTCAGTAATATGAATATCTAAAAATACCTAGTCTTCTTTTTCCTTGCAGTTTAGGGGCTTTCATTCTAATTTGATTCTGTTTTCTTACAAATACCAGAACTTTGTACATAATCGTAATCTGAATTTTTTATCAATGCTAAACAACATTATCTGAATCTCCTTGGTATCATAGTGCTTTTTAGGTATTTTTATCCTTTTACCATCAGCAGCCTTTTGTACCTTCTGGTTTTACTGCTGCTGCTTCTTGCTTCATCAGTGTAAAACAGAGTGGCTATAAAGTAATTAACCATAGTCATTCAAGCAGTTTTGTTTAGCTGATTATCATGTTCTTGCATTGACTTTTGTGGCATCACATGAGCCCCTGACTGCAAACTGTGACTTACAAGTGCAATGTCTTTAATCTTCCCATATTATATATACTCAAGCAACAAAAGATGTATTCTCTTCATTCTTAACTGTCTCTGAACAGTCTTTGTGGGAATATTTTTGGGATATCCAGTCCTTGCACAAGTGCCCCTTTATCCACATTGTCTGGCATAATGCAGCACACAATACATGTATTTCTCTTTTAAAGCATATTTGCTTCTCCTCAAATTGAAGATTTTCTAAACTGGCACTGTAACTCAACTTTAGAGCAATTTCAGAATTATAATACTATAATAATATAGACTTATAATATATAATATATAATAATATATATATGTTATATACTTTAGTCTTTCAAGGCTTGTGCTGACAGTAAAGCACACAAACTTGCTGTTTCAGACTCATTCTGCTTAATGAAAGAAACAGCCATGTTAAAAATAATTCACTGATACATAACATTAGATAGAAATGTGAAATTTTTTCAGTGAAGTGCAGTGTGTCCCCTAATTGCCCAGATAGCAGTAGTATGTCTCATCTAATAGATGAAATTTACCCATTTCTTCATTCTTGAATGTTACTGTTCCTTATCCCTTAGAACTAGAGCAAGTAATAAAAGCAGACCTGAGAAACCATTGAATAGATATTAATATCAAAATAGCAATGCTGAAGACACATAGCAATATTATTACATCTTATATGTATGAGAAAAGAAGAATTGCTTTGATTTCTGTCAAGAAAATCAGCATGTGATGTCTCTGTGGTTTTGGAAAGCACTCAGAAGTAAGGATAGTACAGCCAAAAAAACAGTTTTGTTCATATTAATGACATACATGCTCTGCACTGTCAATCCAGTCAGCTCTGCTCAGGCTCCTGAAAGTATCCCTTTCACTTCTGGCTTTATCAAGAACTTAATAATACTATTTGTTCAGTTATTGACATGTTAATATTCTTGTTCCATGTTAACTTCTTTGTCAAATAGAAGTCAGGGAGGCTATAGTCAAGCTAACTCATACTCCTTCACACTGTCTTTACAGGGAACCTGGTGCAGTGAGGGTGGAGGGGCAGCTCTGGACTGCATGTGAAAAGGCTATTCTCTATTTTCAGTCATGCTGTATTCAAACACATTTTCAATCCTCATCAAGAGACTTGGTCTTCCTTGATGTCCCCAGTGAGGCCAGACTGTAGGAGGCCTACAAGGCAAACACAGTTTAAAAGTCTTATCTTTGGATTCCCCTCCAAAGCAGGGAGAGTCTCTCACTTCTGAAGCCTGCATTGGTTGGGTGTGAGTTGTGCTCTAAAGGAATAAGGATGTTATTCTAAATTATATATATATAATATATATATATATAAAAAATTATATATATTATATATCTAAATTAACCACAGAACCTGAATCTAGCAATAATTGTTTACTGTCTTGGTATTCCATTGTCCTAAGAGAAACACAATACAGCCATATAATTTTGTTTTCCTGTTACTAAATTTGCTTTGCAGACATAATATAATTTAATATGTTGATTATGTCCACTTTTTGTGACCCTGTAAAAACAGCTTCATGGAGTTTTTACCTTTCAAAAAAAAAAAAAAAAAAAAAAAAACCCACATCACCAAATAAGAATTAAGGAAAAAAAAGCAACATTACAGCTTATTCTGTAAAGCCTTCCATCCTTTTTTTCACTAAAAGCCTGTGCCCCCAGCTCTGGTAGTGTAAGCAGACCTTACAGCAAGGGACAATCTGTCATACAAAGTATATATACACACCAACATTTCTTTTATTTGAAAGGCCATACTCAGGTATTTATATTGACAAGGCATACAGTTTATTTGTAGAGTAATAGATGAGCTAAGAAGGCAGGGGGAGGTGACACAGAAACAAACCAGAAGCCTTGAGGAGCCCTGAAATTAAAGACACTCAGCACAGGATACTGCTGTGGGACAGGAGCTGGCTCTGCACACTCTGGCAAAAAACAGAATCCAGCCTCTACAGACCCTGTGGGGCTCAGGGGCAGCGAATTCCCATTAGAGGGAAATTGAAAAGCAAGGGATGAGTGTTGAGGTCTTGTAGATAAAAGTCTAGCTACTGTAATTTAGTCTCATCTTCATAAGAACAAACCCCCTTCAATTGCTCCTGAATTGGCTGTACTCAGTTCAAAAGGGTGTGTGCTGCTGAGGTGGGCTCCCAGCCCTGGGAAGCTGCTCCATCCCCCAAAACACCTCTCATGTAAGCGACACTGCCTACATCCCACTGCTCCGAGTGCACCCCTTCTCCCAGCACATACACTGGAGTTGTTCTTCCACCTCTTCAGAAAACACCATCAACATTAATGCTATTTATTTGTGCAAGTTCTTCTGAATGTAAGATGTGTGTCAGATATGTGAGTTACAAAAGACTTTTTGGTTTTGTGAATCCTTATGAGAATATACATGGCAGGTGCTTGCTGCAGCAATCAGCACAGTGCAGAAGACTGCAGGGCCGTACAGCAACGAGTGAGAAGTCTGGCAGTCTTCTGGCACAAAGTAAAGCGGTCCCAACATGCTAAATTGATGTATTTCTTCTTTTGCTGCAAAGCACCTCCCCCCCAGATATCTGTCTCCAAATACCTGGAAATCATTTTGGATTAGGCTGTGAATGTGGTCAGTCTTACTTCAGCAGAAGCACTGAACTCGAGCTTGTTTGCCTGGTTGTGCAATGAAGTGGAAAATGAGCATCAAAACCTTCTCCATATAGAAATGAACAAACTATCACAGAAAAGGTGTTGATTCATTTCTTTGAGTTCCCCTTCCAACAGACACATTTCCTGCAGTGTTTCTTGTTCAGAGTGTGCCTGTTGTTTTGCAAATGAGTTATGGCTGTCAAAAAAGGCCTATTTAAGTGAATTGTTCACGTCTGGTGTGCTGAATGCCAGTTTACAAAAAAAAAAGACTGAAAACTGTCCTTTTAACATTATGACAAAATAGACACACCAAAAAAGAAAAAAACCTCAAGAGCTGCAGTTATAACAGCATAAGGTGAAAAGAAAAATTGTCAATCACTTTCCAGTTGAGGAAATTTCTTCATTAAACGCGGGCTGAAAGATTTGTCCTGACAACATTGCTAAGATAAAAGACCATTACCTGAGTTATTTAACCAGCTGTGCAAACAGTTGCATAAGACTTTCCCAGATGAAAACAGGATAAAGACCCTTTCCCCATGGAAAAGCCATCAGATAGAGGAACAGGGAAAGTAGACCAGCTGC
This sequence comes from Neopelma chrysocephalum, assembly GCF_003984885.1. Classification (NCBI taxonomy): domain Eukaryota; kingdom Metazoa; phylum Chordata; class Aves; order Passeriformes; family Pipridae; genus Neopelma; species Neopelma chrysocephalum. Next base: position 9,071,802 of record NW_020897700.1, on the reverse strand, counting down.
TCAAATTTAAGCTTGAGTTGTCTGACACTTGGTTGGAAAGAACAGAGAAATTTAGCTGATCCTAACGCTTTTAATGACCTTCTAGCTTCTGTGGTTTTTTGGGAATTTTCTGCCCAAATTCCATTAAAAAACAAATAGACCTATAAATTCTTGTCCAGAATTGGGCTGCCAGCCATAGTTTAATTCAGCTCTTTTGCTAGAATCACTCCTGAACCTATCTTCTGTTACTCCTGTTCATCTACTATTTTCTCAGAGGTAGGTACAACAGAAGGGAAAAGGAAAAGAGGAAAGGAAAAGGAGAGAAAGAGGGGAAAGGAATAAAGCAGGAAGGAAAGGGAAGGAAGCTTTTTTCCCCCCCATATATTTAGAATTCTATAAGGCTGCAAATAATATTGATTTTTTTTTTCATAGAATCATAGAGTAGCCTGAGTTGTAAGGGACTCACAAGAATCATCGAAGTCCGCACACAATATTCAAGGTGAGGCTGCCCCAGTGCAGAGCAGAGTGGGACAATCCCCTCCCTCCACCGGCTGGTGATGCTTTACCTGATGCCCCCAAGACATGGTTGGCCCTCCTGGCTGCATTTCTTCTCATGCTGAACAATATTCCAGATAAGAACACAGGAAAAATGTTATCCCTTCTTAGACAGTAATAAAATGAAAAAAAAATCCACTTGTTATAATTTACAAGCAACTAACATACATCAAATTGTGATTTGCTTTCTTCTTGTTAAGGAAAACAAAAAATATTAGGAAGACATACTGCCATCGTATCTTTTATTGTTCATTTTTTTAAAAAAACTTCCTCCAAAGGAAGTTATACTGTAATATTTCAGGTTTCCTGATCTATTTGTACTGTGAAATCACAAGTAAGATGCTAAACCTTCTGAAATGTCAAATACACTGTGTGGAAATAAAGGAATATTTGCATACAGTATTTCAATTACTTTTTTTTGTAAAGGCAGGTTATAAATGAGTAGATATGGATCCACTGAAGTGTGTATTTCAATGAGACTACATGAAAAATGCATGAAAAAAAGAAAAAGGAGAAATCATTTGTCTATCCATGCATCTGTAGACTATTTTCACCTTTTTCATTCTTAGCAGGCTTATTCAGTCCTTCTTCAGATATATAAAAAGCAAAAATGCATATCAAAATGACAAAAGCAATGTAAAAATGGAGTAAAAAAATAGCAAATTTAATTATGTTCAAGTTGAAAGTTTTTTCCTTTCTTTCAGCAACCCACGTAATGGTTAAAGGTGGCCAGAACTAGAGCTTCCAGTAAGTTGCCATGCCCAATTTTAAACCAGTGGAGGATAGGAGAGCTCCATACATGTGGTGAAATGATAATAAAAGTGATGGTATATAAACTGTGGGCTCTGTCCTTTTGATTGGCAAGATAACCATTTTGATACTGGTTGAGCACGCAGTGAAAGTGCTATTAAAGTGGCTCCTCTTTACTCTATAGTTTTCCAACTTTGAATTCTCTATTTGGGAGGGACTAAACCTGCAATGTGCTATGAGGCTGAATACAAGTGAAAGAATGTATTTGGAAACCAAAACTCTTTAATGTTAAAGACAAAGGTCCTCTGTGTAAATGTAACTTGATGGCCTCGACAAGCCAAAGGAGACATTTCACTGCCAGGTTAGGACAGATTTTTCAGTATGTTGTCACAATGGTACGCACCTAAAACAATAGCATGTTGCACTCCTGAGCATCAACTTTGAACCTTCTGTTCTTACCTGCTAGGAAGTAGCACTCTGGTATATAATAAGTCTTCCCATTAATAGTTTGAAACAAGTAGGGTAAGTTCCATAAATTTTTTAGCCACTCTTGGTAATTTGAGATGCATAGAGGAAATACCTCTGATGTGTTTAGAGTGAGAGTGTAACACTACTTCTACTTCTACTGTCAAAATGATACATGTCTATATTACAAAATGCATTTATGCCTCATTTCGCTATTACAGTATCCCAACTGATAGTATAATCTGTAAGCAGTTTTTAAAGAAATATATAATATACATTTGGACTGTATATCTTGTTATCTGAAACATGCAGGAACTGATGTGCCTTGCATTTCAACCTGGCATGTTTACAATAGCAAAAAAACAAACAAACAAACAAACAAAAAAACAGTTACAGAATTTATTTTATTAAGGGAGTGTGCTGCAGAGGTCTGTGAAAAAACACTGCTTTAGGAGCAGCCTTTACTATACACTTTATTTCGACAGCTTCCTATTTTACATTGAAGTAACTTCTGATAAAAAACATTAATAATTCTCTGCAAGTTGAGGTTGAGCTAAATGTGCTACAGACTAAGATACAATGCACTTGAGAAATGAGTCAGAAATAAAGAAAGTAGGACATTTCCATCTGTGGCAAGGCTTACCAGGAAGTTATTGCTGCAAAGTGAAGTGTCCTACATACCTTGAACAGAAAATGGTCTGGGAAGGCATGTAATTAAAAGTGAAGGAGATGAGCAATGGAAGAGAGACTTCCAGCAGGTGAAGTGCAAAAGGTCAAGAATCTGGGAAGCTGATAATCATTATCTCTGAGAAATTCTCACTGCAGAAGTGGAAAACTATCTAGCAGTGGCAGATCATCCTAAAGAAGAAAAATAATTTGATCTAAGGGGAACTTAAGCTAGAGGTGGTGGCAGCTGCCCCCACTGCTGTCTTCTGTAGTTATTGGCCAAATATGAAGATTGCAAATGGAAATTAGTTGATGGGATTAATGCACATGAGGTCACACCCAGGAAGCAAGTGCCCGGTTTAGATTCTTCAAAAGTTTATGTGCAACTTGCTCTTGAGGAATTGAAGAGGTTGGTTGAACAGCTTTGCTGTGGAGCGTGGCATAAGAGAAGGATCAGCGGGCTCCATGGTAACACGTGTGCATGAGCTTATGTTTGGATGAAAAGATCAAAGAGGCTGTGAAATGCCAAATATCGGCACTCGCCCTCTAGACTTCAGATCTCATTCCTTTTAGGGCAATTTCAATATTAGAACACTAGGCAGATAAAAAGAAATCTCTCAGTCCAAAACTGACAATCTTGGATGAATAAATTCACCTTGGCAGCAGAATGCAAGGATATTTGAATGTAATAAGAAAAATGGCTGCAGAATGCCCAAAGGTATGAGTGATGTTGTTATGCTGTGATTGATAAAGCTTTGATTGTGGGCAAGAAGATAGCAAGTATAAAGTAAGTTTAGTATTCGATGTGCAGTGAACAAAATGAAGGACACACATTGCAATCCACCCTAAAATGGAATATGTGGTGAATTGTAGAAAGGGCTATTTCCCCTTTTTCTTTTTGTTCTGGGGTATAAAAGCATGAGTAATCCTATTCTTACCTTTCACATCTCAGTCACATTTTCTTCTTGCACTAGGATGCCTGAACCAAGCAATCATGCCTTTAAAGATTCTTGCAGCTTTAAAGTCATGTTTTTAAGAACATGAATGTGTAGCATGATTTTTTGCTGATCTTTGAACTCTCCCCCACTGTAATAACATTAGCTGCTTATGTCAGGCTCATGATGTGCTTTCAGGTATTTATGAAAGCCAAGACCAGTTCAGGAACTGTAGGCACAGATTCAAAAAAATAATATGGAAACAAGAATGCAATGAAGCCACACAGTGCACTGAAGACTACTGATGTGTAGCTTTTTCCAACCCATGTGGTATACTGAGAAATATGGTAATTCATTTCTCACAGATATTGTGATTAAAAGGGTATAAAGTTCTTACAGGGAAATCTTACTTTCTGTGGCTTAAGTAAGCATTGTTCGAAATAAAGACCAATACTTGGCTACTGGAATCAAAGGATGCAAGTAATTCCCAACAAAGTAATTTGATACTATTTTCAAACATAAAGCGGAAAATAGAAAAGGACACTAATTGGACAATATATGTTCCCCAGGGAGTTGCAAAGGGAAGTTGTGCATGAAAGTAAAATAAGTTCTTGGAACTGAGGAATCAGACTGAAGGTCATGAATAGGCTAGCAGGCTCATTCATGCACAAGTAACATCGGTACATTTGTTTTGGTCTCCTGAATAAATGCAGTATCTCGGCTTGCCAAGTCTAGTATGTGCGAAAGAGCCACAATTAGGGCTAGAAACACACTGAAAGAAAACCCATTATCTTGAAATGTACTTAACTTCAAAAAATAAGTTTCCCCACTTGACTTCCCTGGCTTGCAGTATGCTTTCTGATCTTTAAACATTCTTTTCTTTTCCCTGTTGCTAAGTGAAAGTCTTACATAAACAAAGGAAATCAACTGTGTTAAAAGGATGGAAATGACTGTGTGCAAAAAGCTGTCAAATCTACAGAGCAGGCAAACTGGAAAAAAACATTTCTTAACCTAATCCTTTCAGTTACAGCAGTGCTGTGCAGTACTTATGCTGTTCAGAGAAAGTGTGGTGTGGGTTAAAACTGTTGGGGATTAATTCTCTCAATTTAAGAAAAAGAGTTTCTGTAGCCTCAGTGATATGCTTGAGGCTTTTGGGGGGCTTTTTTTGGTTTTGCTTTTCTTTCCCAGAAGGAGTCATTTTGATGCTAATTGTCAGCATGAAATGTCTAGCGTGCTGTGAGGACCTGCAGGGTCACGTTCTAGTTACTTTAAGAGGCTAAGGCTTCCTTCAGCTTCTCACTACATGGTCACAGGAGAGGGATGGAAAACTCCTGAGGGCAAACAGGTCATATGTGGGCATGGAATCATCCTTTGGATACTTGTTTCTCTCTGTTGCAGCTACAGGCAGGCTGTATTTCCAAACAAGGAGCTTCAGCTGAACACCTAGGCTGATGAATTAAAACTGTAGTACTGGAAGAGCTAATCTTAAAGACAAGTTTTATGACCAAGAAGCTGTCGTAATGGTTTACCTCTCTTTACACTGTGACCACAATGCATGTTTGGATGTGAGCACGGTCTCCGGTCATGTACCAATGGAGTATACCTAACACAGCATAAGAAAAGACATAGTTTAGATGTCATAGATCTACTTCAATTAGAGAAATTTTATCTACCTATTCATATTAAATGGATGTACAGCTGTTGGTTTAATTAAATGTCAGTAGGGCCAGAAAAAAAAAAAAAAACACCTCCCACATGGTTCGTGTCACAATTCTCAAACTATGATCCACAGGCAGTTAACAAGCTATAGATGCTAGCTGTTCTGGTTTCCAGCTATGAGCAGTTTAAGTAGACTAAATATCACTCCAGATTCTGTGTCTTAGTAATACGAGGGATGTTAAGCACTCAGGAACAGGACAGTTGGTCTGCATAATCATTGAATAGGAAAGACCCAAGAGACACTCTTATTGAGATACCCTTTTTACAAAAAATTTTGAGGACTTCTACAAGAACAGCAAAATCTAGTCCAGTAATAGGGACTGTGTACACAATGCTACAGAATTTAGCACCAGTAAATATGCTTCCTTTGAAATGGTGAATTAGATGTGCAGCAGGATCTGGTCACACTTCAAAGAATAATATGCAGAGATGAAGATCCATCTGTTTGCTCTTGCTATCACCATTGAGGCTGCTGTATGTTAAGCAGTCTTTTGACTACTTCAAAGCACGTTTGAAGTCTTTGCTGTGCCTATCCCATGCACAAAAAAAAAGCAAAAGTGCCTTAACAATATGAGTAGCTAGTATTTTTGTTCATTTTACTTGTAAGTGAAAACAATTTGTTCCAGCTATGTATCATTTCTGGACTTTTTTTTTCCTGGGTTGTTTTTTTTTTTTAGCTACGATAGCGAGGGCCGTCTAACAAACGTTACGTTCCCGACTGGAGTCGTCACTAATCTTCATGGGGAAATGGAAAGGGCCATTACAGTGGACATTGAGTCATCCAGCAGAGAGGAAGATGTCAGCATCACTTCCAATTTGTCGTCAATAGATTCTTTCTATACCATGGTTCAAGGTACTGTAAACAAAAGATTTCTCAGCAGTTACTGACCTGAAAATGGTTTTCTTATGGTACAAGCAGCTCCAAATAGAAGTGAAACTTTAGGAGCATACTGTTTGAAGGAAGAAGTGATACATACACATTTTTACACGTTTATAGAAAGAACTGTTCAGGGAAAGAGTAGTTGCGACAAAAGTAGAATTAAGTAAGTTTTCTAACCAAATAGCTCTTGTTAACAGCTGGAAAGTAGTGAGAATACCCACTTCGTATTAAAAAGGAATCTTAGAAAGAAGAGATGGATTGAAAGGGAAACAGGCACAGAAATAGCTTGAAGTGAGATTTTAGCTTTAAAATAGCATGTGACGTCCCAGCAACCACATCCTTGCAAAAGTGAGTAGTCATATATGCTCACGATTAGGCCAAATATGCCTAATGAAACAACAGAAAAAGTTTTGTGCCAGTCTGAAGAATATACTGTGAGGATGGAGTTTCTTTAAGTGTTTTAAGTAACTTTGATGATAGGTCCTAAAGGCATTTGTGCTCCTATGTGATACAGATATTCTTAACAATCTCACCCTGGCTGTTTATTAATTACCATTGGGTCAGTTATGTGAGGTCAAGATGTTACATGAACATACTGCATAACAAAGGCAGAGTCTTAACCCAGGGAGGTAACCTATAATTCTCTTTTTGGCCTTTCCAGATCAGTTAAGAAATAGCTACCAGATTGGTTATGATGGCTCCCTGAGAATCCTGTATGCCAGCGGCCTGGATTCACACTACCAGACAGAGCCACACGTGCTGGCTGGCACTGCCAACCCGACCATGGCAAAGAGAAACATGACTCTCCCAGGGGAGAACGGGCAGAACCTAGTGGAGTGGCGATTCCGAAAAGAGCAAACCCAGGGAAAAGTCAATGTGTTTGGCCGAAAACTTAGGGTAAGCATGCAAGCATGCATGGTATCTACTGCATTCTCATTAAGGAATAAGGAAATGTAAATACATTCCTGTAGGTACTGCCATCCAACAACCACAGAATATTTACCATAGACAAGCTGACTGAAGATCTGGAAGTACTTGTTTTTATTACTTCATTTATTGCCTGGTTTTACTTATTAATTGCTCTTTTCTGTGGAATTTAAACTGTTGGGTTTAGCCTGGAATGGGTAAAAAGAATAATTTTCTGCTTTCCTTCACTGTTTCCTTCACTTTCCTTCACAGAAACTGTTTTTGTTTCTGGTACTAAATTAACTGAACCAATTTTGAATCCTGTTCTAAATTATTCTACCATAAGTTAGCACAAACCCTGGATTTTATTTCTTCTTTTACTTTAAATGAAAATTGTTCTAATAGTTATTTATGGTAGAAAGGGTTTAACTGTGTGCGCATGTGTATGGCATATTCCTCTAACATATGTCTTTACCATTTTGTTGGCATTTCTTTTTCCTATATAGTGAGTGAAATACAAGTAGGAAACAAACAATGATTTATGACAGCCATTTGGTAAAGACAACATAGATTAAGCATTTAAAATGATGTTGCCAGGAGACCATTTTGAGATCACATCAGAGGTCTGACTTACTATTAGAACTGAAATAAGTTCTTTAAAATAAGGCCTAGGCAGTGTATCAAATGAAGGTAAGTAATTTCAGACCCCTTGACTTCTTGCCATTTGAAATCTTAAAATATTTTATATCTTCCACTGGGACAAGAAATGAGGGGATGCTGTCATGCAGATTATATTCTTCTTACCACTTTCTCTAAAAGAAGAATGGATTTTTTTTCCAAGAAGGAAGAACGATTATGCTCAGAAACTGCTGCTTAAGAACAGCATATTAGTACCCACCTGTGGCAGCTGTCTTACATGGATAAGAAAGAGGAAAAGGATGCCATGCTTCTGGAGATCATCCTTGTGATTCTGGCTCATAGGCATGTCATTACATAGCACAGTGGTATAATACACCTGCCAATTCATTTGTGAAAGCAGCCCAAGAGAAAACAAAATAACCATACCAATGGCATTTGGTTTTGGCAGTGAAACAAATCACCATGAGTGTAGTTCTAAAATCTGAATTTTGGGATTCAAGTGCAGAGGAGGTAAAAGAAATGTCATGGGCAACTTTAACTTGGAAGAGTTAACACCGAAAAAAAGGAATATCAGAGCAAAGGGAAAGATTTAACAAGATGGACGGGAAAATGAAAGATTACAGATTAGAGTAATATAGTAGTAATTTAAAAGTAGTAATTAAAATTAGTAATTAAAAGTGTATATACAAACGGGAGAAGTAGGGCAGCTGGACAACATGGGCTAGTAAGAGACAAATGCCTCAAAAAAAAGGAAAGAAACTTGTCAGCAATGGAAAATAAAAAGGAAGCTTTTGTGAAATTGATTTCCATGGGAAGATATTACTGAAATGTCACTGGGGGGTAGGTGGGGGGATGTAGGAAAGTAGAAAAAGAAAACAACAGAAAGAAGAACAGGAATAACTTATGGAGCTCATCATTTCCATCTACAGACAGATATGTCACTAACATTTGGCTGCAAAGAAGACAAACGAAGACAAAAACCAGTGACAAAATGCATTGCAAATAAATGTACTTGTGACACTTCCACTGTGTTATGTATATTCAGTATCTAACATTACAAAGTACATTCTCAAGTACTCTCTTGCTTTTTTATCTTGCATTAGTTCTACCTACTACTTGTAGACTTTCTAAAGAAATTAATTAGTAATTATGTCACCCTCCCTTAACTCAACAGTCTCTGTCAATCTTGCCTTTGTTCAGACTTGTTTTGTTATTGTTTGATAAGCTAGTTTTGTCCCTGGACCCGTGAGTTTGGTCTGTAGGCCAGTCTTAGGCAAAGGTCCTGGTCCTCTGTATGAAAGAGCCTTTTTAGGGCCTTTTTATTGAGGGTCTCACAAAGGTCTCAAATAAAAGAACTCATATGAACTCTGTCTCAAGGGATGCACCCAGAGTAGACAGGTAACACAAACAAGGGAGCTCACAAGAAGAGTTTGCTCTGCCTCCTGCTGAGAGCTGACATGCTCTTTCACATTACCTCTTGAATCTCTCTGTAAGGCACAGCAATATTTTCCTACTCCTAACAGAGGAATCACAGACAGATTTCATGCTTCTCACTAGAAAGAAAAACAGGAGTTAAAGCAAAGCAGGATAGATGGAGACCTAAATTACTGAAATGTAGCAGGACAGTAGGTAGGGACTGTCAAAAGACTCAGTTTTGTGTCATTAAGTGTTCTTCACTGAAAATTTCCCCAAGGACAATTTTTATCATAATGGAACCCAGAGGTTTCAAATATATTTGGAGTGAGGTTGTCTCAGACACAATAAAAATGTTCAAGTCTTGCTGTAAAAGCATTTTGGTAGCAGAGCTGTTGTTAAGAAGCACTTCAGTTGAAGGCAGTGTTTTAGCTGATATGTTATTCCAGCTCCATATTGCCCAATGAAAGAAGCTATATCACCAAAACTCGTTGTTTTTCTAATTGCCATCTGTATTATGAGATTATGCAAGCACAGCCAAAATTTCACCAAAAGCTTGCGTGTCTGAATGCAAGAGCTCTGTCAGCAAAGTCTGAAATCATAAAACTGACTGGAGCAAAAGACATTTCCTTTTTTTCCCCCTCATATCCTGCCGTTACACAGACCAGACAGATGGGAACGGGGGAAAGCAAGGGATGTTATTATCCCATTTAGCAGCTAGGGCAGTGAGACAGCCGGATTAAGTACTTTGTTGCTGTTTACACCGGAAGGATGTGCTTAGCCAAGAAATTAACCACAGTTACCTGGAAGTCTGCCTTCTTCCTTGCCAGTTCAGAAATCAGAAGTGCCCATTTTCACTTCAGTGTCTAAGCCCAAGAGATAGAAAAGAAAATTAATAAAAATCATAATTAAATGTAAAATAAGGAAGAGGAGATGGAGAGAAAGGGAAGGAAAAAATCAGAGAAGCAAAACAGGCAGGGAGATGCAGAGATGAGTTCAGGCATGTGTGGGAGACACTGAGAAATAAAAGCCAGAGAAAAAGAAAATTTAACAATGAATTTAAATAAATGAGCTAATATTAGATGTTGGAAAATTTAAATAAAAACTACTTGAGAATAAAAAAGTAAAAAAAATACAAAAAGGAGTTCAGTGGGAATATTTCATAGCATAAGTTTAACTTACTTCTAGAATCAGTCTTGTAGCATTAATTTTTCAGATTATATTTAAATAATATTTGATGGCTGATTAAATAGGTAAAGTAGCTATTCTGCATCTGCTAGACTTTGTGTTATTTACTTAGAAGATTTAAATGAAAATATGATTTTTTCCCTAAATTGACAGTGCAGATTCCTCTCACGTCAGTGTTTTCATATTATAAAAGAGAAAGGTAATGCACATAAATAGACAAATGAACATAAATGAACAAAACTGAGCATTTGTAGGATTTTTTTTCATATTTGCCTATGACCTGTCACCAACACTTTAATACCTTTTATATCAATAAATCTAATTTATATTGATCTTTTAGAAGCTTATCAGCCTCAGAGTGTAAGTACCAACATCCATGATATATGGAGTTTTGAACATGCAGCCCTGAAAAATGCAAAAATCCTCCAGCAATTTCTTTAGTCAGGATATCTTTTCTCTTGTTTGTTTCTGACTGTTATTTAGCCATCTTTCATCACTTCTTTGTAATATATGTGTCAAGTACTTGAAAATGAGTTTTAAAAAAATTCTTAATACACATAGTTTTATGCCCATTTCTCCCCTACTTCCTATATGTTAGCAAAATACAGTGTTGAAAAATCTCAGTTATCAGTGTTTCACCCCACCTGGAATAACTTTAAAAAGACACAGCAGATACAGAAATGGTTTACAGATTAACAAAGAAATCTTCAAGGCCTGTTGAAGAACTAAACCACAGTTCAGTGATGAGGAAAATGTAGAAATGCAAAGATACTGACATAGGAAAAGAAAACCAGACATTTTCCTTTCATAAATTCAAAAATGAGAGCTGATTCAATGAAACCGAAAATTGGCATATTTAAAACACTAAAAAGGGGGAGAGAAGGAGAGATTTCAATGTAAAAGTATTTCATAGAAATCACTGTCCACCACTGTAGTTTATAAGGTTTTCAGCATAAATGTATCCAGGCTAAGGCTTTAATTTCAAATCATATCAGATTTCAAATCAAAATAGTTACAAACTTCAAAGCATTTATAACTGTTTTTCAGTGGTTCAGTAGTCTTCCTGTTATTTATGGCTTTAAGTGGTCAGTTAACTAGGAGAAAGACATAATCCTGTACTAAGGCTTTCAGCCTCATAAATACGTTTCAGCAGTGGATGTTATACTGAGTTAAACTTCCATTTGATCCAGAAGGGGTTCTAAAAACTGGTTAACCTTAATTTGAAGAATTAACATGCTTTTGAAGATCTTAATTTTGTATTTACCATTTTGAAAAATACTTCCTGTGAAGAATTGGGATTCAATTCTTTCTAGCGTGATTGTTATGAAATGGAAAAGCGGTTGCTAGGAATATATTTTGACAATAATTTGCTATATATACTTTGCACTGCCTACAAAAGATGAGTTTGTTCATTGAAATGGCCCCATTTGTTACAGAAGTTTTCAGTGCACATCTCTCATTATTTTCTTAACAGTTGACTAAGCATCAAGCAAGAACACATTGCAACAAATTCTGAGCCATCTCTTCATATAATCAGACCTTCTAAAGTAGATACTAATATAGTAGCTTACATTTATATCAAGAAGTCACTAAAACAATTTATGCATACAGCAAATCAATCACTGTAAATGGTATTTAAAGATAGTTAGCTTTGTGGGAATTACAGGTGGCCAGGGTTTGAACAGCATGATTTATTGTGTCATTTTGTTTGCTTTAAAAAGGTTAATGGCAGAAACCTCCTTTCAGTTGACTTTGATCGAACCACAAAGACAGAAAAGATCTACGATGACCACCGTAAATTTCTGCTGAGGATTGCCTACGACACGTCAGGGCACCCCACGCTGTGGCTACCGAGCAGCAAGCTGATGGCTGTCAATGTTACCTATTCATCCACAGGTCAAATAGGCAGCATACAGCGAGGGACGACTAGTGAAAAAATAGAGTATGATGGACAGGGAAGGATAGTGTCTAGAGTGTTTGCTGATGGGAAAACTTGGAGTTACACGTATTTGGAAAAGGTAAAGAACACTCAGGTTTTAAAAAATGCTTGGAATCTGCTGAAATTCTGCAGCATCTCACTGCTGCTTACAAAGCCAAAATAGGTAGTAGAAGTACATTTCAATTATTCTAAGTATCACCATGTGATTCCAAGGGGAATGTTTCGTTCCACAGATATGTAATCATGCTGTAGCTAATTGCTAGGAATTGATGTGGTTTTAAATTATTTAGGCCACTAACTAACAAGAAGCATCTGTATTTACCTTTTATCTTAACACTTAAAATAAGGTACAGGGACTATCTGCAATTCAGTACAGCTGAAAATAATTTGTTTGCAAATGCTTTATTGTTGTGAGTTTGTTTTTTTCACTACCAAGAAAAGCTCTTGTTTCTAAATAGATACAGCTATCAATTTGTACTTGCTATATGTTGTAGCATCAAAATAAGCTATAGGCAAAATATAAGGAATCTTCACTATATATAAATTGCTCAATGATAGCTCTCCTCCTAGAAATATCTGTGAAAATCACCCTTCTGAGATCTCATGTCTGCTATGTGGAAAGAAAATCCATTTCTTTCTGGGGTTTACATATATTTCTGTTGAAGCTGTTGCTCAGCAAATACTGTTTATTAATTACTGCGAACATAACTTAATCAAGACCTATGATACATAATAGTCATACATCAGAAAAATGTCAGAATAATTCCATGTACCTCCTTTTGATAAAAATAATGAAACAATGGTTTTGCCTGTCTCAAAAGCTTACAGAACAAGAACACAGCATTCAGAGATCTCAGGCTATTCAAATTCTTCAAAATCATCTCTTAATTGTAGGGAAGAAATTGTATCTTCCATATGTTGTTCTCCTTGTGAGTTAATGGCTCTAAGACAGTTTTACTTCTTCCCATATTAAACATGACTTATCTGAATCCATTGACAATCTGCTGTTTAGCTGTGAGTGCTTGATAAAAGAGTGATACAGTCATAACAAGTAGCAAATTATGAATGTGGAACTACTAATTACAGAACCCCTTACAATTAAGCATACAAGTAAATTAGGCAGGGAGATGTTAACAACATGTAAGGTCAAGGATAACTCAATTAAAGAGGAGATAATTTTCTCAAGTGGGAATGTCACATCTTCATGAAGAAATAGTATCGGTATATGGTGGGAGGGGAGATACTGCACCATTTGTCACATGGTAAAAATCTGTTCTTAATTTTCAGTCAATGGTTCTTCTGCTTCATAGCCAACGGCAGTATATCTTTGAATATGATTTGTTGGATCGGCTTTCTGCTGTCACCATGCCCAGTGTTGCTCGTCATACCATGCAGACTATCCGCTCCATTGGCTATTACCGGAATATATACAACCCCCCAGAAAGTAATGCTTCTGTTATAATGGACTACAATGAAGAAGGGCAGCTCCTTCAAACTGCTTTCCTGGGGACAAGCCGAAGAGTATTATACAAGTACAGACGGCAGACCAAGCTCTCAGAAATTTTATATGATAGTACAAGAGTTAGTTTTACTTATGATGAGACAGCAGGAGTCCTGAAAACAGTAAACCTCCAAAGCGATGGTTTTATCTGCACCATTAGATACAGACAAATTGGCCCATTGATTGACAGACAGATTTTCCGCTTTAGCGAAGACGGAATGGTAAATGCCCGATTTGACTACAGCTATGACAATAGCTTCAGAGTGACTAGCATGCAAGGTGTCATCAATGAAACTCCATTGCCTATTGATCTCTACCAGTTTGATGATATCTCTGGCAAAGTTGAACAATTTGGAAAATTTGGAGTTATATATTATGATATTAACCAGATCATTTCGACAGCTGTAATGACATACACGAAACACTTTGATGCACATGGCCGCATCAAGGAAATTCAGTATGAAATATTTCGGTCATTAATGTATTGGATTACGATTCAATATGATAACATGGGACGAGTGACAAAAAGAGAGATTAAGATTGGGCCATTTGCCAACACCACAAAATATGCTTACGAATATGATGTAGATGGCCAGCTCCAGACAGTTTATCTGAATGAAAAAATAATGTGGCGATACAACTATGACCTGAATGGCAACCTCCACTTGCTCAACCCCAGCAGCAGTGCCCGTTTGACGCCACTTCGCTATGATCTGAGAGACAGAATAACTCGACTGGGTGATGTTCAGTACAGATTAGACGAAGATGGATTTCTGCGTCAGAGGGGTACTGAGATCTTTGAATACAGTTCAAAGGGCCTTCTTACTCGAGTTTATAGCAAAGGCAGTGGGTGGACAGTGATTTACCGTTACGATGGACTTGGACGACGGGTTTCCAGTAAAACTAGCCTGGGACAGCATCTCCAGTTTTTTTATGCAGATCTTACTTATCCAACCAGGATAACCCATGTATATAACCACTCAAGTTCTGAAATCACATCTCTTTACTATGATCTGCAAGGACACCTTTTTGCCATGGAAATTAGCAGTGGAGACGAATTTTACATTGCATCAGACAATACAGGGACACCACTGGCAGTTTTCAGTAGCAATGGTCTCATGCTTAAACAAATTCAATACACTGCTTATGGAGAGATCTATTTTGACTCCAACCTTGACTTCCAGCTAGTAATCGGATTCCACGGAGGCCTGTATGACCCACTGACCAAACTAGTCCACTTTGGAGAAAGAGATTATGACATACTGGCAGGCCGGTGGACAACACCTGATATTGAAATCTGGAAGAGAATTGGGAAGGATCCAGCTCCTTTTAATTTGTACATGTTTAGAAATAACAACCCAGCCAGTAAAATACACGATGTGAAGGATTATATCACAGGTAAGAGAAGGTTACTGGACTGCAGCTTGGGGATGCTGGACCTATAGACCTGCAATTTAGAGGCAGTGAGACTGTAAGGTAGCAAGGGCAAGCAGGGTCCTTCTGTGACTTTTTAAGCTCATTAACATCACAGAACATATTCACTGGAAGTTGGTTGATATTTTCCACGGTAGGCTTTTGCAAGGCTGCTAATGTAAGTTGCCCAGTAAGCTCCAGAGCCAGCACAAAGCCCAACAAGCTCCAGGGACAACACAAAGTAATGAGTACACTGCCAGCTGCAGGTGCTGAGGTGCCACTTCTTGTAAATTTGACTTCTTAGGAAATCTACATACTTTTTGTGGTTCTAGAGTTAGTGATGTGCAGTGTTCTCCATTATTCTACATACCAAAAATCTAATTGCACATCACCAGAATTTTTTTTTAAATGTATGGCTTAGATACATGTGATTTTTCGTATTTATAGATGAAATAGATGTAAAGAATCCAAAATATTTTACACAGACAGGAAGGGCTCAGCCCCACTTACTTAAGAGCTGTGAGACTACCACTCAGAAGAGCATCCTGGGAATCAAGTGGGTTTGCATTAATTTAACAAACAGCAGCTATTAAATTGGTTACTAATAGGCTGCCTGGGAGTAAGGATAATAACAGAACTTTGGATCTGTCCTCTTTTAGCAGCATGTGCTGTAGGGGATGCAGTTGCAATCAGATTCTTTGTGGCATTGAAAATTATGCACCTAGTTCAGAAATTGCCCTCAAAATACAGTTTTAGTTCTTTTCTTAACATCTCTGATATATGAAATACAGACACACACTGCTTATATAAGGTTATAATTACAATTAGTAATTTGGCTGATTAGCGGTTTTAGATGCAGAGCCTCATGAGGCATTAGCACTTATTTGAAAATGTTAGAAATTATTTTTAAATAAATATTTTTTGTTCTTTTAACATTTGGAAAAATTTGCTTTCTTTTTCCACTTATTTGGAGTTTTCTTAACAAAAAATTACTAGACTTGGTAAGGAGTACTCTGCCAACCTCTAAGCTTAGTATTTGTGAAAGATAGGGTCGGAAGACAGAAACAAGGCAGAGTGCTCATTCTTGCCAAACAATTGGTAACTAATTATTGGCATCCCTAATTTATTTATTTTCAACAGAACATAAAATGTATTATAAATAATGTTATCTAATGCTAATTTAGTATCCTGTCTGCTTACTGATGCAACTGTAATACATTTCATTAGCTTTTAATTTCATCGGTCCAACTTCATCTTGAAGAGGGGGAGATTTCTCTTGAATCAACATAAAATATCTGCCAAATCATTTAAAAGGTAATTGACCATATAGGTGCTGTTTCAGGGGTAATTTGAAGACATTACAATAATACTTATATACCAAAAGGACAGGATGTGCCCTGCAGTACTTTTTTTTTTTTGCTTCATTTTAAAGTACTGGTGATGAAGGTGCGACATAAAGCATGTTTAGCCTGACCACAAAATCCCAGTCAGTTTAGGCTGTATTAGAAGGAAGTCTCCTTTTAATTGTGCTCTTATAATTGTTCTGGAAGTCACTGAGGCCTTCAGAATTGCTGAACCCTGCAATGCTTTCAACTGAGCCTCATGAAACTCACATAGAACAGATGTTTTCTTGTAAGTTTAGAACTGCAAGTGTCCTTTATAGGCTTGCTATTCTAGCTGTACCACAAATCTAAATCCATACGTATCAAAACAAAGACCATTGAATAATTTTCATTTTTCGAAAGAAAATCAACTATGCCAAAAGCTATTCCATGTAAAAATGGTATGGTTGAAAAATATAGGACAATTCTAATATTTTTCTCTCTTTTTTCCTTTTAATAATTCTCTTTCAGATGTTAACAGCTGGCTGGTGACATTCGGCTTCCATCTGCACAATGCCATTCCTGGTTTCCCTGTTCCAAAATTCGATTTAACAGAACCTTCTTATGAACTTGTGAAGAGCCAGCAATGGGAAGACATACCAGTAAGAAACAAAACTAAACATACAAATGGAATGAGACAGAATGTTTCCTTCTATTCAGATCTTATTAGGCATGAATAATTCTGACAGCAAGGGTTACTTGCTAAGTTAAATCTGAACAGTACCTTTATCTACTTTCAAAAGAATTTTTAAAATTACAGATTGAGCTTTTTCTAACAGATCTGATAAGTTAGATACCATTTTAAATAAGCTTTTGTTTGCTTTCAGCAATAATAAAAATGCAAAAAGACAATAATCAATGAAAGGAAGTTTAAGACCCTTTAAAGATGTCTAGTTTTCATAGCAGAAACTACAGACATTAGATTTGTACTAACACGCTGCCTGAAGGCAGAAAATGAACACTATAGAAAAAAATAGACTGAAATAAACAGAAGAACAGGTGATATAAATTATGCATACCAGGCACCACTACAATTTTACTTCTCTTTAATATTAACCATGCATTATGGACACCATGTTTTATATGTAAAGATAAAATACTGAAAATGAAATTACCTGAGGGGTAAAGTCTATTACATTACATAAAACCAAAACTCCAGGTGCTTATGAAGTTCTTTAGGAGCAAAAAAATGAACTTTCGTCCTGAAATCCTGCTACAGTTTTAAATGATGGAAGAAATAAATGTGGAAGTGAATTCTAAATCTGCTATTTAAGAAAATAATATTTACAAATTAAACTTACTCAAAGATCAAAGACCTATGCCCTCAAAAATCCTATACTTCTCAGTTAAGAAGGAAGAGTTAAGAGACATTAAAATGGGTGATCCCATTGTGAGCAGTCAAAACCAGATCTCTTTTTACAAGAATCACGATAGAGAATATTACAAGATTAAAAGATTATATAATCTTAAAGAATTCTACAACCTAATTTAGACAAAAAATCATTAGAAGGGTGCCCCAGCAGAAGGGAACATGTAGAAGCTGACTTTGTATGCTATATTTATTTTTTTTTATTATTATTTTTAATAGCAAGGAATTGAGTAACAGGGAAAGACCTTAGAGCACAGCATGAGAGTATTGTCTCCCATGAGAAGTAGAAGCAGTGAAGGAGGAGCCTGGCAAGCACTCCAGGCAAGGTGGTTGTACTGGGACATGATAGACCTGACATCAGGCATGGCTGTGAAGAACTATCAGAGGTTGTTTATTTAGATTTCAAAGGCTAAAGAATGAAATTATCCACTAACACCAGCAAAGGTGCGCCAGGAAGAGAACCGGTTTGGTCAAAGAGATGAGAGCAGACAGCTAGTTGTCAAAAATCTTCAGGAGAGAGCTAAGTGACATGAGGAGTGCCCGGGGCATGTGACATGACAGAGGGAGAAAGGAGTGAGAGGAAAACAAAGATTCAAAATACTCAGATAGGAAGAAGCTGTGACTCTGATATTCACTGTTAAACCAGCAAATGCAACCAAGAGACAGAAGTAAACACACAAACCACTTAGTATTTTGAAACATTCTGGAGTGAGTGAGCTTTATTGAGCTCAGAGGACACATGTTAAAAATAAACAAACTTTGTCATTATGAAGTTGCTATAGCATCTCACCGCTCTCACTGATGATTGCTGTCTACAGTATATTTTGAGCTCAATAGCTTTCATGTAGGATTTATAACAGCTGAAATCCATATTTGTTAGCAAGTGCAGACAGGAATCTGCCACATTCAAGAAGAGTTGAGAGTCCAAGTCAATTCATGATTCCCTCAGGAACTGTCACCTCCAGAAAAGCTGCCCTTGTGGCAGAGCAGAGAAGTCTTTGCAAACTTTTTGCCAGGCTTTGATTAGCATCAAGGCTGAATTAAGGTTGTATGAGTCTTAATAATTCCTGCTTGGTCTCCCACCCAGAAATTTGGGAAAACAAAATAGGCTTTGGACTCATTTGTCAGCAGTGAATCAAATGCTTTAAGCAGTATTTCACTGAAGAGAGAAGGGGTCAAATGGAAGATAAACTGGATCATCATCAGAAACTAAGTACTCTTTTTCAAAAGTGCAGCCAAAGCTATTTAAATCTTTCTCTCTGTTTCCCGCTGAGACAACTGCTAGGGCAGATGTCGGCTCCCTACCTCCATCAATACTAGCTCATTCACAGCTTGTTGCTGTTAAGACCCAGGGCTAGACAGATAAGGCGTGTCTGTTCTACGCAGCTGTAAAGTCTCATCCCAGCCACAGCTGACCCTGTAATTTGAGCTGTCGTGCTATCTAGCTGCACTAGCTAACAATTCCTGCTAGCTGTTCCTGGTCTTTCAGCTGTTCTTGGCTAACCACAGCAGTTATGCTGCCAGGTCCCATTCCCCAGCTATCCTCTCTTTACCAAGAGTGCATCTGGCATAGCTGGCTACACATAGCTCTTCCTTCACAGATTCTCCTGTCCTAGCTTTTCCATTAGACTGGCCCATTGGTTCTTTCCATTCATTGCCCCTTGTCTTTGCTAGCTGTCAACAAAACACTCTGCTGTATTCAGGGTTGTACCTGTCTGAAGGGCCTGGGGAGAAGCTCTTTTAGGCAGCAGGCTGATACCTGGAGTGAAATGGAAGTTCATGCAGCTGCATTGGCCGCAGCCTTTTCAAACATCCCCATTTATCAGTTTCTGCAAGTATTTGCAAGAAAGGGCATCAGTCCCCGGTACTCCACCTCACTGTAAATGGTCTGTACCATTTGCTTACCTCTTTTTTATTGTAAAGACTGTTATTACAGTTTGATTCCCCTC
The DNA here is from genome assembly GCF_003984885.1 of Neopelma chrysocephalum. Classification (NCBI taxonomy): domain Eukaryota; kingdom Metazoa; phylum Chordata; class Aves; order Passeriformes; family Pipridae; genus Neopelma; species Neopelma chrysocephalum. The sequence continues at coordinate 9,052,154 of NW_020897700.1, read as the reverse complement.
CTTCCTCTAGCAGCTTGAGGGCTTATGAGAGCCTCCCTGCTGTTTGGTCTCAGACTGCAGCTACCCGAAAGACTCCTATTTCCTGAGTCAGTGAAGAAAGGCTTGTTCCTGTTCTAAAGCACAGCTTCATGACCTGCAAAGATCAACTCGGTTTGGATGGACTCACGGTAGATAAGAATCATACTTGAACAAGCTCATAGGATGAGGTGACATGATAGTAAGATAGCTCTTAGCCATATTAACATAATATGACCCAGCAGTGTGCACTCGCAGCCCAGAAAGACAATTGTATCCTGTGTTGCATCAAAAGCAGAGAGTGATCAGCAGGTCGAGGAGGTGATTCTGCCCCTTCGCTCTGGGTGAGATCCCACCTGGAGTGCTGCATCCAACTCTGGGGTTCCCAACACAGAAAGGACATCGACCTGTTGGAGTGAGTCCAGAGGAGGGCCATCAAGATGATTTGAAGGGTGGAGCACCTCTCCTATGAGGGAGGACTGAGAGAGTTGGGATTGTTCAGCCTGGAAAAGAGAAGGCTTAGGAGTGACCTAAATGCAGCTTTCTAGTTCCTGAAGGGAGCTTACAGGAAAGATGGGGCAAGACTATTTACAAGAGCATGTAGGGATAGGTCAAGGGGGAATGGGTTCAAACTGAAAAGAGAGTAGGTTTAGATTAGATATTAGGAAAACATGCTTTGCTGTGAGGGTGGTGAGGCATTGGAACAGGTTGCTCAGGGATGTTGTGGATACCCCATTCCTGGAGTCCAGGCTGGATGGGGCTCTGAGCAACCTGGTCTAGTAGAAGGTGTCCCATGGCAGAGGGGTTGGAACTAGATGATCTTTAAGGTCCCCTTCCAACCCAAAGCATTTGATGATTCTGTGATTAAGTATTGGCATTGCAAGTCTGTCCTGTGCAGCCCGGTAAGTAGCCTCTGAAGTTAAATCTGATTTTTATGCAGGTTCTCAGGGAGACAAAGAGTAAAAGCACTGAATATTAACAAAATAGTCTTGTAACTCAGCATAACAAGCAGTATGTAGATCTAATTAACGCCCTGGCACTGTCAGTTGTGGCATATCCTGTTGTTGTCCACAGGCAGCACACCAAGAAAGCCTGGCTGTTTGGCATTTAGGGGGCTACAGATGGCTGGTAAAACTTCTGTCTGTTCTTGTTTACAGCCAATTTCTGGAGTGCAACAACAAGTGGCAAGACAAGCAAAGGCTTTCCTTTCCCTGGGAAAGATGGCAGAAGTGCAGGTCAGCAGACGGAAATCCAGTGGAGAAAAGTCATGGCTGTGGTTTGCCACAGTGAAGTCTCTGATTGGGAAAGGGGTGATGCTCGCTGTCAGTCAAGGCAAAATACAAACAAACGTGCTCAACATTGCAAATGAGGACTGCATAAAAGTGGCAGCTGTTCTGAACAACGCTTACTACCTAGAAAACTTGCATTTCACTGTGGAGGGAAAGGATACGCACTATTTTATCAAGACCACCTCCCCTGAGAGTGACCTTGGGACACTGAGGCTGACAAGTGGGCGTAAGGCCCTGGAGAATGGCATCAACGTCACTGTTTCCCAGTCCACCACTGTGGTGAATGGCAGGACTCGTAGGTTTGCTGATGTTGAAATGCAATATGGTGCTTTAGCACTTCACGTCCGCTATGGCATGACACTTGATGAGGAAAAGGCCCGAATACTGGAGCAAGCCAGGCAAAGAGCTCTTTCCAGTGCCTGGGCCAGAGAACAACAGAGAGTAAGAGACGGAGAGGAAGGTGCCAGATTGTGGACAGAAGGAGAAAAGAGGCAGTTGCTAAGTGCTGGAAAGGTACAAGGATATGATGGGTACTATGTACTCTCTGTGGAGCAATATCCAGAATTAGCAGACAGTGCTAACAATATACAGTTCCTCAGACAAAGTGAGATAGGAAAGAGGTAACACACTGGCTTAGCTGAGGCTGCCAAAGAGACTGTGTACCAGTGTCTTCTAAAAAGGAGACCAAACTGTTTTGCTGCATTACTACTTGAGCCTAAGCTTACATCTTTGCTCAGATTTTTTCTGTAGCACAATCCAAACAGACTCTGTAATGAAAAGAGCGCCTTCCAGAAGAATGATACTGCTAATGACAAAACTTTTTTTTTCTCAATGACCTTAAAGGTGATCTGCTTTAAAGAATATGTTTACATATGCATATCGCTGCACTCAAGTTGGACTGAAAAGTATTAAAAAAAAAAAGAAGAAAAAAAGAAAATAAAAAGGCCTACAGATTTTGCAACAGGCTGTCCGTTCCTTTGAGGCACTGTATTTAATTAAGATACAGACCCATACAGTGTTTTCAAATATTACTGAATTGTTGACCTTTGCTTACAAGAAGTAGTCTCTCTTTTCTCTCTCTCTTTTTCTCTCTCTTTCTCACTCCATAGGATGTGGTATATATCTGTTAATTTTAAATGTGGGGCAAAAATTATTGTTTATAGACAACCCAACTGCTTTAAACTGTGCTGCTTTCTAAAAGGACATTGGCACAAGTGACTTATGCTACCATGGAAATTTAATAATGGATTTTACAATGCTAACATGGTTTGCCTTGGGGGGAAAATGGCAAGTAGAATCCTTGTTGCATATAAGCAAAGGAAACCCTGATTTTTTTGTAAATTATGTGAGACAAGTTGTTTATGGATTTTTATATGAATTACAATTTACTGTACATCAAATATTAGTCTCAGAGGAGTTAATTTATGTAAAGTGTTTAAAAAAGTTTATACTTAAAAATAAAATGATAAAAACATGTGCTGTGTGTGATTTTTTTTAAAGAAGAAGGAATTGCACCTTTTATGTTATAGCTGTACAGTATAAAGGATTATATTGTAGAGATATAACAGTGATGACTAATGTCCAAAAGTGTTAATATTTTTGTATTATGTTTAAAGCTGTGCATCTATCACTCTGCTGATAGGATGGGACACTCCACAAAGTAGCTGGCTGACTCAGACTACTGCTCCCTCCCTTCCCTCTCCTGTCACCCAGGCCAGTGTCACTTCATCAGTCATTGTTAGAAGGCACAGTAACCAAATAAGTCTCATTTATTATGATGGAAGACTTTAATAGGTTGGGTTTTCCTTGTCTTTTTCCAGCCCTGATGTAATAAATGGACAGTTATTCATACCAAGTGGGGTTTCTGTTGTTTTTTTAGAAGCTTTGTTTCACAAAGGAAAGAATAGTGTCTCAGGTGCTTGGCAAATTGTATGTAGAAGAAGAAGAAGAAATTATGTAGTTTCATCCAGTTATGTCAACTTTGTCTTCTGTATAATACAGCTCTTTTAGATGTTAATAACTCCAGATAGAAGAAGTGTACCTCTGATCTGATGCTACAGAATTGCTCTTTAGGCAGGCAGGCTGTTAAATAGGTTCATCTCCGGGCCCTCAGCTGGCAGATCAACTCTAATTACTGTGAACACTGAACCTGGGGATGGAGAGGACGGTCTAGTTCTAGTGCCTAGTCTACATCTCTACACCACTGCATAGATTTGGCATGCTCTGCTCCAAGGCCCAGTATATTTGTTGCAGGACAGAACTGAAGTGTGCAGCTGGTTCCTTATAGGAAGCCTGTGATGGCATCTATGGCATCTGTTGTACATCTTGGCTGAAACCATTCTTAGAGCTTCAGTCTCATGAGCACTAAATTCAGCCACAAAAATAAATATTTTTAACATGAGACAAAATTGGGGGGTTTTGATGTTCATTGAAATATACACAGTATTTCTATCCATGTATTATAATGACAGAACATAGTAAGTGAACGTGTCTTAACTATGAATGGTTCAAGTGGATGTAATAAAAATAGTTTTCTAACTGCTTTGTATTCTGAGAGTCTATGGTATTACATACTCTAAATTGCACATTAGGATTGTTTGATAAACAGATTTGAATTTCTCCCAGCCAAGTCACAACTGAATCTACAGTATCAGTGACATTACTGTATCTGTGTATTTGGTAGAGCATACAGAACTAATTACACATATAATGAATGCTAATCATCTATTAGAATGAAAGCACAGATTAGTTGTTAGTATTTTTACCCTTGAAGTCAAGGGCCCTAAATTTAGAGAGGATGGTAGGTATGTCAGACCCCAGAGACGTGTCATTGATCTACATATTATTTTTAAAGATGTAAAATGCTAGGTGTTTGCAGTTCTGTTGGGTGGCTCTTCCACAGCACTGTATTTAGCATGCTGTAAGTGCTCTCTGTTGAAATAGGCTCATATTCTAAATTATGTCCAATGTTTCTGTTCTGTTTGAATATGAAAAGCTTGTATAACATGTCGACATTGAAATATATCTTCTACTTAACGCGTACCAGTTCCTTCTCCTTTGTTCTGGCACCAATAAACAAAAAATTATGGTATCTGTTGGTGATCATTTTAGATACAGTCAAATCAAGCCAATTAGTGGCCTTGTTAGTAGGTATAATGAGCCTATTTCTTGCTAAAAAAGACTTGCGATCTGGACATGCTCCTGCAGGAAATAGTGACCTTGGGGAATATATAAACAAAAGATCTTTTTAAAGAAAAAATATGCATAGTTAAAGAAGCATATTACAAAAATAAGAAAAAAAGAAAGGAGATTCTAAGTATTTTAGACAATGCCAGTCAAAATGCTATCCTGATATTTTGAGATGTATATTTCGTCTGATTTGTATTGTTCTTTTAATTTGCCTTCTTAACTTTATATGTGTCCTGAATTTTCCACAAATTGATAACTATAGATTGCATCTAGGCTTTCCAATAAAAGCCAACCCAATGTGTGTGTGTGTGTGTTTATATTTGGTTTTTTAAATGTATATGTCAGATACTGCATCTGTGCAACTGCTTTTCTTGTATCAAAGAAGCAAACCGGTCCCCTTGCACTGGTATCAATTCATTCTCTTCACAGTTGGCAGTATCTTTTTTGACTGTGTCCAATGGCTTCATCTGCTAACTCAGCAAAGTGAATTACTCCATGGGATCTCTCAGGTGGCCTACTTTGGAGAAAACATTAAATATACCTCACAAAGCCAAATCTTTTATAGATAAGGAAAGCCAAAGGAAAAAAAATCACTTAGAACTGTTTTCTTTCATATCCTCCTGAGTAAAAATATGACAGAAAGTATTTGATTATAAAGAATTAGGTTGGCATTGGTAGTTACATATATACACAGAAGAGATCCTTCAATCTGCATTAAGGCCCACTTTGCAGGAACTGCTGACTTCAGCGCTGCTCTACGTCAAGAGACTGCTTTCATTTTAGTTGGAACAGGCAGACTTCACCACACTTACTTTGTAGTGACAACCTTGAGCTGGTAACATGTTGATCCAGCACTAATCAGGTCACTGCTTAGCTAACTGTGGCCTAATTTTGTTGTTTAAAAAAAAAAAAAAAGGCAAGCCAGTAAGATATCTTTGCATATTTACACTTGGGAGGTGAGAGATTTGCATTTGTCAAGGGGGGAAAAAAATGCCAGTTACCACTGCCACTCTTCTGAAGCACTTTTAAAGTGACAGCTGAAAGGCTGTAAAAAAACTCACTGCATAAAGTAACAGTTAAAATTGTCTATGAGAGAATAGGCTGCATTTGCAAAGAATCAGATGACAAAATGTTTGAATTTTGTTTTCAGGAAAAAAATCCCCACCAACAACAAAGAGCTGCTGGAAGCCTTGATACCTTGCTTTACTGCTAACTCCAGAATGGCAAGCTATGGCTATACATATGGCCAGCTTGAGAACCTTTAAGAAAAAGACTAGTGCATAATTCTTCAGGGATGGGAAAGCAGAGACACTTATTAGAAACAGCTCCGAAGCAGCTTACTAGAAGCTGCCAGGGTTAAAAATAAGCCAAAGCAGAGAGCATCATCCCACAGCATAAACTGAACAGCACAGACACAGTGATATCATACCCTAACTGCAAAGCCACATCTAAACCCGCTGAACTGATCAGCTTCTCATCTATAGCCAGTTAATGCTAAGGAGAGTAAATACACAATGCTTATAAAATTAAATTGATCTTTGCATACACAAGTTGCTGGGGCTCAGTGACCCAAAATAAAAAAAGGCAAAATGAAAACCAATTAATTGATGGGTATGTGCCAGTTTTTCCCCCTGGGAAAAAGGGAACACATGGTCCATAGCTGTCATGCTAACTGACAGAGCTTAAGACTTCATTTTTTACCTCAGAAGTTTTTAGCTTTTTAGCAGAGTGACAATATAAGGCAAATTTAACTCTGTGAGTGCCCAGGTTAGATCTATTAAAAAATTCAAAACACTAATGATAGATAAATCCCTGCTTCTCCCCCCCCAGCCTATTTATCAGCAAGAGTAACATAAATAAGGGTGCCAGCACTTAATTAGGTGCACCATGAAAATCTGAAAAAATGCAGCTTGCCTGTTCACCCATCCCAGAAACCTGAATATTTGTTACTGATCACTAAAAATGTCTTAGACCTTTCAGGGTAAAGGAAAGGTGGAAAAGTTTGTTTGTCATGCCACCTCCTAATCACGAGACATTATAGTGGTTATTGCAGTTGGCACTGTGAGGGTGACAGAGGAATAAGAACATGGTGTCTTATAAGAACACGGTCTGCCCTGCTTTAGTAACCAGATGTGCTGGGGATGGTGGGGGAGGGCGAGGGAGATGACTTTTCGTTAGATGGTCTAAAATGCAAAATGAGAGTGAAGTCACACAGTACCACACAAATACTGGCATGAGGATTATCTTAACTGCACTATTTTTTGTACACATGCCTAAAAAAAAATCCTGGCCTGATTTCTAGCATCACAAATGCCAACTGCATGCAATCCTGAGCAGTGCAAGGATGACATAGAATGCATCACTAAGATAAATCCGCTAAATATTGGTCCCCACTTCTAAACAAAGAAGCTCAAACAGTAACACTATCCCTTTCTTTACGTACACGAGAGTCTTATATGCAGTTTAGAAGGTAAAGAATAAGCATAATAAGATGGCAGCTCATTAGAGTGTCATGTTTTCACAGAACCTACTTTATTGCAGGTAAACTCTCTTGCTGTTAATTACTATAACTTCCTAGGTAAATTGAGTAAACCTTTTAATTTACTAAGTTAAAATTCCATCATTGAGGAATATAAATTTCTAGACATGCATACAATGTTTTTCCTACTACTAACTAAGTCAAAGCTATAGTAGTGTAATTACGCAGTTTAAAGTTAATGGTTCCCACAAAGCTGTCTTAATAAAGCCTTTTGGGATTCAGGAGGAAAAGGAAGAAATTCAGAAATTAAGAACAAGGCTGGAAGGCAACAACATGTTTCAACTGGCTCTAGTTACTCAATCACACTTAAGCTGTCTGAGACAGCAGGGTGAGTGCCATGCATTACAGAGGCATGAGGGAAATTGTTCTCCCAACACAATAAAGTATTTCCAAATTCCAAGCCCAGGAATCATTTTAAAACTGAAATTACAGGAATGGCTATCTAATGAACCAATTAACCTTACAGAAATAATAAATTTTTTTTTTAAAGTATAAAGATAATACAGGAATCAGTTAAGAATTCAAATCTGAGTAACTAGAAGCGTGTTGGAAATGCTGTAGAAAACTCCATCCACTGTTTGTAGATAAGAATTACTGTGGAAAAATGAGCTGGGGAGGGGGTGTGGGTGTACAAGACCATAATACCAGGACCAGGTGCTAATCACCAACTTCCACAATGATGGGGAAGCACATATAAGCAAAACACAAAATCCAGAAAAACCCAGTGACACCAATATCTGCAGATGACAAAAATTAATGGAGTGGCAAATAATGGCTAGGACAGAGCAGTCATACAGAACAATATGAATCACTCGCTGAAGTGAGCCCATTCAAACAAAATGCATTTTAATACAGGCAATTCCAGAAGTAAAATATCTCAGAATAAGAAATGCAAATCTTGCTATGAAAGGTATGTAGCCGCCTACAAGAAAGCAGTGACTGGAAAGAATGAGGAGCACATAATGGATAAATAACTCATTGTGAGATTCCAGTACAATAGTGGTGGCAATGAAGAGCTCATAGGGGTGGAGAAGCTTAATGAGATTACTGGCCTTGTTAAACAAGGGGAATAGGAAGGCAATGTTTTCTCTACATATGGTGCCAGCAATACCACTCTGGCATACAGTCCTGATGCATGCATCGTGAAAACACCGTTAAACCCTGGAGAGAGAGCACAAGGAGACATCACATATAAATCTAAGTCTTGGCAAAAAAAAAAATAATCTTGCAGGGAGAGATTTAAACAGCTCACCACCACCCCATCCCCCCCAAAAAAGGCACGAAAGCGTTTCATGACAATAGTGTTTAAATGACTTGATAGAAAAAAGCCACATTGTAGTGAAGTGCTTGCAAACGGGAGAAGAGAAAGCAGGAGGGAATGCAATTCTGATAACTATAGGAGAAGTAGTTTGCAGAAGCTTTTGGCAAAACGGGCAGCTATTGGAGTTACATATAATGGATGCAGGTGATGGGAGTTCAAACCAGATGATGGCACCGTTCATTTAGCTGCACAGGAGACGTCAAATTGAAAGCTTTATAACTCTGGTAAATGCCACGCCGAAGGGTTTGGGTTTGTCTTCTCCTTATCACCTCTTTTCCAACCCTGAAATATCCAAATTAAGTTGATACAGAATGAAGCCAACAAAGATTACTGTAAAAGACCCAAATCTTTACACGGAGAGTGCAAGGCTGAGGCATTTTAAAAACATTCCTTGGTTTCCACAGCAGAGATACACTGTTCTATTGCCTTTTATAGCAGTTGATTATTGAAACTAAAACAAACCTCCTCATTCTCTATTAACATAGCTGGAGCCAATATGCCCACGTTTATGTCTCCAAGACACACAGAGGCAAGTGTTTAGATTAAAAAAAAAAAAAAAGGGCAAAAAGAAATGGTAAAACTTTGTGCCATCGCTGACCGCACTCTACCCTGAGCGCACGTCGCCCTCAGTGACCGACACTCCCTTCCCAAGTGTTTCACGCTCCGTCAGCTCCGGTTGGGTGGAAAGCCCCTGGTTCTAACCCGGGGCATCACCGCAGCTGGCGCCGGCAGCACAACTAGAGGACAGCCGTCCTGCCTCACCCGGGGAGAGCCAACTGCTCCCTCCGCGTCCTGACCCGCTTCAAAGCGAAGCTCAGACCGAAGGGAAGGGATTAGAGTGTGCTCCCAGCCGCAAGCGTACCGCTCCCTGCCCAGGCACGGCAGCCGGGCACGGTGTCCGCTCCGGGACCGACACTGCCTCCCGCAACAGCGTGACCCCTTCACCATCAGCGAGCAGGGCCGCAGCGAGGGAGCGCACCGCCCCCAGCCCCTAAAAGCGGCAGCGCAGCCTGGGGCAGACGGCCGGGGCCGCTCCCAGCGCCCTTCGGCACCCGGCGGCCCTTTCCCCGGGACACCGCTCTCCGGCCGTGGCTCCCGCGCCCCCTGGCGGGCAGGGGAGGGGCGGCAGGGGCCGGCGAGGGGCCGCCGGGGGTCTTGGCCGCCATTTTAACGGCTCGGTGAGGCCCGCGGTGCCCTGGGGGAGCGGCTCGGTGAAGCGGGGCTCCAACAAAATTAATAAATAAATAAATCGATGTACATACGCACGCACATTGATATATACATACATATCTACATACTGCCTTAAGATGCCGTGTCCTCTAGAACAGCACCTCCTGTCAACTCGCAACATGGTGCCCGGCTGGCACGAGCAGGGCAGGCAGCCTGGCATGTTTTGCTGGGCCAGGGACATCCCGTGCCCCCTCTCTGGTCTCCCCATAATGCACCGTTCTCATGGGCTGTGGAGGAGGTAGCAGGTGCTCCACAAGGGCAAGCACCATAGTAGGTCCCACTGGTGGTGCTGCCTCGTGCTTGTCCAGCCTCTGCTCCCTTGCACAGCCCCGATGGCAAGTCCCAACCTACCATCCTAAAGCAGAGCCCTCTTGTTGGCAGGTCAACAACAGCAAGGTTGGATGAGTAGGAGCACTCATGCCACCTTGTTCCTTTTCAAATGCAACCAACGGTATATGCATGTAGTAAAATATGTGGGGTTTTTTTGTTCTTAACTGCACAATGACTTTCATCTGCAGCCAGTGAAATGCAACAGCATAGGGAACTGCTGCTTCAAGCAAAGAGAGCCTGTTCCTCAGTGTGGCAGCCGCGTGGGCAGTGAGCGGTGGTTGGCGTGGCCATGGGCACTGCCACAGCCTCATACTGATGCTGGGCCAATAGTTCAGCCAGCTACTGCCAGGGAAGAGCCACCCAACCAGGAGGAAGGGCTTGGTCTGGCATTGTGCAGCAAAGCACGTGTGTGCGTGCATGCCTGGAAAGTTAATTTGTAGGTTTTGCTCCTCAATAAATCAAGGCAGATGCCCCTGTAAATTCTGCTCCTCGGGAAGAAAGAAGAAGGGCAGGAACTGCATGGAGCAGAGAACAGGGCTATTTTTCTTTTCAGCGCCAAGAGCACATCAGTGACACTCAGTGCTGTGCTGGGTCAGGCCTTCACCCTCTGCTAAGCTAATACCAACAACTCCTTCATTTAAAGGGCAGATAGTAACAGTGGGGCCCCTCTAGCACTATTCTGCCTTTCTTTCCTCCCGTTGCAATAGCAGTAGCCTCCGAAGGAGCTGCACTAATTAGTTGCTATTACACTTCTTGGGTGGCTGGAAGAACATACTGCCTCTGACCTCATGCTTTGCAACATACCTTAACAGCTTATTACTGCTATTGCATGGCAGCAATGGTTCATTTTATAGTTACTTTGAAAGAGCCATTCCTCTAGTGCTGAAAAATAATCTAAGACTAATGCATAGTCTCTCCAGAAGAGAGACTGTTAAACTGTCTATAACCAAGTGTCCAAACGCTGCACAAAGCTGTTTCATTTGCTTAACATCGACTCAGTAGCAATTAATATGCCTGACATAACAGTACACTACAAGGCCCATAAAATCTGTAGCAGTAGGGGAGTGAAATGATTATAACTTTTTTTTCTTTTTTCAATAATACCAGACTACAGTTTGAGCACTGTAATCTTTTCAAAGCAAGAAGCTGAGCTGCATCTGAACAGCTGTTGTTTACTGAAGCAATAATTAGCAACAAACAAGTCAAAATACCTTCCGTAGCAGCTCAGAGGACACTTGCACCCTGCGCCTGGAAGCAGAGAGGCTCTCAGCTTTATATGTAGACTCTACTTAATAAAAATCTCGCCTAACTTTACGAAAGGAAATATTTATAATGGCAGTGTCTGCCAGCCTTATGCATAACTCCAGTGAACTCATTGTGAGCTGAGAGGCACAGACCACAGCTCATACCAGATATCCCTAACACAGTAGTTTTCAGCTGGTGAGGGACAGGGCATGCTGCAGGTGGGGGATAGGACATTTTGCAAATAAGGTCGTAGGCGCAGTCCTGCTTAACATACCCTACTGGCTGCAGGCAAGGTCAAACTGCTCCCCACTCCTGGGACTGAAACCTCCGGGGAAGCATGTCTGCAGAGCCATTTGTCACATCTGCAAGTCTCCTGGTCTTACAAGGTTTTTTAGCTTAGTTTGACAGAGCAGCAGACCAGCAGTAAGAGAAAGGAAGAGGGCTGCAGAAGACAAGGGAGCAAAGCGGTAGCCACATTGAAGATGGACCTTCTGACTACACACCTGGATGAAATCTAGAGATCTCTATGTTCTTCCAGTGGGGGAAATCAGTGGGAAAAAGCAAGCCATCCCACAGTAGCCCTTTGTTTCTTGATTAGGGCTTGCTGATAGTACATATGAGTTTGCAGCCAGGAGTCTGAGCCTGAGTGTTATGTGGTGTCAGCTCACATGCTAACCACCTGCTTACAGCATTGTATATGTATACATCCCCCTAAGGCTGAATGAAAACATTGGTATACATCCCAGGTAAGGCTCAGAATTTAGGGTACCAAATGAGGTTATAGCTATACCATTCTAATGGCCTGCTGCTGTCCAAAGGGATAGCCATTCTCCCACCTCTTCTCAGCCGAAGCCTTCCATCACTTGTGCCAGCACTTATGTACATCTGAATCTGTTGGGAGCCCTCTGATGACCTAAATGCTCTCCTTCCTAGAGGTCATTCTCCATAGTTCTGAAGACATGCGTGAGAGGAGCATGCCTCTGGGCCCAAGTGAAAAGACAGAAACATGCAGTCAGGCTTGGTGTGAAGAGGAGAGAGGAGCAGGACCTCACTGACCTAAACTGGCAGTTTAAGCAGCTGTCCCATAACAGTTTCAGCCACCTGCTCCCTCTGTGGCCCAATAAATATTTAATTACTTAGTTAAACATGAAATAGAACTAACTCAAGATTGAGAAAGCCATACCTCATACTAGTGGTAGCATCCTAGAGCTCTCTCCATCTAAGCATTAGAGATGGAGGTTTGAGTCTCCAGGTTTTAAGTCTCCAAGCTGTCAAAGCACTGGAAGCAGTCTCCAAGGGCCCAGGGAGGCCTGCCAGCTGCACTAGAGGAAGTGGGATGCTCCGCAGACAGGCGTCTGCCCTGCTCCAGAGATTCCTTCTCCTGCGTGAGAAGACTCGCCTGCCAAAACTGATAGGTACATTTCCGCTAACAGTTGTCAAATCAGTGGCTCCTGGCTAGAGAAAATAAAAACATTTTGACAGAAAATGCCTGACCAGCAGTACACAATAAGGCAGAAGCTGACTTATCTCATTACACCTGTAGTACCTTAGAGCTCCCTTTCTGGATAGTCAAGGTGTCCTTTTGAGGTGGAGCTCTGATGTTAGAGATACAGGAAATTGGGACAGTCAGTCATGAGCTTGAGAAGTTTCAGTAATATGAAAGAAAATAGACTTCAAAGTTAAAAATTTTGTCAGAATTACATTTTTTCATATTATTAATAAATGCTTTCTATCACTTTTGTCATTGGAAATCCTACTAGAGTCACTGAGCTAGTTAAAAAAAACAAACCAGGAAGCCAGTACAGACCAGGCAACAAACAAGTACAGTTTCACTGGATGAGCTCAGCAAAGTAAGAAATGGCAAACAGTGAGCATGATTTTAAGAGAGATCTTCCAGATTTAGATGATAGGAACTAACTGTCCTTTCAGCGAACGTTACCACCATGGAGCTGCACCTGCAGAATTTTAATTTTAAAATAAACATGGTGATATTTACATAAATGTAAATAAAATCAAGCCACAGCATGCCATATCTTTCAGGTCTATTAAGACATACCACATGTGGTGCTGTAAGGCACATGGCCAAATGAGTTCAACAACCTAAGAAATAAAATAGTGCCCTCAAAGTGGTTGGCCTGAGGTGTTATTAAACAGAAACCTGCAATATCTGGAAGCAGAAGGAATTTGAATTTCCTCATTCCTGTTGGCACGTGCATAAATCATTGAAACTCAGTAAGGAAACCATTTGTTTTACAGCGTCTTATTTCTTTTCCCAGTCAGAGCAGACAAGAAACATTGAACTACACATGTGATGCTAGGTGATAAACAAAGGGAGATGTGGAGCTGACAACACACAGTTAAGAAAGGCTGCTGAGCTTGGATCTTGCAGCCCACACATTGCATCAGATCACATTGTGCCTTAGCCCAGCAGAACATGCAGCCAGAGGAGCTCAAATAAAAGCATATCTATACATGGAAGGTAACAGTGCTGTAGGAATTCAGGTGGTACAAGCCCCATCAAAGGGTTCATAGAGGTTCAGCTGCTGTGACTAATGGGATTTATACAACCTTTGATCAAAACAGTTCCATTGCCAAAACATTTGTACTGTACAAAATTTGTAAGACCAATTAGGATATGACAAGCCTTCCACTGAAATTCCTGGATAGTGTTGCAGGGTTAAGAGTTAAAAAAAAAACCATACCAAAGCCAACTGGATATTACAGTAAAAACCTTCTATTACATATCAGTTAAGGTGAACAGTACAGTGTTTAATGGTCAGATATGTCCCAAATCAATACCCCCACCCCAAAACTGCTTGTGTAGTATATCTTTTTAGTAGGGAGGAGAGGCAGAGGCTGTGGAGGGGGTGGCTTTGAGCAGCATAGCCTTGGCTTTGCACTGTCTTCCAGACCAGAAGCCACTTGCACATAAGGGGAAAAGCCACCCAGCTTTGCTCCCTGCCCAGGGTGATTCTTAACATCGGTTCCTGGGGGAGCAGTTTCTCTGCACCACATTGCAGGTGTGGGATTTCAAAAGACCTTGCCCTGTGAATTTGCTTCAGGGCCTTGTCTGGAAAATTCTAAAATCATTACTCGAGCTCATGCTGTGGCATATGTACCGAGCCACAGGTCAGGTACAAAAGCAGAGGATATCCTAGAGCTGGTGACACACACAGCCTAAACAGGATAGAGCAGGATCAGGTCCCAAATAGGAGAGGGAGAGCAAAGTGAAAAACAAAAAGAAAGTACTAGCTAAAGAAGAGGTCATTGATTAAACAGAACACCAGGAGCAAGTAAAGGAGCAGGAAGAAAGCCTCTGTACCTCAGCATAGCATAGAGAAGGCAATGTCACAAGGACTGGAGAAGGGAGAAGGCTGGAGATCCTGATCCTGCAAGCTGTCATGTACCATACAGGACCTTCTCTCCATCTGCCCCTCAGGCACTACCTTCTCTTCCTAGTGTGTCTCCAGAATTTAGAAGAACATTAAAGGGTTGAAGACTAGGGATCTCTGAGATGTACAGGGTAATAATCACAGTTACAACCTTCTGTTTGTCATTCCCAAGTCACTCCAAGCCTCCATGGGAATGGTAGAGGGACAGGGTCCTTTTTCCCATCTCCAAGCCACCAAGCTTTTCCTTCAAGTGCTTTGCAAATGCCTGAGAATACCTACACACACTACATGCTCATAGGAGCAGCAAACAAATTTTGTTAATGATATCTTGATAATCTACATACCCAGAGAGAGAATTTATTACTTTCTTGGGCTTTCTTACTTTCTAAGAGCTTTCTTCCCATTTATTTTAGGACATATTCTCTGGTTACTCTGCTAGGGAAAGTCAAGGTGAAACTGTTCACTCTTCCCCCTCACAAAGTTCTGATTCAGGCTGTAATAACTATGGAGCAGTATCTGTCTGGGCTATTATTCTAGGCCAAAGTGGAAAGTTTCCTAGGGTGAAATTATACAATTACCAGCCCACTGCTCAGTGCTCCTACTAGGCAAGCTGGCCTCAGAAACAGCAGTGAGAGGCTCACGAAAGAGCCTAAGCACCTTCCAAGGCCACAGTGCCTGTAGTATTTCATACCACAGGGGCGAGGAGGAGGTGAGAACAACAGAGGTTCTTCATAAAACTTAATTCTTTTGAAACATTGCTCTTTGAAGTGCTCATAATATTGTACAAAAGAAGCCAAGCTTTAGCCCTCTTTTACAGAGATAAGAGTTACAGGCACAGCAGGCTAGGAGCAGAGTAACAAAACAGACCCCATGTCTCCCAGTTTCTACAGGTCTAATGGTGGGAACAGGCTGTTGTCACGGGAATCGTTTTGTAAAGACAGTGTTTCCACAAAGGCACTGACATTTTAGCCCTAATTTTAAAAACATATCCACCAACATGGAAATGGGATACAGTGGGAGACTTAAGTGCTGATGTAATTCTCATGGAAATGAGATTTCAAACAGTTCCCTGTAAGAGCCTCAAATGTTAGCTTGTATTACAGCTGCCTTTCAAAGAGCATTCAAGCCAGTTTTCAAACATCAGTTTAGAAGCTTTTCATAGTCAGGCATGTCTTCAGCCAGTCAGCAGATGCTCTTAGGAAGTTTTGCACTTGGGTGAGATCCTCTGGAGAAAAAGGAGATCTTCGAAGGGATAACGGTATCTACTTCTGAGTAAAAGCCTAGCCTAGTATGCCACTTGAACACCACTGGGTGCATCTCACATAGCACATTCTGATTGGCAGTGCATTGAACATTCAGAAAAAATATTTTTCTTGTCCTGTTAGTTTATATGGAATTTAAGATTTTAAATGGTTCTTGTCTGAAACACAAGCACCCTACATTCAACAGAGACAGCCCTGGACTGACTCTGTTCAGAAACAGTCACTCCTACTCTACACCTCATGTCCCAAGCATACAAGGAATCATGGCAAAGATCCTCTAGTTTTCCACTGACACATTGTTGGAGTGGCCTGGCAATGGTTAGCTATTAGCAGCTTCCAGAATTTAGAGCAAGTGCTTGGGGAAGCCCAAGTCAAATTTTATTACCAGTGTTGAATACACTGCCACGTTTACTATTCTACCATTCTGTGCTGCACCAAAAGCTGTGTTGCCATAGCAGGAGCCTGGGCTCCTGTCATAGTTTCAGCAAGGCCCAAAATCCAATTCTAATTCCTAGCCCCCCACCCACATCTCAACCCCATGTGAGATGGGTTTTCCAGACAAAAACACGAGACTCAATATGGGGAAAGGAATATATTACAAAGACTATACAAATAAATAAATACTATAATACACTGCATACAATCTTAACTCTATATCTATCTCTACCATGACAATAATATTTACAATGGGCCAAATCTCTTCTCCCTCCAAATAAAAGTCCAGGAGAGAAGAAGAAGAAAAGACCCCTTCCAGTCTCTGAGCAACAGGTCTCTCTCTAGGTAGCAGGCTTTCTGTGTCTTCTCTTCTAGGCAGCAGTAGTAGTTGCTGGCTCTCTGCCAGCACACACGAGGGAGGTCTTCCAAGCCTCTCTCGGCCCCCGTCTTCAAACAGGGGGTCTTTCCATGGGCTGCGTAACCCCAGACACGGCCGCTACACCATGGTCATATCACGAAGCACCGGGGTCTTCGTGACGGTCTGGTATCCTCAGGGGAAATCAAGCCCCTGTGCAGAGCTCCCATGCTCTGCCTCAAAGATGGCTGCCAGCTTCTCTGAAGCTGGAGCAGGGGGGGGCCAAGGTCACCCCCCACACACACACATTCCTTCGGCCGTCCTGGCTTATCTCTCAGGAGGCCATGAGCTTCCTAGCTCCTCTCAGCAGTGCATACTGCACTTTAGGACTCCTCTCAGTCCACCACCCCCTCCTCTTTCTCGGAGGGGTCTCTAGCGAGTTTGGGGGTTTTGGTTTATCCAGTTCTTACCCCGCGAAACTCTCTTCCTACTGCTGGCTCGGGTCTCTTGTCCTGCTGCTGCTTTTCCTTCTCCTCAGACACCTCTGTGTCTGCCTTAGCTGCATACCGGCTTGTGTTGCTCCTTTTGGTCCTTATCAGTTGGCTCTTTGCCACTGCTCTTCGGACGCTGCTGTCTCCGCTGCTGCTCCGTCGCTGCTCCCAGCGTCTCCCACTTCTACTTACAGGGGAGAAAACTCCCCCAGTTCCTAGCCACAGGCACTCAGTCCGGCTAACAACACCATTCCGAGTCCCTGCAGCCCCCCAACCAGGGGCTGGGGGGGGCAGAGGCCCCCAAGGGGCCGGAGCCCCTTCTCCTCGTGGCCTCTACAACATGGCCACCACTTCTTCCCACCACAAGTACTACTGCTTCTCTTCCGGTCTCCAGAGATATGTTTATATTTTGCAGGAGCATTGATTGGGTCAAGCTCCAAGGGTCACCACCCCCTGGGGGTTACCACTTTCAGCTTCAGGGGGAAAACTTGGCTCAAACCACTACAGCTCCTCATACTTCTGAACAGTGAGCTCAAAATTAACTCAAATGACATTGTAAGAGAAGTGACCTATGCTTCTGTATTTTAAACATCAGATGTGATTTCCTTATGAGCTGCTACCAAAGTATTCCTGTCCTCTAGGTAACCTGCCTCTCTTGTTCTTCCATAGAAGAAGCTTCACTGCAATACCCCTTGCAAAGGGTGCCTGTGTCATGTCTCCTTCTGCCCCAAGGTTATCAGTAGTCCAGCCAGATCCCCACATCCCACAGCAGTGCTGGCTTCCTGAGTGTTTTGGGGACCTGTTAGCAGCCTGCCTGCATGTTCATGTAATAGTCTGTTAGGAGAGTAAACCTCAGCTGAAGCATAGATGTTTGTTTTATTAGTGCAGGTTTTTGTACCACTTCTCTGGGGAGAAAGGAAAATTTCTTCCCTGCAAGTGTGACTACTATTCAAACTGAGTTGTAAGAGACCATAAAAGCTGCTGCCAATGTGTAGGCAAGAATAACAATAGTATGGACATGAGAAGCCAGGAGAGGCATTTGGTATGCAGTGAAACTCATGTAAGCTACAGAGCCTGACAACTAATGGAGGAAGGGCCAATGAAGGTCAAAAAAATTTCATTGGGAATCTCTGCACTGCTTTTAAACTAGGAATGTTGCCTGTTGCCAGTGGCCTTTGGTGTAGTATTCACTGTGTTCATATGGTAGCTATTCATTGTTGGGTAATTATCTTGTTTTATTTTTCTATTTATTTATCAAATAAATCAAACTAATAAAATTCCAACCCACGATTGCCATGGGAACACTCCAACAAGGACAGATGCAGTGTATAGCTGTGAGAAAAGAAAGCAGGCTTCAACTTTATTAAATTATACACAAGACAATCAATACAACTTAACAAAAACAGCCCTTACAGGCTCTGCACTAACTATCCAGAAGGCTCAACCAGTAACTTTAGATATTCTTGCAACACCAAACCTTAACAACCAGGATGCCAAGCTTCGATAAAGGCACATGCTCCAGAATGGAGTCTTTCTTGCCCTTCCCTCATGTTCTGCTAAAGGGAATTCCAGAAATCAGGTAGTCTACTTTTCCCACCCCTTAGACATGCCAGGTATTTTTTTCCTCCCTAAATCCAGTAGATCTGTGTTGAATTCTTGCTCTGACATTCCCAGAATTTGCATTGAAAATTTAGTCCTAGTTAAAATAATACATTTAGACAATTTCAAACAGTTTCTGAAAGCAGAAATCAAATCAATTGCAAATGAATCTGAATTGTTGTTTAGCCTAACTTGGTCACTATCTCTGCAAAGATGGATGACAAGAGACAGGAAAATAGAAAGCAGAGAGGAGATTAAAGCGATAAAGGGCCGACAAAGCTCATAGCAATTTTTCTCCTTAATTTCCTCATATTCAAGGTAATGCCACTGAGAGGAAGCCAACAAAAAGAATTACATGCACTGCCCAGACTGTATTTGTAAAAGGCAGTCTCATCAGTCCTGATTCTTTCTATTGCTGGCAGTGAGGGTTGTCTTTCTGGACACTGCAGGGAGGGAAGGTGCCAAGCATTTGATTAAGCCAGATCACAAGTCTCCTTAAGTCCCCCAGCTGGGAACCATCTGGCAGTAACTCGCTCTGTGCAGGTCATCCTTTCTATTGCTATGCTTTCCCACCTGCCAGAGTGCTGTGATTATACTCCCTGCTCACATCCCCTTAGACTTGTCCCAGCAGTGCTGACAAGACACCCCCCTCACCCCTCATTGCAGAGTTAGGAACAGGACCCATCTCTTTTCTGCACTGGGCACACTGAAACAATCCTAAATTCTCCTTTCTTTCTAATCCACCTCTCATGACAGTTTATCGGGAATCAGCTCTGTGGTTAAATAATACCTACACCAAAAACTTTGCAGAATGAAAGATAATGTTCATTGGCTTTAATCCCTCTACCCATACTCTTCCTGGCTCTGGAATTATTCACTCTTTCATTTCCAGTACCAGCCAACATCATCTCCAGTCCCTAGTGAGAAAGATACACTGTCTCTGCCTGGCAGAACTGCAGCACTGAGCATGCAACTTCAAAACAGGGAGACAATGATCTTCCCTATTTAAGCCACCAGTGGGTGATACCTCTTGTAATATTGTTTGTCCAGGTCAGTCATCCAGCGTTCACCCACGCTCTCTTGCAACATCTCCAGGACAGACCTAATGTCTTTCCATTACTTGCTCAGCTGTATGAAATCCTACGTGATGCCATTCCTTTTCACCTGTTCCCCTGCATACAAAGGCATAGATGCATTTAGATAAGTTTTCCTCAACTACAGGAACAGTGCCTTCTTTTGTTAAATGCAAATAATCTGTCATCTGTATTGCATTATTCCTATTGCACTTCTCAGCTCTTTGTGTTCTCAGTTACCATCCTATTGCACACCAGAAGGACTGGCAAATTATGCCACTGCTTCAGTGGAAGGAAGGCTTGTGATTGTGATGCATTGAAACAATCATTACTTAACAAACAAATGCAACTCCAAATTGGAAGGGGAGTTTCTGAATAGAAGTGGTTGCAGACTGAGGCATTCAGAGTTAAAACTGTTGCTTCCTTATTCCAACCTATTTAGCATGTTGTTTATCTCTCATGTCCTCCTCCATGAAGTGTTAAAGCACAGACTTAAGTGTAATACAGTTATTGCTAACAAGATTGTGTTTATTCTCCATTGCAATGCACAAGCACACAGTTACAAATAAATTGAACACTGCCTGATTCACCTTTACCATACAAAGTTATTGCAATCTCTTAATTCTCCTCTCTTCTGATCGAATAGTTTTAGGTAATTTAAAGTAACCAATCAATTGTTTTCATTCTGCTTAAAATTCATTCTATAAAGTGTATTTCATCCTTGAGGCTGAATTACTGATGAGTGGCATTTGTTAGGGAGTTTTCCAGAATTTTGTTTCACTGTTCTTTTTACTGAACCTTGTTATGGCCAGCTTGCTATCATAAATGAGACATGATCATTCTGTAAGTGAAAAATGTTTCAAATTTAAGCATAGGACTGTGATAAATATTTCCGTATAAAATTGTTGTTTTCTAATTAGCATGGCAAGGTTGGTATTTTTTAGAGTGCTAAAGTATGTCTTTAAAGTAAAATATGAATATGTATTTTGTCATAAAATCAAGGTAAAATGTTCTGTAGAAGCAACTTCATTATTATGTGGCAAGGCATATGTTTTTAATACCAATTTAGCTAAAAACAGTGACTGACTCATGAGGAAGGCAGCCTGCACTGGGAAGCTTAGGAAGGTTCTTACTTTCTTCATTGAAGTATTTAGTTCCAGTGACGACTGTCCAGTAAATCAGGATGCTTGCAAAGACCAGAGCAGAGTCAATGATAAGTACTGTTAAAGCATTGTCAAATCCGAGGACATATTGATCTGGAACCTAACTTTACAATGACTCCTAGCCTCAGCCTGGAACCAAAATCCAAGCTCTGAAAAGCCTTGAACTCTGCAAGTTCACATCTGGGTCCTATCAGGCTGCTCAAGCCCATTTCCACACAGAGGCAAACTGAAAGGCATGTGGTATGCTGGGGAGACAAACCACAGATGTTTATTGTGCTCTTGTGCCCTTAGCAATTGTTTTAATGGGTTGGAGCTCCTGGGAGACCATTTGACTTTTGCTCATGTCTATGCTGTTCTCTTATAATGCTGACTGTGCATAAGCATGAAGCTGTCAACAATCTGCTTCCAGTGTTATTTCAAGAGAAAAGTGAAGTGACATCTGATCTGCTGAGGGAGGGTGGGGTGGGGGGGTATTTTTAAAATATAAAGCAACAAAAATCTGTATGGAATCAATACTACAATCAATGCCTTTTGTCCCTTTGGAAAGCAAGCTTAGTATGAAACACAGGTTTCGTTTTACTCTGTTGCAACAACTATCCATTAAAAAGACTAGTACTTACTTTGCCAAGACCACATTGTCAGTAAGTGTTTTGAAGCTCTGCAATAATGACTATTGTGCAGTATTGCATTTTAATAATTCAAATAAACCATGGAACATTATGATCTCTACAGCTAAGTAAATACTTTGTTGCAACTCCAGCCTTGGAAAGCATCCTCCATTTCAGTGTAATGATCTCTTTGCAGAAAGGAGCGTTTTGAAACCCCTGCTTGCCTTCACAAAGAGCAGCCCTGGCTGCTGCTGGTCTCCTCTGGTCTGTCCAGAGGGGAGAATCTGTGTTTGTGAAGATCACCATCATGGGAGAACTGTAGTCAAGTGATTTTTTTTGCTGTCTGTTGTTCTGCAAGACCTGTTCAAGCAAGAGGTTACATCTCTACATGTCAGGCATTTAGCTCCTATCCTCTATTCTTCAATCATTGAAACAAAATTTGGAACTGGAACCAAGTCAATGCTAACAAGAAGTACCTGCCTGTTCAGGCAGGAGTGACACCACGGCATTTCATTTTTAAATGGCGCTACAGGACCCTGGTTTAACACAGAGAATGTGAACTGCAGAAGTTACTGAGGCGAGGTGTTAGCACTAGCCATGAGTTTCCATAGTTCTTCTTAAATTCAAGGGTCAAACTGGGCAGAGAAGGAAAGGGCCTTCCTTTCTCTTTGAGACAAAGCACAAATGGTGAGAGAGGCTTTGTGAAGGACACTAGGGAAGGATGAGTTGATTGGGAAGAGAAGACTCAAGGACAGTGGAGGTGAAGAAATACTACAGTTTCACAGGAATGAGTAGAATCCTACAAGAAAGAAAAGAATTAGACAAAATTAGGAGAGAAAATAGAGGTTAGGATTGAAAAAACAAGTGTGATTACTCAAAGGAATCGGTTTCAGGGGGAGAAGAGTTAGGAAACATATTGCTTAGGCTAGAAAGTGCACTAGGGAAAGCTATCAAACATGTAAAAATATATGTAAAAATATACTGTGGTATTGTTCATCTGGACAAACATATGGCACACAAATTCCTGGATCTCCCTAGTCACTGGGAATTTTACAGACTACTTGAAAGGCATGAGGATTTCACTTACTGTTTTGCCCTAAACATGTCCCTTTGCGGCCACTGAAATTTAGACAGTAACGAAAGTGCAAATTCTCAAAAAGAGAATGAACAGGTTTTCTTTGCTGAGGATAGAAAACATTGTCTTTTCAGTTCTTACACGAGTATGACAACACTCATATATGATGCTCATTTCATTGTTCCCTGCCTTATAAGTGTATATATTTGTATATCATTTGCACAATTATACCACTAAAAGTTTGGCAAGTTGTCTGATCTAATTAGAGAGGAACAGTAAAGACAAAGGACATTTGCTAAATCATGTAGCCCAAGGATCTCTCCAGTGTTATTCAGGTAGTTTTCTATAACCAACCCTCAAAAGATAAGGTTAGGTTAGATGGAATACTATCAGAACTAGGATCACTAATGTATCCCCAGAAAATGAAAGAGGAAGTTGCTGTCTAATAAAGTGCAACAAAACTACTAAACAGGAAATGCATGAGTGGCTACTATAAATCAAAGCTTAACAAGGCTATCAATCTCTGTGGGTTTTTATTTGTAGCAGAGAACTGAAGAGGCTAATATTTCTCATTCAAATTTACATAAAACTATTCTTCACTGTCTGCTAGGACAAACAGAGTCCTGGTGGGTGCAGACACAATTCCCCTGGCTTCTGAGAAGTCAAAATAGCCATGCTTTTGAGGGATGTGTTGCTCTGACAAACAACAGAGTCACAAGTACTCTATGACAGGTAGAAAATTTGCATTTCCATTAGCAAGCCCTTCGTCAAATCAAATCCCTAAAGGCAATAAAGAATGTGTGTGGAAGGAAAATGCAGTGTATTAATTCACTACCCCCTTAGAAAAAAAAACAAAAACCCAAACACTTTATAGCTCAATGAATAAGTTAAGATGAAAGGTAGAAGGAAAAGATTTACATTCAAGGTGGGCATACAATAAAGGGATAGTAATTTATGTGTGCTTTTGCCACCGGATAGCCCAGAAAAGAAATGCTGTTAGATAGCTTGGTTGGCTGGTAATTTATCAAGGACTCCATTCCTCTATCCTGTTTAAAATTAGCAGATGATCAAGTAATGACATTAAGATGTACTGAGTTAGGGCATGGGAATCAAGCTGAGTCTGCACCTGAGCCACTTTTCTGAAAGACCTGTCCTAGATGCTCAACTACTTGGAAAAATGAGCCAAATTTTTACCTTTTTTAAGTTTATCAAAATATGGATACACTCTAAAGGATAGCACTTCATCTTTTTGGCTGATGTCTTTTAGAAAATAATGAAAATGTTATTGATTTTAATGAGATTCCTATTCTTCTATGCTTTGTGAACTCTGATTTTCATGGATTAAATTCTTACTGGAAATTAACAGATCATCAGTGGAGTTACAGATAAAACAAGATACTATTTAATGTGAATAAAAATGCCATAAATTGGTCCTAAGTTTAATTTGTCCAGCCTTTAAAACACATCAATACTATCACAACTAACCCTCATCGGTTTAGGATGTCTATATCCTGCACTAGTTCTTCATTTATATGCAGATATTTATCATCAAGGTTCACTTTATCTTAAAACTGATGGAATTAAATTCATGGATTTGGCCTAAGGAATGCCCAAAGAAAAACAATAATTTATTAGTTGATATTGGTTTTCCCAGAAATGTTTGAGCATTTCAGGAGGATATGCATCATAAAAATGAATTTAACACTGTACAGAACGTTTTCAAATCTTATCAGTTTATCGGTGTATTTTTGACCGCCACAGCCCATCCCACCAAGAGCTGTCCCTTTCCTCAGCATTACTTTCCCTTCTGACACCCCTTCCTTTATTCTGGTGCACCTAGCATGTTAGCTGAGCTTGTTGCAGTCCTTACCAGCATTTATTTTAG
Source organism: Neopelma chrysocephalum (assembly GCF_003984885.1). Classification (NCBI taxonomy): domain Eukaryota; kingdom Metazoa; phylum Chordata; class Aves; order Passeriformes; family Pipridae; genus Neopelma; species Neopelma chrysocephalum. The sequence goes on along the minus strand of NW_020897700.1, from coordinate 9,027,658 downwards.
CTTATCTACATTATTGTGTCTGTGCAATGCCAGCAGTTTGCCTAGACTTCTACATTGAGATGTGGAAACAGGATCCCAGCTCTGAGTCATTGAAGGAGAATACTTTTGCATGTGTGCACTGTTGATAGCTTTAGGAGAATCTGCATTCTCTTTACCAAGTCAGCTAATGAAAGTACATTTCTTTCACCAAGAAGTCTTTTCAGAAACAGCTCAAATATCTACATTCTCCTTTTCACACAAAACTCTCACAGGTTGACTCTACTGATCACAGCTCAGACAAGACAACTGTCAAGTAAAATTATAGTAATTCTTGATCAGGCATTCTTCTAGTTTATTCCTCCTCCTGTATACAGTCATGTTGTGCCGGCACATGTCCCTGTGTGGTGCTTATAAACTATTCCTTCAAAAGAAAATCCCAAAACTTAACCTCAGCCAAAATAGTCATATTGGAACAAAGATTATGAGTTCATGGGCTTCAGAAGCATAAGTCTTAAAGAGTATCTTCCCCTTCAATGGGATTTCTACTCTAAAGTAATTTACAAGCTTTCAGAAAGTTTTTCCAGGAATAAATGAATATGTTGTGTGACTATCACATCCCCCCCTAAAAAATCACAACCCTACCAGAGTGAGAGTGCATGTTCTGAGCTGCAATCAATATGTCTATGATGAAGCTGTACTTTCTTCAAGCAGTATCTGCCTAGATTAATTGAAGAACTGAGAGACCATGCACACTTGGTAGGGTAGCATCCTATTTTCTTGTTGTTCAGAAACAGGTGCAAATTGCTTTCATTATGCTTTTATAAAACAGTGGGTTTTCTGCAGGCTCTACTAAGTATTACTTTCTGGTTTGGGCTCTTTCTGCCTCTGTACTTATTTATTCCTGCCTCACTAACTTTATTGATAGCAAAGTTTTTCAGCATTACTTTATTTTTGTCCCCTTTTCATATAGCAATAAATATTATTCAATTCAACAAATGCATACAAATAGTTTCCATTAGAATTTTAATCTATTCTGAAAATGAAAGAAAAGCTTTGTATAAATATTTTTAAATTACCAGAATGTAAATTCAGACAGGGACATCTCCACCTAGGCAGAGCAGGGGAGTTCACAGCCTGCTGTCCTGGTTCATAAATTAATTGAGGTCTCTAGCTGCTGTAAATGAACAGTGCATCCTGCAAAAGATCATATCTGTCAAGATTGCAGATGAGTTTCTATCAGAGTTTGCAAAAGTCAGAGCTCACAATGCTTTCATTATGGCAATGAGTATGGCTTCCCAACTGGAAAGAAATGTGTTTTCTTCTGTTGGGCCAAGATTTACAGAAAGCAATTTTCCTCCATGCTCCAGCTATGACAAACCTACTGAAAAATGTCATTTCACTACTTCTTTCATTCAGTCACCTTTTTACTGACAAATATGTATTATTTCTGCTCCATGTGTATGCACCAACTGTGACATTTAATGGCCAAGGAAGGTTAATCACAGGTGAGCATATATCCCTCTTGGATACTGTAAGCTATACTGCATTCATTGCCACTTTTCCATTATAAAGTAAGCATGGCTTTAGCTGACTCACACAACTACCTGTTTTATATTACAAATTCATAAATTTTTTAAAAGGCTCCCTGAGATTCTGAGCACCAGCCAACATATCCATGAATACCTCTTAGGCGCCTTAAATTACACTAAGGTTGTGACAGAGCATGAAGAGAGTCAAAGACAAGGTGGATATTATTGAGTCCTTGGTTTCTTCCCCTTTGCCTTCATGCCGTTAATCTACAGGCATGTGAGGGGCGGAGTAAAGAAAAGAGAACATCAGATGCCAGAGTCTGGGAGGTGGGGGGTTGTTTTTGCTACTGTGTTTTTTTTAATCAGTGCCCTATTTGACAATGATGGCAGGGACTCTACACACTAATGTATATAAATATATGTATATAAAAAATATATATATAAATACCAATATGTAAGAGTTTGGGAATTAAAAGGAGGGTAAGACTGACCAAAACAGCCCATAACACAAGTGAGTAGAATTTGTACTATTTCAATTTACAGGAAAGGGACTAAACCCCAAAAACAACACATGCACATATTTCCTTCCTTGCTTATGTGAGCTGTGCTGGACTTTCTTCACTGCTAAAGCTGTAGAGGAGAAACCCCCAAATGTCAAACCTTTCACTTCTACCTCTGTAAGAGAAGAAAAATCTCCCTGTTGGGGTGCACTGAGTATTGCCCAGCAACTGAGCATGACTGTTCTCTGGAAGCAATAGAAAGCCATCATATCAACTCTTAAAAACAATGGGGAGATACGCTACAACGAAAAACACGGTTGCAGAGAGGTCTTGGTGGTCTTGGTACACAAAAGACTAATGAGGAAGGTCTAGAAGGGCATACTATGGTATTTTGCTCTGTAAAATACACACACAACCTTTTAAAGAATGCAGATTATTTATGTGCTAAAAGTTAATGTGATTGTTATTCTCAGTTTAAAGGCTTCTGCCTTAGCCTAATAGTGCCAGCCAGTTACAAAGGCGGTTGCCAGCCACAAGAGTCAAATACATACTGGAAATCAATTATTTACTTGGCAGGCTCAGCAGTCACTATATTATCAGAGCAATTGGGGCAATTGGGGTAGTTTAGCTTAGAGAGCATTTAAAAATAAGTATTTTAAATATAAAATTGCTCTGCACTGGGCTCAAACAACAGGGGAGAAATTTCAGGCTGGAAGTTTTATTGCAACAAATTGCAGATGCCCGAAGATATGGATTGCAGTGGAAACCCTGGTAGCATTTTCACTGTAGCAGGGACAAGTCAATATGATGTGAAAAAAAATCCTCCTAAGCAAATGCTCATGCAAACATTTTCTGTTGTATCAGCCCCATGCCTAATACACGTTATAGGTATGTACATCACTTCACGGAATAATCACAGGAAAAGGAATAAAGAAAGAAAAAACCCCAAACCTTTAAGTGTCTATTGGACACGAATCAAGCTGCAGAGATTTTTGTGCAACAACGGTTTGGTCCCCAAAGCTGTTTTGCTCTTACAGGTTGCAGTGACTCTCTCAGAATAAAATTCCTCTAAATATTTAATTTTCCTCCTTTCTTTATTTTAACATAGTCCCTTAGTCCCGTAACAGTCCCTAGTTACAGTCTTTTGAGCCAAGAAATCCCTCCCTATAACTTTAAATATTTGGAAACACCTCAGTGTCATTTAGGCATCATTTAAAGAGGTTACCCATTTTGAGTTTTCCCCTCATCCCTTGGTTCCTAATCATTGTTACACCCTCTGTGTATTACCTAAAGCAGAAACTGCCCTAGACAGGACCTCAGCACCTACCAGTGTGCAGAACACCTTGCAAAAGCAGCCTATGAGAAAGGATAACCTCTCTTCTCCATGATATTGTCCTAAAGTCACACTTGTTTTTTGATCTACTATATCCCGTTGCAAATTCATCTATTGCGTTCTATTGACTAACTCTTACACTACTTAATAACTTTTTCCAATATTTCTCCCTCTCAGGGACTTTCCGTGTTTCAGATGTTTTTTTCCCAGATGCAGTAATTTTCTTTTCTCTCTTGTAGCAGGGTGGAGAGTGGCAGAAAAGTGGTTATGGAGACTTATGTTCACTTGCAGTGAACGCAGACTTGAGGGCAATTACCTGTGTAATTGCCTGGAGCAAAACCCAATCAGCCCAACTAACTCCTCATTCATGTTGGGAAGTCTAACACAGTTGAATGTGATACTTTCCTCAGACACAACTGATAAAAGAAACTTTCACACTTTAGACACATTAATCTCATGTATGACCTTGGTAAGTAAATGTTTGACCTTGATTTGTCCACAGTCTAAGAAAAAGAGGGGAAAATTCAGTGAGACTTAACAACCCTCTTTCCTTCCCTGTCCCCTTTTCCTACTAAGGTTTGGCTGTGAATATTTACCTTTAGGTGACTAAGGCAGACCACACCAAACCAAAATCTTGAGACAACCAACCATGATGCAGGATATAAACTCAGGCAGTTTGGTTTATAGGAGCATAATCCCAGAAATATGCTGTATGTATTTCTCCGTCAAATCAGGGGTGGGTTTAACTGATTTCAAGCATACAACGTGGATTCCCATTAAAGTATCTGGCTAAATGTACCATAAGTGTATTTGATTTGATTGCAGACAGTTCTGATGGTACAGACAACTCCCTTAATGACGGTTATGCCTACCAAATGGATCAAAGCCCCATCAGCTCTAATGCCTGGCATCAATCCCTCCCTACCTTTGTCTTCAGCAACAGTCTCATGGTGCATTCCATATTAGTAACTGAGGTTCTAATGACCACAATACAGAGTTATGCACAAGGCAGGAAATTAGCTCTATAATTTTTTTTTAATTCAGAGATGGTTGATGTAAGTGACTACCACAACAGTTTTATTAAGGTCTTGCTTAAGAGACCTTAGAGGAAACATGTAAGAGGAGAGCTAGCTCACACAACTGGTGCACGTTTTTGTCCTATATGCATTCTTAGAAAGTGGCAGAGAAAGTGATTTGAGGTTCTTGATTACTAAAACAAAAAAAATTAAGGAAGGGTGCTTTATGCATGTGCCTCTATTAGGTTTGCATGGTGAGGTTTTAGTAGTAGGAGGGGGGCTTAAGAAATGGCTTCTGTGAGAAGCTACCAGAAGCCTCCCCTACATCCAATGGAAACAATGCCAGCCAGCTCCAAGATAGACCTACCACTGGTCAAGGCTGAGCCCATCAGCAATGGTGGTAGTGCCTCTAGGATAACCAAAATGGCAAATATCAGCTAGAGAGAGGAGGAAGAATATGAGAAAGCAACAGCTCTACGGACAACAAAATCAGTGCAGAAGGAAGGGAGGAGGTGCTTCAGGTACCAGAGCTGAGATTCCCCTGCAGCCTGGGGTAAAAACCGTGGTGAGGCAGCTGTGCCCCTGCAGCACATGGTGGTCCATGTGGATCAATGAAGAGAGAAGGCCATGCTGGAGCAGGTTTACTGCCAGGACTTGTGGCCCTCTGAGGGTCTCTTGCTGGAGCAGGCTGTTCCTGAAATACTGCACCCCGTGGAAAGGGACCCATACTGGAGCAGTTCATGAAGACCTGCAGCCTGGGAATGATTCATATGAGAGAAGTTCATGAAGACTGTCTACCATGGGAGGGACTCCATGCTGGAGCAGGGAAAGAGTGTGAGGAGTCCTCCCACTGGTGTGATGAACTGACCACAGGCCCCATTCCCTGTGTCCCTGCACTACTGGCAAGAAGGAGGTGGAGAATTCGGGAGTAAAGTTAAGCCTGGGAAGAAGCGATGGATGGGGAAAAGTTGTTTTTAAGATTTGTTTTTCTTTCTCATTTTCCTACTGATTTTCCCAAGTTGAGTCTGTTTTACTTGTGACGATAACTGGTGAATGATCTCTCCCTGCCCTTATCTTGACCCAGGAGCCCTTTGTTCTGTTGTCTCTCCCCTGTTCAGCTGGGGAGGGGAGTGATAGAGCAGCTTTGATGGGCTGGTGTCCAGCCAGGGTCAACCCACCACAGTGTCCAAAGAATATTAGAAGAATTCTTTGTTAAGAAACTGCATTTCTTTATGGCAGGTTTTCCCCTATTGCTATTTGTCCGAGGCGTTATAATAACCTCTACTTCACTGAAGTTTCTATCCACAGTTTTCAACAGAGATAGGATTCAGGAAGCCAAATTTAAGAAATTAATCTACACCCTTGCTGTGCAGAAACACAGACTGAAACACTATCCCATTTCAGGAGCTTGCATTAAAATGTGCCAGCAGCAAGACAGAAAGCAAATGTTCCTATCAGTGCAGGTAAATCTACAATTGGGAATACAATTACAAAAGTGCAGTGTTTTGAATACTCTACTGCTCTCATTTAAAAGCAGAGAGAAAGAAAGGATTTTCGTGAATTATTGAGGGGGCAATGAGACCCAGTTTTCACGTGACACAGAAGAGTACACTAATCACCAATGTCCAGCCCCTAGCAAGCAATTCATCTCCATTGCAATCTGGCTTTTAAATGAAAGGTGCCTGCTCCTTCTGAAGTTATTGGATTGTATTCTGACAATAAAGTTAAATTACACAAGGAGTATCTAGAATATTTCAACACAAAATCAATGTGCATTATTTTATATTTTGCTTTCTTCCTCATAACTTGGATACACACACACTTATCTATGAAAGTTTGTGTTCAGTAAGAACACAATTTCAAAAAGCTACTGCTGCCTCAAGGAAAATACTGAAATATATTCGAAGATAGAAATAATTCTATTTATCAATCATTTTTCTTCCTCACCTCTTCGCTATTTAGAATATTTGCATGAAAATGGGATCTTTATTTCCCAAGAGTTCGTCAGCTGCTCCTGATATGATATAATTTCCATGGATACCGATTGTATGTGATGTTGCAAGCATGCAACTAAAGGATAAGGAATAAGGAAGAGAGAAATCAACTGCTTTATTGTTTTACTCTTAAGTAGCTTTTCAGTAACTCCATAAACAAAACCTAAAGTTTTATCTAATTGACTCATCACCCACACAAGTAACCCACTCAGTCCCTCTCCTTTCCAAGCCCTCTTCGCAAAAATGTCCCCACTTATTTAAGTGTGTTCAGTCTCTCAAATATTATCTGCCACTGAATGAGAACAAAACTCAGGACTTTAGAAGGTGACAGATAAAAAAAAGAAAGTAATTTTAATTTGCATTTTTTAAGTCAAATTTTAACACTTGCTAATTCAGAAATTTAATTGGTAAATTTATCCATTAAAAAATCTTAGTAACATATTGTTTTCAGTAAAATGACTAGTAACAAAGAATTACAGTTACAGTAAAACCCTATCTCGTAAAGAGGGCAGAAACAACAAAACAGCCAGTTTCAAAATGTATTTGTTTCATCAGTAAGTATGGCAATTTAATGCAATGTCCTGAACAGCTACAGAAGACTGTGTTGCTTCACAGTCTGATGTGGATTTTGATGCCTGTATCTTTTTAAAAATCATTGGAAGAATATGTTATCTTTTGTTTAAAGCCGTTTGTAATAACAGGTTTTGGATGAACAAGTTTTCTCATTTTGTAACTACACATAAAATATTTTTCAGATAAGCTTGATCAGACTATGACCCTGTGATTTCAATTTAGCTCAGAAGAGAAATATCCAGAAGCAAAGAGCAGAGTAGGCAGAGAGAACTGTAGTCTCCATTCATCCATGGAATCCTGATGTGACTCACTGACAAGTCCTTGCAATATTTTGATGTAGTAGTACCATGTGTGACCTATACAGATGCAGGAAGACAGTCACAACTATAAAGCCTTCACCATTATCTATGATGCCTCCTTCCAATATCTCAAAGGAAAGGAGACACTTCACAGGGAAGGAAACACATACACACAATGAGATCATGAAACTTGGCCAGAGTCAAAGGCAGGGTTGGGAACAGAGCTACACAGAGAGGTCCCACCTGAGAGCACTAACCATCGAGGCACAGTCCTGGTTCAAGGGTGTTCAGAGCATGGCAGCCAGGAAGGAGCACTGGAAATGTCTCACTCAACATATTTTCCCTGATAAGATCTCCCCCAGCATCTCTCAAGTTATTCCTTAGTCGTAAACAAAATCAAACCTCTCTGCCAACAGCTAAATGTCACTGACCCCTCAGTCTCCCTGCTAATTTTGGTTTTATTTATCCCAGGCTCAGGCAACACGCTGAGGGGAAGCCACAAAAAGCCTCCCTGTAGCTCGCAGGCTCCTGCCTAGCAAGCCCATTCGCCAGCTGAGAAGAAATGGATGTTAACCCGCACAGAGGGAGAGCTTTCTCCCTTCTGCCACGGAAGGTTAAATGTAAATATCAGGCTGGGGTGATACAGGTTGGCTGCTGCACAGACCCTGGGGCAGGCAGTGCCCTGAAATTTTGTATGTCCTCTCAGAAACTGACATTCAAGATATGCATATCGGGCAACATATAAGGGCAAGGCTCGAAGTATGCAATTTCTGTTCATTCTCTACTTCTCAGTAGCCTTAGTATTATCTCTGGGTTAGAGATAAACTTTTTTTTTTTAAACTTTGCTCATCTGTCAAGTCTCATTGCCTGACATCAAGGAGATCAATCTGCCTTCCTTAAACTCAACTCCTGGCTCTTTCGAGAGGCTTCCCTTTATAGATCTTGGTCTCCTAAGCTCCTGTCTACAGCCTGTCTCCCCTGCTGCATCCTTCAACAGATTTTTTCAAATCAGAACAGACAACCCATATAGGCTGACACGCTTTTTGCAGTGCTCGCTGCTCATATCTGAATGTTACTACCCAATTTGCTGCCATTCCTGGGCAGCACAGCAGAGGAGAGTAGGGACGAGAGGTGTCTGCTACATGTGTATAGGCATGCACCTTGGAAAGGATTCTTTTTCAGAAGTCAGTAAAAATGACATGGGTGAGGAAACTCCTAAACATTACTGCCAGAGAGTTTTAAGCACCAAGACCAGAAGTCTGTGGGATATTAAAAAAATAAAAGGAAAACAAGAAAAGACAGCACCCCCCTCAGTGTTACCTGAATCTGCCCTCTCTTTTGGAGGTTTTTCTTTAGAAAGAAAATACATTTCGGTGTGTGAATGCATGACCTGTTCTCCCTTGAATGCCAAATTCTCAGAAACATCATTCATCTAACTGGATATTCCTTCTCTGCCTGAGGTGAAGTCAGTCAGTTCTGCATGCCTGATACTGGTAGTTATGCTTTAACCTTAAAAAGCAGTCAAAATAAAACAAAAGTGAAGCTCCAATTCCACAGTTATTTCACCTTTTATAGGGAGTTACCCATTAGAGAAAACTGTGACCTGAAAGTGCTCTCCTTTGCTCTTCCCCAGTCCATTCCCAGCCCCACGAGGGATATGTAAAAGAACATCTTAGTTACTTCAGTTTAAGCTAGAAGTGCATTTAAAATCAATCCAGATAATGTGTAGCCCCACTTGAGGGCAGAATCTCAAATCAGAATATTTATTACTGAGCTGTGTTTTTGCAGACTTTGTCAGAAAGGAGATATTTGAATCCCAGTAGGGACATCAGACTCCATTTCTTTATAGACCCTGGATCAGGAAAGGATGTTAAGCACATCATCAGCTTTAGCCCCACTGACTTAAAGGATAGTTAAGCACATATTTTACATTCTGTCATGAACAGGAAATATGTAGTACTATATTCATCTTAGCTGCAAGGGGAATATACATACTCACTTATACAGACCACCTAGCTCACTGCAAAGGATGGGTACGGCTTTTCTTGCACTCTAAGCTATGATCAACAGAAAAGGAACTGACCAGAAGAGAACAATGGAATCAGTCTGTTAAGGTTTTTGTTCAAACCAAATATATGAAAGTACCATTTTATTGTGCCTCACAGAAAGAACCATCCCAGACATTTTGCTTGGCAGAAAAGGGCCTGGCAGTGCTATTTGACAACTGGCTGAACGTGAGCCAGCAGTGTGCCCAGGTAGCCAAGAAGGCCAATGGAAAGCCTGTCAGATTCATAAGAAAATTACTCTAGTTAGAATGAGAAAACCCAAGATTTTTGGCATATATATCCCCTAGACACTTTGAAAAGTTCCTTCAGTTTAGAACAGGGTTGTCCAACATGCTCAGGCTTTCCACCCTCCTTATTCCAGTTATTTTTCTCCAAATCACATTTTCTCCAAATTCTTTTCCCCCATTTCCTGACACCTTTATTTGGCCTTGAAGAGCTTGATAGGTAACAGACCTCTGGCACAACCGCTCACTTCCTTTTTTTCTCTTCCTTTCATTCCCAGACTTCAATATCCCATCACAAATTTGTTGTGCTGTCAAGGACTTTCTAGTCTCACTTGCCTTCCCCTCAGGGCAAGTCTCCAAGCACCAGCCAACACTCTTTTACAGCGTTTCCACACTTAACTAGCTTCTGGGTTTTCTCCTCTGGAAGGTAGATAAGCAATGAGTAAATTCATATAGACTAAGCCATTCATGATATGGCTGTTTGATACAGTATGATGTCCCCGGTTGTCACAGAAACATTTCTTCCCTATGATATTTAGGAAAAAAAAAAAAAGGATATCCATAACCAATATAATTAAGTACAGTCGCCCTTGAAAAAGAGAATGTATGGAATACAAAATCCTGGCATCTGAATGTGAAACTCTTTAGCAAAACTTGTCATTGCTTCAAGAAATAAATATGAAAACTGTACCACAAAACACTAGATGCATTATTATTAGTATCTTTAATAACAGTAGAAAAATTAAGGTGCCATATTGTTTACAACACAAAATTAAAATTTTAATTTCAATCAGTCCTGTTTATCCAGCAACACTCTGATTAGCAGTCAGAGTTGATGGAACAGTGGAGGAAAGAAAATCCTCCCACAACAAAATATGCCACATAAAAGACTTCAGCACGAGTCAACAAGCAGCAACAGCAGAGTAACACAGGCAGCTAAAGAATGTACTCAAGTCTCTAGCAAACCAAGACGCAGCTTATGCCACTGAAGAAGTGATTTGAATATATTTCGTTTCCTCTCCTTTGGTGCAGGGAGCCTTTCTGAATATTTGCATGGCAGAATTGAAGTACACATTAGCTTGAAACAATGGAGGAATAGGGAGGTAGAGAATGGAGTAAGAAATCCCAGGAAACTGTAGGCAATTGCTCCTTTATTATGCATATTTTGCTGCTGGAGCACATTATTCTCATTCTCCTCAGGGCAGGGTTTGTTAAGAGCACAGTAAATAATGTCAACAACTAAAAATGCAGCACATCGAGCTTGATTTTTTTTTTTTTGCCTCATATTTGGCAGGGGGGCTGCCCTGCCAGAGACTAGATTTTCCAGCACAAATCTTGAAGTATACAAGACAGAAGTAGCAGTTTCCCATTCCAACCCCTACTCCTTAATTCCTTCTAAAAACGAAAAATAAATCAGGTAGAGGCACAAAACAAATGACTGTAATTCATGTACCCTGTCACATACATCTCTGTTTTAAGTGTTGCCCTTCTGCTGCACAGTTCACAGAAAGATGGTGCCGTTCTAGTTCGTTTTTCGGAGTGACAGGCAGCAGCCCTTGCTCCACAATTATCTGGTAGTGCCTTCCAGGCATGAAGCTGCCCAAGATGCCTTCCTCCTGGGATACCTCCTCTGCAGGGAGGGGGTTCAAAGCTCAGCCGCATCAGTGCCTTTGAAGCATTCAGACGACATAAATCCACTGCTCCTGAAGATGAGCAATGTTAGGAAGCAAGCTGCTGCGATTAAGCTCTTACTCCAGCAAAAAAAAAAATGAAACGCTGCACTCTTCCATAGCTTGATTAACCACACGCTTCATTAAAGCTTTCACTGCTGTTTAACTGAGCTGTAATTGCCAGGAAGACAGTGGGTTTTTTGAATGAGGCTGAGACAGTTCACGATTATTTTTTTGCCTCTCTCCTTTTCCTCCGCCTCATTTCCTTCAAGCCAAAGAAAGTAAACAGGTGAGTTAAGTGTAAAAGGAAGGGAATGCGGATTTACAGGTTTCATATGGGGTTTCTTAGATAGTCAGCTCAGTTCAGTGCTTTTGCACTGTGCCTTTCAGTAGCTCCCAAGGCTAAGAACACAGAACAGATGCAGACTAAGCACTTGAAACAACTTTTATCCCTCTGTTCTCAAATCAGAGAGAGTTTTACATTAGATAAACCTGGAGTTTAAAGGGAAGGGAGAGAAATCTGCTAAAAGAGGTTTTAGTGACGCAAAACCTTTTAAACCCTCACCACTGAGGAGAGAAAGAGTTGGTATCTCACGCTTTCAGCCCCCTATTATATAAATCCTTTTCTTACCTACAGCTGAGAAGAAACATCTGCAAATAAGTGGGCTTTCAGCTGTGGTCACTCCTGTACGTTATATCCTTAAGTGCTCCCACCGTAGCACCAAACCAAACCAACATTGCTGGATTACTAGAGTGCTGCTTGCTGCTCCTTTATGAGTCTCATGCTGCTTCACAGCAGCTTCCTGGCTCCCTGAAGCCCATCTGCTTCCCACAGCCCCAGCTGCACCTCATAAACTTAACCCAGACCCCGGGGTGAGAACTAACCCCAGCCCCTTGCAATTGGTGCTTCAGGGCGATCAGGTGAGGCCTCTCTGCTTTCTCCCACCTCACTTGCATAAAGTCCCCCATCGCCCAGCTTCAGAAAGAAAAGTCAAGGGTGGCAAGTCAGAATTTTTGGTTATTTTGCTCATTCTCAACAGCTTAAAATCCCTGTAAGATTCATTTTGTTAGCTGATGAACTACAGCTTCTGCAGTTATGTACATAGAGCTTTCAGGCTAAGCGACACACCAGAAGAGCTTTTATTGCCAAGGTTATCATAAGCTATTTTGGAAATCAGAACAATTGTACTGCTCACAGCACACTTTTTGTTATCTTTCTGAAAATATTCCTAATATATAAAGCAATAAAATGCTCAGTCAGTGATCAAAGCTTCAAAGATGGAGATTACACTTTTACTCAGTATGCCAGCCTGTGAAACCATCCCTTCTTAAATGAAATTTGTGTAAGTAAGATTACCAGTTCCTTGGGTTCTCTGACAGGGGAATGGAATAATATTTATAAGGAAAATCTAGATCATGGCAGGATTTATATTGAACTGGATAGGATCTCACCATTTCATTGAACGTGATTTCTTCCTCCTATTAATGCTCTTGAGGTAACTACAGAAGTGCTTCCCAGAGTCTCCTTTCAGGTCTCTGTACCAGGCTTTTTAAGCAATCCCTAATGAATCCTCAGCTTGCAGTCACCTCCCCCTTCCCCAGCAGCCTGGAGGGGTGGTTTACCATGGGAGTGGTGCTGGTGGCCACAAAAGGGCCTGTGAAATTTCACTTCAGTGAACCACCAGGCTCAAAGAGCCAGTGGGTCAAAGTCCAGCTAAATTAATGGCTGGGGGAATTAGTTGATAGAAACATGATGGAGTTCTGCACCAGGAACAGAACAACTACCCCCTGGCTGGGTGCCCAGTGGATGGAAGGCACCTTGATAGAATAGGATCCACATAGACCCTTCTGTCCACTGGATGGATTGTGCTGAAGTGCCCTTGCTGCTGAGAAGGCGTGTCAGTAAACACCAAGTATAGGAATGGATGACTAGAAAGGCTGCAGAATCTCTGATCTTGCAGACACTCACCAGGACAAGGCCTGAGCAACTGGATCTAACTGGTAAGTCAATGGTGCTTTCAGCAAGGGGTAAGACTAAATACCCTCTAGAGATCCTTCCAGTCCAAATGGTTCTATTGATTTTGAACTTCAGGAGCAGAAACATGGTTTATTATATTTACCTGTTTTCTTTGTTTCCTCTAGTAATTATTCTTTATTTGGAAATCAAAGCACTGTCTCCTCAACTATTAAAACAAACCCAAGAAAAAGCGAGAAGCGTATAGTGCTTTAGACATGCACAAAGTAAGGATCAAAACTTCTTTAACATTTGCTTTAAAACATTAACCTCAAACTAAGCATGTGCTGTCTCAAGAGATGTGCACGTGCTTTCCCTTTCCAGAAAAGTGCCTTGGATATCAGAGAGTCCACTCACTAGCCTAAGTCAACTGACAATTACTCTGATATCTTGTATATGTACCTCTACCAGATCAAAAACTGATCAGGAGAAATTTAATATCCTATCCTGTTCTCCAGTACTGCTTTTTTGTTACACAAGAAGGACAATACTTAGGAAACAAAAAAAACCCAATAATTAAAAAAAAGTGCTTTCCTAAAAACACCTGGACATTGGTTCAAAAAACTCCTGAGTTTTCATGCACATTATATATTCACAGTATGCAAGGCCTGACATAAAAATACTTTTAGTAACTAGAATCACAATGCATATCTCTTTGAAGTCTGATCTTAGATCAGCAATTATCTATGAAGGATACAGCAATTTTGCTGCCAAACCCAAACATTCTGCTTCTCTCCCCTCTGTCCCTGTGTCAGACATGTATAACTCAAAATGTTTCTACTTACTAATTCAGGCCAAAGAAAAAGATGTGCATAAGGTGGTTTAGTGACATTTTATTAAAGTAATTTTTCAGGCATCACCCTCCCCCTACACATATGTGCAAATTTCTCCTTGTGGCACTAAGCCACAGACCAATTTTGAGGTGGAAAACAGTTGTAGGAAAAAGAGAGAAACACAAATTATTTTATAAATGGACATATAATACATTACAGTGGTCCCTTTAGTAGTCAAATGGTTCATGAACATTATACTTTATGTAATATCACAAATGCACCAAATATGCTTTCCATATGATTGCAAAAACGGCAGCACTCTGGAGCCAAGCGCATGACTTAATATTATAATAATGAGTCTACTTCAATGTAGTGGATTTTAATAAGACTTTAATAATACTGGTATGAAGCCAAATTACATAATGTCCCAAAATATGAAACAAGGCTTTTATAGAGAAAATAAAAGCTCATTGAAATATAACCACATAAAAACCCCAAAACAAACAACCACCAATGTTATCTAAACAAAGCCATTAGGCATATTTAATTTTTAAAACTCAAATTAGAGAAAAGGAACTCAAATCTATTCCCAGATCTCAGGATAAAATTAAAAAGGATATTATTTTAGGCAACACTTATGAAAATGGAGGTACTATGTCAGCACTGGGAAACAAGCTAACACCATAATTACCTCTTTTGGCACAGATCTGGATATGGATTGACTATCTCCAATTTCTCTCAAAGGACAAAATATGATTCAGTTACCTTACAGGTTGCGGTAAGACTGAGCTATGTTGGATTATCTAGAAACTATTCAGACCAATAAAATTATTTCCTTCTATGCATGAAAACAAGCTCCAAGTAAAAGTCCCAAAGGTAAAGAGTCAAATTATTTACTCCCTCAACCTCCTCCAGTTCTGGAGTCTTGGGGAAAATAAGGACTTGAAAGCACATGTAAAGCTCCATCAGGCACAGACAAATCTCAGAACAGCTTCCTCTGTCACCCCTCCCCAAGTATGGCAGTGTTAAATAGCAATTAAAAGAAAAATCAGTATTTTATTTGTTGGATAACACATGTGGAATGCCACACATTCTTAAAGCTGTAAAACCTTTTAAATATTAGTGTTAAGCTAGTTGGAAGATTAACATTTGCATGGATAACATTTTTTGTCCTTTATTAGGATCAACTGTTTAGATCCACATATCCAACAGAGAGATCAACATATATTAGCATATTCCAATGTACTGCTGGTGCATATTACTCTTAAACTGAGGCTAAATCAATGCTGACAGCCCATCAGAGCATGTGGTGATGAATATGAGAAGAATCAGAGCAGTTTTCTTCAAATATATTTTCATCTACGTGTCTCCACTTTTTAAGCAGTTTTGATAAAGGCATAAAAATTTTTTAAGTAGATTTGGATTCCACATGACAAGATGAAGTGAGGGGGACATTTTATGCCTTTTATTTCTTATAAGTCTACTTTAGCTACAGGAGCCATTAAAAAGTTGCAAGTAACTTAAAGATGAAAGGCATTAGCAGCTTTTTAGAAAGGGATAATCATACTCTTCTAAAGATTTAATGAGACATTATTCACAGAAGCTTTTGACTTGGTCTACTGTTAATTGAATCAAAGTCAATGATGATCTTGTTACACTTTGGCTTGAATTCCCTTAAAAAAAGAAAAATACAGATATTAGTTAGTGAGTAGTTAAAACATTTTGCTTACTTTAGTTCCAACTAAATTTTTGAAGGAATAAAAAAAACAAAACCCACATCCTTGGATTCACATAGTTTTCTTCTCTATGGGAGCCAATTATAGTGCACCATACTGAGAGAAACCTGGACAAGAAAGACTAAGACAAAAAGACACAAGGGGTGGGTTAGCCTGTACATTCTTCAGCTATTGGAGTTTATAAATTACCCAGGAGTCAAAGGACTTTTAACAGCTTAGCTGCAGGTGGTGGTATCATGTTACTATGGCTGGGATTTTTGTTAATTAATATTTCAAATATTTTTAATATATATTTACAGATATAGGTACACATATACAGAAAAATATTTAAATATACTGTATGCATATATAAAAAAGATATTTGGAAATATATTTTGATACGGTTGATATTTTGATTAATTTTTTCCTGCCAAGTTTTCAAAAACACTTTCAAAGTCTGTGTCAGTATATTAAAACATGTTTTGTGCTTGGGGAATAGATTGCATTATGCATCATACTGGGTAAAAACCAAACTAGTTAAGAGGGAATCATTTAAAAATTTTAACTTCAGAACTGTAAAATTAATACTGCCACAAAATGTTTTCTTTTATTATCATTAGAGCATCTGCTACAGCAATTAGCAAGGAAGGTATTTGGGGACCCAGAATATATTTTCCAATCTATCAGTAAACAAAAGATTATGCAAATAGTGTGGATTTAGAGCCTAATTACGCTCTGCAGTTCAGTTCAAGAGATTCATTAAGTACCACCTACATCCTTAGCAATCAATACAAGGATAAGTAACAGTCAACACAGAAAAGCACATGCTGCTGACCACAGAAACTCTTGAATGCTTTGTCCAGAATAGCAATCTGAAATGCAAAAAACCATTTCTCACCCTGGAGAAGTTACAGAATTTGACTTGCAAGATAATGATTTATGCTTCTTAGTCAAATAGTCATAGTAGACAGGAAATACACTGAAGGACTAAAACTGAATTTCAAGTCCTGCTGTGTTTTTTCCATGGATGTTTCTTGGCCCAGTAGGTATCTTTCATCCCAAAATTTTATCTGTCAGAATTGTTATGTTTGCAAATTTTTCAAAGTCTTCATATTAATACTGTAAAACTTTTTAGAGTTGCAAAGCCTCCCTGACTGCATAATTAGCCTCACCCACAGCATGTTACTCCTATCAAACTCGCTGTTGAACAGATTGTCTTTAGGTATGTCTGTCAGTGTCTTCAAAAACCCCACTCTTCAAATATTCTTCAGATTCTCATTACTTTAAGGCAAATATTTCACATTTTATGCTTTTCTCACAAAAAAAGATGACCAAAGAACACACACAGCTATAGGCACCACGAATTAATTTTGGCTGGCTAGTTTGACACCTTCCCAAATCGGTTGCAATAAAAAGATACTGAAGTTTCAATAAGGATCAAGTTATTCAAACACATGCACAAAAAAAAAAAAAATCAGCTGATCATTTCAGTCCAACTCATAGGATCATAGGATAATTCAAGTTGTAAGAGACTTCTGGAGATCATCTAGTCATCATCCGGCTCAAAGCAGAGTCAGTGATGACTCTCCTGAGTACAATGTAACAACCATCACGGTTGTAATTTCACTTGCATTCTAGAACAAAACTAGCAATTTTCTCCTACAATTATGAAATTGAAATTTAACCATACAGAAGCCAAAGAATGGTGCAACAGTCTGTCAATCCAGTGCCTTTTACAAAGAAAACCATCTAAAAACACAACAAAAGAATAAAATGCTGCACAATGCAAAGAAGAAAAACTTTTCTCCTAAAGTTGGTCTCTTTCACACACCACTTTTTCCCCCTTTCCAAAGTAAATATAAAGTTAATTCAAAGTTCTCTCACCTGTATATAATACCTGCCAAATCAAACATCCGCCGTGCAGCTGTCATTTCCATAGTGTCATGATACTTGTCAGACATAAAAATAACTTCCTTTATGCCTAAACAAGTCATATAGAAAAGATGTTAGAATTATGCTGAAAAAAAATAATTGTGTTTGGAGCACAAAATCAGAAAAGGCAGCATTCACCCACATGCTCTAGAACTCCCTGGTATACCTCTATTTATAGTTCTATACTGTCTCAAATTGCTGAATGATCTATGCCTCAATTACTTAGGCAGGGGAGAAGCATAAAAACTTCAAAAAAGTATTCACAAGGTTTCAGAGCCTATCAACATCTTCCTGTGTTTGCCAGACAACATGAATATCAATACATTGTAATTTAGTGCTGATACAAGTGCATAAGGAAAAGGATGAGTGACTACATTGAGAACAAGGAGCCAATCTACCTTGAATACCATTTGATTTTGATTCTATAAATAAGGGACTTGTAGCACAAATGCAGAATACCATCATCTTTCCCTCTTCACCTCTCGATTTCAAACCTTACTGAACCAAAATAAAGAAGCGTTCTGTTTACTACTTTCTTCCTAGATTCCTGTGGCCATCAGTAGAAAAACTCCCCAGAACAGCGATCCATACTGGAATAGCATGACTTCACTCCATGAGCAAAATATACGCTACTTTAAGCAGAGATTTTTACGGAACTGAAGCCTGCTGCAGATACTGCCTAATGTGAAAAAGGGAGACACATTTAGGCCAGCACGCTTGCTGTAGTGGCACAGATTTATAACAATTGTAATGAAAGACATAATTAAAGTAGGATCATAGAAGTCTTATGACATTTATGAGCAAAGATATTTTAAAATCTTCAAATATCTACCATGCATCACATTCAAATTAAAATTTCATGTATATACTCCCACCAGACCTTTTCTCATGCAGAAGTTTATTTCTTTCTGCCCCTACTCTACTCAATGTGTCAGAGCACAGTAAAATTGACAGTAATTATATGCAAAGTCTGTGTTGTTCTTTGGCAGCTCCTGGTCTAAGAAGTTACAAACCTAAATTAGAAGTACGATTAGAATCACAGAAGATGCAATTAGCACTGGAAGAATTTGGCACCATTCAGATGCAAAAAACCCCCCAAGCAGCATCTTATGAAGTTGACAGTGCAATTAATTTAGATCTTAGATCAGCAATTCAATATCAAATACATCTATGATAAGATACCAATGAGCTGGCAGCACTGCAACCCTGAAAAATCAGGCTGGCACTACTGCTTACCTGCCTGGATGATGAGCTTTGCACATTCATTACATGGAAATAAGGCAACGTACATGCTGCAGCCTTTCACATCAGCTGAGTTTTTGTTCATGATGGCATTCAGTTCAGCGTGGCACACTGATTAAACAGAAAAAGAAACAATTCATAATACCGATCATTAAAATAAATCAGTCAAACTAAAATTAAAGTGTTACAATATAACTGCTTATATCTTTTCAAAGGCAAATAGCATGCACAGCTTGTCATAAAGGGCAGAGGAAGAAATAAAAGCAGAAGTACCAAGATCAATGAAGGTCAATTGTTCTGACCAGGCTGCCGATTAGTAATGATATCATTAAGTGCATAAGCATTGCCATTTGCCAACACCTATTGCAGGCAACAAAGCCGTAGGCTGTGGGCCAAGTAGTTGCAACTACCCTAAGTGAAGCAGTATCTCACAGCTTCACAACTCTCTGGAGTATCTAATTGCCAGTATAAAACAGCTCATTTATGTGTTTACATGCACAGATAGGAACAGTCTTATGGTTGTAAGAGTGCGCTGTGCGCTCTTAAAGGCAGGAGAATCGTGAAGTGAAACTGAGCAGCTCTGTCCTCTGGGTCTCAGAACGGCTCAGCGCTGCTGCATGATTCTCTCACCCCCAGAATACACAACACACACTCAACCATAAAAACGTCCCAGCTTTAATATTAAAGTGACTTTACTGCTCATTAAAAGGTGCCAGACTTCCCAAGCACGAAAACAAAGTCCTGTGTTTCTCGATGGATTTGAGATAGGCCAGGTAGCAACAGACCATCCTGCCTTATTTCACCGTAACACAACAGTTCTGTCTGGACAGACAGCACCTTAGGGTTTAAGTGTTTATAGGGTACACATCAGCAGATTATCTAATGTGTTACTAACACAGGTGAGAAAAGCACAGTTTCTGTGTAATCCACAATGAACCTCTGAAAAAAACATCAGGATCTCCAAGAGAACTTCCTGTTTACTCCTAGGAATAAGAGCAAGTTGCATAATTTATATACCTACCTACTGCCTGCTGCCCTGACTTTATAAACAGATGCTGAAGTGTGGTGTGGGTTTGAGCTCATTTAGAGACAACATTAAAAGTTTTTCCACTGCTCGTTTTGAAGAACAGATTTTTAAAAAAGTAGTTTTCCTCTCCCTTGCATCCATACAAAGATTAAAACAGACATGGTTTCATAGCACAACTTCACAGTAAACTTGGTACTTTATGCTGACCTCTATATGAATGATCTCACAACACAAATAACTGAGTGCAGTACCTTCAACACGCAGGAATCCTTGCTGAATGGAAATGTTTTCTGTATGTGCTGAATGTCTACCTGGAATTTTCTATGTAACAGCTAATGCACTACAAATTTACAGCCTAACTTACAGCACACAAACTTTCCCATGCAGACGAGTCACAAAGGACCAAACACTTGATAAAGAAAGCTCAGTATTGGCTTCTACCATGCCCATGTTATGCTGTCCACATACCTTCTCATAACCAGTAAAGCCAGAAACTAACACAAAAAATAGGAAATTAAAAAAAAACAACCCCAAAGCCAAGCACCATCACATTAAGGTTTCTTTTACTATTATTATTGTTTCTATTGCAGCTGTTATCGGGTCACACCATATTTTAAATATATGCCATTAAGTGTAAAACAGACAGTTATATGAACCTAGACATTCAGAAAATCCGGAAAATATGCTGAACTCCATGTATATTACTAAGTTGCAACAATCTTAGGTAGCCTTCACAATAAACAGTCAGAGAATTATTTTTCTGGGGTTACAGAGTACTGAGTGAAAATGAGTGTCATTATTTCCACAACTAGAACTAGGTTATGTCAACAGGACAGAAATATCATTTTTAAGTTTCTTTGAACACTATACTTATGTTCTAAGCAGCAGTCTAAAATATTGAAGGCCCCCAGAAAGGATGTTTTCAAAGGCTCACAGAACTAAAAAAAAAATAAAACTAATTCCTTCAGTAAATATTTTTCCATCATTAAAACTCAGAAATTTTCAGCCATAAAACCAGACAAGTTTCATTATTAGTACTGCAACTAGTTTCCTTCCTGTACTGATGAGAGAGAAAGGTTCTTTTGGCAGACTTCTACAAACTTTCAACAACCAACCTCTTCCCAAGCAAAAACAAGATTAGGCCAAAACTAATTTATAGAAGATAATCAGCTGGAGCAAGGGAAAAAGAGAAATCTTGCTTCCTGACCATCTAGCACAATCTGAAGTTAAGAACAATTACAACTCTCCAATGTGGACAGAAGACACAGAGCCAGCAATAAGAAACAGACTAATCATTCCAGGACAAAAACTAGTCAGGGCTCAAACAGATCCAGCAGGCTTCTGTTTCAAATACAAAAGGAGATAGGTTTTTCATGCACACAGTAGCC
The DNA here is from genome assembly GCF_003984885.1 of Neopelma chrysocephalum. Classification (NCBI taxonomy): domain Eukaryota; kingdom Metazoa; phylum Chordata; class Aves; order Passeriformes; family Pipridae; genus Neopelma; species Neopelma chrysocephalum. Next base: position 9,006,384 of record NW_020897700.1, on the reverse strand, counting down.
TAACCAAGTATTTCTTACTGAACTTATTGCAGAAAATAGTATGGGACTAGAACTTTGCACTGATGCCAGAAGTCATCTTTTTCTACCCAGTATTACTTTTTTTCAGTCTACTGGGCCTTAAACACCAAACCCTTTTGACTCAGTTGCTGTGACTTGTAAGAATATTCTGGGGAACTATCATTACACGTGTCATTGTTTTATACATTTCCCAGACTACAGGGGCCTACTTGCCCCTGTAAGGGATATTATGCTAGCTGGTCCTTAAGAAGGTTTAGGCATCAGACAAATATTTTTAGGCTTTGTCCCATCACTCTTAATTCCCTCTTACTCCTATTCACCTCTCTCTGACAGATTGGCACTGATAAGGTAAGACAGTCTATTATCCCCAGATTTTTCTTATAGACCTGCCAAGCTTTGTTAGGAGACAGAAAACAAATCCAGGAGTCCAAAATCTCTCTTGTTAATGAGTAACATAATAGCCAACATAATAAGTCTGCAACACTGGTTTCCATTCTGGAAAAGTGGCTTGAAAAGTATTCTCAAAAGGCTTCATTAGCTGAAGAAATAACCAGGCAATGAGAAGTTAAGTGTGTGCTCTGACATTCCCACCACCTGCTACTATATTCATGAAAGGGTGGGAAAAAAAAAGGCAGAAGAATGACTGCTTCATTACTGGTAGTATTAATTGCTAGTGTTTCTGTCTTTTCTCATTGTATACTGGTTTGTGTTGCATATATGAGGTAGTACTCATCCTTAAACCCCTACTTAAGAGGGGGTTGAGGATGAGTAATTAAGAGACCCCTACTTGTCCTATAAATGGTAATTTTTTGGGATTGAACACTTAACATGAACATGTTCTCAGTGGGTTGCAGAGTCAGAAGCACTCTTTCCACCTACTAAAAGTGGTCTGACTAGAAATTTTATAAGAACCACAGGACTAGTCAAAGTGTTTCTTAATACTGTTTAAAGGGTTACATGCTTGATGAAGAACATGGTAAGGACCACCATAACTTTAAAGAACTTTTAAAGAAGCAGTCAGAGGAAGGGCTAGAGGGAATGACTTTTTAATGTTATTAATTACTGAGCCAAACTAGGAATTTTGAGAAAAAATATGCACTAAATATGGTGTTACATTTGAAAAGAATACATTTCAATGCATATAGATTGTCGCACAGCAAGTTTTGACTTATTTATTAATGTAAGTCTTTACAGTGTCATATCAACCAACTTGACAAATATTATGGGTTCCCAGTACAGACACATGGTAATAGCACAGCATCCTTCAACATAAACCTGACACAGGAATGGATACAGGGAGTTCTGTAATTTGGCCCACTTCAGTTTCTTGGTAAAATCGTCACCTTCTCACGTTCATCCCTTGTCCACTCCATCTTTGCCCAAGCTCCACCTACCAGTTATCCTTTACTTGCTGGATCTCTGACACTGAATATAGCAAAAATCACGAGAGGTATCAAAATATTAATTAAAAGAACGGAGTCTGGAATGACAACCACTGTTGCCAGTGGTTGATGAATCTGGAATTTGTAGAACAACATTTTTTTTTCAACCTTTGTGAAAGTGTAGGGATGGTTGCTGGTCACTGCATTAAGGGCAGGCAGGACACCGATGCTGGGCTGACATTGCCCTCAGCCCTTCCTGCTGGTCTCTTTCTTGCTGTGTGTTGGATAAGAGCAGTAGCTGTAGTCAGGGCGCAGAGGCAAGGATAACACCACCAGGTTTTGTTGGAGTCCTAGCCTCTTCAGACTGCAGTAAGAAAAACAGAACAGCCCCAGCCTCACTGCTTTCTTCCATGAGTAAAGAGAACTGGGAAGTGAAGATGGGAACCGCTCAGCCCATTCGTGAACATCACAAATCCATGCAGGACAAGAGTAAGTGGAGTACTCCACGAGTAAGTGGAGACTGTCTTCTATAGATCGCCTTTCCAGCTGAAGTCTCAACTTTGCACTGCCAACTGGAGAGAGAACATCACACCTCTTCATAGTGCCTTATCAAATTTTGTGCTGTCAAAATAACAGCTTCTATAAAACTAACATTTGCCTGAATATTGAGTGTTCATTTCTCTGAAAAATTGACAAAAAGCTCATAATCCTAACACGAGGAAATGTTGATAACAGTTTGTTTCATTTTACACAGCAGGTACTGTTCAATTAGAGCATACTTTTTGCCACAGCACATATTTTATCATATCTGAACCTGTATAAATATTTGTAAGCATATTTACTCAATATTTTCTGTATTGCTCAGAGGCTTCTAAATTTGCCAGTCATTTTGATTGAAAACTCTTAATTAGAGACTGGTTGTCAAATAGATGTTCCTAGATTACAGTGGAGACAGAGGGCATAACGAGAGCACAGCAACTAACATTAGTGGGAATATTTGCGTTAATAGGAGAAAAATGTAATATTTTAAATGATTGGTGAGTGGAAACTGAGCATCATCAAATCCTTGCATTCATCTAACAGAAACAGAGGGCACACTTTTGACTCTAAAAGCCAGAATTCTGCCTAATTATTAAGAAGCTTCTGCACACAGTACTGAACACAATGCTTCAAGAAGGGCTTTTAACAACATCTTAGTAAAGCAGGTATTCAAAACTAGCTTTCCATTTCTCTCATGTGCACAGACACATCCCCACTGCTGTCACTGACTGGCAGCCTGGAAACAGCCAGTCCCAACATAACAAGAAAATTCTGATTTTGTGCTGTGAAAAATGGCATTCTACAAAACACCCTGTGCTTTCTGACATAACAAGGCTAGACTACTTAACTGTTCAAATATACACTACAACTAGAAAGAAGAGTTTTAATCCGCTTCAAGGCTCTCATAAGGAATGCATAGTATCAATAGAGGTGATCCACAGTCACTATTCCTGTAATATCCAAATGCCTTGCAAACATTTGTATCCTCTAAGGTAAAGTGAGCACTACTCACCACATTTTAATGCCTTCTTTCAGTAGCAGCTCAGGTTGCACCTAGATTTCTCAATCAAGCACAACCCTGTCCCTAACAGTGAGCTGAGCAGAACCCACACTTGGGGTGGTATAGATATGTACTGTGCAGCAGACAGAGATAACCCAGACACTGGTGAATTTCGAACCAACAAGTTTAAAGATGCAGCAAAATTCAAGAGTGACAGGACTGATTTAACCCTACAACAGAAGTTCAAAAGGTAACAGTCATCAGTAAATGCATGGGAAAGGAGGAAGGGTTAATCACAGTGAATAAGAAAAGCTAGAAGAACAATCCTGGCAAAAACAAGAACCTATAAACTAATCACAGATAAATTTAGGGTGGAAATTGGAAGTTTTCTAGCCACAAAACAATGAACCTGATCAGAGATGTGGGGTCAATGCATCCATCAGTTCTGCTGGAGCTCAATAAATTTATTATAGGATCATCTAACACACTTCTGCAGAGATAGCCTCTGGGTCCAATCACCTACTATGTCTCTGCTGCTAAACATGACAGGGCCAGGGACTGACTCTTGGCCCTGAGGCCAACTAGCACAGACTAGCTCGTGTTCATGTTACCCAGGGCTCCATCGGCATTACACAGTACTTGGCCCTGAGTTTCCTCAAGGCTCCACGTCTCAAGAGTCCCACGACACCACATACTTATTTTGCATGTCTCAGTTCAAAGTGCATAAAGAAGTGAGATAACTTTTTTTGCAGCTCACCAGAGAGGTATTTTCAGAGCATGAAACAGAGTATGAGTTGCATATCCCCCAGTATGGCCTGAGGGAAGGAGGAGGGTTAAGCATAGCATCTCAGCAGGCTTTGCATTATAAGCCTATACAGGATGATGTTTTCTTGCAGCCTTTTTTCCACCTTGCCTTCCAGAGCACCATTGGAGGAGCAATACTCAGGCTTTGTTCTAGAGAGAGCTAGTCAGAGTGGTCCAAAACAGATGAGAAGTGAGCTAATGTTTATGCCTCACCTACAACACTACATAAGACCAGGAGGTCAGCATTTAGATCCTCCCCCAGCTCTTTTCTGTAGCCCTACAGATCCATGAAGTAGCTCTAGAAAACACCTTCCAACTTAGTGTGGTGGTACATGCACAATTACCATCAGCTTTATCTAATAAGCTACATTGCAGCTCTAGGGATGAAAGTGCCACCATTCCCACGGTTAGCTAATGGAGCACACAGTAAGTTTGTACCATCTCTGAACAAGCCAGTCAGAAAAAAACAAGAATAAAAAGTTCAATTTACACAAATGCTGTGATGATTACCAAAAACAGAAAGGAAAACATGACAATTTAATGAGATTTTAGCAGCAATTCTACGTGTCCCAAAATTTTTTAAAGCAGTTTTTTTTTTTATATATATACTTGTCTGGTCTGTCAACTGTGCTATCAAGATTAATAAGAGACTGCTGGAGTTTAAATGATCTGTGAATTACAAAATAGGTTGTTTATTCATCACAGCAGACACTTTGTGTTACAAAGTTGTGATTTTTTTAATGAGGTGGAGATTAAGATTCTGAGGAGGAAAGGCAGTAGTTAGACCAATCCGCAGAAATCAACTTGTCTCTCCAAGCTGTTACTGGTTAGTGAATTTTTTAAACATCACATGCTCCACATCTTTCGGAGGCAAAGTTAACCAAAGAAGTAAAATTCTCACGTCATCTTGTACAAAGATTTTTCACAGCACTTTTAGTTTGAATTAGTCATCTTAAGGTGCCTGGAACACACTCAGGTGCCAGAGACCACCCACACCGATCTTAGTTCAGAACTGAGATCTTACAGCAGCATAAAGGTTCAACCAAAATCAATATTCCGTTTTCAGTGCTTTATATTTAATCAATTGGCTAACACTTCTTTCCACATCCTACAAATAAAGAGCAGTCATACCAAGTTGCACCATTATGGTCACAACACTATATATAAAACCAGTGGTTTAGAGCAGACTTCAAATTCGGCTGGAGCAGATTTCAAATTTGGCCCTAGTACTGGGAATACATCTCTTATGAAAAATAATATGAAATGATCTTGAGCTTAAGAGTTAACATTAGAGGTTTTATAATAAATTGGTAAAGTGAACAAGGACAAAGTACTGGGGTTTTAAGAACTCAAAAATATCAAACTGATGAATTATGTGCTGAGCCACTGCATATCATCTTCCACTTCAATGCCACGGGAAACCAGAAAATGTAATGCTGGTTTTTAGAGACAGCTCTGGGTGAAGTCAGGCAATGTCAAAACTCATGCAAGTTTAATTTCTCTATCAGACCAATTGTTAAAGTTACAAGTGAGAAACAGAATTAGTAGGCAGAGATAAATACTGCACATTGGAAAAGAGCCAGTGTTTCTTTGCAAAAGGTGAACTCTGGTGCTTATGTCCCCCCACCCATGCAGGGAGAAGGGAAAATTTCTCAAGGCTCTTGCTCTGTTTTGTTATTCTTTCCCCTGCCATTCCTGCGCCCAGGACAGGCTGAGATGCAGCATAGGATGTAGTTCCTAATGCCTGTTTTTCCTGTGCCCATGGCTTCTGCTGCATCGGCCTCACCCACACAGATGCAGCAGGAGCTGGACTGAGTATAGAAAGATGAAGGAGGACTTAAGGAAGCACAGGGTCTGTACAGTCTCTTATCAGTCCTAATGAAGGTTTCTTCCCAACATCAGCTGTTGCAGGCCACAAGGCAGCTCAACTCCATTTCCACGCCCAGAAGACAGCAAGCATAGCATGAAGTCTGAGGCAGCCCAGTCTCCTTGGTTCCTGCAAACTACACCAGGCTCAGAGGAGGAACTGTACAGCCCTGCTGACAGGTGCACCAAGACTCAGAGGACCCTTCAAAAGACACTTACAGAAGGCCAAACTATGCCTACTGCAAAGACAAAAACAGGATGCAAAGCAGCACTCAACCACATTCACCACAAAACCATCCTTGCTCTTCATTCTGTTTGTCCATTTAATACATGTGAATCAAATCAGAGGCTGAAATAAACAACAAAAGTTACCCCACCCATGGAAGGGTAGATCCACTGCACACCACGAGGCAAAAGTGGCATGGAATGACAGAATGCAATCACACACTTCAAGACAAACAAAATTCCGTTCCTTCATAATAGGTATCACCTATGCCATTGACACCTGACATGGAAATTTCTCACAAGCACTGGAGTTTACAATTTTAATACCTGCATTTTAGACCCAATTATTTGTTTTGCGTATACACGTGCTCTGTAATTTCTGTGGAGACGAACACACAGAAGCAGCAATCATCTGCATACACTGCAACTGTGTGCTAATGAGCTGCTTTATATTTACAAGCTTTCACTATCCAATCCAAAACAGCTAATATTTATGAACATATTTCACCAGGAAGTCAGCTTTTCATAAAGACTGACTTTTATCCTGCTGTACCACATGTAGGCACATTAACAAAATCAAGTGAGTGGAAGAAAAACTGATCAATACTTTACCAGCTGAACTTTCACATTTACAGATATCACAAGTCTAAACTGTCAACCACAAGAAGCCTTACCATAAGGATACTTTGTGTCTAGTCTATTTGCTGCTGTTCTTGTCCAGGGTAGTACATCATCACTGCAACCATTAGGCATCCCATTGTAGCCAATTCCAACAATCTTGTTTTCTGCATTTACAATGCAGGCACCAACCTAAATAAAATCAGATTTATATAGTACCAACAGCATGTAAAACAACATATCAACAGGAAAGATGAGGCGATAATAGTTAGTCTTATAATTTTCATTTAAGTGATAAAAGTTTCACTTAATATATTAAGCCACACTATCTAGTGAGCAAGGCCACAATTGTACCTAATTGGTTGGACTTTAAAATAAATCAGGGCAGCGGCAACCCAGCTAGCCCTTTGGTCATGCCATTCCTATCTCAACCTGCCAGCACCATTCCTTGTCTGATTATGAAGTGAATCTAGTTCAGGGAACAGCACTGATATAACCTCAGTAAACTTGTGAGTTCAACTCCTCAAACTAGCTTTTCCAGCAGCAGTATGAGCAGCAGCAGCAAAAGAAAAGTTATGAAAATGGAACAGAAATACTGTATTATATTCATCTGTAATATCTGTTGGCTTACAATAGTGTAAGCCAACAGTATTGTTGGCTTATGCAGGCCTCACAAGCCTTTGTGTCTTGTTTACACAAACATGCACTAAAATACCAGACCTTTTAACTCCCACCTTTCATTGCTTCAATCCAAGTCTACACAGGGACTCTTCTTATAGAATGATAACGTGTCCCATTTTTATCTTTTCTGCCTATATTATTTACTGAAATGGCAACAGTACTGATTTTAATTCACACAACCTGTTTATCAACTAGCTCTTGGTAACAAAAATTTAGCCCCAAATGAATACCCTTCAGTGAGCCAAGTGCTGTAACATATAGAAGGCAGTGAGTAATTGAACAGATTGTTTTTCTGGGATCTGCTTCCTGAATTTTTTCACACAAAGGAAGACTAACAGGACAACTGGATCCTGCAGAACATCATGTTTCTGATGTATCAATTGCCTCAAAACAATACTGAATAAGATTGAACAGAGGTACATGAAAGATGCAAAAAATGGGGACAGACAGTGAAACAGAGGGAAAAAGGGGATCTTGAGGGAGGAACCAAACTAGAAGAAAACTCCTGTCAACCCGAGAACAAACAAACAAATACTGTTACAGGTAAGGAAAAGAAACTTGTAAAATGCTGTGTCTTAAAAAATTACAATCTAAACCTTTCAGCAGTTTTACCCTTCTCTAAAAGTGACTATATTTACTGGAAAAAGGAAAGAAAATGCAAGTGTTATTTTAACTTCTAGATGAAAAGATGATTCACAAAACTCCAAGCCACAAATGTACACACAGAATTATACACGAGGTCAGCCCCAATAAGAGAATTTCTGTAACAAAAAGTGCTGACTATGTTAAAAATTGAATAGCTATACACTAAAATAACTTTTATTAAGAAATCCCTGGAAGTGCTACATGTGCATCTGATGTGATGTGCAACACAGATTAGGTTATGTTATTATTATATGTTGCCTTCTTACCTGAGAGCTTGGATCCTTGCTTCTTTGTGCTGACAAAAAAGCTACTGCCATAAAATATTCAGGCCATTCCAAATAATCTTCTCGTTTTTTGCAGGATGTTGCATTGCTGAAACTATAGTTTATAGAAAAAAACAGCCATCAGCAAGCAACACACACCCAGAGTTACAACAAATTTTATTCTTTTAACATGCACAAGTTTAAAGTAACGAGGATCAGAATGTGTCTAAGACCACACATGCACTAATATTTTAAGAGTAAAACCATCACTGTTTTGTGCTTTCCAGGAACTTATATATGCAACATTTCCTTTGGGAGGGGGGGAAGCATCCAAGCGAGGTTACAAGTTTCAGTTTTAGATAAGAAGGTTGAGGTATTCAGTCACTGAGCTATTTCAAGACAGAGCAACTTATCCTTTATAGATAACACCTTGCATATTTCGAAGAGTCAGATATATCATGTACTGGCATTCTTCTCAAACAACAAAATGTTTTTTATGATGGCTGTGATTACTGCAAGCCTCTAATCTAAGTTATTTTCTACTTCTGCCTATGACAAGTGCTTGCTAGATTTGTATTTGGTAGCTGCCTCTACAGTCATTCATTTCTGACTGTACAATTATCACCATAAGTTTGCCTCTTCTTACAATATTTACCACCAAAAATCTAAGGCCATTCCAATAGTCCCCTGCTAAGTTTCCCTTGAGATTATGTCCTATGAAAGCCTTCTGAAAACTGACAGAAGAGGGGCTCAAGAACTTTTCCTTTACATATAATGTATAAAAGCATCACAACAGGTTCCTTCTTTCCCTGCACTGAAGGGTATATTTGGGGGAAGGAGGAAGGAAAAAAAGGTGATGCATCATTTTCTCTTGTGTGCTTGGACTGTGTAAGACACAGCAGGGGAATTTCTGTGCTTTTCAGCTCGAAGAGAAGAACGACAGACACACCTCTCCCCTCTCCACACACATATCTAAGCTTTGAAAATTTCAAGAAATTTCTCCAAACTCTCGCACCTATTATTGCTACAACTTGAAAACCAAACCAATGGAACATCCCAAGCATAATGACTAGCCTATCAAAATACAAGGGGCACAGTACGTTTCTTCTTGGGCTCCTCTTACCAAGGACTACAGCTTAAGACTGAGGCACCCATCTAGCGAGGTACAGCCATGCAGAAAAATCCATCACAGGTAACTGCAAACAGCAAGACATCTCCTAGCAACACTAGTACCAGCCTCTCCAGAAGACAAATGTGAGAAGGCAAGTGTTTAGTTAATCATTATTTTTATAACCAAAAACCTGTATTAGAGGGTTGCAGTTAGCTTGTCATAAAGAGGTTACACTATTTCAGTGAAGACAATGCCAGCACATGATAAAACTGTACTTTAGAAACCTACAGGGTGCTATTTACCAAAGATAAATTGCTGGGTTTGAATAGTTCGTATGTGGCACATTACAAGTTAGCAGTTTTGGCTTGTTCTTGGAATGAATGAGGATCATCCTTAAGGCTACTGTCTCATTGTTAAGGAGGGAGAAACACACTCTTGGTGTAACCCAAACACCTCTCTCATATTTTGACAAGAGTGTAAATAGTGCCCAGAACTGTCAATTGTCAAAACAAACACATGAATCAAGTATGTGATTCTGAAAATGCACAAACTGGCTTGAGTCACTATAACTAAAGGATTGGGGCTATATCCTACCAAGAAGGAAAAAGTGTTCAGAGAACAAGAAGCTCACAGCATAAAGGAAAGATGAAAGACATTCCCTCACACTTCTTCATGCCAAACAGAACTTTGACAGGCTAACTGAAATGTCAGAAGAGTTTTTGAGCTAACTGATTATTTAAAATACCTCACAAAACCAGATTTATAAAATCTAAAACACCATTGGACTTTATGATCAGTTTAATACATTCCTAACTACATGACATTCACAGTGACGTCTTTGGAGAGAGATGAAACACACAATGCAGAACTACAGTGAATAAAACATGCTGGGGAAAGGGCTCCAGAAAGACAGCGGTAATGTGAACTAAGAGGTCGTGAGTTATCCTTTTGTTAAACTAGTCCCTAGCAACCCTATTTATCCAAAACACAAAAAAATCTAGTATTTACTTTTCTAATAAATACAGAACTGTATGTAAGTGGAGGTCCCTCAGAGTACCAACTTCACAGGGAGAGAAGCATATCTAAAAAACAAGCAGAAGGCTTACATCAAAGAGAACAGAAAAAAACCCCAAAGCCCTTACTAAATTACTTCTACTTAACATCACCGTGTTTGGCGAGATAATTCCCTCAACTCAGTGCACAGGAATGCAGGACTGTGAAGTGGGTATAAACCACTTAATTTCTGATTGAGGAGAAGCCAAGGCCTTGGCTAGCAGTCAAGCACACACAGGAAAATTAAGTTTATGGATTTGGTGCAGCTGATCATCTTCTTTATGCTCATTTGCAAGTTCTATAATTGCATGAATGAAAGCTACTCTAGAAAATACCATAGCTAGCTGTAGAACAAGCAATTAAGGTTTACCCTTATGATAACCCATAAGAACTTATGAACAAAAATAATGGGAACTGAAACCCATGAAAAAACCACTGCTCAAGAAGAACACGAGGGAAAAAACACTTAATTTTTTAAAAAATTAGTAGTCTATAGTAAAGTTTGTGTAAACAGTATTTCAAATAAAAATAGAGAAAAAGGTTCTGTAATTAGAGAACACTGCCTCCCTTTCCACTTCTTTTTCATCCATCTAGGCTTCAAGTAAGCTGTAACACCATCTGAAAAAGGAAAAAATGTCATTCAGCTACTTAAAAAAGGCCTACCATAACGAAAAAATTCATTGAGAATCCTAAAACAGAATATATCACCTCAAATCTTTTCATACAACAATTATGATGGTCAGCTATAAAACAATATAGTATAACCAGAGAACTAGTGAGTATCAAACCGACCCCCCTTTTCTTAAGTTTTTCCTCTGCTTTCTTATCTTTGATATCATGTTTATTATGTTACAACTCTATTTTACAAGTATTTTTCCCCAGTATCAAGTATACTACTAAAGACCAACTATCAATACTTTGTCATTTCAACCACAGAAATTAAGGTAAAAATAAAGTGTGTATTAAAAATAAGAAATAAACATCTTCAGCAATGCTCTTGTTCCCCAAAAGCCAAACAGGATATGGGCTCTTGCTGACTTTCAAGACAATCTTCTTCTTTAAGTCTCATATTTTATAATCACTATTAGATCAAACGAATGTGGTATTTCCTTTACTTGAGGCTTTTCCCCTTTCCTCTCATTTAGGTACTAAGATATGGTCATTACCTATTCCTTACTAGGAGGGAAGGTTTTGAGATAGAAAAATCAACCTTTCTTAGAGAAAAACGATACTCAGTGCATTGAACATTACCTATATTAAAATTTTCTTGTGAGATAACCCATCAAACCTGTAAACATAAACATTGTATAGAAATACTGAGCCCCAATAGAGCAGCACAAGAACATCTCCCTTCACTGAACGTATTTCACTTTTACAGTCACTTTTGACTTTAATTAATTGCCTGTTCCTCACGCCGGTCTCCATTTCCGGAAATAATGAACACGAGACAGCCTGCCTGCTCTTTTTGCCACCACGGAGATTACAAAGCGCAAGGAAAACAGACGGGCCTTCGTAGGCTCCAAGAAACGCCTCCCCGCCGGGACGAGTTTTCCCGGGCACGGGCACGGCCGCGGCCGGCGCCGCCCCGGAGAGCCCTCGGCTCCGCGGAGCCCTCCTCTCCCTGCCTCTTCTTCCCTCCTAGGACACTACCTTCCCTCCCTCTTCTTCTTCCCTGCCCCGAAGGACAGCGGCTTCCCTCCATGCTGCCCTCAGCCGCCGGGGCGGCCGCATGGAGCGGCGGGCTTCACCCGCGGGCGGCCGCGGCCAGGCCCGGGACTGAGAAAGTTTAGTCAGCAGGAGCATGAGGAGAGCACGGTGCCGGTGGAAAAGGAATGACGGGCGGGAAGAGCTTGGAAAAGCCTCCCGCGGGCCCTCCCATGCCCCTCAGCCTCCTCCACCCGCGTACCCGTTCTGGCAGTGGCCGGGCTGAGGGCGGCTCATCCCGCCGGTGCCGCGATCTCTTTCCTTTCGCCGCTTGGCGCCACAGCGGAGGCGGGCGGGGAAAGGGGCGGGCCCGGGGGTGCCCCGGCCCCGGCCCGGCGGGAGGGCCCCGGTTTGGATGCTCCCGCAGCGCCCGGGAGCTGGTCCTGCTGACCCGGGGGAGGCCACTGGCATTCCCGGGCTGCTGCTAGAGCCTCCGCGACATGTAGACGAGTCGCTTGAACGTCTGTTTGTGTAGTTTTCAGTTTTCTGACAGATGCTGTTCCTAACGCTATGCTTTGACACAAGCATGAGCGTTTTCACCCGCCTCACGCTCTTGAGGTAAATACTATTCATTAAAGCTTGACATTAACATATTCAAATGTCTAAAAATCGGGTGGTTTTTTTTGTTGTTCTCTGGATATGAAATTGATATGTAAAGTGAGTTATGGTTTATTAATATCTCCAGCTGCTGCCAGGTTTTAGAAGTCTCCCAGGATGCACAGGTAGCTGAACATGTATATTGTCCATTACAATGCAAAATAAGCAGTATAATAATAAATATAAAATGTCGGTATGGTGTGCTTGTCTTGCTTCTGTGAGAGCTCCCTACCCTGGCTGGCTGCCACAGGGGTCAGCCTTTATGGAAGCACTCAAATGGGAGCACAGTACACATGTTTGCTCCGTGGGGCTGCAAGGCATCAAGTGAAAACTGCCCAAACCCAGCCGTACGTGACCAATTCGGTTCCCACTGGAGGCAGTGACAGGTGCAGCATGCTCAGTGATGGACAAAAGGAAAACACTTGCCTTTGAGAGCATCCCCAAGAGGGGTTTGTGCGCACAAGCCGTGGGTTCACACTGCGTGTAAGCTGCACCATTGATCTGAATGTGGTCAACAGATATGGCTGACATAGTGGTTTCCTGCAGCCTGGTCAAAAATCCTCCTCTTCATCCAGGAAGATGCTTCAGGTTGGAAACAGGACATTTTTTGGAAACTGGGTACATAGCAGTCCTATCCTGGAAGCTGTCTTTATAGTTCCCCGTCACTGACCATATGCATAGCAAATTGAACGAGTGGGTACGCGTTACTATACCAGCATGTGTGCAAGAAGACAGCGAAATCAAGAACCTGCCATGCTCAGAGTTATTTTTGAAGCTATGCCAAAATAGAGAGATCCTGCAGTGATCAAAACAGAGAAACACACTGCTAATATGTTTTCGTATTTACATTGCTGTATAAGCTAGCTATCTTTTTCTTTTTTTGAAACAACTGACAAACCATCAAATATGAAAATGTTACTTAATTTCACAGATATTTCCATTCATTTGTAACCAAAAAGCTTGGCAAAAGCAGCCTGTTATATTTCAACTGACAAGTTTTTCAGCCCTCAGAGTGGAAAACATACAGCTATTTCCATTTGCGAGACTTCTATTATCACAATTTCATATGGACAACACATGTTCATGTACGGTTTGTTAATGAATGAAAAGAAACTATTTAAATGCAAGAAAAAGGAAAAATTTTAATGAAAGTAGCATCATTCAGGAAAGCATAAACCTGGAGGTAAAATGAAAGACCTGACTATGGCTGATCGTGAAGAGAGTTATGGAGCACTCAATTAATCTGGAGAAAAAAATAGCATAGTTCAATTCCAAAAGTTTTCTACTCTCTGTATATCTGTTTCTGCACTCTTGAAATATGAATTAAAATAGATAGTGCTGCAATTACCCATGCCAAATTTGTTATTTTTCATAATTAGGATTCTGAAGACAGACCGTAACACCTACTAACCTTTAAAATTTGGTGCTTTTGTGCTGATCATACGTAGTGAATGATTTTCTGTTCTATGAGCACCAGTTCTTACAAACTATTCCCTTCCTCTGAACTTATCACATTTTCCAGCTAACACCTATAAACAAGTCAGAACCAAATTCAAAGTAATACAATTCCAATTTCTCAAAAAGCAAATTAAGATTCTTGCTCCCTTCTCTTTCTCTCCCATTATACAAGAAAAAAATATACAGTGCAAAGTAACTGCTTATATTACTAAGCAATGAGGTTTTTAATTTCAGAGTGGAGTTTTCAACTTTCTATGAAATTACATAAGAATGATATATTTTTTGAAATGCAAAATGCAAAACTTAGATGTTTTTGTCATGCTTAGCAAATAAGCTTCCATAATAATTTGAAAGTACTGCTGGCGGCCGGTCATTTGTGGTGTCCCCCAGGGATCAGTGTTGGGCCCAGTCCTGTTTAATGTCTTTACTGATGATCTGGATGAGGGGATTGAGTGTACCATCAGCAACTCTGCAGATGACACCAAGTTGGGGGGGAGTGTTGATCTGCTGGAAGGCAGGAGGGCTCTTCAGAGGGACCTGGACAAGCTGGAGAGATGGTCTGATTCCAATGAGATGAGGTTCAACAAGGCCAAGTGCTGAGTCCTGCACTTTGGCCACAACAACCCCCTGCAGCGCTACAGGCTGAGGACAGAGTGGCTGGAGAGCAGCCAAGCAGAAAGGGACCTGAGAGTTTGGATTGACAAGAAGCTGAGCCAGCAGTTTGCCCAGGTGGCTGAGAAGGCCAATGGCATCCTGGTCTGGATCAGGAACAGTGTGGCCAAGAGGTCCAGGGAAGTGATTCTTCCCCTGTAGTCAGCAGTGGTGAGGCCACACCTGGAGTACTGTGTCCAGTTCTGGGCCCCTGAGTTCAGGAAGGATATTGAGGTGCTGGAGCAGGTCCAGAGAAGAGCAACAAGGCTGGTGAAGGGACTCGAGCACAAGTCCTATGAGGAAAGGCTGAGGGAGCTGGGGTTGTTTAGTCTGGAGAAGAGGAAGCTCAGGGGAGACCTCATCACTCTCTAGAACTCCCTGAAAGGAGGTTTTGGTCTCTTTTCCCAGACAACCAGCAATAGGATAAGAGGGCATGGTCTTAAGCTGTGCCAGGGGAGGTTTAGGTTAGATATTAGGAAGAAATTTTTTACGGAGAGAGTAATCAGACATTGGAATGGGCTGCCCAGGGAGGTGGTGGATTCACTGTGCATGGAGGTCTTCAAGAAGTGACTGGATGAGGCACTTAGTGCCATGGTCTAGTAACCATGGCAGTGTTGGATCAAGGGTTGGACTTGATGATCTTGGAGGTCTTTTCCAACCTATGATTCTATGATTCTATGATTCTATCTCAATCTGGAAAAATGACAAATTTTTTTTTTTTTTAAATTTTTCAAGCATTATTGACTCTTCTGTTTTGTTGTTCCTCAAACTGCAAAAACCTGGCTAACAATATTCAGCATTTCTTATAATACAACAGTGATATATGGCCCGAGGAGGAAAACTTTTGGTGGAATTTTAGTAGATTTCTCCTATAGGGTTGCTAAACGACACATCTTCTGGAAACCTTGCTACATTTTGATTTTTCCTTACGTTTTTTCAAAGAATTGTACTGCAAATTTCTCTTGCAGCCAAGTTGTGACTGTTCTTCTGACAATATGCTACATACCTGACATGACAGCCTCTTTCTTCAAGCACACTTGGGAAATAGGTTACACCTGGATTAGTGGTCAAAATACAGGGTTGTGCTGAGGGTAGGTAGTTTGACTTGCTACAGGTATGGGGCAGTCATGCTGCCTGGCAGGTTCCATAAGACTTCTCTGGCAGCTGCCTGCTTTGCAAAAGCAGCAGCTACTCTGGATCTGCTGTCTGAATCCTCCTCTCCATTAACTCTGCTTATTTGCATCCTTCATCTGTCTCAGAACCATTCAGATCTCTTTGACAGAACTAGAGGGCTCTTACTCAAAGCTCCTGTTAAGACAGACGTGCACTCAAACAGACTGAATTTCTTTTAATTTTGTATCTAACACTCTCTTGTTCCACAGAAGGACGATATATGTCAAGAAGACTGGAATACCTCAGATAGTCTTTTATAAGTTATCTTTTTTGTGTCTCATTTACTAAATGGTCCCAAGCATGGATTATCATGACCTTGCTGTTTAGACATCAATAAACAATCTGAGCTGATTACAAATACTTTAGATGCTCTTATTAATGAAGAGCGATACAAATATGAAAGACATGCTAAATATATAACCATCTGTCAAGGTGTTTATATTTTTAGCTTCCTGCTTGTGAAACATTCATATCTACCTTTTGTCAATTTTGATAAAAGCAAATTAAGTCCAGTTTCAGGAACCCCCAGTTTCCAGGCCCTCTCTTCTCTTTCTTACTGCTTGCCAACAGACTCTTTTAACTTTGCTGGCAAGCAAGATCTCTCCCCAAATGTACCATATGTATAAGTCATGGCTCAGAGAGTAATGGTTGCTATTTGCCAGGATATGGAGCATGCAATTTGGTAGACCACGCTCAAAACTTAAGGGAAAAGTAAAAAGAAATTGCTAACAAGCTGTTTTCTTTTTCTGTAATAGGATGAATTTTTCAGGAACTGATTACTAGGTTTGGAGAGAAATACAGATAAATAAATATGACAATATGTCTTTGTATCTTAACATCTGGTTCTTACCTATCTTTCAGATGAGTAACTGCTCATTGTCAAGATAATTTTCATAGTTAAAGAACATTATTTTTTAGGCAAGTCTCATCTTCTAAATGTTTTTCCAAATAGGAATTTCTACCTGAGTTAAACTTTCTCTTCTATACTTGCTTACAGACAAAAACCACATTAAATACAAATGCAGCTGCTGGTATATGTTGCAGTTCTCAATTTTTGTAGTTAATTTAATCAAGAATATGAAGTTATGGCTTCTTCAGTGATCAAAAAACATTTGTTGCAATGTCAGGCTTTGTACTGTGAACAAAATACTATTTTGGAACCTCTGTGGTAGAAGACATAAACGGGGTTAGCTGCAGCATCTTGTTAGTAAATCAGCTCCTTAACAGAACTGCAATAAACTGCTAAATTTTCATGTTGTAGCATTTTGTACAGGGGCCATAAGCATTTCAGAATCAATACAGGATTTTTAACTTTAGCATGTAACTCTTTATACTACATAATTTTGTAACTACTTATTGATAAAGATGGTAAGAAATGCGACTTATTACCAGCCTATGATGAAAAACAAATTGGATGGTATCATGCTAAATTAGGGGCAGATAGAAACCTGTTAAAAATCTGGTATTTTCAAACTCAGCCACTAAAATTCAGGACATTGTAATTTGTGTTTAGATGCCTACCTTTTTGCAGATTTGTAAGCAATGAATGCCAGAAATTCTTGTGCATGATGAGTATGCCTGACAGAATCGAGCCAATACTAAGATATCTCTATGTTTCTCATGTCCTAATGGAAATCTTCTCTTTGTTCTTAAATTTTGATGGCTTGTGTATTACCTTACCTTTCTATAGCATCTGTTCCTTGAAAACTAGAATCTAGTGCTAAATTTAAGTTTTCTTCCTTCCTGTCCAAGTGAGATACTATTTTGAGTATCACATTCTCAGTCTTCTAGACTCATTCTGCAGTTTACTAACTCCTTAAATCCAGAATTTTTGCACTTTATTTTGACTGGGGTCACAAATGAGTATATAAATAATACTCTTTAAACAGTCTTCTGATCCATTTTTAGCACTACAGCTATTTTTCATCTTACCTAAAATTTTTATAGACATATGGTGCTTTCCTAATTTTGACAGCTGTCTTTTTTATTCAGATTGTCGGTTGTAGTTACAGGCAAATATTGTCTTTGCAGTACCTTGATCACATCGTTGTTTCTTTGGTATCAGTATATTCTCCAGCTAGATTTGTTCTTTCTGTATGTTATTTGCTGATGTTTTCTCTGTTTGTGTTTCTGCAATGTTTGTATCTAAGTCTTTGACCAGTCCTCTCCTTTTGAAACTCCTTGTTCCATTCATACCTGCCCTTGCATCCAAATTCCCTGTTTTATGTAAGCTAGTACAATTCTCATTCTGAATCCAAAACACAGCACTGTACCAGCTACTAAGAAAAAGTTTAACTTTATCCCAGCTGAAACCAGGATAACGGGACAAAAATGGGTGCTAGAAAAACAGAAGATATTGCACATGATATTTTTTCCTATCTCCATTTAAAACTGGAAATGCCAGATAATCTTTCGAAGTTGTGCTTTGGAAAGTAAACTGAGACACAAAGTCTCAGACTGCAAATCCTCTGGCAATCATAGTGTTTTCTTTCAAAATATGAATTACCTTCTTTGCTCACCCATACTAGTCATGATCACAGATATTTTCCTAATTAGAAGTGAGAAATTAATTTTCTGCTTTCAGTATAAAATTTCACTTTCTTGGCACACTGCTTCTGTACTCAGCACCTGCCTACATACTTCACAGCTTTCTATTTCTTCTGTTACCTTCCCCTTATTTTTCAAGGCTATTTTTAATATCTAAGAAGATTATTTTCTATTTCCATCCCTTCTGATTTGGTATGATTTTCCTATCATGATGAGGTAGCTTTTCACACTACATCCATGAACTTTCCTCAAGTCCCAAAATCTGTTGCAGTATGTTAGCTTGCAAAAACTCCAATTGGACAATAACACTACTTGTAATCACTCCATCAGACACATTCTGAAGACAGAAGCCTTTACTCTTCCATACAAATAATATTGAATACACGTATCCCTTCCCATCTGGGCAACTAGTTTGCTGTTAGTAGTCTTTCTATTTCTTCTCCCGATACAAATTCCATTTATGTTTGTCTTCTATAACCTCAGTGAAATTTCTATCCAAGTTTGTTCTTGTTCCTCTCAAATTCTTTTTCATTTATAATAAGCTTTAGATTTCCTCTGAAGAGAATTTTCCTTTTTTTATGTATAATTTCCTGTCATTTATCTTAACTGTATCTTTAGATTTCATTATTACAGTGTGATAATACTTAAATCTTCATATAAGAGCTGCTATGCAGAATCATTTTCTTACATCTTTATATGGGATTTAGCATGGAAGGTTTTAAGAAAATGTGCTAAATCCGTTCTGTGATAAGAGATGAATTACCCTTTCAGCTAACCTGTGGATTCGGGCAGGGGGGAAAGACAATATCTCAGGATTCTCAGATACACTGCTTTAGCTAGCTAAATTAAACTAAGTTAAAAGAAATAAAAAGAACTTCTGCACTCACCCTGGGTTTGTCCTGCATCTCACCTCACCATGATGAGATCCCTTTGACCTACTTGCCTTTCAAGTTTGCCAATATTCCCAATTCCCCAAATTAGCATCAAAGGCATTTCCCTTCCTCAGTAATAACTGCTCCATCCCTAGGACATAGCACTAAGAGAACTATGAGACAGGAGGCACAGTCCCTTCATTTTGTAACATCCTGAGTGTTAGCTTGGCATCAGGGCAGAGGGAGATCAGGTGCCACTATCATTATCATAATATATGTGACTACTTTTCATCTCTTTTAAGTTCCAGCTGTTTCCTAAACTCACTGAACTAATTACAGAAGAGCAGCTAACAGCCACGCTGCTCTAACTTATCAATAATGAAAAGTGAGCTGGAGCTGTCAGAAAATACATTTGACATCCTAACTTGGAAGAACAGGAACTCTGTGCTCTCTCTGTAGATATGAGGGGAAATATAACCATTAGTAAACCTAATTTATTTCATAAGCTGAGTTGACAGCATGATTCCTTTTCAATATTTCCTGGCACTTTTCTATTATGAGATTCTGCTTTTGGTTGTCTACGTCAGACAAAGATGATTTGTTCAGACTGAAATAACCCAAGCTGAGCACTTGCTTCTACCAAGATTATTTTTTTGTCTTTCAGTTTGTATCCGTATTTTTTATGCTCTTGTAACTTTAAAACCATTATAAATAAAAACATATTCACTTTAGGAAGGCATTGACTCAGATGGCAAAGATAGTATATGGTAAACGAGGAGCTTTGTGCTAGAGAAAAGAGACGATTAGGTAAAGAAGGCAAAGATGGGGTTGTGATTTTTGAAGCAGGAGTCATTAAGGAATTCCAAGATGGGTGAGCTATACATTGTGGAAAGGGGAGACAACCATTAGTTAGATATATCCAATTCCTATTTCTCAGAATGCAACAGAATGTTTTTAGGGTTCAAAGTACTGAAGAAGGACTGTCTTTTGAGGCCAGTCTTCACAGCAACCTAGGGAGATAAAGAAATTAAATAACAGATGTTCTTTACTTTTTTCAAAACTGAGGAAGCAAAAGGAAAATGAAATACAGTATTCTTCATTTACAGGAAAGTAAACTGAAAAACTGCCTTTTACTTCTACAAAAAATTCAGTAGGTTCTACAGGGACAGTAACAAGGAGAACTCCGAATCTCTCTCCTGGTATATATGTCTTCTGGGTTGCACATTTTTCCACAGAAGATGAATGTCTTACACAAGTGAAATAAGAAACAGACCAAAGTCGTAAGAATTTTATGGGCTTTGTGAAAACTAGCTACCCTTGTTAGTACAACTTTTTAGAATAAAAATGTTTCCATGCAGAGTCTGTTAAATTGACTTTAATGGTCTTTTAAAGGATTAGAGGATGGAGGATTCTTGTTGGGAGATATTATACGGGTCAATTTATCTGTGCATTTTGTGTTAGAAAATTTTTCAATATTTTGAACAGCACTTCAGCTGATCTGCAGTATGAGAACCTGAAATTAGCTAGCACAGTGGAATCAATACGGAGCAATATTTTGTCTCTGAAAGAAATTCAGTCTGACAGAGAAGGGTAAGAGCAGTGTGAGGAAATGGAGACTACCTGAAAAGCCAGATACAGAAATTTCCTATAAAGCAGTACAAATTAGTTGATGTCACTAGAGCAAGAAAACCATAGTGACAGAATAAGATGTTATCCAGGTTCCAGAATCCTTTATTATCACCACCTTAGGTCACTAAGCTTCACAAGCTATATCCATCAAGTTTGATACCAGTATATATACTCACGGCTGAAGCTAGAAGGTGCAGTGCTTTAATGTACTAACAATTTACATTAAGACACCTGGGTTCAAAGTCAGTTTGTGACAGAAACATAATGAGTTTGTTGGTCTCAGCCTGCACTCTAGTGGACAATTGCACATAAACCTAGTCCTGAGGAGAGTCCCAAGAATTAGATTTGTTGGCCAAGACAAGGAGAAATTCATGTTCTCAGAACATTATTAAAAATAAAATATCTTTGCTATTCTGAAAATGTCTGCTATTCTGAAACACTGCAAGATGACACATTTCCATTAGCATCTCTTAAATACTGTGTTCAGTATTCTTGTTACCAGGATCTGAAAGAATACAACAGAAGGTGAAACACTGCAATGGAAAGCAGCAAAGGAAATTAAATGCTTCCATGTTAGGGGGAAAATGGAGATAAGATGACATCCTGCCATAGTAGACATATATAAAGTTTATGACTAGGTAAAATATATGTCTTTATTAACCTTCTTGCACTGTACAAGACACTGAAAAACAAAAAAATGACACACAAAATAATGATAAAAAGAAATATTTTCTTGATACATAATTAACCTGTAAACTCATGTCTGAAAGACATCTTGGAGACAAGATCTAAATAGGACTTAAATAAAAGATTATGCTGTTACATGAATAATAAGAATAGTAAGGCTTATTTTAGATAGTATTAAAATGTATGAGGGATATAAACTCTCATGATTCAAGTTATAAAACAAACATAAATTACCTAAAGCATGGGAAGAAAATATACCCACAGATGTTTTATTTCATTAGTGCATCCCATAGAATGTTTACATGTACTTCAGGGAGCAGGCAGTAGAATACTGGAGTCTCAGATTTGTGTAGCCTGTGGTATTTCCTATGCTTCCAAGATAAATTCCTTAATGATGCATTTGCAGAAATTAGCTGCAAAAAATTGTCCAGAACTCCGACCCCATTCCAGCTTATTGCTCTTTACATTGTTTAACCTTTTATTAGTCAAAGAACAATATTGATACCCAGGTATTTAAAATTACAATCACAATCATGTGCCAACTACAGAGGCAAAGTAAAAATTTTATTGAGTTATCCTGTCTTTTCAAAATTTTTTAAAAATATATAAAAATAATATTAGCTATCACTAGCTTAAAATTGACTCTTACATAGTACATATATTATATTAACATATATATACACTATATTAAAACAATTTTTTATGGTCCTCTAATCTGTCCTGGTCTAAGATGACGTTTCCATTGTTTTTCATCATGTCATCTACCTCACTCATTTTCAGGAATGTTTGAACCCTTCTACATTTTACAAGCCTACATTTCAAGAAAATTTAAAATTCAATTTTTATCCAAATAAAGTTCACTTAATGAAGTGTCTACCATTTACCATGTTTAGAATGCTATATTTCTAGATTTTCTATAATTAAAAAAACAGTCTCTTTTTCAGTCTTTTAATGACAGAGCAGCCTCTCTGACATTATTCTGATTCCAAATTTAGAGAATCAGAAATATTTGTAAAGAAATAATTTTGCCCTCAATTTTGCAAAGAAATGCAACTCCAGATACAGAGAATCACAGAATCACAGAATCTGCTGACTTGAAAGGGACCCACAAGGGTCCTCGAGTCCAACTCTCAGCCCTGCACAGGACCATCCCCAAGAGCCACAACATGTGCCTGAGAGCATTGTCCAAAAGCTTCTTGAACTCGGTCAGGCTTGGTGCTGTGACCACTTCCCTTATCCTTATCAAACATTAATTTCCACTATCCCCTCGGTTACTTTTATACTGTTAGTTTATCAAAGCTCTTCTTTCCATGGTTCTTTCATAATTACCACTTCTGACTATTTTATTCCCAATCTTCTGATAGTTGATGGTTTTCTTAAAGGTTGAACCAATAAATGTTAGTGTGAAAATGTGAATTATTATTTACAGGAAAACTTTTTTTTAGATTTTGTAGATTAAAAGTGAATTTTAAGTACTTTTCAAAGTGAACTAAGTGAATCTGAAAGCCCCTAAAATAACAAGGCAAATAAAGTCAAATCTTAATCTATTGGAAAAGGGAGCTGACTCATAATTTCTGCTTATGCAAATACAACAATATGCTTCCATGAGTAAATTCTTACTCCAAAACTATGTTTTTGCAGAATAGCTTGACAAGAATAATTTCCTTGTAGATTAAAAAAAAATTAGAAATATTAAATAGTCCCTAAATTTGTCAAGCATAACGCAGAGGAACAAAGCAGCAAAGACTCATATAACTTCAAAAGAATTTGAATTATGCATTTAAATTTGGACTTGTGGCGTGAACTACGGTAATTACCAGGAAAATAGCAGCTTTTGCAGTCAATAACAGACATTGGATTGAGTTTGTCAATTTTTCTGAGCTGACAAATGAAAGCTGATAGCTGCTGAAATGAGCTGCAGATTATATAAGAACTACTACGGTCCATAAGAGCTAATGCTTTTATTCTCAAAGCCTGAAGCTGTAAAAATATTAATAAAATCATTTGTATTTCACTAGTTGTAGTGCATCAGGTACCCAGTAAAGAAAGGTTTCTTGATGGAGGTAGTCATTTTTTCCACTTGGCATCAAACACAGCTTTCTAAAAATGTTTTTCTGCTCTATTCTCCTGATAATTCAACAGCAGTAGGACCAAGAAAACCTTGTCAGAAGTACTGACTGCTTGCACAGAATTTTTGTTATACTCATGGCCACCCGCTGGCAAATACTAATGCACAGAACAAAAATAAGTAAGATAGCTATGGCTCAAAAGGGATAGTGCTGGAAATGGGATATAGCAAGTGTAGTGATAAAGGAGAAATCCCACCCATAATAGTGGTGCCTCACAGCTAGAGAACAAATAAATAAAGGCCAGTATTTATGCTATGCAAGATCTTAATCTTTATTTGTGATCTTACAAAAGAGCTTAAAATACTTTACTTTCTGCAGAGCAGAGATCTAAAGGAGGAACATACTGTAACCATGACTATATATATTCCAGGGATATAAACCACTGAATGACAGCTCAGGATCAGCCACAGCTGATCAAAGCCTCAGGAATTTTATCTCCTCAACTTCTGTGGGACCCCACTGTGACTAGCTTATCTCTTTGATCCTAAATTTAGAATATGCCAGAATGGGTTAATCCTACATGTTTATTTTCACATTTGACAATATTTTTTAAATTCAAAGAGTAGGCAGGACCCTAGCTTTCAATTTTCTCACTGTTTTCCATCACCTGGAAAGTGCCATGGCATAGAGAAAACTTTTGAATTTCACCTTTTGGCTGAAGTATTTTCAGCTTTTCTCTAGCTCTTCTGCAAAATGTTTCTGAATTACTTTGCAGAGAAATATGAGTACTAAAAAACCTTAGAACAAAAGTTCTTAAAAAGTACCATGAAGGGGAAGTGAGAAGAACACCAGTCTGTTACTATTTTTACACCTGATTATTTTGAAAAGTCATTGATTTTTTAATGCTGTAATTGAACTGTCTTAGATGTGGTACAGATTTCCCAGACCAGACAGTCAGTTCCCCTGTACTCAAGGGTATAGTAAGATTCAGACAAGCTCTGAGCAATGGATCTTCTTATGAGCCTGACTGGCATCTGAGTTACCCGAGGCATGCAAGGTCTCTTATGTGAAGTTGATGAGAGAAACCTTCCTTCTGCTCAATCTCTTAATCATTCACTGCAGTTTTCAAAACTGACTTCTGCACAGAGGCCTCGGGACTGAGCCACTCCCTTTGGTCCTGCTGACCCTGTGTGTGCCAGACTCATGACACAGCTGGGTCACTGAAGAGATATCATGAAGAGTTGTCCCTGGTGCTTCAGCAGGGACGCCTGAGGCATACATATAGCTGTAGCCTTACTGTGCAGAGCATCACTCTGATTACCATTGTCATTCCAGATACGTTGTCAGTAGGAGTGCCACAAAAATATAAATGGGGACAACTGTTCACTGAAACCGACAGTGCTATGAGGTAGCAGAGCACAGGCAACTCCGTGAATTAATTATCCATAGGACTAGGGGAAAAAAACAAGGGTAGGTAAGTACACAGAAAGTCCTAGAACAGCACATGCACATTATTCCCCCATATCTCCCCATATTTTTGTTTCTCTATTTTCTACAGACCCAGGTCTGAGGAAGGGAACCCTGCCAGGAATCTCCTTCAACAACATCTAGATAAGATCACGGTCAAAGAACAGCAAGAGACTTCCATCCAGGGACGACTTCTCCACAGCTTTGTTTTAATTCAAAAAAAGAGTAATGAAGTAA
The DNA here is from genome assembly GCF_003984885.1 of Neopelma chrysocephalum. Taxonomy (NCBI): domain Eukaryota; kingdom Metazoa; phylum Chordata; class Aves; order Passeriformes; family Pipridae; genus Neopelma; species Neopelma chrysocephalum. Next base: position 8,981,087 of record NW_020897700.1, on the reverse strand, counting down.
GAAAGACATTTTTGTTACAAGGAAGTGAAGGGCAGCTCAGAGTCTCAACTCTGTACAGGCACCAAAGAACCTGTTTATGAATATTGTAGTAGGAATACATACTTTCTCTTAAGAAAGACTTCAGAAAGGGCAAAAGGAAGCTGGTGTAACTAACCAGCAGGGTAAGTAAGGTTGTTACAAGCAAAAATCCATCTTTGAAAATGCTGAAGTCATGTTCCAATGACACAAGAAGAAAGAGGTACAAACCCTGTGAGGTTAAATGTGAAAACATATAAGGCAGACCAAAATAGCATCTGAATAATCACTAACAAAGGAAATCAAAACTAATAATCCTTTTCACTGCAAAACACATCAGAGGCAGGAATTTTGCTAGAATCTGTATGACAAGTTCATTTTTAGGTCATGAAAGAGTACTCAGAGAAACAAGGTCATTGCAGAGAAGCTAAGTGAACCCTTTGCATTGGTGTTCGCTGTGGAAGGAACTGGAAAGATTCCAAAACTGGAACCCTTCTTGGTGGGGGACTTGTCTGAAGAGCAGTCTGAAATTGAAATTACTGTAGAAGAGATTATGGAATAAATAGATAAAGTGAAAATCACCAGGACTGTATAGTATTCACTCCAAATTTCTAAAGGAACTCAAGGACAAAAGAGCTGAATTACTCACTGCAGGGTGTAACCTATTGCTTAAAATTGCCTTGCTTTTGGAAGGCAGTAGATGTGACATCAATTCTTTAAAAAGGTTCCAGGGAAAATCTGGGAAATAGTAGGAATCTAAGTCTGATGTGTATTGGGCAAATTACTAGAAACTATGATAAAAAACAAAATTAGGGGACATCTGGGTAGGTCTTATTTATTTGGGAAGAGTTAGCATTCTGTTGAGGAAAATACTGCTTTATAATTCTGATAAAAGTTTTTCAAAGGAGCTGTAAAGGGTGTGGCTAATATGGAGATGATGATGATGGTCAATACACCCTACTTTGATTTCCAAAAGACTTGAGTTCAGGTTAGAATTAGGGTTTGCTAAATGCTTATGTCTACAGATATGGTAAGACTAAAAGTAGAAAAAAAGGCCACCAAGGCAGGACTTCAGGGGTGGCTTATAGGCAGCACATTATGTGAGGGCATCGTAAGCACGTTCAGCCTGGTCTGACATAAGCCTTGGGGCATGACTAAGGAAAAGTTGTTCCAAAGGGTGTGACTCTTGTTCCCAAATGGAGGATAAGGCCCAGAAAAGCAAAGACCTTGTACTGGTAAAGTGAGACACTATTAACTGTATTGTTTTTTCAGTGCATTCAGAGGTAGCTCTGTAAATAGGATTTTGCCAATACAAGTAAAAGGCCAGAAACTCTGTTGTGACCTGACAGTGCAGGGTCTCAGGAGCTGTCTGGACTTGTCTTGACATGACCTCATTTTAATTTTTTTGGGTTTTGTGTGTGTGTGTGTTCTATGAAAATCATCTAGTGGTATTGCCTAACTAGGTTGAACGTGGTCTATGTACACTTTATATGGTAAAAGCCTAACTACCCTGTTGTATCAGTGGCTTTTTATGTTGAAAGGGGCTGTAGGAGGCTGTGGGCCAAATTTCAGACTTCAGCAATGAGAAGGATGCCAACTATAGTAAGAAAACCCACGCAGATCCCAAATCAGAAGGGAAAGAGACTCCTACTGTGAACATTAAACTTTTTCCATCAAAGGAAACAGGAAGCCAATGACTCATAACACCTCCATTTCTGACGCACTCTTTTTATGGAAGATGGAAGTTGTCGACCCTAGCTCCCAGTGGGACATACAGCAGGTGAGCACAGCACCAGAGAAACTGAGTAGGAGCAATGAAGTTTATATACAATTTTAACTGTAAATTTTAACTTTCTGTATTAATGGAGTAAATTGTACTGTTAGATTATTAAAACATTAACAGGACCAATGCTACATTCTTACCTTCTCTTTTAAGGCATGATACCTTTAGCCCATAACAGAATTTGAAAGTAACATGAATCCAGCCTCAGGCTAGGGTTTGTCTCAATGGCTAGGGTTAAGGTTTGAAAAGCTAGAAAGCTTACAGGGGGTGATGAGACTGATGATAGAAAAGGGACTCCAAGGAAATGCAGGACATGTGTCCAGGAGATTCCCAGGGAGAACAGTATACAAGGTGCCTTAAGCATGCTAGGAGGCGTCACTCTAAGCTTAATGTTAGCCTTTGACAAAGTTCAGAAAAGGTGGTTGAAAAGAGTGTGCTTCCTAATTAAATGTGGAAGAAACAGTCTGGAAAAGCAAAAAGGAAAAGACTTATCATGAGTTGTGATATATGTATATATCTCAAAATCTGTGGCTGCTATATTGCTCTTTCTAGATTTGTAGAATCATAGAATCATTTAGGTTGGAAAAGACCTTTGAGATCATAAACCTAGCTCTGCCAAGTCCACCACTTGAACCTGGTGCGTTTGAACCTGAGCTCTGGCTAGGCGACAATTAAGGTTTGTTTCAATACAATCCTGATAGGGATGGTGGGACTGAGGGTAAGAACTGGAACTCCATGGGAGTAGAGGGCAGGCCTTAGGGACAACATTAGGCTAGGGGACCCTGAATCTATCTAAACAATGACAGCTTAAAAACAGAGGCTTCCTGCATGGATAAGTAGTTGGTTAAAAGATAGAAAAGAGAGCATCAGAGTAAATAGTAATTTTTCATTGTGGAGGAGATCACTAGTGGAGATTTGCAGTGGTCTGCCTGAGATGTTTTCCAGTATATTACTTTAAAATGGGAGCCAATAAGGAGATGTCAGCGTGTGTTGACAATGTCATAAAATTAATGGTTAGTGGGACAAAGGTTTGTTGTGAAGAACTGCTGCAGTCTCAGAGACCAGTGAAGTCCCTAAACATACAATACAAGTTGTCTCTCCTCTTTGAAGGGAGTGAAAGAGAATATGCCATGAAGGATACCTGCTGGTCCAAGATTATGTAGAGGGAGATGTCAGCTATCATTTCACTATTTGGCTCCCAGTTACAACTCTGGTGTGGTTCAGAGGGCTTAGGGCTTGCATGGTCTGCAAGGTCAGTTGTCACAATGGACAGTCCCCAGGGGCCAGAAACCCTCAAGAAACAATGTTAGGACACATCAGTCAGTGCGGCAAAAGCATTAAGTCACATGAATGGTGGAGAACCAGTCCTCTGAGGTAGTCCGAGGCTGACTACCAACTTGGGAAGGTGGCTGTAGTGATCAAGTTTATGGGACCATGCTTTGCATGTGGAACACAACTATCTTCTCTCTGCATGGAGAGTCACAAACCCAGGCTTTGTTCTGATTCCATGAAGCAAACAGAGAAGATGCTCACATTTTCCTGTTTGTTTTTGTCATTATTTAAAATCCATATCAATTAATAAAGCACAAAGAAATATGAAGTATGCAAGGAAAAAAAAATCCTGTTGCTAACAAAAGTCTATATTGCCCTTAATTGCCCCAAAATTTTTAGAGAAGTAAAAAAATAGGATGTGATTAAAGTCTCAAATCAGACTTCTTTTCACCATGAATCCCTGTTGAATTCATAGGGGTTTTGGTGGTAAGACTTTTTAAAGGATTTCCAGTTTTAAATATATAACAGCCTAATATGTTGGATCAGTAATTCTTCTTCCATCAAATTTAATGGGTACTTTTAGATTTCATATGTTTGTAACATTTTTGCAGATTCATATTTCCTTTGTTGTCTTCACATTGCTACAGAGTCGCACCCCAGGGTACTTTATGAAACTGTTACTGATGTAAAAACTTGACTGGCAGATTTTTGTGCATAAAATATATGTTTCATGACATTTTAAAGTATTTCTTCATGAAATATACTTTGTTATTAGGCTGTAGTTCATTTCTGTTATGTGAAAACATATTTTTGCATTTGATACAGTACCAAATACACTGCTTTATGCACTGTCAGTAAAATGTTAAATATTGCTTATGGCATTATGACAGGTATCTAAAAATAAAAGAGGAACATTTCTATTTTGGTAAACTGCCCAGATCTTCTATGCAAATAGAATTTTTAATGTTTCAGTGTGAAGATTACCAAAATGGAACTCACATATAAAAAACTAGCTTTATTTCTTTGAGGAAATGACAATAAAAGCAGACAAAAGTAAAGAAGCATATATTATTCACTTGGATTCCAAGGAAGTTTTTAATCCAGTACCAAATACACTATTAATGATTACAGTAAGAAGGTAAGGAAGTAATACTCAACTGGACAACAAGCTGGCTGGAATGACCACAAATGTGAAAGGAAGATGACAAATGCAGAAAGCTTAGCATTAGACTCTCATTTTTACCATATTAATGGACAACTGACAGAGCTTCAAGGTGTGCAATTTGATGTGTGAGGAATACAGGTAAAAGCTGACCATGAACAGAAAGAAGGAAAATATAGTTCAAATTGAATGGGAAAAAAAAGAGTGGATATGTGTATGCCATAAAGGTGAAGATATAGAATGTATAAAAGTAAGCATAAGGAAGTTAAAAAAAATAACAGGGATTACGCTCTAAATTATGGGCTGTACTGAGCATGTTAAAGACCTAGCAGTGTTCAATACAAAGTTTAAAACATCAGGTAATTAGATAAATGATTACATTAAATTATGTTCAAACTATTTGGTAAAAACATTAAATACCATTAGCCATTCAATATCTGGCAGCAGCTAGAAAGGACAAAAATGATGTGCAGAAGTTGGAGAATGCTAAATCTAGACTCATAATACAACAGAGCGTGGAAAGAATTGAAAACTAGAATATTAGTTTGAATTTGTCTTAGGAAGACAAAGATTAACACTTCTTTCCATCAGTCTACTTGTTTGTCTGTCTGTGCAGTGAACTGATAATTATGCCAGCGGCTACAGAATCATAGAATCAACTAGGTTGGAAAAGACCTCTGAGATCATCGAGTCCAACCTATGACTAAACACACCCTGTCAACTAGACCATGGCACTAAGTGCCACATCCAGTCTCTTCTTGAAGACCTTCACGGACAGTGACTCCACCACCTCCCTGGGCAGCCCATTCCAATGCCCAATCACTCTTTCTGTGAAGAACTTCTTCCTAATGTCCAACCTAAACCTCCTCTGGCACAGCTTAAGACTGTGACCTCTTGCCCTATTGCTGGTTGCCTGGGAAAAGAGACCAACCCCCACCTAGCTACAACCTCCTTTCAGGGAGTTGTAGAGAGTGATGAGGTCTCCCCTGAGCCTTCTCTCCCCCAGGCTAAACAACCCCAGCTCCCTCAGCCTTTCCTCATAGAACTTGTGCTCCAGAACCTTCACCAGCCTCATTGCCCTTCTTTGGACCTGCTCCAGCACCTCAATATCCTTCTTGAACTGAGGGGCCCAGAACTGGACACAGTACTCCAGGTGTGGCCTCACCAGTGCTGAGTACAGGGGAAGAATCACTTCCCTGGTCCTGCTAGCCACACTATTTCTAATACAAGCAAGGATACCATTGACCTTCTTGGCCAGCTGAGCACACTCTGGCTCATGTTAAGTTGTCAATCCAAACTCTCAGGTCCCTTTCTGCCTGGCTGCTCTCCAGCCACTCTGTCCTTAGCCTGTAGCACTGCAGAGGGTTGTTGTGGCCAAAGTGCAGGACCCGGCACTTGGCCTTGTTGAACCTCATACTGTTGGATTTAGCCCATCTATCCAGCCTGCCCTCCTACCCTCCAGGACATCAACTCTCCCCCCTCCACAGCTTGGTGTCATCTGCAAATATGCTAATGGTAGATTTGATCCCCTCATCCAGATCATTAATAAAGGTGTTAAACGGGACTGGGCCCAACACTGATCCCTGGGAGACACCACAAGTGACCAGCTACCAAGTGGATGCAGCACCATTCACACCACTCTGGAACATTAGTGACTGACAGAAAATGAATTTTTTTCTGTCTCTGAGAATCTTCCACTTATTGTCAGAAAACCCGAAGGAGGAATACAGGTAGAGGACAGACAGAAGACTGCTATAATACTTCTGAGAATAAAGAGGGATTTAGCACATGTGTATATATTATGCACTAAGTGATGTTTTTCATTGCTCTACTCTCTAACTAATGCAGTATATGCAAGCTCATAACTACTGTATATATCCTTGCACTTCGAGTATTGCAGTGTGAGTTCTCCTCTCCCCTTGAAGGTGCATACTCAAGAACTGGAAGTGACTGGAAGCAGTGCTATTGTTACCAAATCCTTGGTTTACATAAGTCACATGAAGGCTGCCTTTTTCAGTTAGACAAGGAGAACAAGTTAGGCAAGATGGCCATAAACTAAAACACAAGAAGTTCCACCTCAGCATGAAGAGGAATGTCATTACACTGAGGGTGGCAGAGCACTGGAACAGGCTGCCCAAGGAAGTTGTGGAATCTCCCTCTCTGGAGACATTCAAAACCCACCTGAACACATTCCGGTATAACCAGCTCTAGGTGACCCTGTCTTGGCAGGAAGGTTGGGCTAGATGATCTCCAGAGGTCCCTTCCAACCCTAACGATTCTCTGATTCTGTGAAGATTAAGGCAACAGCAAGTGTAAGCTACACTTCGAATATGACCGTACTCATTAGCATTAAGATAGCTTATTCTTTTGTCAACAACAGCTCACAAATGAACACTTAGCTGAAACTGAAGCAAATAAATAAGTGATGGTACTTGAAGAGCTCATAGAAAATAGAAGAGCTCTGAAAATAGAAAGCAGTAAGTGGCTAACTCAGTCCTTAATTCTGGACTGTTTGTGGATTCTTACATCTTTGCATTTAAGACTAATGTATCAATGGAGGGGCATGAACATAAAGCATACAGGCCAATGTGGTCAGCCATATGTTCAATTTATTATTTAATTAAGTCAACTTTTATACAGTTTAGTTTGTTTTGGGCACATGCTTACAACAAGGTGATTGGATAGCTCAGTCTGTACACGCGTCTCATGTCTCCAGTTCATTGGACCTGATGTTCTATCCACGCGGCCTGGAATCATACTTGGCATGTAGAGGCCTTCATAATTAGGGGCTTTCTGAAATCTGCAGGTGTACCTTTATCTGTACTTTCTCAAGACTTTCTTGCTATAAACATACTATGTTCTCAAACCTTATAATTAGACACACAGCTAACAAGTATAAATATTACATATTTTCACACAGTCTATAAGTATAAACATTACAGCTTACAACTTCTAAAGTCATGCCAAGCAAGGCCTACAGAAATGCAATAGAAATTATTCACACAATTTGAATCCTGCAACACTAATGCTTGCTCTCAGGCAGTTGTTTTTGTTGAACTGCATTAGATAATGATCTTGTTTTGTTATTCTTACTTCAGTTACCTAAATTATAGCAAGGCAGAGTAAAACCTGCAGCTCTCCAGGTGCTCTAGCCTACTTCTCATCTTCTGAAAATCAGAGTCAATTCTGGACACATAAAATTCTTTCTGCACTCTTCATATTTATTTTTCATTGATTTGAAGTCCGAAGATCTGAGATCTCAGTATTTTGCAACCTCAAGCCAAGGTAACTGAAATCTAGAGGGTGAAGAATGTGATTTTGGCAGAGTTGTTTCACTGCCAGCCTAGGTCAGAATAACATGACCTGTATGACAGACAAAATTCTGGAGGGACTGAGGGTAGGGAGAAGAAGAATATTTTTTCTTCTTCTCAATTCTTACAGAAAGCAAAGACAATCCCACAGGGTCACTACCTTCCATTTCATGTGCAAGACCAGCTAAACCATGAAACAGACCCCCCCTCGATGAAGCAAAACAAAATTACATATATGTTTCCCCAGTGTTTTTAGGGCAGAGGTTAAATGAGGATAGTCATTTTATCTCATTATTTGAAGGAATTCTAATACTAAGATACTAAGTGTGGTATAAGAAAATGAATAGAATAGATAGGTCTTTTTTTTTCCCCAGTGAGTTCTAACCTTCACTACGTAGAACAATACAGCTGTCTTCCTACTGATGTCAGATGCCTATGGAGAAAATAAGACTGAAAGCAGTGATGGTGAGGAATCCTTCCTGAGAGGTTTTTGTGCTGGAGATCACGGTACTGAGAAGAAAATAAATTTTCTCCTTGTCCCATCTGAATCCTTCTCACAGCAAGGGGATGAACTAATCTCTGCCATGCTGACCAGTTCAGTGTTGGTCTTTGTAGTTCCTCTATATTATTAAACATTTCTAAGTCAGTACAGAGATCGTTCATGGTTTTCCTTTATAATTCTCTTGAATTAGCCTGTGGCTGGTTTTGCTTAATTCTTAATGTATCTTAGATATTTTCACCATCTTACTGGGTGATGGTAATATAAAGGTGCTGTCAAACTCTCTGATGAATCTTAGATCCATACTTCATATCTAATATATTTTGTAAAGAATTTTTCCTCAAAGACATTCAGATATTCACCTTTGGTAGATTTCCAGATTTTGTATCCACACATTAAGATGCAAATTATCCCTACTCTCCCTCCTCAAAGCAATCTCCTAATGCTTCTTTTCATAATATTGTCAGCTTCTAACTTTTGAATGCTCAGTTTTGCAATACTAATAAACATTTTTGGTAGAATATGCAAAATAGAGCAATCTGCTGTTAGCATGTCTGGCATCAGTGGTATTATTCCTACTCGTGGTGAGTACAATGATGAATACAAATAGACCCAATGCATTTGAGAATAGTTTCTTGGGATCCTGTTCTGGACAATTTTCCATTTGTTTCTTTTATGGAGCTTTCAAGACATCCAGAAATTTTCTATAAGTCTTTCTAATAGGTTGGAAGAAATATAGTAATATATTTAATAGGCATGTCGTGAATGAAACTATGAAAATGAAATGAGGATAGAAGCAGAAATGGAAGCAATCTTACTACTGTACTTGAAATAAAGGACTTACTGTGAGTTGCTTGCTTTATATTATTATATTGAAAAGAATTATTATATTAAATGTACTTATTGGTAGCTCATTTATAACTAAATGGTCATCAGCTATGGTCTATATGGTGGTCTTACATTATTTATTAGCTCCTGTATCACATCATCTAAATAGAAGTGGTAATCAATAAATCATCAATACCTCACTTCTTCTTTATTCTGTGAGAACTAAATTATGCAGCTTTCTAGTATATATATGTGCATATATATCTATATAGCTGTATATATATATGTGTGTGTGTGTGTATATATATATAAAAATGTATATAATGCCCAGACTCTCCAAACCCATCAGAAATAAACTTATTTCTAATCAATAGAGATGCACCTATCATAATAGGATAATAGTTAAACAGCATAGGATAAAATGGCAGGAGTTTTTTATGCATTCCAACTTTGCAGCCTTACATCTTTGAATATGAACAGAACTAGGTTCAATGTTTAGACAATGTTTTTATTTTATTGTGAATTGTGCTCATGTGACATGAGAATAGAGAATACTCAAGATCTCAAACTCGTTGAGGAGAGGAGGGGAGGAGAGCGGAAAAGAGGGGAGGAGAGGGAAGGAGAGGAGAAGATTTTAAGTGATTAATAAGGAATGGTAAAACTTAATAAAAACAGATAATTTTTTTCAGTAAAATGCTTCCTTCAGGAAAGCAAGTTGGTTAATGATGCAACAGTAAATGCTGAAGACACAGCTTGGTATACTTGCTGTAATGGAAGTCATGTTAGGCTTGTAGTAGGCCTTCGGCTCGCTGTTTAAGTACAGCTACATTTCACCCACAGGCTTGAATTGAAGTTCAGTTTAGTTAAGAATTCAACCAACTTTATTTCAAACCACAGGGAAAAAAACTGCAACATTTAAAACTTCTATTATCCCTAAACTTATTTTAAAGGTGTCTTTTGATAAGCAAAACTAACCCATTAATCTGAATGACAATTATTACTGTTCTCAAAATGAAACCACTTAAATAATCTGGGTGTTCTTATGGAAAAGTTTAAAACTATTATACTTCAAATTAAATTTGAAGGTGTTGCATATTGAGTTGCCTTTTTCTTTTCTCCCATCGGTTTTAATTACTAGTACATTTGCATGAAAATAAGATCTTTATTTCTTGAAAGCTCATCAGCTCCCGCTGCTCATTCTTCATTGAAGATATCATATGCAAAGGGTTAGATCTTCGGGTGAGGTAGAATCAAGAGCAGATGTGCTTAGAAGAAAGAAATTTTTTTATGCAAATACTATTTTTAATAAAACGGAAGAAGATAAAAAGTGAAAATACTTGCTCTGAAAGCAAAATTCCATTCTCTCTTCCAGGATGTATAGATGTCCCTCAAAAAAAAGTAATTTTGAATTTAAAAGCTGAATGTTGAACATGAAAATACAATATGAAACACTAAAGAGTTACTAGATCATTGTTTACTCCAATTACCCTAATTTCATACTCATGCCCTTACTGTAAAAGAAGGAAATACAAGTCCCAGGCAGTCAGGTTCATTTAAACCCTCAAAATAAGACTTTCCCTATACCAAGGTTTCAAATTTTGTTTGTCTTTTCTGAAACAAATGGCTGATTTCACATGGCTTAAGAGAGGCCTTCATATAGTAAAAACCATAAGTCAAATGCTTATGTGAAGAAACCATGAGAAGCCAATACTGAATGAACATGAACTATGAACTAATTATTGGCTCTTCCATGTGCAGATCCAGCTGTAATGCAGCTTTGAGGGAGTTTGCACCACCACATGTGCTTTCAAGGAGAACTGAAGGTATTTAACACCATATTTAATAGAAGAACCCTGCTTCTATTTCCTCATAGTGTAGCTTGATTCCAGCTACCAACAAAACCAAGTATGTGAAAATAGTAATGAGAGCCTGAGCTGTATTCAAAGTATGGGAAAAACCATCAGACTCACACACTGCTCTGCTTTAAAAGTGCTCTTATGCTCTACCAAATTTTACCAAATATTAACTCATTTTCGGATAGCTCTACCTGTTGAGGTAATCAATGTGGCAGTTATGTTTGACAACCATTGCAACTGCAGCCTGTCTGGGAAGCATCCTGAAGTTCATACACTCCGGGCACCAGACTGGTGATGACAGTAAATGAGCTGTTATTCCAAAACTGTGCACAAAAGTTTGGCTGTGTAAATGTTTTGGAATGACAGAAGAGCACTAATGACTGCCATGGTCAGATACCCAGTCTGTGTAAAGTAAACTTTAGGTAGTACTGCCTCCCTGATGAAAGGGGGGCACCACAGTAAGTGAAGGAAGGGGAGGGGAGGGGAGGGGAGGGAAGGGAGTTTGGGTTTATAACGAGTCCTACTAAGAAAAATACAGTTCTGTCAAAGCTCCAGAAATAGCATTTGACCTCATTTCTTCTGGTACAGAAAATGCCACAGAGGCAGAGGGAAGGCCCAGAGAGTATTTTACCTGCAGCCAGGAAATATTGACAGTGCATCATATACTCAGATTCAAATCTGCAAAGCAAATAAATTGCTACTAATAAAAACAAAGCACAGAGTCCCTTTTACATTGTTTTATCCTGTTTAAAAGACAAACATTTGCACACTGCAAGCCTCAAATGGATAAATGCTACCATGAGAACTTATAAGCCATCTGCTAGCTTCCTAATGAAGCCAGTAACTATTATTGTTTACAGTTGAACACCGGGGGTCATGTGTATTTGCTGTAATGAGAGAATCAATGCAACACTGCAGATGCTAGAAGATGGAACGTTTTTTTTCAGACAGCTAATTATAAATACAATAAAATAGCAAATTAAGAAAAAAAATCTGTTCATTTCCATAGAGAAATAGCGCTTGGCACAACAAACACAAAATGCAGCATTGCTCTGTTTTCTAGTAGTCTCCACTTGACAGGTTCAGCTTACAGAAACAAAATCACAAAAAGTTACTGTTCAATATTTAACAAATAGCTGATCACCAAGGGGTGCTTAGTCCCTAATTCTCTAACTTTTACAAACCTCCTACATTATTTCATTTTATTGTTTATCTGAATGTAATGATGAAGTGTGCATTAGCAGATATCTCTCTGTTGCTGTTTCACTCCGTATTTCTTGCCTGAAGAAGACACCATGATATACGAAAACTTTGGTTGGTTGAGCTATTAAAAACGTCTTGAAGTTTCTTGGATTTTTTAAATGTTTGTTGAAGAGAAACTGATACTATACTCAGCTATTAGGACTAAGCACTCCTCTGCTGAAGAGAGAGGATATAGTGGGTACACACCATAGGTCACCCTGTGGTTTTATCTGCGTGAACATGGAAAGGACACGAGGAAGTGGGATGAAAAATCAAGCTCAACCCTATAGGGACAGGTACATGAGTTGCAAGAGCGCTCAGTGTATAAACTAGGGGGAAAACTGGCCAGAAGCCACCGCTCGGGAACTGGCTGGGCATTGGTCAGCAGGTGGTGAGCAATCGCATTGTACATCACTTGTTTTGTATATTCCAAGTCTCTTTCTTCTTCTTTTATTACTGTTATTGTTCCTTTCTTTTCTGTCCTATTAAACTGTCTCTATCTCGAACCATGAAGTTTACTTTTTTTTTCCCCAGTTCATTCTCTCATCCCAGTGGCAGGGAGGCAGTGAGCAAACAGCTGTGTGGTGTTCAGCTGCCTGCCAGGTTAAACCATGACAATAATTTAGTTATTTACTTTGACAATGCTTCCATCTTTGTGGACTTAAGTGAATAACTATTTTATATGTCTTAATTCTCTGTTTCATAACATGTCTGAGATAACACTTTCTTCCTCAAACCACAGGCAAATATGTATGAATATACTTGCTTCCCAGAATTACAGGGGAGTTAGTTGCAAGAATTTATTAGTTAATGTTTGCATAGTGCTTCGAAGGCAGAAACCATTCTGTAAATGCTAATTACTAAATCAAAGGTTTATCTGACTTTATTACTAAACCACTAATAAAATAAGTTACATAGCTGTTGCATGTTGGAAAAAGCACTTTTACTGTCTAAAAGATATAAAGGTTTTAATTAGCAAACGTTTTGAAAGCACTTTACTGAGGAAAAAATGCTAACTGTTAATACAGATTTTTCCCTAATGAAAATGGCTACAAAATATAAACTCCTGGATGCTACTGTAACTTCTGCATATATTATCTAAAGTTTTGTCCCATGGCAACGATATTTTTATTTTCAGCACAATTTTTGTAATATTGATGAAAAAATTGTGCTTATCTTCATCAAATAAATGTTTAGATGCAGCAAGAGATTAAAGGTATCATTCTTAGCAGAGAATAGCAAAACCTAATGTATTGTCAAAGTAGACATATATACACCTATCACATTTTTGCTATTTAACTTAAAATTGTATTTTGCTAAGTTCCCAAGCTTCTGCTGATTTACAAGGCTCAGATCTTCCAAACACTGTACTGTACCTGCACATATGTGACCTGTTATCTACACATGATCTTAAAATCTAAGCATGCAAACAGATTTGAAACTTTTATGTGTAGGCAATTAGGCAGTCAGAAAGACTGAATTCTGAAAGTGCCTCAAGCCTTATTGTGTTAACATAACTGATTCTGACTCATCCCCTTACTACATGCATTTTAGACATAAACTTGCTTTTAGAGCCTTCCAAAGTATAATTATTATTATTATTATTATTAGTAATATTATTAGTAGTATTTCAAAATTGTCAGATGGTAATCAGTATTTCTCAAGTGCCTAGGCTAGTGGTTTGAAAAGAAGTTTCAAAGTAGATCATGATACGTTTAATACCTGTTGTAGTGTCTGTCTGTGGCTGTAGAAAACTTGGAAGAAAGCTCAAGCTATACGAAAAGTCCTATTAGTCTGCTTTGCTGAGAGAGGAGAAGCATGCCAGCATCCTCCCTGCTTAAAACTTGGCTGATGGTAGGAGGATGAGGATGCAGTCAGCCAGGCCCACTCAGTGAAGCAATGAAGCCTGGCTGCTGAGACAGAAGCTGCCTGTCTCCCCAGTCCATGAGATAAAATACCTCCTGCTATCTCTAGTGCTCCCAGCAGGATGGAGAGGTCCAGGTGTTGCTCCTACAGAAACCAAAGGGGTCTGCTGCTTTCCATTGTCACAGCTGGGTGGCTCCAAAAGGTCCTTCCCCAAACAGCCCTGGGGGAGGCAGTAGCATGTGTTCATTATTTGAGCCATAAATCACAACTTCATGCGGCAGAAAAATGTCCAGAATATGCTACAGTAAAGGGTTACATCCATTTCTGCATTCTTACTATAGCTTTTCTGGGCAGATGGGAAGTCAGAGCAGCAGGAGGAGTGCTAAACCTTTATCACTTCATTGATTTGTCAACCTGTCCCTGAAGGAAAGATGACTGAGTTTTTTTGGAAAGGAGGCAGGGTTCAGGGCTGGGGACATGAAGGACTGTCTAGGAATAGATGGGAAATGAAAAGTGTTCAGGAGACTTGTCAAAATGTTAAAGGGGCCCTTAGCAAAAGAAAACTCAAGAGTACTGAATTTCTCCAAGCCCAGGGGTTTTTGAGTGTGTTTTCTTGGCTTGTAAATTCACTTTATAAAAGCAAAATTATTATATCTTTAGAAAATAATTCTAGGCTAACTAATAAACAGTCCAAATCATTTTGTGGTTAGTCAAAAAACACACATTGTGAAATAAGGTGTCAATGACATAAAGCAAGAACAGTAGGGCTGAAGTAATGTCTTAATGATACTTTTGCTGTTATTCTTATAACTATTAGCCCTTATTTTTTAAAAGTTATAGGAACTTGTGTGGCCTTTCTGGAGAAAGTTTATGGATTTTAAGATTAATGGATGATATTAAGATTATACTAAAAATTTGTGAAAAAAGAAAATCCCTTTTTTATTTTTTCATGCTACATTAATTAAATCAAAATGGACTCTGGTAAAATAGAATTATAAACAAATCCTTGTTTGAAAAACCTTAAAATGTATGTCAGCTTCCACAGAATAATTCTTATGGCACCAGAGGTCAAAAAGACAGGTCTACTTTGAGTTCTGTGTTTTGACTATGTGTAGTTTAGCTTTTCACATTCTGATATCACAAATGGTAAAATGGATGGCCAACAGAATTAGACATAATGCAGAAAAAATCATACATTTCAAGAAATACTTCTCTCTTGTAGCTGGGGAAAAGGCACATGAAGTGTTAATAAGTAATGCTAATAAAATACTTCCTGTTCTGACAGTATATTGTGAAAAAACAGGTGATAGTACTGGGATGGGCATTAGAGCTTTGGAATATGATGCCAAAAGTAAAGGATATGGGTTTCAACTGGAAAAATAAAAAATCATGTTATCTGGGAAACAAGTATGTAAGAGAAGGGTGGCCTTAGTCCTGGGAATCCATCTCAGAAAAAGAGCTTCAGTCACAATACCAATCCTTGCACACAAGTCCCAGTGAGGTGCTGTAACAGGAGTTAATCCAATTTATGGCAAAAGTAATGTGGAAACTGTAGCAGAGGTGGATAGATGCTACGCATCACTATATTTGGCATTAGTGTGACTGTTGATGGGGTGTTAGTGTTCTTTCTGATATTTCAACAGAAGAAAGGTCTCCTTTAATTGGAGTGGAGTCAGTGGAGAGAAATTAAAAGTATTAAGTGACTGGGAAGTGAGCTTTGCAATGAAAGCTTACCAAAGAGGAGATTAAGAAGTTATTTGATCATATTATGTACAGTTGCAAAGCAGAAATAGTCATTTCCACTTGTTCAAGATGAGATTTAAATGCATCTGATAAAATACAAGAGTGAAGAATTCTGACATGGAAATGCTATAGCTATGCTTAATTCTGGTACATATAAAGCACTAAAATTAAAATCTAGTGTCTGAAGAGGATGCAAAAATGCCCTGCTTGACTTGCTTGCTTCAATTAAAAATTCAGCAGTTACTAACACTCAGCTCTTTGGGTTTCCTGGAATAATTTGAAGGCAACCCTAAAATTTTTCTATTTGGTTTGGTATTCCATTATCCTTGCTTAGTATAGCAATGTAGTTTTCTTCCTACTTGCTATGCACTTGCTTTCAAGAAAGTCTGCTCCTGTGACTTGTCCCAGAACAATTTGCTTATACAGGTACACATTAAAACTATGAATAAGCCTAACCACACATTGAGACAATCTCACATTTCAGAAACCATGTGTAACTATCCGTTTGGATTATATGCCAGCATTGGTCAGGAAAAACAAGACTTTGCAGAGATTAAGAAGCTCTGCCATACCCTGGAATTGACACAGTTTGCCCTGACTCCAGGCTGGATGACATTTGGAATATGGGATCAGGTTAAGAATTTAAATCACTGGACTAACAGGACTTCACATGGTGCTGCAAAAGTATCAACTGTTGGGTACAGCAGCAGAGAAAACAAAGTTTTGATGTGTTCATTATGCTTTGCCTTTCATCCATCATAGTTTGCCTTTGGTTTGGGTGGGTTTTTTTGATTGGTAGGTTGGTTGGGGTTTTTTTTTGCTATTTCTTAGTTTTCTGCAAGTTCTTCAGTTCAGTATTTGACATAGTTTCAAAAAATATGACATGACAAGACATCATAATTATTCTGTCATGATGGTTTGATATATTTAAACATAAGAATTCTCTGTAAATAAAGTGAAAAGTTTTGAAAAAGAATTTTAGCTCTGCAGTCTGGTTTGTTTGTTTGGTTTTTTTTACCTTGATTTGGAAATGTCATGGTTCACTGCAAGCTCACCAGAGTGAGTTTAATGGATTAGAATATATTATTAAAATGAGTCTGCTGGAGAAGTATATCCCACAGATGTGGAATACTGTGAAGGGAGATTAAACTCTACTGTATTAAGATGCAGTGTACCACTACTTTTTCTTTCTTACAGGATAAAGGACAGGAGTAGCACTACAAGTTTACTATAGCAGAAAAGTTGTATCTATTTTTAGCTTTTCTTCATTAATGTTGATACATAAAAAAATCTTTAAAGTAAATACAGAAAAGCATTACTTTTTCATGTGGCATATATGTGTTTTTGAGATTTTTTTAAATATTCTTTTTGTGATTTTTTTTTCTGAAACATGATTTTGCTCATGTATTTATTTGATTCAAGAAAATTTCTTTTCATAAACAACTCATTATCTTCTTCCCTGCCCCGGGGTATTTCTTCTGCCTCCTCTTCCCAAAACAAAACAAGAGCTTGTGTTAGCTTGCTGTGAAATCCATCTAAAACCTTAAAAATCTGTATTTAATTGGGCAGATCTTTGCTTTCTCTTAACAGCATCTCAGCACCGGTGATTAGTGATGTTACGTGTAACTTGAGAACAGCTTGCTCCCTGAAAATAGTGTAGAAGGCACACTCATTGCAGAGGTGTCAGCAGCCCGCAACCTCCAGTTCCTGCTTCTCGGAGTCATAGAATATCCTGTGTTGGAAGAGACCCACAGCTCCTGGCTGTGTTGAGTCCAGCTCCTGGCCCTGTGCAGGACAACCCCAAGAACCACACCATTTGTCTGAACAACTTGTCCAAAAACTTCTTGAACTATGTGGAATCATCGAATCTTCTTCCAGCTCTCGCCAGATGGAGTTGCTAGTGTGGCTGTTGGTGCTGTTTTGAGGCCACTGAAGGATGTGCAGCATATTCCCCTTCACTCGCAGCCCCTCCCAAGCAGAAACGAGGCTTAGCACTCCTGTTTTGGCTTTGACCATATTTTTCTGACTCACAAGAGTGGGATGGTTTGAATGGTAGCCCCAGCCACTGACTCTAACAGCAGATGTCACTGTCGGCAGCATGGTTCTTTGCCGACAGTTCACAGCAACAGGTACAGAGAGACTACAGTCACTTTCAAGACTGTTCCGGGAAGGTGGAATGTGGGATCCTCCAGAGAAGGGAGCAGCAAGGTTGATATAGGTATGACAGCACACATTGAGAAGTGCAGTGATCATCAGTGATATATCAAAAATTACCGTTAATTTTGGTTTAAGTACATGGAGTGAAACTAGATGGAAGCTGTAGAACAATGAACCCTTGTTCCACTACATTTTGAAGATACACACCACTTTATTTCCTTGGAGTGGAAGGCCTAATTCTGCAACCTAAAAAAAATGCCCAAAACTTACTGTTTCTCCGTTCCTGGAGTGAAACTGCTGCATAAGAGTACTGTACTTCTTTCCCATTTACGTTTGAGAAAAAAGGTGTTAAGTGATCAGAGTTTCTGAATGAGTGTTTGAAACCACCATTTTTCTTTATATTAAACCTCCCCACTTTTATTTGTTTCAATTGCTGAAGGTGGCATATTGAGTTGTACAGTCATGTATTAGTGCTTCCATAGAAGAACCAAGGTCTTTTGTGAGTGATGACGTCCACAATACCACAGACAGCTGCAGAGACTGCAGTATTGAGGCAGTTTCTCTCTTGTTCTAATTGCCAAGTGAGACTAAAGGGAAAGCAGCACTGATTCCAAACATTCAGCTGCTTCCTTGAAGGGGAACCTCTGGCCTACGGTTTAAGAAACCAGTTTGCAGTGTAGCAGTTTCTCTGGTTTGGTGTGTTTGAATTATGTGGCAAGCTTTTGTGCCCATTAAAGATGTGGAGAAGTGGGCAAACAGGAATCTCATGGAATTCTACAAAGAGAAATGCAATGTTCTGCACCTGGGGAGGAATAAAACCTCATGCACCAGTACACACTCCAGGCACAGTTGATCCTCGGTGATACAAGGTGATTGAGGGAGGTGATCCTTGTTCTCTACTCAGCACTGGTGAGGACACACCTGGTGTGCAGGGTCCAGTTCTGGGCTTCCCCATACAAGAGACCAGCAAAGGGCCACACAAGGATGATTAAGGGACTGGAGCACCTCACATATGGGTAAAGGCTGAGAGAGGTGGGACTGTTGAGTCTAGAGAAGAGAAGGCTCAGTTTTATCTCATGAATATAAATACCTGAAGGGAGAATGCAAAAACAGTGGAGCCAGGCTCTTTTCAGTGGTGCCCAGTCACAGGCCCAGAGGCAACGGGCACAAACTGAGACAAGGAAGTTCCCTTTGAACATCAGGAAACACCTTTTACCTGTGAGGGCTACCAAGCAATGGAGTAGGATGAGAGCCTGAGGGTATTCTCAGGCACATAGTGTGAGTCTTGTGGATAGTCCTGCCACAGGGCCAGGAGCTGGAATTAATGATCCTTGTGGGTACCTTCCAACTCGACATATTCTGTGATTCTGTGAATCTCCATCCTTGGAAATACTAAAACAATATGCCTGGACATGATCCTGGGAGATTGGGCAATCATCTCTGGGTGGCCCTGTGTAACCAGGGGGGCTGAACAAGATGACCTCCAGACAACAGCATTCCAACCTCAATCATCCCATGATTCTGTGATTCCTTTGGTATAAGCATCAACTATATATCCTTTAGCTTTACTTGTACACCTTTATAGAACAGCTGGTTATAAGCAACAGCTCTGACATTTCATACTCTGAGGATTAATAGTTCTTTAATACTTGAATTTTGCAGACTGCCTAGATTCAACATTTTTTTAAAATTATTCTTCAGTGTAATCTTTTTATGCTGTTGGAGGTTGTTTCTTTATTAGTATATTTCATTTATGACAACACAAGTACAGCTAACTACAATTTATGCTTTTGTTTTGTTTTTCCACTGAGAAATTCAAAGGATTGTCATGTTTGGATGCAACCATTTTATAACACATGCTTGACCATATGGAATTGATAACTTTTATACACATTTTACCTGGGAATGAGATACCAAAAAAAGGAGGGTTTCTGTGAATTATAATCTTTTTCTTGTGATAAGAAAGCTTATCCAAAATATTCCTGAGACCATATATTGGAATAATAAAAATGACACAATTCAGTTCAATAGCTTCAGCTCAGGAGCTAAAAGCACCCTACATTCTAATCCCTATCCAATTTCATTTAGGTATTTTTTATTCCAGCATGTCACTTAACACAATTCTTTTTTAATGTCCACTACAAAGTGGACATAATAGTATCATGTTGTGTTCTTCAAATAGTTCCAATCCTCCAAAAAGTGCAAACATTGTGATTCTCTGTTTTGGATAACCAGACTAGAATGAAAATTGCCATGGAATGATTCATACAATTCAGCAATACCTCTAGCAGTCTAGAAGTGCTAAATCTTGGTATTAATGCATCAGTCCCATTTTTGCTATAAATTTGCACAGATTCAAATTTTATTATTGCAGCGCAGTTTTTAGCTTAACTTAGCAATAAGATAGGATTGAGGTTACTTTGTTGTTGGCCAGGCCAAACATCAAAGTACTTTGTATTCATGCAAAGAAACAGTATTTTTTGAGAGGAAAGAAGATATGAAAAGTGGGTAAAGGAGAAAAGAACTTTCTTCATGCTATAGTTTGGCAAGTTCATATTTTGCATTTGAAATAAGATTTTTTATTTGTTAGAGGAAAGGTTCCCTAAGCCTCTCCATCAGTCAGAGGATCTTTTTTTCTTTCATAATGCAGGAGCTAAATACTCTATTACTCAAATCTACTTCATTCACTGCACGGTGTTTCTGAAAGTACATGTATGACAGAGAGGAGAAACGTACTTCAGAATGTGATTGCTAAAACTTTACTTTTTGTATTTTATCTGTTGTGCACCCTTAGGTGCAACACAGCATAGACTAAGTGCTTTCTTCTGGCTGTGGTGGGAGCACTTAATCCTTGCACCACTAGAGAGGGACTGTTAAAAGCATTAGCTCTGTAAACCTGTGAACTTGGATACTGCTCGATGGAGCATCCTAAATACTTGAAGAAATTAATTGCTGTTCACTGCCAATGGAGCTGTTACTGAGAAACTCCTCCATTCTTCCCTCCCTGACAATGAGCAGATACCCTCTATTGCTGGCCTGCTTCTTTCTTACATGCGGCCAAAAGGGAAGACCAGGCTCTTGGGAACCTTCTTGGCTGACCAGGCATGCTTTGTGGTTTTCCAAAGCCATTAGACAGCAGTGAGTAGACACTGTAATTCCATAGATATGATGAAACGTAGGACACTTAAATGTGTGTACAAGTATCCGAAATACACAAAAAATAGAGTGAGAGTGTTACTCTGGAAGATGTAATACCAAGACTGGATCAAGAATTTTTTGGGAATATGAGTCAGAGACTAATTTGGACTTCATCAGTCACAGGGGTTTTGGAATAACCAAAATTCTTCATCTCCTTTTTATTTCGTCCACAGACATTTCAGCAGTATGAATCAAAATTAACAGAAATCAATGATAAGTCAGTTTAATGAGTGGTTTGGGGCAAGCTTGAGAAGATTTTATCATGAAAATTTCTCACATTTCCATAGTTAGGTTTGAGGCAAATCTCATACCACATCATTTCCATTCAAAACTTTCCATTTCCTACTCTAAACTCTTAATCAGAATAACAATCAGTTAAAATTGTTCTGTGAACTTACTAGGAGACTTATAGGATTTAAGTTATGTCTGCAAGGACTCAAAACATGCAATTGCTCATTACTTTCTCCTATACATGCTTGAAAGAAAGGAAATAAGGTCAAAATTAAAAAAAAAAAAAGGAAAAAGCTAGTATATATTCATTTGAAGCAGAATCTGGTATGGTCTTTTTTTGCTGATATGCAGGGAACTCTTTGTAGAACAGTCAAAGCAATTGAATTTAAGTGGAGAGAGCAGGCTTTGAAATAACAAGAAAAGCTGAGTAAGCATAAACATTATCTGGCTCCATCAATTCTGCAGAGCTTCATGATAAATTCAACCAGAAACAATATTAGTCCAGGATCTTTTACTCTCAGATGTATACATGCATTAGAAGGTGACAACAGTAAAAGTAGCACTCCTCCTCCTTTCCCCTCTCATGCATGAACACTGTTTTTCTTTACAGGATTTTTTAAAACCTTTTTAAAACTAAAAAATCTCGCTGCATCATGGAGTCATATTTATTGGTGTGGGGTTTTTTTTATTTGAAAACATAGCTGTCAGATAAAATTCACATTTAAAATGCTGAAAATACTGATTATTTTTTGAGAGTTCTACAGTAGCTACATGTGACAGAAGTCAGGCTCTCTGTCCATACTTGATGGTTTAAGTGTTTAAAAAACCCCAATACATATTTTCAAACATTTTTGTCAGATGTGTCTAGAAATTAATTTTGTCATCATACTTCACAGTCCATTCTGCACTGAAATTCTGTGTGAAAGCAGTGAAGACTGAACTATGCAGATTTTCAGGGAGACACCTGCAGCTCCTGCTTCAGAGCCGTTTGTGGACAGTACTAGTTAGAGCTCTAACAGCTGTAAATATCATCAGGGACAAAACTCTAGTGGATCATCAAGTTAAGGGAGTCTCTTCTTAGGGAAGGACAAGGTACAAACACGTCTTTGTTGATTACAGTCAGTCCCAGGAACAGATTTACTGTGAAAGAAGAAGCAAGCAGAGAGTATCAGGAGATTAATCACATTAGTAAAGACTGGAGTAGGGTATGTTATGTGACAGGATACAAGTATATGCCTTTGGAGACCCCATTTCTGGATACAGCCATTTCCACCCTTGTGTTGTGAATTTTCACAAAAACATTTTTTCTTCTTCTAGCTGACACAACATAGGTATTATTCTAATTCTCTTTAGCTCAATCTTTTAACTATGTACTACTCAAAACAGGACTTTCTTCAGGCTGGTTAAACATGCATATGCAAAGAAAAAGAGTGGAATGATTAACTGCTTTTTGTTGATTGTATCTTGTTGTTTATCATACTTACTGATGGATACTTAAGTTCATGCCATAGCTACATTGTTCTGTGCTTTTGGGCACCTCCTTCCTATGCACCCTTCTGTGTTTTGAATAAAGCATGTTTACATCTTCTGAACTATGCTGTCTTACGCAATTAAGACAAACAATCTGTGGTATGCTGTCAGCTGACAATGTCAGTACAACATGCTAGGCAGGTTATCAATTGAGATGTTGGAAGTATACTTGAAAAACTACTTCTAGTTACAATTTATAGCATATTTTAGGCCAAAAAGAATAATTATGAACATCTGCTCTGCCTTCCTTTACTAGATTTATTAAAAAAATATTAAAGGGTAGCGGAAGAAATTATTTTCTATCAGTCCAAATTGGAAAAGAACAAAAACTCAGGAGGATAATTGGATCCCTTTTTGTACAATAGCAGTCCTTCAAAAAGCTGTATGTTCTCACTGGTAATCTTAAAGATCTATTTACAAAAATAATACCTGATTTTGCCTGTTTGACTTCAAATACTGTCATTTCTAAGTAGTCCTAAACTGGCATTCTGGACTGTAGACTCTAACTGTAGATGCAAGCACAATGAAGTACT
Organism: Neopelma chrysocephalum; assembly: GCF_003984885.1. NCBI lineage: Eukaryota > Metazoa > Chordata > Aves > Passeriformes > Pipridae > Neopelma > Neopelma chrysocephalum. Next base: position 8,957,861 of record NW_020897700.1, on the reverse strand, counting down.
CAAACAGTGGAAATTAGAGGGAGGATAAAGAGAGCCTAACACCATGCAATAGTTTATATTTAAGTGTAAGCATATCTGTATATAGACACTCAAGCATATATATAAAAATTAGACAATTATGCAATTATATGAGTGCATTTATTTCCGAACATTTAAGAATGGCAATTTCTATCTGTTGTGCAAATTAAAATATTGATGTTTTCTGATGAGAAGTTTTTTATAAATCAGATCCACATCCATGTGGACCTCATCTGACCAATAATTGAAGATGTAGGTCTGGCTGTCTTGGTGGTGACACAGTTGTACAACTGATTTCAGGAAGAAAAGTATATCCTCTATAGCTTTTTATCAACTTACATGATGAAATATCTTATTGATAACACAAACTGAACTTCAAATGGGAAAAGGAAATCCAGTTTATCCTGTCTCACAACTGCAACATGTACTTTCTCACTGTAGGATGTCACAAGTTTATAAAATTTAGTAGATTATTTAAAAAGACACAAATGTAAATGCTTAGTAAAAGTGGGGTTCTTTTACACTGATGGAAAACAAGACTGGTCTTTATAAACCAATCAGCTCACTGAAACCTAATATTCTCAATGAAAATAAATGCATCTGTCACTTTTATAGGCAATGATCCTGTTGCATTCCCTAAGTGGGTGAACTCTTATGGATATCCAGAGGTTAGGACAGCTCAGTTTTTCTCCATTGTTAACTACCAGGGCCTTTCTTCATGTATGAAGTCTCACTGCACATTACCTTAATGTAACAGATGTCAAAGTAAAATCTTCAAGAGAGTCTGGAGGAAGGCATATGGGCCATGTGGAGACAGTGTTACAGAGTAAAATAAGTAGAATGAATAAAATAATAAAGGTCTTAGCTGTACCAGATTGACAATTAGCTAAATTAAAATCATATCTCGCTGGTACTTTTTTCTATTTAGGAGCAGATCCAACAGTAGGACTTACAGAGCTGTAAATTAGTTACTTCAATGCCTGTCAGATATGTGGCCTCTGAAGCAGAATCCAAAAACTTGTTATGCACTGAACATCATCATCATCATCATCATGCACTGAACAAGTCCAGTACTTAATAAGTGTAAGTTGTCTCTGAAGAAGAATTCATAGAGCTGAATGTTAGATAGCTATAATGGAGTAGACAAATAGACTTTAAAAGAAAACAAGAAAAGACAGCTCTGGGTCACATACTTCCTCTTCCAGGAATATTTTGCTACTTAAAACCAGTAACTTTAAATGAAAAGAAATAAAATATTCTAGGGGACAGGGACTTGGGTTACTTCAGAGTCCTAGCCACTAAACTAAAGAGTCATATTCCGCCATAGATGCTCTGTTTGTGGTGCCAGATCTTGGGAATCAGATACACATGCAAATTAATAGAGCTCATTAAGTTACCTTCTATCAGCTGAACCATGGTAACCTGCCTGGGATACTCTTCTCCTGTGGCAAATGCGAGATAAACACACAGTAACTCACACCTGGTTTCTATACTTAATGTGACTTAGCTGCCTGCTTTTCAGGCCGCAAGGGTTCAGGGCACACATGGTGTACGTGTACTTTCCACCGATGCCTCTGTTATAAAAAAAACCAAACCAAAATAAAACCACAACCAACCAATAAACATACAAAACCAAAACTAAAGACACTAAGTTTAGGTACTTCCAAGGTTAAAGAAGAGTTCACTTTTTAATTTAAATTTTGAACTCAAGTTCTTTTTGGCAACCCTTGAGCCTTACTGGAGTTTTTAGGGAGAGTTCACAAGATGTTAAGTGAGGTTAGCGCGACTTGAAGGGCTGAGACAGGGAATTCGACACCACCACGACTCAGGGCATGGAGGCACTGGCAAAGCTGCCTTTTCCCTGGGCGCGTTCCCTGAGCCCTCAGGGCCAGGACATCCCCCGCGATAAAGTCGCCTGCGCTACCCCGTGTGGGGCCGCGACAACTTGGCAGACAAAGGATGGGACGCGCCGGTGTCCGTCGTGCCGTGGCGCTGCTGTCCCCGCGGGGCGGCCGTGGCTCCCGGGCCTCCCCAGTGTCCCGACAGGCTGCGGCGACGCGCCGGACCGCTCGTCTGCCGCAGGGGGTTGTGTCCTGCCTTCACGCCGGCCGAGGCCCCGGGCAGAGCCCGATGGAAGCAGCAGGGTCCCTCTGGCAGCCTCTCCCCCGCCGTCCTGCCCTACGCGCTGCCCCGCCGGACGCTTCCCGTGCTGAATCCGCGGCCATGGCCTGCCCGTCCCGGCGGGCAGCGCGGGCAGGGTTAACCCTGAGGAATGCGGCGGGAGGAATGTGCATGTAGATGAGATGGATGCTAATCTCATGCTAATGAGCGGCGGCCGCGGCCGCCCGGGGCTCAGCCGGGCTCCCCGCGCCCAGACGGCAGCTGGGCTCCGCCGGCAGCCCTGACCCGGCCGGCGCGGCGCGGGCGAGGCGGCAGCCCGGGCATGGTGGACTGAGACCCGGCCGCGGCACAGGGCTTCCCTGGGCTCCCGCGAGCCCCCGCTCCTGGCCCCTTCCCCGGTCCGGGTCGTGGCTTTTCCCGCTTCCCGTCTTTCTTTCTGTCCCTATGGAGCAGCTACTCTCGCCGCCCGACCATGCCTAGGAAAGCGGGGAATGGGCAGCTCCCCTTACCCGATGGCTGGGAGGAGGCAAGGGATTACGACGGCAAAGTGTTCTACATCGATCACAACACCAAGCAGACCAGCTGGATCGACCCCCGGGACAGGTGGGCGCGACGGCAGGGCGGCGGCGAGGCCCGGGCGGGGGGTGGGCTCGGAGCGGCGCCGCCGGGGCAGCTCCGGGCCGGGGGTCGGGCGGGGGGCGCGCCCGAGGGTCCTTTCGGGACTGGAGGGGCGCGGGGGGGTCCCCTCTCGGGGCGCGGGGGGGGGGGGGCAGGAGAAGCCCCTGCCTGCGTGGGTACAGCCTATTCCTAAGCCCGTTGCGTGAGTTCGTGTTGGAGCTAGGGGGAAAGCCCGTAGAGCTCTTCCCAGAGTGGCCGGGAGTTGCTAGCGTTTGTGGAGTTCCGACAGGTACCAAAGTTTGCGAGTCTCTCCCAAAGCGGAGGCGCTGGCTCCTCGCCTTCCCTCTCCCCCGGGCTCTGCAGAGAGGGGCCACCTCCCTCCCTCCCAGCTGGCGGAGCATCCCAGGCGCCTGGCCCTCCTGTGCCCCCGCTCCCCCGGCCCTCGGTCCGTCTGGAACGCTGTGCGGGGCTGGCGGGGAAGGACCGCGGCTGGCAGAGGCCTCGTGCGCTCGCTAGGCCTCAGCAAGCCCAAATCCGCTCGCTCCCCGCCAGCCGGAGCCCAGGGTGTTTGTTGCCCTTCCCTGGTCTGAGCTCTGTAAACCTCCCGTGGAAGTGCTTCGGCGAGCGACGGACCCAGCGGGAAGGCTGCTCGCCTTGGAGTCCCCAGGGCACGTCTGCCAGCTGGTGAGGGATGCTAGTGACTCTTTGGGTCGGCTTCAATGCTGTTTTTAACAGCAGGATCTCAAGCGCACAAGATACCTATTGTAAAACGTATATTTTGTCCAAAGCGGTGCTGAAAAGTAATTAGAAACCAAAACTTGGTGCATATTATGAAGTACGATGTTGCTATTGAAAATAGTGCAGCCTAATTATAAAAAAGTTTTAAAAGACATTATAAGTCTATGGAACAAGCAGCACTGAATTATAAATGAGGGCCTTGGCTTATGTTTCTCAGATGAAATTAGAAAAGGTAGTTGTCACGAAGCTTGCTGGCTGTATGTTGCATAGGAAAGTTTTGACAAGCATCATGTGCTGTGTAAGGCCTACTGCTCTGTCCCTCTCGCTATAACAGCAAATTCCAGTAGTGGCAAACTTAATACTTAAATTCCTCTGTACTTCAAAACATGTTAATTACCTTGTAAATATTAGTGAGGTGGTAAGGTATTACAGGACGATGTTATTTGTTACACCTGACCTTCTCAGGTGATTTTTTTTTTTAATGCAGGCACTATAAAACTTCTGGCTTTACTGTCTCTAGAAATAGTGAATATGAAGTTTTGTTTAGTTTTAGACCTTTAATTTGTGTTTTCAAAGCAGAATAGAAGATGATATGATTGAGGTAAAGCAAAATTGTGATACTGGAGTGCACTTTTTATAATACTGCCTCATGAGTATACTACTAATTTAATTTTTTAACACATTCTGTAGTCCTGAAAAGTTCAAGAGTATACTTATTGGATGGTAAAATTTGAATCTTCACTCTCATTAACAGAGTAGACAGCAAAGTGAGTAACACTTGTGTGTTTGCCATCCTACAGAGATGGAATAAATATTGTTTCATTAATATCTTACAGGTGAAAGAGAAATCAAGTCCTGAGACTTTACTTCCTTAGTTCTCATTACAGATTATAAAGACCTTTTCCAGAAGAGTAGTGTTTGAAATAATTGTTAACCTGTGTCAGTCATGCAAAACAAACAAAAAGAGGAATTTTGCCCTAGGTGCTTGAGAGAATCCATGCTTTAGTGTACATGGCTCAACTGTGAAGCTGAATTGCCTGCACAGAAGAGAGACTGACAAACCTGTTTAATGTGCAACTTGCAGTATTTGTATTTACAATATCCCTGTTTCCAGTCAGTATTTATATTGGTGACCTGTTTTGGAAAAACGAATAAGAAATGCATGAAAGCCCTGCAATGGCTTTGCTCTAGATTCCATTTTTGCTTCCAGGTATTTAGAGAATATACATTTGGAAACCATACAGGACATAATTAGAGCTTGCTGTCAAAAAAATTGAGAAGTGGTTTTCCAGGTTTGTCAGTACAATAAAATCTGGATTCATGCTGTTTCAAAAACGTATCTTAAATTGTCAAAATGAAAGTAGTGGACTCTACAGAAGGACTGAAAACACATTCCCTTGTCTGATGATACTTTACGACTTTTTTGCTATTTTCTCTGATGGAGATGATAAAGTTTTCGTGATGTACTTGTGGAATGTCGTTGTACATAGGCTCCTAAAATCTTTCATTGGTAAAGCACGTGTAGATTAGATACATTTTTATGGACAATATTCCTTCTGATGTTGTTACACTGCATTCCCTGGATGATTACATAGAAAATTCATGCCTGATGTTTTTAAATAATTTTTATCCTCTTAGATTTAGAAGATACCAATACCAAAGACTAGTGCTGTGAGACATTAGTCATATGGTTGTGGGCTGCCAGGTGTATTTGAGCACAGTTAGGAATGGTTTAAAGTAATCATATCTAGAAATAAGTTGATGTTGAAAATGCCATATTTCAAAGCTTCGGAAAATTCCGTGCTTGTGGCTGTCGGGTTTTTCTTAATACAGTGATGCTTTTTCTCATGTTCTTTTCTAGACTGTTCTGATAGTATATGTTTTTGTTAGTGCTTAGATGGTGCAGGTTTGTTAATGTAATTATAGCCTTGTCGTACAGCTGCGGAAAAAAAACCTCACATCAGCTTCAAGCTTGGGGCTCTGTTTCCAGTTTTGCCCACTTCATTTATCTAAGTAATCCCACTGAAGTTAGAGAATCTCACTCTTTCAAGGGCAAGAGTGACTTGGCTTGTTGTGTTTTGGGAGTGTTGTGGAAGGTCAGGGGGTTTTAATGTTTTGTACTATTCAACAGTGATTTTTCTCTCCAAACACTTAGGATACTGTTCTGATTTGTTTTGAAGACTGGTGGCCCAAAAAAGAGGGCACTTTAAGATACAAAGTATGAGAAAGAGAAACATAAAGGCAAGAAAGTGAGAGTTGTAGTAACATTTTCACTCAGTAAATATATGGTTATGATTTCTTTTTTTATTACTCCATCACACTACAGCAAACTGAGTATTTACTAGTCTTGATGGTTCTTCTGAAACCATTTTATTGTAAGACAGGAAATAGCCCAAAATATCAATTGTATCCTTGACAAAGTTATAGAAATACAACTGTGGACTGAAGAGGACAAGCCAGATGAAAAGGGGAGAAAGGGCTAGAGGAATTCATACTTTTCTTTGAAGTTCCCTTGAAACTCTTTCAGGTTCTTGGGATACTGAGATATGGTAAGGTATTGATGTGTTTTTGTTTCTTTTCTTTTTCTGATAGACAATTAAGAGGCAATTGGAGTGAGACAGAAATTTGAAAAGGAAAATATCTCTTTTTTTCCATCATTCAACACATTGTAAATGGGCCTTATGTTTGTTATATTTCTTAGTGGAACCAACAGAATAAAGCACTAATGAGGAGTAAAATGGGAACCAGGAATCTCAATACCCTGAATTTTTCAGCAGTTTTCTTGATTGGTTCAGCTTGGTTTTGTTACCATGAATGCAGAGCTTCTCATATCTTGGTTTCTATGTCATAAATAATGCAGTGCACACTGCTGATCACAACTGACTCAAAACAGATGATTTTTTTTTTAATAGCTTGGCTACAATGAGTTCTACATTACAAATTCTGAAGCTACAAGTGATCTTTATTAAATGTTTATCTGCACTCCTGTCCCACTCCTGTCAGTGGTAAGGAGTATGAAAACAGAACTATGCTGTCTTTCTGTCCTCACTTTGCTTTTCACTGAGGAGAAAAATCTGTTTAAAATGTATTTGTACATTTGAAATGTTCATGGTATAGTTTTGCTAGAATGTTCGTAGAGCACTTGTTAACTGTATAACCAAGAAAGTGCTTGAGAACATCGTATTTGCAGAAACCAGAGAACCTTATGAGTTAAGAGGTAGTGACAGTTTTCTGTGTGAATAGGGAATCCGGTTTCCATTGTTGCTTTTGGCTTGTGGGGAGGTGAAAACACTACAGTTTTTAGCGTGGGATTCTGTAACTTGTGTGAGATTGGATTTGTCTGAATTTTTGAACATTTAAGTGTTGCTTGCACTTTTCCCTTAGAAAAGAAGGGCACTTTGTTCCTTAACTTCTCATTGGAACTTGCTTTCTCTTGTCCTGTAAACAGCAGAGACTGTGAAGAGTGAAGATACTGAGGTTTAAGTTATTTGAGGAGAGGGACTTTGATCCTGTCTCTTTCCTGGACGCTACTGTGGTTTAGGGGTGTGTGGTAGAAGACTTCCAGTCATAGCACTCCAAGGTGTACAGCTTGCAATAATACTGTAGTGAGATAGGACAAGAATTTTTCTCCCCAAATGTCTTTTTCTTCTTGGTTTCATCCTGTAGTATCATTTGCTGGTTTCTATCCTAATTCCACGTAATTTGTTCCTGCCTCCTTGTCTGCTCAGGAATGTGCATGTGCCCTGTGAAACTGTCTGGTATCTCATTCTGGTTTCAGTGATGGGTTGGGGACTGCTTTTACTTAATTGATGTATATTTATTGAAAATAAACCTGTGATGCAAGTACTGAACATGCAATGAGAGGCTAGCTGTGTCTGAAGTTCTGACACCTTCATTTGTTTATCCAGTGTAAAGCAGAATTCTAATATTGCAGTGCTGATATATCTGTGATAGCATCAGGTACTGTTAAAATACATAGTGATTGGTATGTGGGTTTTTTAACCAGTCTGTCATTTGCATGGGGCTATGTGTTGTTGATTTTTAGCATTAATGAAAATGACTATGGGAACTCTGAGATGACACTTTTATTCTTTATTTCTCTGAGAATGATAGGGCTGCACTGTATCTTTCATCTCAGAGCATGTGAAGTTAACAAGTCAGGAAATGCTGCAGAGTATTTGCTTATGTGTGCAAAGTATGTACTGCTGGGTACAGCCAAGGACTGTGACCTGGTATGTAAAGTGGGGCAAGTGGTCAAGACTGTGGTTTATCCAGACCTATGTCTGAAGTACTTGCCTACTAGAGCTATTTCAATTAAAACCTATCTTAACTTACAATATAGTGTTACAGTAGTTGTCTTGCACAACATAAGCCTTAATGAGAAGTTGTACATGTGAAGGAAAATAGACCTTTTCTCAAATGAATGGAGCCGAGCTGTTTGCTAGATATGTTGTCTTACCATAGTATGGTTAAATAAAAGAATACTTCAGAATTCTGTTTTCAGAGAAGAGTAACTGATTTTACTTTGGCGTAACGACTGAGAGTTAAGTTTTCATTTTTACAGGCAAGGATCAATATATAGATCAAATAGGGAAAAATATTTACAACTTTAGAGATCTGTACGGATGACATTAGCAGTTCTTGGTTTTTTCCAGTTAAATGACTTATCTTCAACTCTTTGCTTAAAATTCTGTGCTTTGAACATGAAATTGAGGTTATTAAAATAGGGTAAGAGGATTCTCTCCTTCCACTTACTAATGTTTGTAACATCTAGAGACAAAAGTGGGTTTTGTTTTAGCTTTCTTGCTACTTTTTTCTTTTTAGCCTAAAAAAACCTTTGGCTATTTGAGATTTAACAATTTTGATGTCACACAGATGACTGGAAACTGGAATATACTCATGGAAGTAATGGAAAAGATTGAAAATGGACAAACTTATTTACATACAATAATATTTCCATAATTATACACTTTCAGGAAGGCATGAATAGAAACGATGCTAAGATTCCACAGCTGTTATGCTGTGGTGTGTAAGAATGCTGTGGTGTGAATTTACGGAAGCCTGGAAGGGAAGTGGAAAAGGCTTGCAAAGGGGCAATTCAGCCCATTGAATCCAGAATGTCATGGTTCTGTTTATGTGTCCTTCTTCTGCCACCAAAACTGACTCCAGGAGGTGGTTTGACTAAAATGAAACGCCTTGTTATTAGGGTTGTTTTCCAGCAGAATCAGCTCATTGTGTCATTGAATGGGTACTAGTACTGGTGAGGCTGGAGGCAAGTCCAGAGCTGGGAGCAAAAGGGGAAAATGGTACTGTAGAAATCAAGATGCAGATCAATCCTAGTTGCCATGGAACTGTTGTCTTCGATGTCCATTTCTTTTGTTGGATGTCTCCATTGCTTTCTTGTATGTGTGTTTGTGCTCACCTTTGCTGTGAACCAGTAGTACAATTGTCACAGATATCGTGATCCTAAATATGTTTTCTGTCACCAATAAACCTTTATGATGATACAGACATTTTTTACTGACTTTTTAAATGTATGTTGCTGTGAAGCTTTTGTTGAAGAGAAATTTTGTCATTGCACGGTTGCAGTATTAGAATCTGTTTTTTGGGAATGTGCTGCTGTTGACAATATGTTTATGAATAGCTAATTTTAACTGTGTATGAAAGTAGATAAGAAATTATTTTACTTTGCATTTTGTTCCTAATTATTCATAAAATGTGTTTTATGATCTGCTGCAAAGTGTCTCACCAGAATAATGGTGTAATTCAAGATTGTGAATGTTTTATTGTGTGAAGCAAACTGGAGCCATTTGTCTTCATGCATTTGAGGTTGTCATCTGTATGGACAAATTGACTTGGCCTTCATTTGGAAGGAGCAGCTAGTGTCTGAAAAGGGCAGTTATACAGTAGTTATGGTTTGCCTTTTGTGTTTCTTGAGTAATTTGTAGGGTTTTGCTTTGTGGTTGTAGGGTTTGGATCTTTTTAAATAGCACATGTTGGGTATTCCTGAATACTGTTGCTCTTCAAAGTGACTTTTTCTGTGGAAAACCATTAATTATGGTGAAGTTTCTACCTGATGAAGTCAATCTCTGGCTCTTGTTTTTAAAAGAGCTTCCTGGAGGAGAGATTGCTTCCCCCCTTTGTTTACATGTACTTTTTGAGGGCCAATTTGCTTTTAGAATTTTTTTGTTCTTAAGACTTCTGGGCTAGAGGCAGTCTGTCAGTGTATTTTGTCAATTGAAATAATCATTTGCATCTAATAGAACAAGATGGGATGCTGTCCTTTGAAGTTGGATACTATTTGTACTTGAAGAAAGGCAACTTTATCTCATCAACTCTGAATACATATTGTATTCAAAATAATTGTTTGGGTATGTAAAGAAGTAGGGACAACAAACTCGAATTTCTGCATACTCTTGCTGTGTGCTACATAATACTCTACGTTGGACCCGCTTTGATATGTCTGTGCTATTTTTCTCAATTCATGAAGTAAAACTTTAATCTTTATTTGAAAAACAAAAAGAACAACCACACTGGGATGCCTTCCATGATATGCTGTTTGTTCTGGTAATCAGGCATTCAGTGTCCAGAAATACCAATTTTTTTTTCACTTTTGGTATAGAGGAAAAGATTTAGAAGAATCTGTATTTTAACTAAACTCTGCAAGGATGCTCTTTTTATATTAGCAACTTTCTTGAGTTGTTAATGAAGGAATAGTACTTTACACACCTATTTTTTCTTTTTAAAGTGCTTTCAAGTGCTAGACTACAGTCTTGCCCAGATAAGCTTATCTTATGGCTTATAGATCTGACCTGTGAAGAATTCTTACTCTAATTCAATGTCTGGCCCTTCCCTCTTAAGAGCTTGCCTCCCTCATGGAGTTGGGAATGTCTGACAAAGATGCATCTGGTTTTAATCATGTGGCGGATGAACTTTTGATAAAACCTGCAAATTGTGTGCAAGCACATCATACCATATGGCAGAAAATATGGCCAATGCATGATGAATAGTGCCTGCCTTTTAGCTATGTGGCAGCCGTATGTCTTAGTAGCATCTTGTCAAGATGAGTTTGACCAAAGCACAGGTGTTCCCTGTCGTATCACTGCATGGCAGTGTTTTTATTGGGATCACAATTCTGGTCTCTTCTGCTTGTCACTCTCTAGGACATTTCTGGGCAGGGCGATTTGCTATGTGGTTCTCTTAATACTTCCAGAAGACAAGGTATGGGCCCCTTCAGCTGAAAAAGTGGGCATTTTAACATTGGTGACTGTCCGTGATGGACTGCAGAAAATTATTAGGAAAGACATTTATTTGTTTTTGATGGGCAAATAGTGAAATCCTTTGTTTAGTGCTGTCAATAGTTAAACTACAGTCTAGCCTAGAAATGCCTGTCTCATGAGAGGTGGTTATGATCTGATAGAGAACAAGTACTCTTATTCAAAGACTAGTCTCTTCATTCTTAATACACATTTCTTTGATTATGCAAAAAATGTCAATGTAGACTTGGAATTTTCTGCCTCTTCACCCATGTTAACAAAATGTCTTTATTAAAACTCATCATTCTTCTTAGAAGTAACCTTGTGCAAAATTTGTTGGTTAAAAAACAGTTGATGTGCATCAGAGAACAAGATGTGATTCAGATTTATGCGCTAGATGTTTTAAATGCTATTATTAGCAAATTACCTGTATTTTTTAAATGCTGTTACTTAGCAAATGATTACAGTCTCATCCTGTGGTTTGGTTCGTGTTCATGAGCCATTCTGACTGTAGCCTGACTGGTGCAGAGTCTGACCAAGGTGGTGCTAGTTTTGGCTTCTAGAGAGCAGTTGTCAAAGGAAAAAGGTTTATAGTGCAGTAAGGCTGAAATAGCTGGGAGAGGACCTAGAGAGGGACTATTTGGGTGTGTTTCTTGCTTTTGGAAAGGCAGTGGGAAAAGTAGGACGTGTATTGGCATTTAATGGACTTTGCTTCTGTGGTTACTATTGCTTATGAAGCTTCTTTCACCTATGTTTATTCTTTGGTGAGTTTGTAAGAGATGCTTGTGATACAAAATTTCCTTGTGAGCTAAGGGTCATTTTATTCACATTCCATAAATTATCCACCACTCAAGTCTAATTGTACTTCTGTTGTCATATGTGTGTTGTTACTGAGGATGTGATTTAAATTTTAAAACATTTTGGCTGTCCTGAGTTGCACTGTGAATACCCAGCTTGAGGTATCTCTTTATACATTGTTTCTTGGTACAGCACCAAATAATTATTTTTAAGAGATATGGAGACCATCCTGTGAGAAACTCATGAGATTTCAGAAGTTTAGGAGCTACTATTTTATATAGGAAGTGTTGTCTTGGTAGGACTGTCTTAACACATTACTTGTGTTCTTAATTTATTGTTGAAACTGTGACATAAGTTAGGTCGTGGTTCTGCCTAAGGGCTATATGGCACTTAATTATGCTTTTTGTGTACTCTTGGGGATGTACTCCCAAGTGTGCCTAAGCTCACTATCCATCCAAATCCGATCCCTATATTCCCAAGACCTCTACAATGTATAGTCAGTGTAATCACATATCATAAAAAAGAAAAATCAAGTGCTTTTCAGTTAATTCTGTTAGTGCTGTCTTAACACATCATCATCTTGTATGGTAATTTGTGATAAATTTTAAATTATGACCCTTGCAAAAAGTTATTCATGTTTGTATTTTTTCTGAGGTACTGAATTTATTTGAGTTACATTCCCAGTAATAGAAAGTTTTGTTGCTCTGCGGGATCTGACCCAAATGGTATTTTGGGGTTTTTGTTTCTTGAGACTTTAAGTGCAAAGACTTGCACATAGCCTCCCTTTTTAGTTTGAATGGAATTCAGAGCAATTCAGTTTGGAGGGCTAGGGACTTCTCTCAGAAAGACTGGCAAATTAAGTTATGGTATGAGTCTAAGGTACAAAACCATTTAGTACGAAATTCCAGGTTGAACAGTGACAAACTGACAAAACCAGCATTGGAATGTCCATAGGATTGGAGTAAGATCAAGAAAGCACAATATTGCTAAGGTGTGATCTCTGAGGGTCTGACTTGAATTTCACCCTTTCGAAGTAACAGTATTCCCTTTAATTTATGGATTAATTAATTAATTGGTTTGAAATGTAGACCTGTAGAGAAACGCCAGAATTCAAGGTCTTTTCTTCTGTGTTTTCATGCATTAATGTTCCTGAATAGTAGGAGTTTTGCTAAAGTTGTTCACATTTTGTTTTGTAGTTCCCAGTTCCCTACCACACAGAAGTGGCAGGCTGAGGTGGTGCTTTAGTGGGTTACATCATGAAGGAGGATCATTTGGAATGGAAGTATAAAATATTTAAAATATATTTGGCTTAAGCATTGATTAGTAAATGGTTATATATAAGAGAATGCAATTCAAGGCAGCAATCTGACAAGGAATAAAGACCTCTTTCTGTCATGCTGTCAGTATTGCAGTGTTTGAAATGAACTGTTAACACATTTGCAGTCATTCTGGTGAATAGTAGAATGTCATGGACGTGAATAATCATCTGAGACCTCTACAGGACATTCTTGAAATAGTGTTTAAATGACTAGAGATATTATGGGATGCAGGAAAGTATGCAAACACTGTAGTCAAGCTAGCATGGTCAGTGGTTTACTACTGCAGCAAGTAAGGTTTAATATGCAGGATTATTTAATACACAGTAAACAGATTATTTGTTCTGAAAGTTTCTGAACTTGGCAAATTCTTTTCTGTTTTGTTTTTTTTGTTTGTTTGAGTTTTTTGTTTGTTTGTTTTTTCTGTTACTGATGATCCCTAGGCTCTCTTTTTATATCTATTCTTTGAGACAAAGACTGTAGTGGACTGAAGTTTGAGGTTTGCTAAGGCATTGTTAATTGGTTGGGCTGCTGTTAGCGAAGTTAATTGTGCTATGGTCTAGAAGGTGAATTGCTGATAGCAAAAGAAGTTATTATGGTGATATGGATTTGGGGTTTTGGTTCTTTCTTATGTTTTCGTTTGCTTGTGTGGTTGTTCTGCCTCGCTTGCTAGCATGACTTAACAGTGATAAAAAATGAGCCATAGATTTCTGTGCTGTGGCAGATTTGCATTCAGGACCTGGCTGGCCTGTTTGCTCAGAATACATGAAAGCCATCAAAACTTTATTTTTCCAGGTAAGATTTTGGCAAGAAAATGAGCTTGGAGGACAGATGTAGAACAGTTAAAGATTTTTAGTGCAAAACCTTTAGAACCTCCTAGGCTTGATATTTCATGTCCTTTTTTTTTTTTTTTTGGCAGGGTTTGCTGAAAAATTAAGGTACCTTCTTTCTACTTAAAGTTGTGGTGCCTAATGTGGCTAGTATTTTAAAAAATGTAGGAAGAGTATTTAAAAAAACAAACAGCAAGAACAACAAAAAACGCAAACTAAAAAAACCCAACCAAACAAACCCCCCTGAAATAACCTTCCCGTAATCAACACTTCATTTTTGATTTTATTCTGAATTTGGCAGGTGTCCTAGTTAGTTAAGCAGCTTCATCCAGCTGCCTGAAGTTCTTGAAGCATTATCACTGCAGGTGTCTGGTGTTGAGGAGTGACAGTACTTACCAAAGTACCCTTCTTGTGGCAGTACTTATTAAGGTAGTAGGTTTCTAACAGATCTTTTGGGAATGAGCTGTCATAAACATCTATTTTGTAATACTGTATTTGAAAAGTTTTTTAAAATGGCCAGTATTAAAACTTTGTCTGAATGCCCTCTTTGTACTTATGCATGACTAGTACCCATCTGTTTAAGACTTTCAGTGATATTTAGAGCTGATGTGATGATGAACACAGTAACATCCAGATACCATGAAGGCTTTCATGTGGCCTTGATGATGGTCATGTCCTGATGGGTATTTTGATTACGTAAGAACTTAGTACTTAACTTTAAACGTAAGATGATTGAATACTTGCAAAAATTTTGAAGGACAAGAATCTTAAAGGAAGACATTACTTCTTAGCCCTTTAGACTAATACATGGAATTTGTCTCTCCACAGGCAGTCACTTATGCAGATGCCTTATTGAAAGCAGACATATTTTAAACAGCAGCTGTATTGAAAGAAGAGGGAGTTGTGAAACCTGATATATATTTTTTTTCCTGAAAATGTATTCTTTGTGCTGGATTTTAAGTTCTATTTGGAGGTATTCCACTGCAGAATGTTTATAAACTTCTTTCTTGGGCTCTCTCATTCCACCTCATGTTAATACTCTGATGTCTAGCAAAAGTTGAACTAACTGTTTTTATCCTCCTGATAAGAGAGTTAGAGAGATAGAGAGATTAATATAAAATCTTTTCTGCAGCTTCTCTTTCTTACAGTGGCTTTTAATGCAAGGGTCAGGTTTGATCCAACTTAAGAATGGCTGCATCTGAACAGAAATATGTGTATGAGCACATACCCTGGAAACCTGATCCCATGGTCACCTGAACTGTAGTCCTGACCATAACAGGTCATAGGTCTCTTTTGGCCCAGCTGATCCAGAAGTCAGCACTGAGAGATGGGACTGATACTTAGATAAGTTTCACTTTGCTATAGTGTCTGGTAACTC
This sequence comes from Neopelma chrysocephalum, assembly GCF_003984885.1. NCBI lineage: Eukaryota > Metazoa > Chordata > Aves > Passeriformes > Pipridae > Neopelma > Neopelma chrysocephalum. Next base: position 8,942,788 of record NW_020897700.1, on the reverse strand, counting down.
AGGAGATTAAAAGTACTCCCAAACTCCACTTTTCCCAGTTGAGATGTAGCCAGAGATTGTTACCTTTCTGTTTCTCCTGGGGATATCTCCTTTGGCTGTCAATCAGCCTGACGTTGCTTGATGATGAAGATAAAAAGGAATATTAGGATGGCAAAATCTTTCAAAGCAGCCATTCCTATACTGTGTGATCTGTTGTCTTATCAATAATGTCTACCCTGAAGGCAGAGAATTTTGAGCTAATCAAGGAGGATAAATAAACTTCCTGCTGCTGCAGACAAACTCATTAAGGTCCAAGTGAGGCATTTTAGGGACAAATTTTTTTATCTCCAGTGTTAAGACCTTTGGATCTGCTGTAGAAATATCCTAAGAATATAGGAGGTAATAGAATCAGATATTAAGTCATAAGGGAGGAGAGTGGGCAGAGAGTCTATATAATAAATAACAGTCTTTATTTTTAATTATTTTTTAAATAAAAAGAAGCAAGTGCAAAATTTTACAAAATCTGTGTTTGCTGTTCTGTTTCAGAGAAACATGTTAGTGCATTACTGTATTTCAGTTCTACCTGTTTAGTTGAGATATAATTGATTTTCATATGGAAACATCTCTAAATTTCTTTCAGAGAATAAAATGGTTCATGATATAAAATGATTGGGGCAATATTTGGCTGACACTTGTCAGTTTGAGTGGTCTGCACAGATGAATTTATGAAAGAGAGAAATGAGACTAGTAGACACTGAAGTTTTGATTTTGTGAATAACATTTTGTGCTAGTAAGAGCTGAAGGTATTTCCCTTTCCACTTTTTGCTTCTTTTTGACACCCCCCATTCAACTGTACTACACATCTGTTTGTGCAACTTTGCTGCGAATCAGAGTAGAAAGGCTTAAAAGCAGCGAGAGCAAAAATGAAAAAAGATCGCAATAAAGGTCATATCACAACATAAGCTTGTAGTACTTCTGCATCAGACAAAAGTCAATTTACCTTTTTTAAAAAATTATTATTTTGAAAAGATGAATCGTCCTCCTTACACTCACTTTGGTACTGAAGACTTCACATTGTGAAAGTACAATATCTGAATGATGTGGAGACTAAGGATAAATTATATATATAGAATGGGTATAGAATGTGTACTGCATGAATACTGACTGGTCTTCCACACAAATGTTGAAGTATGTGAAAGTAACAGTGGGCAACTGATGAAAAATTTTTTTTAATAGAAACCACAGAGTCTTAACATGGAGATGAAATTAATACTGTTCATTATATATTGAAACGGATGGGCCAATGTATAATCTGTATCCCAGAAGAGCTTTAAAAATAATTGCAAATGGAATTGCAGTGATTTACTACATCCAAAAAAATTGGCAGTGTAGCCTGGGATTTGTGGTCAAACACTACAAGAGGTTGCCCTGAATGGTTGTGGGCATGACTCAAAGCAACCTGGTCTGATTTCAGAAGTGTCCTGCATTGGGTAGTATGTTGGACCAGATCTCTTCCAGAAGTTCCTTCTCTTCATTATTTACCAGGAATATGTGGGTAAATATGGCTTTATCAGTGTTAGATCATCAAATTAACTAAACATCATGTTTTTAAAGAAGATACTAGTTTCAGCGAAGTAGTCTTGATGTAATCTGTTTAAATGCAAGGAAATACTTATTATCATACCTGACATGAAGTCCTTAATCCCAAACACCTGTGCCTTTAATGGAAAAATCAGATGATCAAGTAGCTGTGGGACAAGGAGACTAAAATGTGCTATATTGGAATGGGAATTATGAGGATAGTTGGAGGTTATAAGTGCTGTTTAGCAGCATAATGACAGTAACTCAACCAGTCTTCACTTTAGTAGTGTCTGTAAAAAGATTTAAAGCTTCAATTTGCTCTAGCTATCAATTCTACAAGCAAAAATGTAGAAATTAAATTTCTTTATCACTTTGAAGAGCAACTCTATTTGATATCGATGTAGATCTCCAACACCCCAGAGTTATCATGTACTTCTAATAATTTGAATTTTAGAATTTGGTGAGGAAAATGTGTATTACATGTAGCGGTTGGTTTATTAAAGATACCTCTGTGTGGGCTATGTTATTTGCAGTGCAATATTAAAGTTACTACTAAATGTATTAGAAGCATCTTATTACAGTTGGTTTTTTTTCTGTTCCTTCAAATGTGACTTTTGAAGGGACAGTGTTTTAAAGTTTGTTCCAGAAGGCACTTTCAGAGATGGATGATTGAAAACAACTCTCCTGAATGGCACTTTGCTGTACTTCATAGATCATAACAGCTTTTATTCACCACTGTGATTGTTTTTTAAATTACTACCTGTGGATGAATACTTGAAAGAATTGGCCTGCTGGCTACGTTTGGTTTGATTGAGGGCTATCTTGAAGTTGCCTTTAAATTACATGGGGTTCTTGATGATCCTAGCGTTTTCTAATCTTCTTTGTACTACGTGGTTTGTTTTGTTTCTTAAATTCTTGGAATTTTAGAAAGAATAGTAATTCTATCTTTAATTTGTCTTTTGTTTTAAAAAAATATGTCATTTCAAGCTAAAAGATACAGAGATACTTCTTTAGCAAATGATAGTTACTGTTTATTTTACTTTATTCTTCCACTGGAATCCATAAACTATATAATGAATAATTATTATACTAATAGTTGCTGGTGGACTGGAAGCTAAGAGATATATTTTTTGTAGGGATAGCTCCAAGACATCCGTAACAGTGGTGTACAAAAGCAAAACTGCTTTAGTAGTCTATTGAAAATATCAATATGGCAGTGGTGTGCTATGTGGACTTTTCACTGGACTGTCACTAATAAGCCAGGCAGAAGAAAAGGGGGAAAATGAATGTCAAAAGACAAAGTAATAGTTGAAGTTGCTTGATATATTAAAATAAGCTTTTTTTTTCAGAAGTTAGTGTTCATAAGTCTGTATAGAACATTCCATTCTTCTGTTTTGATGAAAAATTTGTGTCGGGGCTCTTTTGGGAATGTAAAAGACTGGGAAGATTTTATTGCTTGTTAGTCAGTGTAGTGGTCTGGAATGTGAAAGAGTCAGATTCCAGTCCCTTTCCTGGCTTGGAATGACTTGGTGCTATTGAAAAACCATCTCCCCCGAATGAATGAGGTGGAAGAGGTACCCGAACATCCTTGTTCTGTTTCCTGAACTGCCATAACCCAAGGCAACAGGAAAATCTAGGATTCAGTTTTGGAAATGGATCATTTTGAAAAATTTAGGGTGGGAGAAACAGTGCTGTAGAAATTCCTGTGGAATGTAATCATTGTCCTGTGGATAGCGTTGAGAGGTGTGCCTGTCAATAGAAACATTTAACCAGTCAAAGACTGTCTGAGATCTCCATAAATTCTTCTCAGATTTTTATCAACAGCAGTTCCCAGCTTCAGGTGCCATGTCCTGTGTGCCCTCTGTTCTTAGTATTTGATCATTTCTCTTTAGGTTCAGAATAAGCAAAAGATAGGAGTGTGATGAAAAGAATGGGTCTCAGCCTGTTCAAATACATCACTCCATCTGTGTGAATAGAATGGAATAAATAAAAAGTAGGGAAGGGTGATGGCAGCAGGAGAATGAAGCGATTTTCAATGCTCTGAAGTCTGCAATACATTTTAGCTTGTTGGCAGCTTAACAACACAACTAGGATTGTTAGTGACTGGCAGAAGGGTTGTGATTTGCAATATACAGTTCTTGTTAGTTCTGCTTTTTGGGCCACAACAGCAAAACAGAAGGGAACAAAGACTTGAAGGTCAGGGTTGAGGTGTTTAAGTCCTTGTATTATCTTAGTGGGGAGTTTTCAGGCTGTAGACATCCCCCCCTAACCTCAGCTGAGGGATTTCCCTGGCCCCTCTCTACCTCATTCTGCACCTAGTGACTGCAAATTATTCTCTGCAAGAAATACTCTGTCCCACTTTGCTCTTCTGACAGACTTGGCAGTCTTTCTGCTAATGTGAGTATCACAGGAGCATCATGCCACGTGAATCTTTTTGCCTGCGTCCCTACTGTCCCTGCAGTCATCCATATTGCAACACACTCTAGGTTACAGCCATTCATAAGTATTTGGGCCATTCATAAGGGACTTGGGTTATAGCTTAAGCATAGCAAATGTCAGTACAGTAAAGGCCCTTTGGACATCAATTAGGCTTTCTAGTCAGGTTTGCGAAAGGAAGAGATTTTGCCTTCCCAAAGCCCAGTGAAAGAATCAAAAAATGCCCTAGCCTGCTTTTTTCAGCTGGCACAGTGGATTGCCACGGTCCAGCAACCAGACTAATTCTTTGGCTGCCAGTGAGGGTCACCAAGCACTGCTGCTTCCTTGTGTATCTCCCAGCAGCTGGCGCTGGCTGTAGAAGGACAACAGGAAGAACAATCCAGGCATGGAAAAACAAGGAGATAACACTGTTATTTACTTTGCAAACTCTATTCATCTCTGTTGCACAAGGCCATGCATTTCTTCTGCAGGCTCTTGTCAAATGAAGCCAGGTGTCATTATCAGAAATTACGTGTGGTGTTATTTGGTTTTGGGTGGTGGTTTTTTGTGCTTATTAGGATTACAAATAAAAGATGTCTGCTGTTATGATTAGATTTTGGAAAGCAGAAATCAATTCTAGACAGAATGTCTTCTATGTGTAGATGCAGAAATGCTAATAATGATTGAAATACTGTAATGTTAAGAAATGAACAATACTGTTTCTTCACTGGTACCCAGAGACTGCTCTGATACCATTTGGCAGAGGTCTCTAGTTCTTATTGCTATTTAAGTAAGTTTATGTAAACCAAACCAGAGACCTTGTTACAATCTGTTTATTATAAATACAAATGATAGAAGTACGATGAATTTAACATAGAGAAAGCAGTATGATGAAGGAGAGGAAATGTGATTGGCAAAATGAAATTCTTTTTGTGTCTTTGGCATGAAACAGTGCAGCAGCAAAAAAAGACGGGACTTGGACCCTTTCACCTAGTTTTCACACTATTTGTTCAGAGTTAAAACTGCTGAAATGGATGAAACATAGAAGTTAGGTTGGGAGAGGATGAAATTACCATGTACTGAAAAGTGAAGAGCTATGCAGATCACATTTAAGAAGGAATGCACGTTTTATTTTATTGAAAAACCCTACCTTTCTTCCTTACTGTTTTTGCCTATAAAAGTTTAGTTCATCATGGCGTGGCACAGAAAGAGGTGTTTAGTATACTGACAACTTCAAGCATGAGATGATCAGCTCACAAGTGTGTTAAAAATGTTTAGAACTAAACGTAAAAGAATGGATTTTTCATTAAGCAAGCATGCAGTGCTAATGATTCCTATTAGCTTCTACCATTTCAAAGACTTGTCAGAAGATCAGATCTCTCTTTTTATGGCGGATTTAAATCAATCATTGTTCTGTCGGGCTAAATTCTAAACCCACCTTTGAAAGCTCTTTTGAGAATTATCCTTCCCCCACCCTAGGTTATATCTGCCAGATCAGGAAATTCCAGCTTCTTCTCTTAAATTTACTATGGAATCCCCAGAGTCTAAAACTCAGAAAACAGATTTTTGCTGGACTGTGAATAATCACGATCCTCTCTTTCTTCCCTAACCTTTTCACATACTTTCTAAATTAGAACTTTAGCCATGCTGAGTGCCTGCAGATAAGCTAAAAAGAATTGCATGGACTGTCACGAGCTTGGAAATCTGTCTGTTTGTTAGGTCAAGCTCCATGCTCATACACATTCTGACTGAATGTTAATTTCCCTTGTATTTGTTTTCTTTGCATAGTATGTCGTAGAGCATTGGAATACATGCAGACGCCCAATGGCATTTTCAACAGATTAGAAGTTTGACTCCTATTTAATTATAGTGTGCCTACTTTTAAACTTTCCAGTACTTCTGGAAATTGTTTTAGGTGACTGATGTTTATAGGATGAGAGTCAGAAGCCTAGCTTTCAAGTAGATATATATGTTTTATTTTAAAAGCTTGAATGATACATGAAGTAATTTCCTAAAGGAACCTAAGGATACTATGTAGAATTGGAGGAAAAATAGTTGCTCAAAGTATTAATATTTATGTTAAAGATTTTTCACAAAAGCAACTGATGTAGATTGATTTATGAGAGATAGTAAGAGCCATCCATTGAGAAATTGAAAGAGAGTACATAAGTAATTGGATAGTAGAGATTTGTATCTGGACTATCTCTTAAAAGCAATCCTCTCTATTCAGTTTAAAAGAATAATAAATGGCAAATGGAGATGTAATGGTTGTCTTGGCAAGGAATGACTGTATTTCCACTGTATGAGCTAATGTTGAGGTTTTTCATTACTCAAATTGTATAAAAGCTTTACATCTAACAAAATACTGAAAATTATTTTTATGAAGTATTCATTTGAAAATACTGTGTCTAAGAAATTCCAGAAGTCTGTGAAATTGCAGCTTCCTAGTCAGCTGAATTTATTGAAACATTGCTTATATGGCAATTTGCCTTTTCCAGTACAAAAGATATGTACAGCATGGGAGATGACCATTTAATCAATTGTTTATGCTTAGGTGTTGTTTTTCTGTGGAAGTGCCTCTGCTCAGTATTTGAGACAGTGTTGTCATTTTCTGTGTCATTAGTAATTGTTTTTAAACTCTCTCCTTGCTAGAGCCTCATTAAGGAACTAGTTTTGATTGAAAAATAAAAGTCAAAATGTCTAAAGTAAAGCCTCTCAGAGGAGGACAAAATATTTTTTAGATTTTGTTTTGCAAACATGACAAACATCAGGTAACTAGACTATTAATTAACCTCTACGCTGGACTTCCAGAGGACAGATTTCGGCCTATTCAGAAGACTAGTTCAGAGTGTACCCTGGGAAACAACCCTTGAAAACAAAGGAGTCCAGGAGAGATGGACATGCTTCAAGAAGGAAGTTCTGAAAGTGCAGGAGCAGGCTGTCCCAGTCTGCTGAAAGGCAAGCCAGCAGGGAAGACGACCGATCTGGCTGAACAGGGAGATTTTGAAGGAAATTAGGGTAAAAAAGAGAGCCTACCCATTATGGAAAAAAGGGCTGGCTACTCAGGAAGAGTTTAGGAATATAGTTAGGACATGTAGAAAGAAAAATAGAGAGATAAAGGCACAACTTGAACTTAATCTTGCCACTTTTGTGAAGGATAACAAAAAGTCCTTCTACAGATACATCAAGGGGCAAGGAAGACCTCCATTCTTTATTGGACATGGGCAGGAATATAGTTATCAAAGATGAGGAAAAGGCTGAGGTATGTAACACCTTCTTTACCTCGGTTTTCAACAGTAAGACAGGTTGTCCTGAGGACAGCTGGCTTCTGGAGCTTGTAGAAAGAGATAAGAATCTGAATAGCCCTCCTGTAATCCAGGAGGAAACAGTGACCTGCTGAGCCACTTGGATCCCCACAAGTCTATGGGACCAGATGGGATCCACCCAAGGGTGAGGAGGGAGCTGGTGGAAGAGCTCACCCAGCTCCTCTCCATCCTCTACCAACAGTCCTGGCTCTATGGGGAGGTCCCAGATGATTGGAAGCTGGCTAATGTCATGCCCATCCACAAGAAGGGCCGGAAGAAGGACCCAGGAAACTACAGGCCCGTCAACCTGACCTCAGTGCCTGGCAAGGTTATGGAGCAGATCATCCTAAGTGCAATCACACTGCACCCTACAGGATGGACATGGGATCAGACTCAGCCAGCACAGGTTTAGGAAGGGCAGGTCCTGTCTGACCAACCTGATCTCCTTTTATGATCAGGTGACCCGCCTGGTGGATGAGGGGAAGGCTGTGGATGTGTCTACCTGGACTTCAGCAAGGCCTTTGACACCGTCTCCCACAGCATTCTCCTGAAAAAGCTGGCAGCCCACGGCTTGGACAGGGGCACTCTCTGCTGGGTTAGGAACTGGCTGGAGGGCCGGGCCCAGAGAGTGCTGGTGAATGGTGCTGCATCCAGTTGGCGGCCGGTCACTAGTGGTGTCCCCCAGGGATCAGTGTTGGGCCCAGTCCTGTTTAATATCTTTATCAATGATTTAGATGAGGTGATTGAGTCCCCCATCAGTAAATTTGCAGATGACACTGAGTTGGGGGGGAGTGTCGATCAGCTGGAAGGGAGGAGGGCTCTTCAGAGGGACCTGGACAGGCTGGAAAGCTGGGCTGATTCCAATGAGATGAAGTTTAACAAGGCCAAGTGCTGGATCCTCCACTTTGGCCACAACAACCCCCTGCAGCGCTACAGGCTGGGGACAGAGTGGCTGGAGAGCAGCCAGGCAGAAAGGGACCTGGGAGTCTGGATTGACAGGAAGCTGAACATGAGCCAGCAGTTTGCCCAGGTGGCCAAGAAGGCCAATGGCATCCTAGCCTGGATCAGGAACAGTGTGGCCAAGAGGTCCAGGGAAGTGATTCTTCCCCTGTAGTCAGCACTGGTGAGGCCACACCTGGAGTACTGTGTCCAGTTCTGGGCCCCTGAGTTCAGGAAGGATATTGAGGTGCTGGAGCAGGTCCAGAGAAGAGGAACGAGGCTGGTGAAGGTTCTGGAGCACAAGTTCTATGAGGAAAGGCTGAGGGAGCTGGGGTTGTTTAGCCTGGGGGAGAGAAGGCTCAGGGGAGACCTCATCGCTCTGTACAACTACCTGAAAGGAGGTCGTAGCCAGGTGGGGGTTGGTCTCTTCTCTCAGGCAGCTATCAGTAGGACAAGAGGGCACAGTCTTAAGCTGTGCCAGGGAAGGTTTAGGTTGGATATTAGGAAGAAATTCTTTACAGAGAAGGTAATCAGGCATTGGAATGGGCTGCCCAGGGAGGTAGTGGATTCTCCATCCCTGGAGGTTTTTAAGAAGAGACTGGATGTGGTACTTAGTGCCATGGTCTAGTAACCATGGTGGTAGTGGATCAAGGGTTGGACTTGATGATCTCAGAGGTCCCTTCCAACCTGGCTGATTCTATGATTCTATACATACAAAGGTTTGCTTCTAGCCTTGTTGAAGGCAAGGCTGCCTTTGACTTTGGTGTAGAAATTTCCTTGGCTTGTTCTGTGAAGTTGTGTATCCTTCACAGGATCAGGCAATTCACTGATTTACATTATTCTAATTTGAAATTCAAGTAGCCAGTAGATCAAGGTGTTAGAATAAATAGAAATTTTCCTAATTGCCCAAGCATTTCCATTTTGTAATCCAACATAAACACTGTTTTCTGTAATTTCTTCCCTTTTCTCAGAAATAGGGCTCTGCAGCCAGTTAAGATTCATTGTTAGTCCAAAAAACCCTCAACCTACCAAAATCAGCCTCCCAACTTTCACCACTAGTTTATTTCCTAGAACTGACTTACTATGGAGTCACATGAGTGCCAGCACAGGTAAAAGAGAAGAGGCATGAACATGTAGCATGGAGGAAAAGCAGAACCGTGACAGCCAGGTTAGACCCACTTACATTGTTACAGAACCACAGTATTTGTTGTGCTACAGTCAAGTGATAAAAATTATTTTTCTCTTCTCAAGATGCACCATAATGGAGTTTAAGCTCCAAGAAACAAAGGCAAGGCAGGAGTGAGTATACATCTATGTATATGTGTGTATTTGCCTTTGGAAGTGTGGGAATAGTGAAGATTTAAAAATTATATACCAAAACCATGGTTAGCTGTGAGATCAGAGTTACTCACATATAACTTCTCCAGTTAGCCTGTCCCACCACACACCTGTCCTCATGGTAATTTTTTTTTTTTTTTAATATCCAGACTGAACTTGTTGTTTCAGCTTATGTCTGGTTTTCCCTCATCCTTCCACTATGCCCACCCCTGCGCAGAGCCTGAACTCATCTCGAAGACTTCCTTGTAGCTAGGGACACGCTGCTGTTGCATCCCTCTGAAGCTACCTCTTCTCCAGGCTGGACAAACCCCAGTCCCTCAGTGTCTTCACAGGGCAGGCGCTTCAGCTCCCAACCATCCTGGAGGCTTTCCCCTGGGCTTGCTGCAGTTAGGTTTGGGGATGGTTTTTTTGACTTAGAAGATCAGAACTGAGTGGTGTATTTGAGATACAGTTTAATGAGTGTAGAGTAGAGAAGGTAATCACTTTCCTTGATCTACTGGCCACATTCTTGCTGATAGAGGAGGCTATTGGCCTCTGCAGCCAGGGCACTGGATCACTGCCAGCTTACTGCCCACCAGGACCCCAAAGCTACTCCACAGCTGATCAGTCCCAGCCTGTATTGTAGTAGGGGGCATTTGCTTCCTGAATGCAGGACTTGTCATTTGTGTTGCTGAATCTCTGAAGGTTCCTGCTGGCCCATTCCTGTAGCCTAAGTCTTCTGAAGGCTGGTCATGTCCTTGATAGTGTTGGTTGGTCCCCCCAATATGGTGTCATATGCAAGTCTGATGAGAGTGCAGTCTGATGCCTTTTCCAAATCACTGATACAGATGTTAAACAGGACTGGTCCCTCCAATAGTCCACATTTCATGATTTTCCCGGTAGAATCCAACTTGTTGACTACTAGTCCAAAGGAAGGCAAGCATGGTTTGCAGGTTGCTGTTACAAAACTAGGGCAGATGAAGAGAATTGGTACCATGTTTTTAGTCAAAAGTAGAGACTAGCTATGACTTCTTTTGTTCAACTCAAGATGGAACTCAAACTTGTTGCCCCTCATCTAGGTTAGCTTTCTATTGTTCCTAAAATTTAATATTATTTGCTAGAAATGGGATTAATATAAGTCTAAGAAATGTTAGCTTTGTGATACTCTTTTTTAAAAAAAAATCCTTTGTGACTATAACTTAACAGAAGAAAAAAAAAGAGAGAAACTCTAGTGATAAAATGTTCAACAACTATATGGTTTTTAACTAAGAATACATTAAATGGACTTCAAAGATATTTGTGTTTATGAGTTTCAGGGTTCCACAATATTCTCTGTAGTAAGACAATTTTAAGAATACTTTCTAACAAGGTCCAGTTTGAAGTATGTGTACAAGACCAAAGTATTTTTCTTATTTTTCTTTTTTTCCCAGTGGGAAATATTTTCTTCATTTTCGTCTTTGTATGTTAACTCTTAAGATTTGTGTATTATGTGCCAAAGAATAATGCTGCTATAATAGTAGCTATCTTGAAAAGTATCACCTGCCTTGGTTGGTTGGTTGGTTTTGTTGTCTTTTTAATCCTTAATGTAAAGGTCAGTAGATCCTATATAGCCAGAGCCTTTTCTTTAAATTTACTTTAAGACAAGATACTGTATGACACAATTTATATCTTTGGAATTCCAATTTCCAGTCTTAGCAGCCTTGGGAAAGGAGGGAGTGGCAGATTTAATTAATCTTCCTGCATGTGCTAGGAGACAAGTGAATTTAGAATAGCAACTCCAATAGGAAAACAGTTGTATCTGGAATATCACATTTACTGTCACTATGAATCTGTTCTTTGTATTTTTTGTCAAATCTGTTTTTGAAAGCAATTATGATTTTGACCTCAACAAAATACAGTGGCAGTGTGGTCCAGCTATGATTGTATATTGTATAGAATTTTGTTTTGAGCCTGCTCTTCTGTACTTTCTGCATGTGCTTTCTTGTAGTGTGAGAAACAGAGAATAAGTGCTGCCTGTTCCTCTCATGTACACCATATTTCCACTGTGTAAGAGACTACTAAGATGAATGATATTAACCTGTTCAGTTGCGTTACATTCTATACTCTTATTGCCGTTGCTCACTTTTCTCTGCATCTTGGTTTGTGGTTTTACTTTTAAAATGTTGTGGTGGTGCAGAAGTGCAGGGCTATCAGAGCTGAATGGAGCATTAAAAAGTAGTCACTCAGCAGCTTTAAAAAAATTGTATGGTGGTATTTTCTGTTTTGTGTTATATTTCTTTCCTCGTAACATGTAATTAAGCTGTTTGGCATTTTGACTTCTGCTAAGTGTTGAGCTGATTCAAAGAGCCACCCACAAGGAGTTGAATGACTTCTTCAGTGGTGGTGGCAAAAATAGTTGTCTCTTGATCCAGTTAAAAGTGATACAGTAGTACAAAATCTCCTCACAGATTTTTGTAAATGGGCTACTTTCTTTTTTAATTTTGAGTTTTAAGTGTTAGCTTAAGCAACTGAATTTGAAAATGTGCAGAATAACCTCATTCTGGTGTTCTCATCTTCTTTCTGCTCCTCTTTCACCTTTAAAGACTGGACTGGTAAAACATTGCTTTTAGCTACTCATGAGAGCATTTTGTATATTGTTTTGATGTTAGTATGCTTATTTAAAGAAATGGTCATTTAATCTGTGCTATTAGCCACCACAACTAGGGACTAGGTTTGAATATGTACTATGTTCTCTGAAGTAATTCTTTAACCTGAATTATTCTAATTTTTAAATCAGCAATACAAACTGCTAATAAACCTGAAGGGAGTACATTTTCATGTTTGGGAGAGGTAGGCAGCTTTATTCCAGCATTAGCTCATCTGGAAATTCCAGGTTTCCTTTGACAGTGTCTCGGAGAAGTTCTCAGCAATCTCTGCAAATTACTGCCTTGGAAGTATTTGCTCTGAACAGCTTTATGCCAAACATACTTGGTAAAGAGGAATGTGTGACAAGCAATTGTATGCTGGGGGTAGAGGAAAGGCTTATAAGGGTTCAGGGAAAGGGAACCAAAAAGGATAGCTGACCTGAAAGGCGTTTAGTCAATCTGACATGAGAGGCAGAAGGTGATTTTTCTTTTTTTCCTTTTTTTTTTTTTCCCCTTCCAACAGAAGGCCAAGCTTCAATAAACTGAGTATGTGCTGTATTCTTCCTAGGGACTACTAGAAAATTTGCTGCCTTCATTACAGGTTTTGAGGTAGTTTTTTTCAGGCAGTTTCTGGGAGTGGGTATGTGGAAAGGAAGTCACTGCAAACTTAGATGTTTCCTGTTGGATAATTGTTGCATATTTCCCATTCCTCAAACCTTACAGTCATTGGGAATAAATTTGATCTAAAACTTGAAATCAATTAATATTGTGAATAAAGAAATGTAAAAACAGTAGAGATTGTGAAGAAACACTGCATTGATTTTGTTTAATATAATACTATTTTCTGAGTATCTTGAAATATACAAAGAAAGACAGTTTAATAAAAGCATTGCAAACTAGAGTTTTTCGTATTAAATTAGTGGAAGGGGATTAAATGTAGGCCAGAACATATATCTCAAATCTTCTTATAATCATAATTTTATGCTACTGTAATTTTACACTACCCTGACACTTGATCATCTTGCACTTTTAATTTCAATGTTAGATTTCTATGAAGCAAACGTTTGCTACAGCCCTTACTTGTTATTTCAGTTTTGTGCAATTTTACTAATATGTAATATAATAACTCAGTCTGTGACTTCCATATGCTCTCAAGAATGCAAAGATTTTTCTAGAGTCTGTTTTCTATGAAAACATAGCTGAAATTATTTGAAGGATCTTTCTGAACCATTTGTATCAAGGCAGACATTTGTATCAATGTTGGCAGACATTTTTATGGTCTCTTATTAATATTAAAATACAAATATATTATCCTTTTTCTTTTCAATATTATGCTGCTTGCAGTTTTATATAATCAGTGTTGAGTTTGTTCTTTTTCCATTTAAAAAAATGTTAATACATTTTTAAGGGTTTCTGCTGTAGCATCTGGATACAGGGTTTACCAGTGGCCAGAGATGGGCCAAGTGGTTGTGTATAATTTGAGCTCTGATCTAACTGAGTCTTTTTGCAACAGGAGCTGCATTGTACTGCAAAACACATAATGATTCAATGAAATATGCATTAAAAATTGTTCCAAAACAAGTGGTTGGATGAGAAGCTGGAATCGAGACAAGAACTGCGAATAACAGAGTGGGGTGTTGTCCCCTGTTGGGTTCAGTTTGTAGATCTGTTATCAAATTGCAGTGACCTTGGACTTAACTCAGGTTTGCTCTTCCCTTCTTCTGGAATGATTGGTATACTTGACTGAAGTGCTTCACAGTGATGAAGTCGAATGTTTGTGAGGTTATCTGAGATGTTCAGATGGATAGTACTTTTCCAAAGTGCTTGTCACAGACTTAAGTTTCCTGCTACTGAAATTGGTAACACTCCTGCTGACTTCAGTGGGAGAAGAGGAGAGTCTTTAAATATCCTGTCTATAAATCCAAAGGTTCCTTGCATTGCAAGTAAGTGTTTGCAGGAGAAGTGGAGTTCACAGTACAAAATTTTCAAAATCATTTTCTGTAGCTGATGAGGTGAGTAGTGGGGTGATTTGAAGTAGTGCGTGTATGAAATTACAGAGAGGAGGAAGGGGAAAGATTAGAGGTAGGGAAGATCTTTTGATGATGACATTGTGTGATTGTTTTCTGGTTTTCACTATGTTCTTTCTTTGAAATACATTTCTCTTTCCCATATTTAATTATCACACTACAAAAACATCCTATATTTAAACCTTTAGTAGTTAACTATCTGTCATGAAGCCTACTTTTGGTACTTTGTGACTGACAGCCAAGCTGACAAGTCATTCAGATTAACAGAATAAATGTTTTAGTCCTTTCCTGTAAGTGTATCTGTTTTGATTTATTCTAATAAAGTACTCTGATCTATAGGCATTTTCCTCCCATTGTTTGTTGTGTCATACTTCAGTTAAATAGTAAGCTTTTGGAGACAGATGTCGCTCCTGTTTGCATATGGAAATTCCTGCAGTGTGTGCCATTATTTGAATTTCAAAAACCAATGATTGACTGCATTTGTTGGGTTTTCATGGTGCTTTTTTTAGGGTTTGTGTGGGGTTTTTTGTTGTTTGGCTTTCCTTTTTCCTTACCTTGTGTATTTCTAAGGGTCCATCTACATATTGTAGAAGAATACTTGGATAATAAATGTATAAAATGAAAAGCAGAGTGATACAAGACAAGTAAAGGAAACATTTCCAAGTCAAGTCTGTAGGCAGAAATTGTAGAATTGGAAACATTTAAAATTAGTGGAAAAGGGAACACTTAAAATTACTGGAAAAATAGCATGGTGTATATGGACTTAAAACTAATAGCTAAGTTTCTTAACAGTCTTCTAAATTGATGACAACATGATGTCCTTCTATCAACAGTGTACAGTCATGTATATATATAAATAACCTATAGCAACGCTGCACATAATAGCCTTTTCATAATGTCACTGCATTTGAGCTTTCCGGGGACAGGCTCAAAGGTCATATCATTGGTTTATGGCTGTGGAATTATCCCTGTGCTAGGGTATGGTTATCAGACATTCCTCACATTCCAGGTGTCTAATATTATAGTGCTTACATGCCAGTGCAGGACCAACTGCTGCGGCGAAGAAAAATGTGGGAGAAAATATTCACGGCATTACCGATTTCCACTTCTTTGTGCCCTCCTTTTCCCCTAACCTTTCAAAATGTCATCTTTGCACTGAACTGGGCAATGTTAAAGAGATAAATTAGTTACAAATAGTGACTTGGTTGGGGGATTTTCCATTTTCCTACAAAAACATAGAGCTAGAATGCTGAGTTGGAAAATAATGGTTCTCCTTTTCACTTACAGACTTGGTTTCTTTCAGTACCTTCAATTTTGAAATGATGTAGCAAAATGTATAGCTGTGTTCAGTGTGGGCTTTTTTTTTTTCACTGATGGTGATTGTTAAGTGAAAAAGCCAAAACAGTTTATCATAATCAAAAGGCAAAGGAAACAAAAAACCATGCCAGCAGGCAGTTTGACCTGGTCCTGCAACCAGTGGGTGTGGGTCCCTTCCTTCCCAAAAGCATTCTTCCCCTTCTGAGTCTCAGCTATTCAGTTCATGTACCTTTTCAGAAGCACCTGTGAAAGGACAGAATGAGCTGACACTGAGCTAATGCCAGCTCAATGGGAGGAGGCAGTTATGCTCTGCTTCCTTGCTCTTAAAACGTGTTTTTATGGCAGTCATTAACACACACGTAGCATCTTATGGCGAGCTGGAGGGCAGCACACTCCCTCTGCACTCATCTCCCCCTATCTGCTACCTCCTGGACTGAAAGCTTAAGTTGTGTATTCTCTGCTTGCTTCCTTTTGAGTGTTTGTGTGTGAGAAGGACATAAGCTACCCATTCTGTGGAGAGGTTTTTTTCTGTAGAGGAAATGGGCAAGATCTTTGAAGGACCTGAAGATTTCTATCCTTATCTTCTCTGTATTGCATAAAGCTTATAGAGTTTGGGGATATACCCAAATAATGTTTGCTTCAGTTAGCAAACTTATGTATGTCTCTTAGTATAATCCTCCATCTATCTGCATGTTTCTACATTTTTCTTTACCAAGAAAACCTTGTAAAACCAAGAAATATATTTCTTTAAGTCCTGCTGTCTTTCATGAGTATTCAAGGGCTTAAAAGAATCACAGGATAGAGGTTGCAAGCTATTAAAAATGTATACCTGTATGTTTTTTTAAAAAACTAGAATCAGTGCCCACATATTTCAAGTTTACATTCTTTTATATATATTTGACTGTTTTACCCATCTTTGTATTACCAGGAGCAAAATTATCTGAAATCTGGAAAACAAGCAAAGACTTATTAAATGTATCCAGGAGATACTTGCCAATGGAGTTAATAAATCTTTGTCTCCTAGAAGTGTATAATTCCGCTGTGACTTTAGTCTCTGCAATTAGATTTTGAGAATCCACTTGTGGTGCAAAAAGGTGAAGGTGCAGTACTGTCGACTGCTACGTGCCCGTGCTAGGTAGGAGCGTGGCTGGGAACATTTGACTGTAAACCTATACTGTGGTGTGCATGTGTGTGTAATACAAAACACATTAGTGGTGCACATGCTACTGGCTATAGGCATACATTTAATGCTTTTAAGAAGCATAATTTAATATTATTGAGAATTTTTTATAAGTAAAGAATGGGTGGATTTTAGTTTGAGCTATTAGTAATTCTGTATTGGCACAGAAAAGGTAATATGCGTGTTTGCTGTCTTTTAAGCTGAGGCATTTGTTAACATTTGGTTCCACACATCTTGTGAACAAGGTAAACGTGCACGACCTTACCATATTTGTTTATTTTACACCACTATTCTCATACAGGCACTGTGACCATGTTACTCCTTTTTTGATCTGTTCTGATGCGGTACTGATGTCCACTTAGTTACTCTTTCAAAAAAATACCTGTAAAGTGGCAGTATATCTTAATACCGTTACTAAAAGAGAATGTACCTGAGCAATTCAAAGTTTGTACATAATGTCTTGTCCTGATATCTGAATGGGAGGCACTACTATGTTAAGAACATGGTGTTTAGAAGAAGAAATCCTGTCGAGAGACTCATGAGTACTTTTTGGAGAGAGAGGTTTTGTGTGGGATTTGCTAGTTTATAGAATTGAATGAACAAAGAATATGGCAAAAGGGTGTTTTGTGGGCAAATTCTGCCCCTTCCTACAGGTTAACAGCGCAGTAACCACTTTTTAAAGTTAGGAAAGTGATAGCAATATAATTAATACAAAGCAAATGCATTTTGTTACAGCTTCAGCCACTGTAATTTGTAGAAGAGAAAATTGTATTCCCTGTGCAGTGTAATTTTCATGCTGTTAATGACCTCAGCCATAGGGAGCGGCAATGCCTTTCATTAACTCTGACCTGCAAGGTGGTACAACAGTTGGGACTCTCGCTATTCTGTATGCGCTCTGATACCTGCTACAGTATTCATCCCACTTAAATTTAGTTACTCTTGCGTAGGCTAAGGAGTGTTGCATTCAGAATCCTGTAGTTACTAGGAAAAGAGGAAAATCTTCATATGCTGAATCTGCCTCTCTAGGGAACCTAAAGCAGTAATTCAGGTTAGATAACTGACTTTTGAAGTTAATGAGATTAATTGCACCCCTAGTTTAATACAAGAAGTTCATGTTGGGTGCTCGAAGTAAGTAAAATCCATGTTTGTAAAGATATTTGGGGTTGGATTAGAATACATAGTTATGCACCCTTCAAAGTCATAATGCCTATAGCATTAGAAAGTTGGGTAAGAATTGAATTGATTTTGAAAACCAACTTGAGCACTAAATTCGGGAGATCTGAGGAAGAATTTAGAACATTTTTCTTCTTCTGTTTGTACATTCCTTTCCTTGATGAGTTGATTTAAATTTTTACCTTTGCTTGTCTCAAGCTATGGATCAAAATTAAGAGTAAAATACTTTCATCCTTTTGCAAAATAAGAAATTAACTGATCCTGATCATATGTTCCTATTCTATGTCATTGTGCTTACTGAAAGCACTCAGAGTAAACTTTTGTGTTGCTGTTGTATTGTGTTATAGGTAAATCATCTGTACACCCTTCTGTAGAGGTGTATGTAGTTAAATGAGCCAGGTTCCAGGTAAGTGTGCGTATAGTTCTGCCATCATTGGTTTCTTCTGTTATATTTTAATAGATGCTCGTTCCTGCACATCTGAATCGTAAGTTGTGTTTTGTCTTCTCAGTTCTAGATTGTGGAGAAGAGATATAGTTTTCAGAACAATTTCTGTCTAGAAAAGGTTCTAGAGAGTACTGCGTTGTAAGAGAAAATAAATGATGTAATATACATCATTATATATGAAAATGAGTAGGTGTGACATTTAATCCATGCAGCATTTCATATAAGTGTCACACAAGATCTTACTACATGGAAAAGTACAGGAGTTCGTTTTGGGTATTTGAAGAAAGTTTTGAAATGCATATTGAAGTTGCTATAGAAGTTGTGCATTGACCGTAGTTATAATTGAATTCCAAACTTCAAGTGTTGACTGTACGTGAAGTGCCACCCAGCAAAGGAGGTATTCTTGAAAGTAATTTTGAAAGAGATTAAGATGAACCTGCTCGTATTTCTCAGGTATTTGTGTACCTCTTACCAACCCATATTTTCTTCCTTTCTAATTGAGGGAAAATCACCTCAGGTTTGGGTGGGGTGGGATTTTTTTGGTGTCTGTGTCTCTTTCTCCCTCCTCCCCACCCCACCATTTTCTGAGATCTGCCTACTTTAACCTTCTCTCTTCCCCACACCCTCCACCACATGTATTATAAGTCACAGTACATCATTGATGCAATTGATCCACGTTGTTCTATGTAAGCAAATCATATCAGTAGCTGAATTCACACAGTAATTCAGAGTATGGATAAAATCAGGTCTTGGTAGTAGTCTAAGGAGATCGGTGATGCTGGTATCAACTGAGTTTAGAAGAGGATGAAGACCAAAGTGTGGAGTTTTCTGTTGATAGAGTCCTGATCATAATATGGTTAACTTACAGTTCAATGTTGCAATCGATTTAATCCTCAATGGATTTTGGAGAAAAAAGGTGCTCAGAGAAGGAATGCAGCAGAATGCAGCATTTCTCTTGCATAGAACAATGTGTTCAAAATAGTTTGTGTATATACACAAATACATACGTATACACATTTTTGAGAACATGCACATTCATACTCTCAGATCACAGAAGTGGGAAATATCATGGGCTGTCTGTATCTTCACAGAATGATAGTAAGTTTTACTAATACATATATAGTAAATTTCTTATTTTTTGTGGACCTTGACCGTAGAAATAAGCCTATCTTGTATGTATTTTTGGGAATTAGGGACCACAAAACGTGGTCTACATCAAACAAGAGAGTTATCCAAACAGAACAGTGTTTCTGCACTGACAACCCCTCAGTCTGTAGTTACGGTTCCATTTTACAGTATCATCAGCCTCATTTTTTTTAGAGCATGGTGCTAACAATGCCATGATTGCAGCTTCGATCCCCATATAGGCCATTCACTTAAGGGTTGGAATCGATGATCCTTGTGGGTCCCTTCCGACTCAGAATATTCTGTGATTCATTGTTAACCTTAGATGCATATACAGACTTATTCTTAAAGTTATGGGTGTAGGTGCAGTAACAGCTGTTAACAATAACACATATCATCGCAGAAACTGCATTTTAAGAGCTTAGCTAACTCTGTATTTTGGAAACTTTAAAGAAAAAAGTAGATTTGATATGATATTACAGCTTTTTGATTTATAAACTGCATTTGTCTCCTAGGTTTCCCAGGGCATCTGTGAAGTGATTGGCAGTAACATAATTATACATTGTTTGTATAATGGAATTACAGAATGCTTCCTGGTTTTCCTAAAAATAGCCACTTCTTACACGCACCTGCTTCTTTTTTGCTGAGGCTAAAAAGAAAAGTGCCCCTGGGTGAGCATACTTGAGCTTAATGATAAGCATTAAAAAACCCCAAGCCTTTTGTTAACTAATAGAACTTCATTGGATAGTAAATGTGGACTTTTAAGTTCTACTTTTTAGAGTATCAGCATTCTTTTAAGAACATGTAAATTGATGGCTACAAACTGAAACAGTATTATGAACTACCTCAGAATATCAGTGCCCTATAGATGCAGCACTTTATCTTCTATTATGGTGCAATAAACCTCATTTTTCTTGGGTCATGGTTAATGAATGTAATGGTAGTCCATCTATCATAGGTTATGTCACAGATAATGATCTTCACACAGACAAGATTCCTTCAGTCCTTGTTCCTAGATATTATTTCCTTTCCAATTACATCTCGTAACTCTTTGCTTTCAACTTTTGTCTTGCAAATTTTCTCTTGCTTCATATCATGTTA
The DNA here is from genome assembly GCF_003984885.1 of Neopelma chrysocephalum. NCBI lineage: Eukaryota > Metazoa > Chordata > Aves > Passeriformes > Pipridae > Neopelma > Neopelma chrysocephalum. The sequence goes on along the minus strand of NW_020897700.1, from coordinate 8,922,260 downwards.
ATCACACCCATTTGCCATAAGTATTTTGAAAGTAAATACTATTTATGTTGAGACAATTCTGAGGGCCTTAAGTAATCAGGTATCACCTTGTGCTGATTCTTGTTCAAATGTAGAAGTACACATCGGACTTGAAAATCTTGTGCCATTAAAAGACTCTGGAACGAAAAAGAGAGTTGTGGGAATGTTACACTTAAGTAATTGTGATCTTTGTGCAAACTTTGTGCAAACTTTGTCATGTTTTAAAAATCTACTTGGGAGCACTTCTTCTGACATAGTTCAGATCTTAAGGATGTGATGTGCAAGCATGATCCAGCAGAGCAGAATTCATAGAACAATTTATCCAGTACTACCTGTATTTTTTGACTTCTGTTTCCCTCTTCTCATTTTGTTTAAGATCCAGAGTTGGTCACTCAAGTACTTTTCCACAGTTTTTTAGAGTCGCTTTAATGTATGAAGTGTCTGGGATGAGAGAATGGCTGCTATTCATTCCCACGGTATCTGATTTCAGAGAAGTGATAACACCTGGACAGAACATTTGCATGATCAGAGTCGACTGCAGTCTAACATACAGAATGTGCTATTATAGTAAGAAGTCAGTATTTGATTAAAAATAAAATTGATGTGGAGCACAGAAGAAAAGGCAGGATAGTATTGGGCTTATATCCTTCCTGTAGAGGTGATCTAAAAATCACGTCTTGTGAGTGTTGTTAGCTGTGGTGTGTATCTTTGATGAAAGTATTGAATGCTTATGCAGAGTTCTAAATTAATTTATTAGAGACCATCTGGCCATGTTTATATGAGTTTTTTATGATTCCTATGTTGCTATATGATATTTAAAATATTTTTTCTACTTGAACTACATGAGTTAAGTTTTGAGTTAATATTATAGTGTTAAAGCTAAAGATGACATTGAAGTTTTATTTTTAAATAGTTTAAGATGTTTCATGAAAATCTACAGTTGTAATCTAATTTGAGACAGGACTTTCTTCACAGCAAGATGTGCTCTTGTAGTTGGCACATCTTGTTCACGTGACTAACCAGACTCACTAAAGAACTGTTGCTTTTACACGATTGATACTTCCTCTGAGCAGCAGCGGCCTGGGAACTCTGACTTGGGTGGATACCCTGTGTTCAGTCTGCTGCATGCTGCCTGTCTGAAACTGTGATTGTGCTTACCCTGGCTTTAAAAGGCTTTTCATACTTTCCTAAGAGCCATCTCTTTCTTTCTAGCTGTTACTATTTGCAACAAAACAGTAATCTTTGAAGTGATGCTGGTAATTACGAGTAGGCAGCATTTGGGCAGGTGTGTTTGATACGGCAGTGCCAGGCAGCTGTTAACCTGCTGAGCTGCGTAGCTTCTGCTGCCCTGAGGGAAGGAGGAGGGTCAGGAGCAGGGTGGCAGGTCAGAGCTGGGGTTTCTGGAGAGCTCCTTGGAGCAGCCTTGCTCAGAGCTATGCCAGTGTCTGGATTTAAAAATGTATTTTTAATGTTAGTAGTGTTAGGGGTTAGAATAGATAGGCTTGGCTTACTGCAGACTTGCTCTCTCTGTGGAAATCACTGGGGAGTTGACAGCTTGCTTGTGCTGCTTATAATCCGTATTTTTATGTCCAGATGTAATTCCACATTGGTAATCTCACCCGTATTTTGTAATAGTTTTCAGTGTGTTTAGTGATTTTGCACAGCAGTTTGTAAGTGGCAATAAATAGGCCAATTTGTCTCATACCTGCAAATTTGTTCAGAACCTCAAATGAAGAAATAGTAACTTTCATAGGATTATGTTGTAAACTCTGGAGAAATATCAGGAAGTGGATTCATGCTTGCAATTTAAAAACCATAAATTGGGAAAAAAAATCACCATTCAAAATGTTTTGAATCCTAAGAGCTTGGTTCTTTGTGATTTCTTCAACCTTACTTTGGAGGAATACTGTCCTACTGAAGGAATTAGTAGATCAGATACCTTGATGATGATGATGATAATACAGGTAATAATGGGGCAATTATTTCTAAATCAAACTTGTGCTCAAATTTCTGGTTTTTTCCAGCTGCATAAAGAATTCAATAGTTTTGTAAAGTACTGTCTGTCTGGTGGTTTCTACACAAAATCCAGTTCAGTTTGTAGAAGGTAAAATATTCTTTTCTCTTTCTTTTCTCACAAAAAGTGTCAATAAACCAGTTTCTTTTGGTCAGGAAGTAATTAAAGAAAAAATCCTGAAACACAGAAAAGCATGTGTGAATTAGACTGTTAGCTTTTTATTTATATAGAATTTTAATGGTGAGATGAAAAAACTGTCTTAGGTGATAGAACCTAATCAGCACTGAGCAAAGGAGTGCTGCTTGTGTCCCATGAACTGCTCTTGATAATCTTACTCTGAGGATTCTTTTATTTAAACTCTGGATATGTACTAATCTTATTGTCACTATGGTTACAATAAAACCTTAAATCTCTTGTTTTTCCTGTTAAATGTATCAGTATACCATAGATGGCATTTATCTGTGGATTTATCAACAGGAAACTCAATACTAATTTCTTTTTTAAAAAAAGGAGAAAAAGATGATAATGTAAAGCTTTGCTCAACCTCAGTTGGAAAAGAACCTATGTATTATTTTTATCAATCTACTTAATGTAAGAAATAAGTGCTCCATTATTAAAATGAAAAACTTTAATAGTCTGTCTTCCTAAAAAAGCACCGTGTGAACATCTAAGGCCCATTAAGTGTTACTTATAAAATGTCTACTCTGTGCACACTACTGTTTGTTTTATTCAAGTGCATGGATTGATGCATGCTGCTAACTGGATCTTAGGTGGTTGTATTCACTTTTCTGACTTTCTTGTCTGTGGTCGTTAGAGAAAATGATCTTGAAATCTTGTGCTCTCTTTGCCGACTCAAGGTTAAAGGGTCCAGTTCTTCTGGTGACAAATAGGAATGTAGATAGTTTTTATTTTTTTTACAAGGTATTGGTTGTTGTTTAATTTTAAACTGTCAAATATGAAAGATGTTGCATTGAATTTCTCACTTGAGTTCCTGGACTGAAAAATATTTGCAGTAGTATGTTCTTGGAGGTAATAAATTCAGAAGGATGGAATAGGGGAAAAACAGTCAAGAGCCAAAACTTTAAGAGGGAGAAAACAACTTGCTTTCCTTTCTCCCTGCAATCTTTCTTTAGTTTCTGTCATAATAGGAATTAATATGAATAACAAACATATGTATGGAAGCTGTGCCATTGAGTTGTTTCTTTTTTTAGGTTAACAAAGCCCTTGTCATTTGCGGATTGTGTTGGGGATGAATTGCCATGGGGATGGGAAGCTGCATATGATCCTCAGATTGGTGTATACTATATTGATCACATAAACCGTAAGTATTTTTCAGTTTGCCATATTGATTATAAAAGCAGGTTCATCTTGGCTAGACTCAGAATTCTTGATTAGCATCAAAATGCTGGGGAAAATTTGCCCTTTGGTGTAACATTATTGGCTTTAAAAGGCTTACAAGAAAATCTGCTGGTACAAAATAGCTACATCTGTTTCTACGTATCTTTTTAATTGCATGGTAATTATGCCTAACCATACAAAAATAGCAAATTGGAATACAATGCTATTTAGAGTTACTGAAATGAATATAATTCTGAAAGCATTTCTATTTTCTCTGTATACATTACTCCATATTAATTGATACCTTTTTCTGTTTTCTCAGAAATAGTCTTTAACAGCACAATAGCAGAGATTCTATTTGAGAGTAATACGTGAATCTAGGTACCTGCACTAGTAGTGCTATATGCTTACTTTAAAGATAGCAAGGTGTCTACAGCCATTTCAGATGCTTTAAGTTAGTGGAGACAACTGCACAGTAGATATGTCATGGACAGTAAGAGAACAGTGGCCTTCTGGAACAAAAGCTGGAGACAAGGCTTGCTACACATGGCATCTCAAACGCATGGGCAAGTGAATCGGCCCAGCGGTGTCTACACTGTTTTGTAGTCAATATCTCTGTAGTCAGTACAGTCAGTGTAATGAAAAATGTGCTGTACCTGACTGGGTGTCTGCTTTGGAGATGAGGTGATTTAATTTCCTTCGATTGGGTTGGACTACTACTCTGATAACTAGAATGTGATATTAGATATCAACTGTGCTTACTGAGCACCTACAGATAGACAACTAGTCTGGAACTGAATCCCACCCAGTAACCTCATTTGTGCTTTTATAGCCTTGCTTTATTGGAATAGAAATGAGAGTCCTTTGATCTTGCATATGGTATTAGATATTCATGAACTTTTAAAAATAGGGACGTTCTTGGTTGAATTCAAAAGGTGAAGAAAGTAAAGGATTTACTTCTGAATCTAAATGCTAGTATCAGACTAAACTTATCTCTAACTTCTGCTTTGGCCAAAACTATAGAACATAAAGCTGTAAAATTTTGAGAGGCAATTCTCATTTCTGGGTGTTTTGAAAGTGCTTTCAGATCACTACTCTGATAATTGTGCTCTTTCTATTTCATGTGTGCTCAAAATATTTAATCAGTTCTAAAAAATCTCTTGTAACTTTGTTGGTTTTTTTTTTAGAAAGAGTTTAAATACTTTCTTCTCTCTTAATGTAATTTCTGTGCATTGAAGGTGAATTCCTGATTATCATGAGCTACTCATCGATTGAAATTCTGCTTCACAAACATGTAAGATGTTGAGACTTGGACAACATTGTCTCAGAATTCTCTTGAAGATTGTAAATGTACTGCAAACACTAATGGTTTCATTTAATGGAGGAGAGTTGTGTATATCCATCTGTACATGCGTCTTTTGTGGCTGGGACAAATTTGATCAGCTTGATTTTGCTATGTCATGTTAATGCACAAGATGGATATCAAAGCAGTGTGCTTACAGTATGCTTACATCCCTTGTTCAGTAGTGAATTTGATTCTTCTTATATTAGTGTATATATTTCTTTGTAGGAATTTCAGTGAAACTTCTTATCTTGTAAAGTGGTATATTTTAGTTTTGTACACTGTATTTTGCACAGTGTTTTGGTGAGAGTACTTCTGAGTTGCTGGGAGGTAAACTGCCTAAGAATTTTACAAGTAGGTCACTTGTCTGATGTGCCAAATGTGGAGATTATAACTTCTACTTCATCTGACTAGGGGTGCATGTGTTGTTTTGATGTCATTGAAATCTCTAGTATGGAGGTCACTTGGAATTAGGGGGCAAAGCCTTTCTAGAAAACAGTTTTTGTGCCTACTTACTGCTTTATTAGCTTTGGAATAATTCAGATGTATTGGATATGCTTTTTGGATTTGAACTGTTAAAATTCCCTGTCGGGACAGTGGCTGTATTAGAACAAGGAAGACTACTCTTTCGGAGGTAATTTTGTTAGATCTCTCTGTTACTGGACAAAGAAGCCCAATGAGGGAGAAAACCTGTAGCTACTGCTAGGAGGAGGAACAAATGGATAGATGCCTGAAAAACAGGTTGGGTAAAGTGGAATTTCAGGATTCATAAGTGGTGTCTTGAGGGGATGGCACCTCGGGAAGAAATCTCCCATGTGTTATGTAGGGAGAGGTGAGTAATGACATTTCATGTTCACTGCCTTCTGGCTGGATTTATTTTAGCAAAGTGTTTGAGGGAAGGCACATTGATTCTTTTCTCTTGCATCCCATAATTGATTATTCTGAATAGTTTCTCTATTATCTGTCGTTTTTCTCATTTCTTTTTCTAGTGTTATTTCTAATGTGTGCCTCTGTAAAAAGCTACGTTTGATCCAACTGTGAAGTTTCAGGTTGTCCCCGGGACTTGGGCCCGTTTTACTACAACACCTCTGATATTGTTAAATTTCTCAAACCAACCCAGTAAACTATGAGGATCAGGCTAGAACTTAGGGCAATAGACTGTAAATTCAGAAGGTCTTAGTCATGTTTGGTTTTTTTCTCCTTTTCTGTTAAAAATTCAAGGCTGAAAATGTTAAGGATGGAATTTCCATTAGTGGTCAGATAAGTCTTTACTCCTCTGGAAGGGTGGATGTTGGCAAAACTCCCACTGATTTTGAGAAAGCAGTAGTAGGCTGGACATCGCAAAGTTCTAATAAAAAAGTCTACTATATTTCTATAACATAAGTTCTTCAAAAATTATGTAAATCAATGTATATATTATTTTTTCACAATAACTAAATCTGTGTAATTATTTGCCTTAGTCCCTTAGCTTCCCTTCTCTCACACAAACCTGAGAAAAGCCTGCTTTCCTTAAGGGCCAGTGCAAACTCTTCTCTTCTGGAGAGGGTTAAGAGTTGTCTGTGAGCAGTCTGGAATTGTAGAACTATCCCTCAGATTGTTTTGGTGTCAATATGTTTAAGTATAATTTAGTTTTATTACCATCTCACATTTTCTATACTTTTATATATTTTATTTTTTTTCCCTCAAATGCAGTTTGGGGATTTTTTTTCTAGCTCATAATGATTGCCTTAGAGCTTTTGCATGATCCTTTTGGATGATGTAACCCGCTTTGAGAAACATTGACTGAGGTCACTACTTTATGAATATATTACCCCAATTAGGAGTTTTAATGTGATGCTTTCAGCTTCAAGGGAGACCAGATTACAGGCCATCTGGCAAGGCAGAACATGCATATGATGTGGATAGCTAATGCTGTAAGAACTTAAATGCTTACCCTGTGGTTCAGTAGTGCCCTTTGTTAGAGGATGACTGAAGGGATACTATTTGGTGGCCAGGGCCCGAGGAGTTCCTTTTGTGCAGGATCCTTATTACTGTGGTTTGTGAGAGTCCAAAGATTTTATAACTTATGCTGTGTGCTCTTATAACTGTATATATGTTCTCCTCTGTGTTCATCTACTTCAGCTAATTTGCTGACATTTACTAATTTTACTAAACAACATGGTTAGGAACTCAGAGCAATGCTAACACATTACTATTACTCCACTTTATTTTGTATATCTGCAGGCAAAGTGATCACTTTCAAATTTTTTCCAATTCTTCTGCAGGGTTTTCAACATCAAGCCTTAAGTGTCTGAGATGCAAACATTTGTGCTCTTAGAGCTTGGATTTGCAAAACCTTTAAGCTGGTATAATCTTTGAAAGAATTGGTCCTGCTCTATGGCTACCTCTGGCCTTTTGTTCTGTCCCTGCAATGTTTTTGCTTATACTGGCATGAACATTTGCATGGCCAGACAGTGAATCAGATCAGGGAGCCGATTCGAGTTGAAACTAATCTGGTATGGAAAAATAAAAGTTGCTGTTTGTTCTCCTTTCCACACCTCTATTTATGCAGGCAAAAAGGGGAAGGTGACCTGGGGATATGAAAGAACAGTCAAGTGGAAGAGATGGAGGACAGCTACTTTTTGTAGTAGCAGTGGTTACATGTTCTTTGAAATCACATCCTTGAACTTTCATTTGTTCCATGCTCTGTGCAGACTTTTCAGGAAGCAGTTTTGACTCTGAAGCTGTGATTTCCAGGTGCACTTCTCTGGTGATGGTGGCAGCTGAAGTAGCAGTCATTGCTTGCTCTGGTTTCTGCCCCCACATTGTGTCAGTGTGAGGATATGTAGTAAACATGGACAATGGGGAAGTGCTCTGCTTCCTGAGGTGCGAGTTGTTGTCCACCTCTTCTTCCTTCCCCCAGCTGCTCAGGTTTTCTGATCTGGATCATTGCATGGTGTGTGTTTAGATGAAGAACTGTGGAGGTAATAGGAGCAAGAAAGGGAAACTTCTACTTCTGGCTTGACATGAATAGTCTAAGAGAATCCTGGACTGGATTCTGCCTTGCCTTCAGCACCCTATGTGTTCCTAAATAACTTACCCTCTTTACTTTCAGTTCCTATCTTCAGTCTCAGGAATAACAAGGCAAGTGGTTGTTTTCTGCATTACATTGATCTAGTTAACCTATAAAACAGGTACTCTCCTGTTAGTAATGTTTGGTGGCAAAGGTAGCAGAAAGAAACTGAGTGATGGTATTTGAAAGATAATGATAGGAAGGAATAGCTCTTCTTAGCCTAGTACAATTTCAGACCATCACATTGCTTTCTTTTCGCCATTCTGTACTTTGTAGTCAATATGATGTTTTTTCTCCCTGCCTTCCCCCCCAGCACTTTTTTTTAAAACAGAGTTGGACAACTACCTTCTCTGCTTCTGCGGCTCCTCCCTACTTAGTTTGAATTGCCCCCTTTGGAAGCATGAATGTACCTTTCCAGAAACAGCTTTCCATCACTGTTTCATCCACAGAGAAAAAGAAAATTGAGTCAGAGATGCTAAAAAAAAAAAGGCGAAGGGGTTTGTATCTGCTTAGCTCAAGAATAGACTTCATCAAAGGTTCCTCTTTGCTCACTTGGTGTCCTTCTTAAAATTTCAAAGCCTAACTATTTACCTACACTGTTGGATACTTACAGCACAATATTTTAACTACAGGTATTCTATTTCTTGTTGTAATCTTAAAGGCTTTCATGCTAGTTTATGCCTGTGCAAGTGGTTTATCTAACACAGGGACTTTTGTGGATAGACTGACTCTTCTCTGCTCCAGCCTGCGACTTTAGTACATCTGCATCTATGAAAGTATGCCAGATTGTATTTTCAGAAAAGGAAGAAATCTGATAATCCCACCGTGAGTCTGCAATTACCAGTACTTGAGGGAGTCACATGCTGTATCATGATCATAATTGTACACTGTTTGTTCCCACAACCTACCACCATCTTCTGAGCAAAAGGGGACATGCAAACAATTATGAAGACTGTCAGCAAACGCACATGGTGGAAATTCAAGTGCAGTATATCTTATCTTGAATCTTATTTGTAGGTAAGTGTCTTCTCTGTGCCCTGGCTATAAGAAGGGATTAGAGTAATCTGGTGCATGCTGGCTACAGAAGGGGGGCTCAAGCAATGAAGGCTCTGGATTAAAGATGATTTTACCTGCTGGCATTTATGTAAAGATCATACTTGCATCTTTTTCTTATGTCTTAGTTCTGCTAACCTTAGCAGTAGAATATTACCTACTTTCTTGATAATATAGAAAAAGATGCTCAGAGTTTCTACAGCATTTTACTCTGAAATATATAAGCATATGTTACCTGATATCTAGAGGAATCTGATAGTAAAAGTCTTTGAATAAATCTTTCTTGCAAATCTGCTCATACTTAGACAGTATAGCTGGAAAAAGTTCTCATTTTCTCTCTTTGCTCAAATTCAAGCACAGAATTATTTTATGGAGAAGTGAAGAAGGTATCTGGAAGAGAGGATTCCTTTTTTTGGGATGAAAGTTTGATGCAGGAAACAAACTGTAGAGACGTCAATTTTGAACATACTCTAAATAACCTAATTTTCATCCATGTCTCTCTTTACTTTTGTAAGTATTTTTAAAAGCGGGGGGAAAAAGGAATAAGAAAAAAAAAGCATTCAGAAAGCATTTGCTATGTAAACAATAAAGTACATTCCTTTAGGCAGTCTAGTAACACTTGGTTATTCTCTCTGAAACTACTGCTAGTGCATTTGCTCCTTTGCTAAACATTAAGACTTGCATCTCATTTGCCTGCAATATTTGTTATGCCAGTTGAAGTACAATGTAGTAATATTTGCACTTTTTTTCCCCTAAATGTAGTTTTGCTTTGCATGCAAAAGTACTGGAGATTTGAAAGCCAGTTTGTTTATCAAATAATGTGAGATATACTTGTAGAATAAACATATCCATAATGATTATGTAATGTTGTTGATAAAACTGCTTTCACCACCCACCACTAAGCTAAGTCATATTATCCTGTGATAGTTAGTATCAGACACCATTTTTCCTCTGATGTGATACATGAAAGGATTGGTTTGGGTTTTTTTGTGCCATCTGCAGATGTTTTTGTGCAAGATACCATTGAAATCCTGATTCTCCTTTGCTGCGCCTGACCCTGGTTTGACTGGCCTGCAGCCCTTTTCCAGGGGCTTGCTCTCAGCATGCAGTAAGCTGATTTCCAGATATCTCCTCCTTCTCAAACCACCTCTGTGGAGTAGAATGTACAGCAGAGGTATTGGGTGCTGTTGAAAAACCAGTATGGATTTAACTTGTGTACTTCAGCCACTGGGTTCAGGAGAGGCTCCAGTGAGGAGAGATCCTGAATGTAGTCAGTTGTTGGGTTTACGGTTTTCAGGCCTGTCGTATTCTCTTGAAGGTAGGGTTCTGTTTGGTTGGAAGGAGTAGTCTTGCAATTATTATGCAAGATAACCAGAGATGTCAGGTGTAATGGAGTTATCTTTTCATCAGTTACTGTTTCAGGCAGAGAAATTGCCACCCTGATGCAGGGTATCTAGCTCAGCTGTGACATGCAGTAGTTCTGCATCAGTTAGAACTACCCTCTTTTCAGGACTTAGCCACTGCAGTTTTGCTGCCTCTTGTCTGGTAGTTCTGGTTTCCAGGTTTGGAAATTTTCCTGTAAGTGAAATTTTCTAGTGTATGAGGAAGAAGGTGCATGGTGCTGATGAGTAGATCTATATTTAAGAATCCAGTGGATCTGTAAGTAGGCTTACTGCTGCCAAAAAAAAAGATTATTGCCCCAGCTGTCTAGTTCTTCTTCTTTTATAGTGGCTCATTGGACCTTTGGTAGCATGTCACAACTTGCTTAACCTGCCAGAATGTGATGCATCTGCTTTTATGTTATCTTCTGGAGCCAGTTAGTGTTTGAGTGGGTTTAGTACATAAAACAGGTTTTGCATCGGATTGAGTTAGCACCAGAGACTGTGTAAAAGAGAACTTGTGAATGTGTAATGTTGGGGAGTGTGGGTTTGAGGTGATATGATGGAAACCATCACTGCCAAAAAAGAGAGCTATTGCACAACTCCAGCTGTGGCGTGATCTCCCCTCTGCTCTCTTTTCTAGAGGTCTTAGGTCTCTGGTCCTCGTTTCTTGCCAGATCAGTTAGTTTCGCTTGGAATAGCCTCTCTTTGGAGATGGTGATTCTGCAACATTTACAAACTGGAATAATATGGGCATGTGTTTAAACGGATGAGAGTTCTCTCTTCAGAGTGAAAAGTATGTAATGATTTTTGTCTCCTCTTGCTGTGTATTTGTCTTCCTCAAGTAGCAATTTAGCATATATGGCTTTTGTTTTTCCACATTAGATTACTTGAGACTACTTGTTCTCTAACTGTGTTGCCTAAATGCAATGTGTCTAACTGAACATTATTTACATGTGGGTTGTTCTAGACCCAGTCAGTGCTATTATTTTTTTTTGGCAAGGGGAGATGTTGGAAACTATTGCTTCCACGTATTGTTAATCCTGTAGTAAAATGTTCAGTTCTCTCATGTCTCACAGTAGGGTGCCAAGGAGCCATTCCCTTTCCTATGGGATTTTCTAGTGAGATTTTAATTTCATATTTTATGGAAATAAGATCTACTGCTGATAAGGTAATAGTTTCCTTCTGTTCAAGTAGACTGTAAAATTTTGGCAGAGTTGCTTGATAGTAGACAGGAACATAACATATGAAAATATCTCATTTAAAAACATTGACGTGCCTTACCATCGCCTGTATTCCATGTTTAATATATATCCTGTGTATAATTACACAGAGCATGCATAACATTGCTGCCCTTGAAGCACATTCCAGCCAAAAGAATAAACAAAACTTTCAAGGCAGAAAGTCAGTCCTGGCATTTTGATTTTGAATTATTGTTTGGGCCAGGTTTTTTGCCGAGTTTAAGTGCATGAAACCTGACTGGCAGTGACCCAAGAAGAGTGCATTTCATGAATAGCAGTATGATTAAAGCCAGCACAGCTTCCTCTTCTGTGTTACAGGGCTATGATCATTTCACTGCACAATAACGTCCTTGGGTGGAGCGTTGCCATCCTGCTGTTTGTGCAGTTCCGCTGGGCGAGACCACAGAATTTCCCCCCTAATCTGGGTAGTCATTCAGTTCTTTAAAAATAGGAGGAAATAAATTGCTTGTTTATTATTTTTTCGTAAATTTATTAACTATGCACTTGCAGTAATTTGTTTCAAGTTAAATTAATTGGTTTTAAACTAAGATCTCTTAATAGAATTGAGTAGTTTTGCTTTGGAAGTGGCTTTGCCAAACGATGCTAAAACCAATGCAAATTAGGAATGTGTAACCTGAATATTATGCTCACCACCACCCTTTCATTCTGTTACTATGGATCATTATTTTTGCATTGTGGTTGGACAGAGGAAGTTGTTTTATACAGTTTTTTTTTTTAATCTAAGTGGTTGTCTTCATAGAACCTGAAGTACAACTCTTAGTTGTTTAAAGATCCATTTGAAGTAGATTCCTTTAGTTCATACCTGTGTTTCTCTAGAAAGTTTTAGAGAGGCCCTGCCAAAGGGGATGGTTTGTGATTCTCTGCTGCTAATGATTGAAGTCCGGTTTACATTTTCTAGAACAGATGCAACTCTACAGCTCTGTCTACTGTTCATTACCAGTGCTTACTCCTCACCTGATGTGCAGAAATAACATCTTCCCATCCATGTAGCTAGCAATCTGCTCTGTGTTTTGTATGTGCCGCAGACAAGGTTATAAGGCATCCTGTTGCAGTCACCAGTGGAAACATTTATCTGCCTTATTAAAGGAATGAGATCTCCCTAGTTTATTTTACATCAGCTGTTGAATAATAAGGGTAGGAAAAAGTTTGGATGTTCTTTGTGATTTAAATCTCACTTTGGTTTAAGCATGAAGGGCTTCACAACTCATTTCTGAATGTTCAGCAAGCTGCTCCCTCAATGACTTGCATGTTAACTATCCCAATAATATTCTTGTGCATACAAGTTTGACCTTAACAGCAGGTGCTTGAAACATTCTTGTCCAAGGAAAAAAATCCTTATCTTTCTGAGGCTTTACTCTGAGAAGTATAAATATTTGATTTTGAAAGAACCCTGCTTTTAAAAAAAAATTGTTGGCTCCTGGAAGGTCCTTGTGCTCAAATGAACATGCTTTTCAAAATGCAGCGCTACAGTACCAGAAATATTGTCCATAGTTCTGTCTTTGGGGTTTTTTTTGCTCTGCGGGGTAGACCTACTGATTAAAATGGAGATGATTGAGAAGCATAGATGAACAAGCATATGGTGCTGCTACACAAGGACACATTTTTACATATATATAGAGAGAGAGATGAACAACTTGCTGAACAAGTGATATGCTTTTTTGGGTTTTCGGCTTCATAATATTTAAGAAGAGTACAGTGAAAAATATTCAGAGTCTTCTCTGTTTGGTAAAAGTTGAGTAACAATTCTGGGATAGTCATTACACACTGCTTTGCTTTTTCCATGATGATGTATTTTCACAACTGAGCATTTTTTCCAGAATAAAATATGCAGATAGAATCGGCTGAGAGTAATTTGACCAGTCAATGTACCTACAGAGGCAAATACCCAAACCTTGGTATACTGAAGTTACAGTGCGCAATTTTTAAAATGCAGGGTCACCTTTAACTCATTTATGACTATCAGTATAAAAGTTGAATATATATCAGTATAAAAGCTCATATATAATCATAGTATTGTTTTGTGCTTGCAGCTTGGAAAGGCAAAAAGAAAGTGTTGGATTGTATTTGTCAGCAATACAAAATAATCTGTTGTTGATCAGCTTTGTCCTTCTCTTGCAGTCGCAAGGACAGGGCATCTGTAGGCCACATTTTAGAACTCTGCAGGCTACATTTGGTCTTTGGGCTGCATGTTGAGCAATCCTCACTTAAAACCTACAAAGCAATTACCTACAACATGCTCGAAGATGAGACCTTCCAATCTTGTAAGATTATTTGGTGGCTGCTGGTTGCACTCTTAAAACACAATCACATCATTACATTCTTCTAAAAAACCACCATAACTGCATTTATCGTATTTGATCATTGACCCATGAGAATCCTGCTTCATGCTCTTCATCCTGCTTCACAAAAAAGGACAACTCTGGAAACCAGCACTTCTTATCTTGTGTAAATAACTGTGAATGTGGAGTGTGTTAAAGCACAACAACAATAAGTGGGCACAGATAGGAACATGTGTTGCCCATTTAGGAGAGAAAAGGTATTGATTTGCTTCTTTGTGTGCCCAATATCTTTGTGTAAAAGAGCAGGTGACTATAAACATGGATCTATGTGTATGTGTGTCTGTAGCTATAGTTAGTTTTTTGGAGAGAGTGTTCCTGTTAGGGTTACTGAAAAAACAACTGTGTATAAAGCTTCTCTTCTTTAATCTTTTTGCACCACACTTGGATTTACGTGGTTTATGCTCTCTATGCATCCATTGTGCACATCTAAGAAATGGCTTTCCCAGGTAGATAAGTCACATTTATAAATGGTAGAAGGAGGGTATAGTTCCATAGACATTGTCAGTTTAGAATTCTACAGGGTTAGTTTTACAAAATGCTGCTTTTCTTTGCATGTCTTTTTGTTTATGTGATATTATCAAGAGAAAAGGCTTTTCAAAAACTGGTAGTTAATATTGGAAATTGTTATTAACCAGAACCTGCCCTTATCAGCTTTCGCTGTTACAAAATCTGTTCTCATACATGGAGTTGAAAGAGTGCCTTCTCTTGCTACAGTTTGGAGCAATCACATTGATTCTGCTGCAGTTTTTTTTCCTCTCCATGTCTTCAGCCACTTGTTCTCTTCCCCCTCTCCCATTAGTTTCCACAGTAAAGCAACTCAAAGGACTAAAGTGGTAGAAATCTAACCCAGAGAATAAACATCCCTCCTACATTTTGCAGAAAAATTCTCAAGTAAATACTTTGGTACTGATTGTTACTTTTTATCTCTGTAGATCTCTACAGATTTACAGTATGTGACCTAGGAAGTGAGGTGCACATTTGCATTTAGATTTCAAACTTTTCATGGCTATGTCTTATGAGAACGTTTTTGTACTTAGTACAGCTTTAAAGGAAGTATATTCATTGTACAGCTTCAAAAAGTGCTGAACTAAGTCAGGAGATAAGGTTGATCATTCAACCATAATTCATCCTCTTTGTATGTTTACATTAAAATTAAAATCTTAAAACCTGCAGTTATATTGATCTTATCATATACCTTCTTAATATATACCACTATGTATGTCTGATCCTCTTGTCTACATATCCTATGCAAGTCTGTCTTCTGTGTGGCTGCTGGAGTTAAAATGCTTGACCTGAAACCTGTCATGAATTAAAGGCCTGTTCCAGCCTACTCATTTATATTACCTGAGTAGTCAGTGAAAAGGAGACACCTCAAAAAAACAGTTTGGTCCCAAATATCTTGGATACCCATCTTTGATGCAGTAAAGTACCCTCTGAGGGCAACCCTCTCTTGTCTATTGACAGTAAAAGGAAGTTGTGTATTGGATGAGATGTCTAGAAGGAATAGGGATAGAGTTAGGTGAGATGATCTGGAGAGTTAATGATCTATTGGTTCAGTTATAGGGGGAAAAATAAAATTGTTTTTGTAGAGTGAAAGGAGAGAGATAACCACTAAAATCATGCATAACATATGGCTGTAAAAATTAATGAAGTGGGGAGGAAGGGGGTTGAAAAAACTGTAATAGCTAAGATTGATTTTAATTTTTGTACAGAAATGCATTTTTAAGATGTCATTGAAAGACTTTCTTGATCCCATTATTTCCAAATACTCTGATGCAAAAAAAAATTTTTTTTTGAGTTTTAGGATGTTACTAATTTAAAATTGAAGACACGGGAATGATCTATATAAGCATTTGCCTATTGTACCTTAAATTCTAATTTTGTAACTGATCCCTTAAGTACTGTTTCTTACACACGCTATTGTGGCAGATGAAGTCAAGCACCTGCTCGGTAACCAAACTCTAACTGTGGTTTACAGCAAAGAAGCAATTTTAGTTGTCAATGGGTTTCAGGAGAGGTCTCTTTAAATCCTTTATTTTATTCCTATAAAGAAACAACACAAATAGAAGATCCCAGGAAACAATGGCGTCAAGAACAAGAGAGAATGTTAAAAGATTATCTTATGATAGCCCAGGATGCTCTCAGTACTCAGAAGGAACTCTACCAGGTGAAAGAACAGAGACTAGCACTTGCACTGGATGAGTATGTACGGTTGAATGGTGCCTACAAAGAAAAGTCAAGCTCTCGTACAAGCTGTAAGTACAATTTAGAGTACAATGTAACTCCTTTGATCTGTGCCTTGCAGGGGATCCTGTTTCTCTTTAGGATGGGTTTTAAAGTTTTGCTATGAACACCTTGTACTCCGGCATTTTTATAGATAGCATCCCTGCATTATTTATTTATTTAATATAAAGATATTCTGCTGGCGAGAACCCTCTTCTCTCTGGTACAATTGAACTCCTTTGAGCCATGATTTAGAACAGTTGGTTCTGAAATCTGTTTTGTCATGGAGTTTGTCAGGACAAAATTCTGCTAGATCTAGGTTCAAAGTAAATAGGATCTCTTGCCTTCATATCTGGATACCGAAATGATCCTACTGTGTTGGCAGGTGTCTGTGATAGACCAAGAAAGGAATTTGTTACTGATTTATAAGAAGAGCAGACAATAATTCTGTAGCCTGTGTGCTGTGACCAGGGGTGAAGCACAGACACACATTACAGTGTTGGGCAAGGAATCAGCACACAGTAAAGCACTGTCAGAGGCCTGTTATTGGCCAAACACCTCTCTTAGAAGTGTGATAAGAGTAGCACGTACATCTGCAGAAGGACTGAGTACCAGGCTTCTGAATAAATCTGCTTTCCAGAGATCTCCTTAGAAATTACAACTTTCAGGAAGGAAGTGATCACAAGATGGCACACAGGATAGAAAGCCAGGGAGAATGAGATGCTACTTTAGGATCCTGGGATAAGTAAATGAGAAGAAATGCCATACAGTAGTAGGGGAAGTAAGAGGAAAATTTTGATTATTCATTAATTATTGCCATGCTGCAATGCTGACTTCTCTATAAAGGCTTTTTTAAAAAAAGTATTATATGTTTTTCTGCACATTGTAGTTTTTGATCAATGTGGATTCATCAAGGAAGGGACCAATTAGTGATTTAAAAGTACTTAAATATTTGTCTTTTTTTTCTGTCTTTTTAAAAAAAGTGTTTTCGGCCTCCTCATCAAGCACAAAGTATGACCCTGACATTTTGAAGGCTGAAATCTCCACTACAAGATTAAGGGTGAGAGTACCTAACTCGTATTCATTTGGATTCTCTCTGCAAAGTTTATGACTATAGAATAAGCATAACTTGAACTAGCAGTTGTATCTTGTACCCTGGTACTGAAACTTCCTAATATACTAGGAATAAATTAATTTTTAAAGCTGTCCCTAGTACCTTCAGGTAACACATTTTGGGGAAACTTTGACAGATATTCTGAGTAGATGTGGGTTTAAATAAATCTGATAACTATTTTCAGTTATATGCTTTTGTTTTTAAAAGAAATAGTAAAAATTGAAATGTAATAGGCCAAGGTGAGCCGCAGCTAGATGACTTTTTACGCAACCTTTCTTCTGTTAGAAATGCATCATAAGCTACATGAACTGCCTCAGAAGTTTCTGTTGGTTAGACCAATAAAAGTGTGAAACCTCTCTCTGTTTTGTCAAAATGTATCAATTCAGATCAAGGATGAAAGTTTGTGTCTGCATGTTGAAATTGCTAATGAACCCAAATCCATTATTTGGTCAGCTGTGTTTAGTATGGTCACTAACAGACTCTCTAAAGAACTTTCATTCACAGTTTAGTCTCTAGTGAATTTATCTTGAATAAGGAGGAAATGATGTGGAGGACATTTAAAATATATATATAGGGAGTTCATTTATTTCAGCTGCAGCATATAATGCTCTATGGATATCCTAGACTTTCTGTAGTTAATAATGAAAAAAGTTAAATCAAACCATTTAAAAACCATTAAATCAAACCAGGTTAAAAAGACAGCACCTCACAGCATATCTCTTCAATGTGGCCTGGAATACAGACTGGGGGAGCAGAAGCAGCACAAGGAACAGCATTTACTCAGCTCTTCCATTGCCCCCTCCTGGTTTCTGCACAGAGCAGCACTCACAGAAGCCTCAGAGAGTAACATTCTCCTTCACCTAGAATAAGAGTTGTGATTAGGAATCTAAACAATTAATATTTAAAAGGAACTGTGAAATAGTTCATTAACATTTTAAAACCCAGTATAAATCAGGGATGGAATTTACTCTAAAACTCGTGTCTGGATGTTGCCCTCCTGCCTACTGAACACCTGTTCCTCCTTAACAAACTCAATTTGTAGTCCCTTATCCTTTAAGGAGAAGGGACGGTGACTAGTGAGGGAACTTATTTTAGTGCTGGAGGAGGTGGGAGGAAAGATTTTGTAAACTTAGTAGGAAGAATCAATAGCAGTAAGGAACAAGAAAAAAGAGACAAGGTGATAGCTTATTTCTAAAATGAGTGGAGCAGTAACGGATATTTCCTTTGGCAATGCAATCACCAGTATATTTGGGAAATTAACAATGTTGTTGAAGAACAAAACACATGACCAAATTTAAATATAGTCACCTACAGGTCAGAGGGGAAAATTCAGACATGGTCCTGTGCTCACTTTGTCCCATTACCATTGACTGCAGATCTACAATTTGCTCACCAAGGAAAGAATCAGATTTGTTAATCACAGTAATATGTTTTTTGGAGGTGCTTTCCTCTCTTCATTGTTTCTTGGAGTCAAGGAGTCTAATATCCTGCTGGTTCCCAACACCTGATTTTTGGCGTTGCAAAGTCCTGCATATGTGGCTAAAATAGGTGACCTGAATCTTGTCTGCAGAGTTTAGAAGGGTGCAGTCCGAGAATATCTGTATCAGCGTAAAGTGTGTTGTCATCCATCCAAAGCCACTGGATATGAAAATTGATATAAGAAAAAGTGGAGCCCTGTGATGCTAGGGCTGGAAAGTGGTTTTCATGGAAGATGGCAAGAGAGGTATGGCTGTTATCATAGTTTACCCTTATTTGAATGTTTGAGGATGCTTGCTAATATGCCACCTTTGGGCATTTTGCAGTATATGCATGCATGGACTTAACGAGAAACAAAGTTAGTCATTAGTAAGCTGCTAGCCAGTTACTTAGAATTTGCACATTGTTTAGTGAACTACTGGGTCAGTTGAACTAAACCTGTTTCTCTCTCTCGCAGTATCTGAGGCTTACTGGTATCATCAGATTAGTGGTGGCTGGAGGGGGGAAACTCAGCATTCAAGGAAGTTCTGAGTTGGCCTTTGGCCTTTTCCTTGTTGGCTGTGCATAATATGTCCATGCACAATATGGAGCCTTCTGGATACATGAATTGCCTATTGTGCAGTAGGTTGTGGAGAAAATATGACAGAAGTCAGATAGCTATTAAATGAAATAAGGAGAAGAAAGGTCTTTCTCATCAGATTAAAATTGAAGGATCTGATCCTACAGTGGACTTTGAGTGGGCCCATTTGAGGTCTTAATTAGTAATCATTAAGATCACTCAAACAGCACAAAGCATATGTGATCACAGTAAGTTTTATGCATATGCAGCAAGCAAGTAGGGAAGGCACCTTTATAAAATAATAAGGGGTGATGGGGGCAGGGGCAGGGTGGTCGTGTTGTTCCATTAGTACTCGAGTGCTGGGAATAGAAGGGGCTTAGCACAGGAGCCTGCTTGAAGATGCAGTTAGAAGGAGGAAGCGAGAGACCTGTTAGGTGACTGAGGATGATGTGCAGAAGCAGTAGGAAGGGGATGAATGTTAAAACAAGTGAAGAGCTGTGAAAAACCAGGAATTATGTGAAAGTTTTGAAGGTGAAGACAACGAGCCTAAGAATAGTTTAATGCAGGTATGATGCAGTAAACACATTCTATATTATGATGTAGGTCACATCCTTCTAGGATAATGCGCCCAACTCACATTTCTTGATAATGAAATGATGATGAAGTACAGCAGAGAACACTCAGAAGATGTTCTTGAGGAAAATGTAATGGTTTCTGAGAGATCCAGTCCTCTAAGTTGAAATCAAGTGTGCCTTCTGCTCTTACTGTAAATTCACATTTCTGATTTTAAAAGAAATAAGTTTTCTGTATTTTTCAGAAAAATTCATAGTTGTTTCATGTTTTACACATCACTTTACCTGGAACATTTCCCTTTACCTTGATCAGAACACTTGAGAGATTACTCTTGGGGTTTTCATTCTAGTCAAGGAAGAAATAGTTAAAGAGCACTGAATGTGTACTTAGAGACATTGTGTATTTATTGTGTTAACTATTCAGTATAGTCAAAATAAAAACAGTTTTCTGTCAAGTAAAGCAACTAGTATGATAGTTTCCAAAAGCCTGAACCTTACCCCTCATCCAGAGAACAGATTTTGCTTTGGGGAAAATGGAGATTAAAAACATTCTATTTCTGTCACAGAAAATTCATTAACCAGAAAATACAAACTTGAATGCCTAAGTATCATTCATAAACCTGTATGAAGGCTGTGCAAATCACTAGTTATTTTAGAAATTTAAAGAATTTTAAGTCTCTTGGAAAGCTTCAGCAGCTGCTGGTACTCAGTACTTTTAGTCGCCTGGCATGTTGGGAATCTCACTTTTTTTTTTCTTCTTTTAATTTGAAGAATATCAGCAAGTAGGAATTCTATCAGGATTTGGATACAAAACATTTTGGAGACATATTTTGAAGTTAATTTCAGTTAAAGTGGTCTAAATTCTTAATATAATAAATTTTTCAAAAGAGTTGGATATCTGGGGACCTTATGAAAACAAGCAAGAATTTCTCGGTGGTAGGTGACAGCGGGGATCTTTCAGCTTTTCCTTTTTTCACCCTAATGATTGGAAAATTACAAAGTGTAACAATATCTGGCTAGCATGTGTGGTACAAACAAGCCAGATATAGATGTATGAATACCAAAATCTGGGACTCTGCACTTCAAGGAGACATTTGTCTCTATGTGTATGCTGATAATTCATTTGTGTTTAAGTGCGTTCCTTTTCGGGTAGTCCAGAAATTTTGTTTCAAACATTTGGAAAATATGGCATTAAAAATTAAATGGAGGATTTTTTATTTAATCTTGATTCATAAATATTTTGTAATGTACTCATATCTGCTGACATCTGAAATAGCAATATTAAGATTAAGAAGCAATTGACCATACAAATTTAGGGAAAGTAGAGAATGTTTTTCCAAGGATATTTCTATTAAATAGACATGTATATTTGTGATCCATATGTGTTTAGTGATTGTTGTCTTTGAACTCAATGAGTGTAAAGTATATATTTAGGGATCCAGTGTCTGGAAAGCTGTATAAGAAAGGATGGTTCATAGGGGAAAAAAAGAGTCTTTTACACTGTCTTTTACAGTGCAAATGACTTGAGAGCTTCCAGGAATGAAAAAGTGAAAATATAATAAGCTGAAAAGTAAACAGGCATGTCTCTGTAGGACAGTTGGAATGCATACTTAACAAGTGAGAAGTAAATTACTTGTTAAAGTTCTCTCAGGTTTAATAACACAGTGTGGTATCAATACAAATAAGGAATGTGATTTAATCTGCTTGTGTCCCTTTAATACTAAAGCATGTTGCCCATAGACATCAGGAAGAGAACAGATCCTTTTTTTTTTTTAATGTGTGTCAGTAGAGCAATTAACTCTTTTTCTGTTATCTGATGTAGAGCATACAGTAATTGTTCAAAGCCATGTGTTACACCATTTAACAAGAGGAATTTTCTAACTCTTGCTTTGATTTAACACACAAGGTTAAGAAGCTGAAGAGGGAACTCTCTCAGATGAAGCAAGAGCTGCTGTACAAGGAACAGGGCTTTGAAACACTGCAACAGTGAGTAAAAGAAAATAGTAGAAACTGACGTAATTCAAACACCTAATTTCTTTTTTTTTTGGCATGGAATTGAATCCATTTCATCTGAGAGAAATATTGTGGGGAAACGGGGACCTAGTAACTCTTTTTGTTGTAGTTAGGAAGCAGGAAATCTGTAGAAATGGCAAACCTTTTGTGCAAGTGTCAACATGAGAAATCTCTCTCCCCTCTTATTTTTTTTCATGAGGTAGCTTGTGTTGCAGAGAGGCAGAAAGAAGGGTGGTTAAGGGTCCATAGGATTAAATTAGCTGCTTTGTGTGTCTCATTTAAAGTTGCTATTTTTTAAATTTTGAAAACCGTCTTTCCTCCTTCCTCACCCTTGAGCTCAAAAGAGATAGAGAGAAGGGTGCTGTTCTTGGAGGTATGAATGGTGCACAACTGTGCAGGGTTTTAAATTAGTCACAATTTGAGGATTAGAGACTTGACTTTCTTTGTTCCAGTTACTGGAATGCCTGGTGTCCAAAGGACTGATGCTGAACCGGATGAGCTTTCTGGGTGTTTAACCAATTGGATTATTAAGGAATGAATTTTTTTCAGTCTGAGCAATCCCTGCTGCTCCTGACTTACAAAATTGGGCCCTAAAATATTAAACATTACTGGAACTGTCACCACAAAGAACTTGCTGCAGAGGAAACTTTGCTAACAAGTGTGTTTTCTTGACTAATGTGAAGGGAAATGTATTAATGCTAGTTGTTTTCTGTAGTATGTATCCATATGTTCTATGGTATGTACCCAAACATTAAGGATACATTTACAGTAAAATGCTGAGCTGTTTATTCTTAGTACACTAGTTCCAATAGCAAAAGCAGTTGTTGCAGCATTAGTGTAATATTGTCTGGAATCATTTACCCTTTTCCTCAGGACCTCCTGTGTTTGGCAGGATGCTGTCAGATAAGTAATAATCTCTATCCCAGAGAGCTTGAAAAATACATACAGAAAATGGACAAAAGGTGGGAAAAAGGAAGAGCATTTCCATATTCCAGATAGAGGACTAAAATGCGGAGAAGTGATTTGAAAAGGATGACAGATCATCTGTGTTTGGAGCTGAGTGATTGGAGTTCAATTCCCAGTTTTAATCAAAACATCTTGTAAGCTATTGCCTGTGTATTTTAGTAGATCACTTCTAAAAAATAGGCATTTTTTAACTGTGAGAAAGAAAATCTGGTGTAGAAAGTGACCAGTCGTAATCAGAGACATGTCAAAATGGATGAAAAATGTGGGGTTTTTGTATGAAGAGTCTGAAGTCAATTTGGGACTGAAAACTCTCAGCACCTAAGGAGGATCCTTCTTCATTTTGACTTAAACAGAAACGTAAGATTTGTCTGTTATTTAAATATATAAAGACCAGCAAAGATAGATGATTGAATTTAACCATAAATCAGATCTCATTTGTAGTAAAATTTGGAAGAAGAAAGACATATTGATTCTAAAGCTTAAGGTAATAAAAACTCATGCTGCTGTCCCAGGATTAAAGGTTAGCCAATCATGCTGATTTTATTATATTAATTCAACAATGAAGTATTGTTTCAAAGCAGCCTGTTCACAAGCCATTTTGATAGGAATCCAAAGCATGTTTCAGAAACTGTCAACAGCATTCCACAGAAACACAATGGACGTTTGTTTTTAAAATTCAGTCAGCCACTTTCAAACAGTACTAATCCCATTAATTTAAAACAGGATGATGGAATATCTTACATGTCAGAGATCCTTCTTGTCTATCTTAATTATATACAGAATAAAGCAGTTGCAATTTGAATGTGGCACGTCATATTCTAGACAGCATGTGGTGTATTACCCAGCTGTTCATTCATGATCCCAGTTATTGGCTTATCCTGTATCTATTTGACCTTAGCAACCTGATAAGTTACCAAAAATTGAGTGTTGTCAGACAGCAAGTGCCTGCCTATGAAAGACTTTGAGGAACTTTCAAGCTGAAACAAATACATCCTTGAATAGAAATTATTGCAGAGTCACATAGGTAATTTTCTTACATAAATGCAGTTTAGTTTGTACAAAAACTGAAATGTGGAGAAAGGAGAACAGGCATGCTCACAGCTTTAAAGACTACTTTAGAACTTCAATATCTTTGTGGCTAAAACTGGAAGAAAAATAGAATACAGTTACAAGTGTTTTGTGCAAGTTGCTGTTCTTGCAGGAGATGCTTAAGATCACTTCTGATCATTAAAATGTTTGTTCATTCCTCACTCACAAGGTAAAAGACTTTCAGCAAAGATGATGGATGATAATAAAA
Source organism: Neopelma chrysocephalum (assembly GCF_003984885.1). Classification (NCBI taxonomy): domain Eukaryota; kingdom Metazoa; phylum Chordata; class Aves; order Passeriformes; family Pipridae; genus Neopelma; species Neopelma chrysocephalum. The sequence goes on along the minus strand of NW_020897700.1, from coordinate 8,898,243 downwards.
TCCAGAAAACCAATTGCATTATAAAAGAATGTATTCTCTACTAAATGATTGATTTTTGTCAAGGTGGCTGTTGATTTTAATTTTGTGAAGCACAGCTGCAGTCATTTCCATGATGCTATGAAATATTCAATTAAACTAGAGACAAGGGAAATATGCTTACAAACTATAGTTTTTGAAGGAAATGTTGAAATACTAAAATGAATCATCTTTTTATCTCTAAGTTTAGGAGGGATTTTTAAAATTATTTTCAATTTAATTAATTCAATTTTCAATTATTTTCAAAATCCTGATAGTTCAGGAATTTAATGTCCAGTCTATGACATATGATATTAATTATCCAGAGATTTTGTGAATAAAGAGAGCCTGGTGACTGGCTGAGCACAACAGCTGTACCAGATGGTTAATGATAAGGATTAGGGTGAACTAGAGGGAAGCTAAGACAAGAATGGTGCTGCTTATGTTTCTGCTCGGAAAGGCTGATTAGTACCAAGAAACTTGCCTGTCTGCCCATATCCCAGTGCGGGTCTGGGTAGAAGAATACTACTAGTAATAAATTCTGCTTCTGTAAGGATCACAAACATTTAATTGTATGAAAGCTGTACCCAAAAGCTGCTACTATGCTGCAGAGTTATGGTGGGGATGGGAATTTTGGCAGTGTTGTCAGTGATAACTCGGTACTTGTGGTAGAATGAATAGAAGTCTTTTGGTAAGCCATTCTCTGGACACTGTGTGTATGCTACATAGCTTTGACACATTTGCCCAGGATTAAGTAGTATTTGAATGGAGATTTCAATGTAGTTTTTCCTTTTTGCATGTCTGTTACAGGAAATGGTATCTCATATTCTTCCTTTCTGTTCTCTAAGTATGCTTCTGCCTGAAGTAGAACAGCAGAAATGTTAGTATTATTTTCTGTATCTGGTATTAATATTCTCTCTTTCCACAGAATTGACCAAAAAATGTCTGGAGGCCAGAGTGGGTATGAACTGTGTGAGGCCAAAGCCATCCTGAGGGAACTGAAGTCCATCAGAAAGGCAATAAGTTCAGGCGAGAGAGAAAAACAAGATTTAATTAAGGTATTTTGAATGCAAGTTTTGTGTGGATTTGTTTTAACATGACTCACTTCCCAGATGATAAATACTTTGCATTTTATACTTTTAAGGGATTCTCAAAATTCTTTAAGTCAAACTAGTATTAAAATCAGTTTTCACATGCAGAAACTGAAGCCTCTAATGTTCCTAGATCTAAAAGCCACTCTGTTAGAGAATATAGATTTTTTTGAACATGTATGTAAGGTACAATGTATATGTTACCTCTAAATCACAATTTAGAATATCAAGTGGACAAAATTGAGATGTGTTTTTGAGATGCAGGACCATTTTCTGAATCAGTGAAAGTTTTACAAATCTAAATTGTCCTATTTCCATTTCTGAAAGCAAGTTTTTTTTGTTTTAATCAACCAGATATTTAATTGGTTGACAAGTAAAAAAAAAAAAAACAGTAAAACAACAAAACCAAACAAAATCCCAAAACAGATACAAACCCAAGTGAGTAGTTTTTGCATTTTCACAGATATTGGTTTCCCTTAGTGTCATCTACCAATGGCTTGATTAAAAGGATAGTTTCCTTAATAGGAAATAAACACGCAATTTTTATAGTGGAGTCTTTTATGTAAATATCTTTTGGAGATAAACTGGTATAAACATGGTAAAAGTGCAAAGGAATTTTAACACCACTTCTTTGTCTGTTTCCTGGACAGAGTCTTGCAAAGCTGAGAGAGAAATTCAGTCTTGACCAAACCATTGAAACATCTGAACCAGACTTAAGTTCCAGTTCTGTAAACTCCCAGCTGTGTTTTCCTAGACAAACTCTGGATACAGGGTCTCAGACTGACATTTCTGGTGAGGTGAGCTTTTTTCCATTTTGTCCAATGTAAAGAGAAATTGAAACAGAATGCTACAGTTAGTAGAATTGGAATCAAATGACTGTTCACTGTTGCTGATAGGCATATATATATATATATATATTTATATCTATATATTTGTTTCAGAGAATTACTTAGAATCAGGTATCTGGTTTTTTTGTCCCTTGAATTTTAAATCAAGATTCAGATGAACTTCATACATTTAGCATGAAGCATTTGACTATCTAATTTAGTCAAATAGTTCCAGTACAGTGAAGATTGATCTGTCTCTTGGATATGTTTAACCTTACAGACTTAATTCCCTATGAAGATTTTTTTAATTTTCAGAAACAAGATCGCAGAATTTAAATGTGCAATTTCATTTTACAGAGCTGAAAAACTGTTAGTGGAACTACTTGTTCAGTGATTTTGTAAAACCTTCTCTGTTTCACTGATGGTATATTTTATATACACAGAAAGCTGTGCTTAATTTTGATTGTTTCTTTGAAGTTCTGTGAACTAAGGTTGTAAGGAAGAAAGTGTACAAGGTTTTCCAAACAAAGAGAACTCTGAAATGCACAGACTTAATCCTAAATTACAAGTTCAGCGGAGTTCAAAGTAGAAGATCAAAATTTTGGGTACAATCACCACAAGACCTCTTTGAAAATACTCTGGGTTTACTGTGATGGAATATGGACAATTGGTAGTACAGTAGTTTAAAAATAGACGAACTGGCTCAGAAGAAAATAGTGCTGTTTTGTACATCACAGTAGATGAGATCTTAACTAGGCACTTAAAAGAAAGTGTGGTGCTGGCTGCTGAGTGGGTAGGGAATCTAGTTTTGATTTTAAGTCGTGATTTTTCTATCCTCTGCCTCGGTTTTGTTGATTCGTACTTTTTTTTCCCCCCCTCAACAGATTGGAGCACGAAGTAAATCAAATTTAGCAGAGAAGGTCAGACTAAGTCTGCAGTATGAAGAGGCCAAGAGAAGGTAACGGGGCCGGTTGATGTGTTCGGTCGCAGCCTGGAGCCGGGAAGGTTCCCGATCCCTGCGGCACTTATCCTTGTGCTCGCAGCGACACCCAGCGGACGGCGCTCCTGCCGTGTTCCCTTCCGAACGCAAGCAGCTTCCAGGGGCAGCCGGGGAACAGTATGTTTGTCATTTAGTGCGAAGCTGGATGTGTTAAGAAAGAAAATTAAGACAGTGACAAATCACTGGCAAGTCCAGAATCAAGGGAATAGAGTGAGCTGACTTTCTGCTGAAAGGAGCTGCTAGGTTATTTATGTCCATTATATCCTTCTTTGGGATCATCATTTCATTTTACTATACCACTGAAGGCTCTTCAGTTTCAGCATTGCTTCATATTTCCAGTGCAGATTTAGTAGGCTTAATTACTTCTTTTTTTCCTGGGACTTTGGATAATTTAAATACTTGTTATCACTGTGGGGTTGGTTTTTTTTAATGAGTTTAACCTGAGGAGAAAAGAAATCTGAAACTGCTGCACTGATGAATGTGGAATGCCTTTCAAATAAAGTTCTGTAGTGGTTGCTCATGAAAGCAGTGCCATTTTGATGAATTGCCACAGCACTGAAAAATGGGCATCAAAAGGCAGAACATTCAAGGTTCAAATGACATGTCTTCTGGGGCACCAGAAGTGCTATGTAATGCTGGGGGAAGATTTACTATTTAGATAGCAATCTTGTATTGTATTATTTTCTTATATTTGTCACAAAATTAATTGTCAGCTATTCAAAAACCTTATTGGTTTTGTTATGGAGGTTTTTCATAATATAAGGGAAATAGTAATCTAAAACTATCCCACACTCAAAGTTCCTATTTTACTATAAAGAACTAAGCAAGGCAACAAAATAAAAAATAATACTTTTCCACAGATGAAAACTGTGCCTAAAATGCTATTTAATCTGAGATTTAAGTGTTATTTCACTTGGAATGCTGTGGCATGGTCAGTTAGAAAACTATGAAAATAAATTTGCAACTTGTAAGTACCAATTAAAGGCATAGTTGGTTTTCGGTTTTAAAGGCAGGAGGCTGCACAACTATTTTTTTGCCTAATTTTATATGTATACTCTCTTCATACAGAGTAGTAGCTACCATCCTTGCCAGTAACAATAGTAATCCTTTATATACTCATTATGGATCATAAACTTTATTATATAATCAATGCATTCATTGAAGACCGCTAAGGCTATTGTGTTTGTTCAGTATTGAACATGTGTGATTTTGGCTAAGAATCATCATGCATATAATCTTAATTGTTAGGTGGTGTTTTAGATGCAGGTAGATGACATTTTTTCTCAGGCATAATTCATCCAAAACCAGATCATCCTCTGCTCTGACTGTGTCTTGATACCAAGAAGTCCCAGCATTGTGTTTTATCTTTCCTTTGTAGGAACAAAAAACCTGGCAGTAAGTCAGTTTACCACTTCTATGTTGGAGGGGGGAAAAAAAAAGAGAGGAAAAAGAAGAAAGTACAGTACTCGGAGCATGGAGTACTGCAGCACAGGATCTTTCTTTCTCACAAATTAGTTAACCAAGAACATTTCAGTGTTCATAACGTGGAATAATGAAGATACATACCAGTTTGCACATAAAGTTCAGAACCTAATTACGCCCTTCCCCCAATTATTTGGGCCACTGTAGTCATCAGTGTAATTTAATTAGGGTTGACCATCTTTTCTGAAATATTAAATGTGCAAATTCTGAAATTTTTTTATAAAATAACTAAGAGAAAGAGAGGATCTTGTAAGTGAACTTCTTTACTTGAAAATTATCAGGTAATTTTGTACATTGCAGATTTGCTGTTGCTTAGCCAGCAGAATGTCTTGAGGAGGTGGAGTGTTCATAACTGTGCTAAATTCAGTTGCAATTGTTATTCAAAAGGATCTGATACAGCATGCTGAGAGTCCTATCCTGATGTAGTGGAGATCTGGCAAATATTCCTTCTTGGCCTGTTGTGGCCTCTCACCCTTAAGGGGAAGAGAGTACGCAAGATTCATAGATGCCTGTGGTCAAAAAGGAATGACAAAAAGTCAGAGAGTCTGCAAAAACTTACAAAATTTTATTAGTAAATTATACACACGGCATGGAAATTGGTATGTTAAATCCACTCACTTTGGTGGATTTTGAATAAGGGGTAGGGAGGAGAGAGAGAGAGGAAGGAAGGAGGAAAAGAAGGAAGGAAACAAAGAAACAAACATCACTAGCCCTGGCTCCATTGTCAGTGTAGCTGATAGGGTGTCCAGTGTCCTGGGGTGCTGCCCAGGCTTTGTGGGAGTACCTTTGTCCCCACCCCGGAGATAAGTTTCTTGCTTTCTATGCAGATTACTTATGTATAGTCCGTTATTCTAACCCTATCTGGAAATGGGTTGAGGGCTTCAAGGGTCTTGATCCCTCCCTATTGTGTCAACCTTTGGTGGACAGTCCATGCCCGCTTCTCTATCTCATTCCTGTGCTTGTGCTGTACTGTGTTGTGCTTATCTCCGGAGCCAGAACAAGGGCGTTTGACCCAGAAAAGTGTTGCCCTACCCCTGTATGCCCCCCTTCTCCAGTCACATCCTGTTCTTTCTTACAGCATGTTCTTACCAACAGTCCTTGGTTGGCTCCACAGCTATCCAGCTGTCAGTGTCTGAGGCATACACATTAGCCCCTTCTCTTCTGGGCTTCTACACCTGTTGAGCAAGGACTTCCTCCAAAGCGTGAGACCAGTTCAGTTTTCACATCCATGTAGTCCTTTGTCTGTCTGATAAGGCAGCTGAAAAGAGTGTCAGTTATGGTAGCGGGGAGTTGTCTTATAGCAGAGAGAGCAAAAGACCAGTTTGGAGACTACCATCCCATAAGACATCAAGCAGCTGTCAGCAGCAGCTACTTTCAGAGTAAGGTTGGGTAGAACCAGTGACCTAGAGATGAAAGTTTTGACATTTCATTATCCATCTGAAATTATTTGGTTGTTTTCCATCTAAGTACTGCTCCTCTAAGGGACTGTTGAATATAAAAGATACATGTAACAGCTGCAAAATATGTTGAAAATCTTCGTGTTATTTCATCCCACCATTTGGTTACAGTGGCACTGCTGATATTATTTCTGGTTATTTTATATGCAGTTTTTTTGTGAAAATACCCTGAGTAAAACTTGTTCTTGTGAGGGTTGGGTGAAGGTATGGGTTGTTTGCATTTTTGAAGCTGTTGTTTTTAAATTGAGGTGCAGGTAAGAAGGAAATATTACCTATGGAAAAGAAAGGGGTGGTTTCCCTTAAGCTTCTAGTATGAGCAATGGGATAGTTAGATTCAATATGAACTCTTCTTAGCTTGGACCATAAATAAATGGCTTATTTTACTGTAAAATTAATACCGGAGATGCAAAATAAGCATGATATTATTGGTTTTGTTAATCACTGAAAACAAACTGGAAAGAAGAAAAATGCTTTCCCAGAAATCTGTCAGAACTACACAAAGATTATACATGCCAGATTATCTCTGTGTTTTTGAAGTGTGGTATCAGTCATTACCTTAGATAGTAGTGCCTGGTAACATTGAAGTTGCACAGGGTGGTATCATTTTTTGAGCTGATTTAGGTGCATTTAACTACAACAGTTACAGGTAAGTAAAAGTAGCAAAGTAGTTTCTCTCGCTCTAGATTGTATGGGAACTTCTGTTTTGATATGTCCTTTCTCTGCCTTTTCCCCACCATACAAGAAAGAGATGCAGAAAGCTGTACATATTTCAAAGCTTCCATATTCTTGAGCTATGCAGCTAGTTCAGGTGTGACTAAGCCTGGAAGTGACTTACTAGATATAGAGCACCTATAAAGGGAATTTTTAGGCTTTCCCAGTGGACAGTGAGTCTTTATTGGAAGACCTGCACTTTTTTAAGCTATGCTGCTGAGCCCATAGGCAGAATGATTAGGGAGACTGAATACCGAAAATAACCCGTCTTGATCAGGACAAAGCTATAGTACGATGATAATGTAGATTAGTTCTTGCTTCCATTATGTGGGTGTATCTGTGCAATAGGTGTGGATAACCAAGACTTGGCTGTCTTAACTCTGTGATTTGACACCTGCAATGGGAACAACAGTTGTGCAAACTCGAACTGTTGAGTTAATAATCTCTTTTGTGTTTAGGTAGCTGTTGTCCTATTACCTTTCATTTTAATTTCATAGAAGAGCAGTGGTTTTGTCTTGGGATTTGCATGCATGTGTGATACTGAAGTGCACCTTGCTATGGTGCACATTCTTTCACCAAGGGAATTGCCATTTCTGAGGAGCAGTCAACCTCCAACAGTTTCGGAGAAATCCATCATACTCCTGAAGGAGTAAAGCGTGGTGCCACTACTATGTTACCAGACAGATCACTTTCCATAAAGCTCTTATTAACATTTTGACTTCTGCTTGAATTCGACATTGGAACAGGAGCAACTAATTTTTAATGTATACGCATATTGCTGTTGGCCTGGATAAGTGGCCTGGTTCTCTGGCGTAATCTGCGTTCTTGTGAAGCAAAACTAATTAAAAATAGGGCTTTGAGTATAAAATGTCTTTATGTCCTGATACCTTTCAAAATACTGTATCACTTCTCTCTTTCCTGGGATTTGTGTGCTGTGCTGGGCTCAGGCAAATCTGCTTTGTTTTGTTTTAGCATGGCTAATTTGAAGATTGAACTCTCTAAGCTGGATAGTGAAACCTGGCCTGGAGCACTGGATGTGGAAAAGGAAAAGCTGATGTTAATCAATGAAAAAGAAGAGCTTTTAAAGGAACTCCAGTTTATTACACCACGCAAACGTACTCAAGCTGAGTTAGAGCAGCTAGAAGCAGAAAGGAAGAGGCTTGAAGAAGAGCTGGTGTCTGTAAAAAGCACACCCAGTCAAGCACTTGCTGAAAGGTAAGGGGTTGTCTTTTGCTAATATTAAATGCTGCTTTCTGCAATCTAACCTTTGTACTCATTACAGAACCTGAACTATGCCTTTGGTTACAGTTCTGTGTAGTTCTTAATTAAATTTGTTATTAGCCCTATGGGCAGAAACACAAAGAAGTCTTCTGTGAGAGAAAGTGAACACCCTGTATGTGCTCTGCAATATCAGTTGCTCTGGTTTGTTACCAGAATGAAAATGCTTGTGACAGATGTTAAATAACTGGAGAATGTCAACATACCAGCAGGAAGCCAATACATCATTCACTCGTTTCTGATGATAGCTGTAAACTGTTTGAACTTGGGTTACAAAGATTATCTTGATTGTTGCAACATCTGAAGCCTTTCATTGTGAGTTCTATTACGTACAAAAATGCAACCAAAAGGGGAAAAAACGCCAAAAAGTTCAGATGAGAAGTATAATTGCTGCAAAACTTTTCTAAGCTGCTGTTACCTACCTGGTAACTGGAGCAGCACAATAAATTGTTTTAACCAGATTCAGAGTTTGAGAAAATCAAAGCTGACTGTTGTCAGCTGTAAGCGGAAATGAATTTATGGGCACCTCTAGCACACATAAAATGCAATAAACAGAAAATGTCATTGTCTGTATTGGTGTAGTATGCCTTACTGATGTAATACAATCAGAACTGAGTGACTTTCTTACTTCCCTCTACTAAGAAAGACTTGGTGTTGCTCCAGTTTCATTGAATGATGAAATTCCTATTAGTGGCATTAGAAGCTCCTAGGTTGTAGCTGAGTAGCAAGGATGTTTTTTTTTGTTTACAGAGTACATAAGTGTGTATTAGGCATGATTTTTTAACATTTTTACACTTTATAATAGTTTAAACTGCATTATATTGATAACCCAAATATATTCTAGAAGAAGGGTTATGTGCTACTGGAGCTATATTTTTGCAGGAGAAACTACTTGTCTGTACCAGTAGTATTTAAAGTACCACAGATCTGTTGCTCTCTGACTTCCATTAATAAGTGGAGAATAAGGGGTCAATATTAAAAGCAAATTCACAAATAATTTTAATCTAAGATTTTGATCATATGCTGTTGTAACTAATAGCTAAACCTTGATTCATGGTATAAATCGGTAGCTGGTGTCTGTGTCTTGTGTTTTGGATTTGCTTGTTTAGTGCCAAAGAAAATTCTGCACCTGACTCTTTTCCCATATGTGGCAGATGCCAAACTTGGAGTACCAAGGTCAAGTAAAATTGTCCCCCAGTGTCAAGAAGAAATGAATTTTCCATGTATAGTGACACAATGAGTTGTTAGAGCTTACTTTTTTCACCTCTGTTTTCCTCAAATTTTTCTCCTTCTGATTTTTAATTCAGAAAATGTGGATTTTTTTTAATTTTTTTTTTCCTGAGATTACTGTAAGACATCATGTTTTACACTACAGGTTAAGGTCGCACTTATGGTAGCTTTTGGCTTGCTTTTTTTGTTATTCCAGTGAATCTCCAGTGAATTTCTACCTACAACTGTTTATGATATTAAAACTGTCTCCCTTGTTGACTTCAGAGCATGTAAATTGTTTCACACCAGGCTATTTTGAAGATTGTTTCTCATTTGTCTTCTATAAACATAAAGAAAATGTTCATTTTGTAGAAGGATTCAGATGGTGAAACTTTTTCTGAAATTTAATTTGAAATTAATTAAATTAATTAATTAATGATGATTAATTGTATCAGATAAACCATCAGCGTTTTGTTTCTTGGAGATGAAGAAGATTCTCCTCTCCATTATCAGTGGAGGAACCATCTTCAAAATGTTGTACTATTGTTGCATTATTATTTTCTTCCTTGAAGTTTTGTGAATGCCTTCAGTTTGCAGTGTTTTCACAGGTACTGATAATGAAGCAACAGTGTAAGAAGCTGTGGATTGTGCAGAGCTTAATGTTATGAGGGTTTTTCATAGGTTTGGTAGTTTGTTTCTTTTCTTTATTTCTAAAGTGAAAAGAAACGAAAAACGTGCTCTGACTTAAAAGAAAAACATTATAGCATAGCCCTGGGTTATTTTGGAGTGGGATGCTGAAATTGCCACTAGTAGATGTATGTGGATTCAATTTACAGAAGGAGGGTATAGATCATAACATATCAACTTCAAAAAGGCAGAGACAGGGCATACTCTGCTTTAAGAAGCCTTCCAGCAACTGAGTAGAAATAACTGGATTGGGGAACTGTCGAGAGCTACTTTCTACTTTCTTGCATCTGCACTGGTGTCAGGGAGATTCCATTACTGCTTTAATCCTTGGCAAAATCTCCCAAGTAATCACAGGCATTTAAACAGTTGCATGATTTAACTGCTCAATTGTGGTGTTGCCTGCAAAACTGGCACCTGCTCTTGTGCCTGTCATAAACAAATATGTCCACATAAGTTTGCACTGAAAGGTGAGGTATGTGCACTTTAACTTTTTAATGTATTTTCTTTTAAGATTTTATGCCCCCTCAGCAATGGTACAATTTAAGATCAAAAATGGAGAAAGACATCTTACCAAAACTGAAGTCCCTCCTGCAATGAGTAATAGGTTAATTGAAATAGGAGGGATGCAAACAGGAGAGACTGAGACAAGCCTGTGTCAGAATAGATAACACTATGGTTGTTTAGGTGTTTACATGGGCTTTTTGATATTAAAGTTCCTACTTATGCTATAAAAAGGGAAGGTTCATTGTCTAAAAGTTTTAGAGGGTTTTTTTTTCCATTCAGCCTAATGTAGAGTGAAAATACATCCCTTGAATCTCAATTTGTTGTGAGATAGTAAAATTGTTTTCATCATGCATCTTGTGTTTGTGACTTGTAACTAAAATACATCTGAAATTTATCTGCAGGCATTAATATTTGTACTTTAATTCATCATGGCTAGGCTTCGCGAATGAAGATTTGGGAAGGGCTCTACCCACTTTTCTTGCAAGCACGTTGGTGGCTAAAAAGGCCAATACGAGAAAGGCAAGTTCGGTTGCAAAAGACACAGCAGAAAGACTCCTTAGAGGGTATATTCTGCAAGGCTCGATTCTTTCTGCGTTGTCTTTTCTCCTCAAGGGTGAATCTGCGTGCTTTCTCAAAAGCATCAGCAGCGTTATAGATGGTGTGTCTCCAGGCCTCCCGATTAGAGGCCAGAGTGGACCAGTTATGGTGATCAATATGCCCGAGGCTGAGTTGTTGCTTCAGGGAGTCCTTGTATCTTTTCTTCGGGGCTCCTCTCTTGCGGCAGCCGGAGGCAAGTTCACCATAAAGCAGGATCTTAGGGAGGCGGTGGTCCTTCATCCTGGAGACGTGCCCTGCCCAACGCAGCTGCGTTCTCAGTAGCATGGCCTCAATACTTGTAATTGCTGCCTCTTCGAGAACAGATGTATTGGTCACATAATCTGACCAGTGGATGTTTAGGATTGTGCGGAGGCAGCGTTGATGGAAGCGTTCTAGGAGACGCAGGTGGTGGCGGTAGATGACCCATGATTCGGATCCATATAAAAGAGTAGACAGCACAATGGCTCTGTAAACACTGATCTTGGTGCTTTTCTTCAAGTGTTTATTATGCCATACTCGTTTATGGAGTTTTCCAAAAGCACTATATGCCTTCGCTAACCTATTGTCTATCTCCCCATCAATCTTACCATCCGAGGAGATGAGGCTGCCTAGGTAATTAAACTGTTGGACTGATTTGAGTTCTGATTGGCCGATGGTGATGTGGGGATGATGGAAGACTTCCTGAGGTGCAGGCTGATGGAGAACTTCTGTCTTCTTTAAGCTGACTTCCAGCCCAAAGAGCTCAGCAGCATCTGCAAAGCAGGATGTTAAACGCTGCAGAGTTGCTTCTGTGTGGGCAACAAGGGCAGCGTCATCAGCGTAAAGCAGCTCCCGGACAAGATGGTTTAGGGTCTTAGTGTGGGCCTTCAGTCGCCTTAGGTTGAATAGGCTTCCATCAGTACGATATCGTATGTAGATACCGTCCTGATCATCGAGGTCTGCCGTGGCCCTTTGGAGCATCATACTGAAAAAGACTGTGAATAGGGTAGGAGCGAGAACGCAGCCTTGTTTCACACCATTCTTTATTAGAAAGGGCTCAGAAAGTGTGTTGCCATATCTGACTTGGCCGTGCTGATCCTCATGAAGTGAGATGATCATTTTAAGGAACTTGGGGGGACAACCTAAACGTTCCAAAATCTGCCACAGACCTTTTCTGCTCACAGTATCGAAAGCCTTGGTGAGGTCGACAAAGGTTACATAGAGACCTTTGTTCTGTTCCCTACACTTCTCTTGCAGTTGTCTGAGAACAAATATCATGTCTGTGGTGCTCCTGTTGGCTCTGAAGCCACACTGACTTTCAGGTAGAATTTCTTCTGCTATAGCGGGTATTAGTCTGTTCAGGAGTATTCTTGCCAAGATTTTGCCAGCAATGGAGAGCAGAGTAATACCACGGTAATTTGAGCAGTCTGATTTAGTACCTTTCTTCTTATACAAGGTGATGATGACTGCATCACGAAGGTCTGATGGTGGTTCGCCTAGTTCCCAACAGCGCACCACGAGCTCATGAAATTTAGCATGGAGTGCAAGGCCCCCATGTTTCCAGACTTCAGGTGGGATTCCATCAACCCCAGCTGCCTTGCCGATTTTCACCTGCTGTATGGCCTTGAGGGTTTCTCCTAAAGTGGGGGCAGTATCCAATTCGTATTTCACCGGTTGTTGTGTGATGGACTGAATTGCTGAGTCTTGTACTACACGGTTGGTACTGAAAAGAGTCTGAAAGTGTTCAGACCATCTATTCAGGATGGAGGTTTGATCTGTCAGAAGTGTTTGACCATCTGCACTGAGTAGTGGGCTTTGGACTTGGTATGTAGGCCCGTATGCTGTTTTCAGGGCCTCATAGAATCCTTTGTGATCCCCTGTATCTGCACATAGTTGAGTTTTTGCAGCTAGATCGGTCCACCACTTGTTCTGGATGTCACGGAGTTTCTGTTGGAGCTCGCTGCATGCAAGACGAAAGGCTGTTTTTCTTGCGTGACAGGATGGCAGTGCAAGGTGTGCTTGGTGGGCGGTTCTCTTCTTCCTCAACAATTCCTGGATTTCTTGATTATTTTCATCAAACCAGTCCTTGTTCTTCTTGAGGGAGAACCCTAAGGATTCTTCAGAGGATTGCAGGATGCTACTTTTAATATGCTGCCAAATTGTTTCAGGAGAGGAATCTGCAGAATCTGTGGAATGGTTATCAAGCTTAGTTTGAAGGTTTGCCTGGAATCTTTCTCTTACTGTGGCTGATGTACTTTAATTACTAGTACATCAAATTACATCCAGGAAAGAATTTTTTTCAGGTACTGAATTATATGGGATAAATTATATTTTATTGACCTCCTTAAGATAATAAAAGAAAACAAACTGTTGATTGTGCTTTGGGGAGGCAAAAAACAAACAAACCTTTTAGTTCAATAGTACAAATTCAGTGGAACAACTATAGGTGTCTCTCTAGAGGACTTCAGTTAGAGAAAATCCTAAGCTTTTATTTCCTTTCCTGCCTTCTACCATTAGTAGTTGAACACACAGAGCAATTTCTGTGCCTCTTCCTTGAGGAAAAAAATGATAGTTCACTATTGAAATGCCACAAAAGAGCTAGTGAAGAGCACTCTTGCTTGGGAAAAGCAGGATAGATTAGGCTTTAAAAGAAGACAGAAGGCATCAATAAATTGTAAAATGATAGGTAAGAGTGTCTGATAGTATAGATGAGCATAACTGGTTTGGAAACCCATGTGTATGTCTTCCTGGGCAAAGAATGAAATACCGTGTATGCTTTTAACAGCCTTGGCAGGCATTGGCAGTTGAATCCATCACTGCAGCGTAAGAGCAAACGGGGTGTGGGCAGTCGAGTGGAAGTTCACACCCTGGCTGACCTCAGGGTAACTTATTCACCTTTGCATAAACCAGATTTGCTCGCTGAATAAGCATGAGTGTAAGCAAGTGCTTTTCACATTTTGCTGAATCAGGGACTTTTTACTGGTATCTGACGCTCAAAGGGGGTGAATTCTGGGAACTCTCGAGTATTTAATTCAGTTAATTCACTTTGCGTAAGAAAGCAATGGTTGATTTTTGTTTTTTTGATTTGAACTGTTCTCTTGCATTTGAATTTTAATTTATACATCCTTGAGATGTCAGAAAGGCTAAAGGAACCATTTCTGAGAATGAACCATTAACTTTTTTTTTAATCTGTTAAAGGAGAGGAGTTAATTTCTTGTTTCCCAGATTAGTTGTTTGAGAACTTGTGACATGTATCAGTTGACTGAGCAAGGGCTAGAGGACAATATAGTAATCCACAACTACAGGAGGATTTTTGCTGAATCCGCTGAGGGAAAGTAGTTTATTTAGTGTTGTAAATAGAGTGATAAAGGGAATTATAAAAGGAAAAAAAAAATCACTGTAAAGATTAGTGAATCATTTCTGCTAGCAGCCAACCAAGAGGAATTGGAAAGTTCCACCTTTTGTGGCTTTAGAGCTACGCTAGATAACGAAGCAGGAGGCAATAAATCCTGCTTTTTCGTAAGGGTGAACCTTAAGCATTACAATGCTGTGTGGCTCTGAGGTGATGACAAAGCTGTTGGGGATGTAGAAATCATTACCAAGGACTTCTAAATATCATCTGTCATCTCAGAACCTTTAATTGAGTGCTGCTTTGACTTGTTGCACTTTGTCTCTATATGAAGATTCTGAAATTAAAGGGAGTGCTTCAATTTTAAACTTGGAAATATCAAAACTAATACTGGTATTAGTGTTCTTTTGGGGTTTGATTTTTTTTGTGTGTGTTTTTTTGTTGGATTTTTTTGTTTGTTTGTTTGTTTGTTTTTGGGGTTTTTTTCCCTGGAACTGTATTAAGCGAGGAGCCAGTCTGCAGCATAGCTTTTATATACTGTATTAGGGCAGATCTTATTATACTTAAGTTGCAACTATTTTCCCAGTGCTCATCTGTTACTCTTTTATTGGGTGCATGTTCTCCTTGGTGTGCATGTCCCAACACTCTACTTGCCTGTGCACTCTGCGGGTTTGTTACAGTGCTTGGAATTCTGCAGGTGAAGTCACTCTGCTGAAGCAGTTCAGGATTTACAACAGGACTGAGAGCTAACACAGTATTTTGGATTTTAGTAGCTGTCAACCTGATAGAAATATGAGGGATCTTCACTTTGTTTCTTTCTTACTTATAAAGTATTTTAGCCTACAGATTATTCTCTAATGCTTTCCTGAACTAATATGTACATCTCTTTGCAGATTAAAATTGGAGGAGAGAAGAAAAGAGTTGGTGCAGAAACTTGAAGAAACTACAAAGTTAACTACTTATTTGCATTCACAACTTAGGAGGTGAGACTGTACTGCATAGTGTAAAACCTGTTTTCTAGTGGACTTGGATGTCTTAACTTCATTCTTAGGTTTTTCTCTTAGCTGGAAACTCAACAAAATTTAATATTTAAGTAAGAATATGCAAGTGTAATAGTGTCAAGCATTTTGTCACCATGCAAACCTGGTGTACTTTTATAATTTCAGTAAGTACTCAAGACTAGATTGTATGGTTTTTGCACAGCTTCCATAGTTAAACAGGAAGACTTTATTTTGCTTCTGCATAAGGAAATAAATACATCACAAGTTCTCTACTTGGCCATATCTTCAAAGTCCTGTCATTGTGGAGACCAAACAGGTTTTCAGATTTCTGTCTAAAATGAGTTATTAGAACTGTAGCCTTCATTCTATGAAATAACTGTAGAGGCTTAATGAGTACATGTATGCATGTGAGTATTTAGTGAATAGTTGATTCTGGTTTGATTCTTCAACATTGACTTACACTATCTGTAGACAGAAATGTATCCTCAGCTGGATTTTTTTTTCCTGGCAGTCATTGAATCAAAATTTGACTCTGAGTTTATGAAATTCGTAGTCATAACAAAAGAGTAATCAGTTACAACAACTGTAAACTCAAAACTCATTGCTCTGATGGGAATTCTAATATTTAATTATTATAGGATCATAGAATCATAGAATGATTTGGATTGAAAGGGACCTTAAAGATCATCTAGTTCCAATCCCCTTGACATGGACAGGCACACCTTCAACTATACCAGATTGCCCAGGGCCCTGTCCTACAGGGATTCATGATACATGTAACTGGTATTGGGGAAGAGTTTCTCTCACTTCTGGACTGTTACCCTGGGCTACCAAACCATGTGTCCATTATATTTATTTAGAAAATCCTGAATTTTCTTGCATATCCCACTGGGATACACCAATCAGACACTGTAATGTTTACCTGTTTCCTTAGAAATCAAAATAGGGTTTTAAGAGGAAGAATGTTTTTAAGTGTTCTGTAAAGTTCCTCTCACAATGTCATACATCCTATTCATTGGATCTAGGCTGGTTTAGCTATGTCAGACATCTCAGCCAGATCCCATAAATGTCATCTTGATTGGTGATTAGTTAGGGAAAGACTATTTGAAATAATTTTTGAAACTATTTTGTACTCGTGTGTAGACTTTGGGAAGTCTCTTTATCCTGTTAAAAGAAGCTTTCTAGTCCAGTGGAAAAATTTTTCAAGTTAATAGTTCTGTTGTTGTTTGGTAAACAACTTTTAAGTGTTTAGAAGGGCCTGCTTGAGTTATTTCCCAGCAGTCCTTCAGAGCCAAGGCAGTGACACTCAGTTTTGCTGGCCTGGCAGGACTCTTTATCTCCTGTTATTAACAGGACAAGATTGCATGTTATGGCCCTTGCCATACTTTATATAGTTGGATTTACTACGCATGTAGAGTGTGTGTTGTCTTACAGATGTGAAGCAGCTCTGCTATAAGTTGTCTTCTAGCTGCCATCTTTCCCAGCTGTTTGGTAGGCTGCATAAATTGCTTTAGGGGTGGCAGCACTCCTCTGCTGTCATAAGCTCCATCCTGGGGATCCCTTTCCTGTCACATTGACCACGTGAGCACCCACATCAGAGTGGATCAGGTCTTTGAGGAAATATAACAGCTGAGAAGGCTGCCGTTACTGCCAGACCAGTTTGTCAAATCTGCAGCCTTCTCCAGAAGAGAAGGGGCTTAGGCAGTTGGCCATAAGCTGGATAAATTGCCCTGGGGATGTGCAGGTTGGATACACTGGTCTAAACCAGGTATGAGTCCTTAGAAGAACATGATGTCCCCAGCAGCTTTCGGTTGTAAACCGCGATAGTGCAGTTGCAGTCAAGCTTCTCTCTCCTTGTTCTGTTTTGTGCTGGTTTGGTTTAGTAACATAAGTGTATGTGTTTGTGCTTTCTTTGCAGCCTCTCAGCTAGTACATTATCTGTGTCTTCAGGGAGCAGTTTGGGATCCCTGGCATCCAGCCGGGGATCTCTGAACACATCAAGCAGAGGGTCGCTAAACTCGCTCAGCTCCGCGGATCTCTACTATAACCAAGGCGATCAAATAACAGATTTGGACTATCAGTACAAACTTGATTTCATATTGCAAGAAAAAAGTGGTTACATTCCTTCGGGGCCTATCACTACTATTCATGAAAACGAAGTGATCAGTTCCCATGGGAGACTGGGTTACAGTGACTCTCCTTCGGCTGCAGACCATCCCAAATTGACTGAACCTCCCAAATCTGTGACATCGCTGTCTTCCAGATCCTCTCTCTCTTCCCTGTCTCCCCCAGGCTCCCCTTTGGTTTTAGAATCTGCATTTTCAGTGTCAGCTCAAAATTCCCCTCTGCATCATCTCACTACGGACTTTGAAGACTCTGACCTTTCGGGTGATTTTGCAGGCATTAGTCTCTGTGAGAACCAAATATTATTGCACTCTGAAGCCAGAGCAGGATCTGAGATTCCTACAGCTGATAAAGATCTTAATGAAGGTGTTAGGCAGCCTCTGCCTTCTCTACATGAAGGAAGTTCAGGTAACTAAAAAATATCTAACATCAAAGGTGTATGTAACATGAAAACTAACAGCTGGCTCCTGAATTAGGAGGTACCTTGTGTATTTGAAGAGTATCTTGATCAGCACACATTTGCCAGGGTGGGCAGTCAGTAGTCCTGAGTTACCTAACTTCCAGCTTTGGCTACACAGAGCTGCAGTCACCCTGATTCCATCTACATTTTTCAATAGCTATCCCAGAAAAAAAATCCATGTATTGCAATCTCTGTCATGGAAAAACACTGGAGGTGGATCCTGAAGGCATGGAGGATGCATGGTGTTCCCAGGTACTGTCAGGATGTACAGATTTAGAACAAAAGTACCCTCTTGCTGGTTTTTGATAACCGGAAATCAGACACTTTGTTTCTCACCGAAGAATAAGTTACATACAAACTGACATCCTCAGTCCAGAGATTTCTGGACTCAGAATTATGTGCGTATGTGTATCTAGTTATTTGAACCTGCTGTCACTGAAATATCTGCAGTTCATTGTGAGTTGAAGATGGGTGACCACATGCCATGTAAGTTACAGTGAAACTCTCCCCATTTTTAACAAGGATTTCATGGCTTTTATCTTTTTGTCCAAGTTAGAACAGAGCTCCCAAGCCAGTCTAGGTTCCCCCTGTAGCCTGTGGGAAACTTCCAAAAGAATGAGACATCTTGTCCTAGACCATACTTCCGTTTTAAGGAATATGGGATGAATGATTGTGGGATGAATGATGAGTTAAGGCATCCTTAGTAACTAGTTACCTTTAACTTTGAGGTGGCTGAATTAGGTGGTGAATTCTACTTCTGGTCTGCAGTAAAAGCCATCCAACATACTTAATATTGTCAAAACCTTTGGCAGAGCCAGAGCTTCAAAAATGCCAGCTGTTAAGAATTGATGGCTTGTGCTCAGTCTTAGAGTGCTCACTTTGCTGCCTTTTGTTAGGGTTGACAGTATGTTATGCTTTCTCTGCATGTCTAGTCTTTTCTAGTGTAATTCTGTGTCATTGTCTTCAAGTATGTTGCAAACTCTTCATGTATACAGAATCACAGAATATGCTGAGTTGGAAAGGACCCACAAAGATCATTGAGTCCAACCCTTAGCCCCACACAGACCATCCACAAGAGTCACACCATGTGCCTGAGAGTGTCATCCAAACACTTCTTGAGCTCTGTCAGACCTGGTGCTGTGACCACTTCCCTGGGGAGCCTGCTCCAGTGCCCAACCACCCTCTGGGTAAAGAACCTTTTTCTAATACCCAATCTAAACCTCTTCTGACACAACTTTAGACCATTTCATCAAGTCCTGTCACTGGTCACAAAAGAGCAGAGATCACTGCCTGCCCCTCCTCTTCCCATCATGAGTAAGTTGTAGACTGGGTTGAGGCCTCCCCTCAGTCTCCTCTTTCCCAGGGTGAATAGACCAAGTGACCTCAGTTGTCCCTCATACAGCTTCCCCTCAAGGCCCTTCACCATCTTTGTTGCCCTCCTTTGGATGTTCTCCAAGAACTTAATATCTTTCCTATCTTGTGCTGCCCAAAACTGCACAAAATACTCAAGGTGAGGCCTCCCCAGTGCAGAGCAGAGCGGGACAATCCCCTCCCTCAACCGGCTGGCGATGCTTTATCTGATGTACCCCAGGACATGGTTTATGTTACACAGTGGCCCTTTTTTCCCAAGGAAGAACTGAGGGAGACAGATTTCCATCAGTGCCGAGCACTGGTAGCCCTAGATGAAACCTGGTCAGTACCTAGCATTCCCAGCTCTGCATTTCTGGGCCTGAATTGTTAGGGAAGAATCTAACTGAGGAGTTTGGGTGTAAATACAGCCGAGCTCTTGAGACTGCATTGTCCAGATTTGTTGTCAACTTTGAACCCTTGTGGTAAGCATTTGCTAGTATTTAATAGAAGGACCTGGGCATATTGATACAGTTATATATTTTAATGAGAAATTTGATTTTATTTTTTTAATTCTCTCAGGGAATTGTTGTAACGTCCGTTGGCTAATTATATTACCTTACTGCAGGACTGTAGTAATCTCACTGTTGTTCAGAGCAATGTGGCACCAGAAAAAAATGGCATGGTGTGCTTAGTAAATGTGAGTCCCCTCTCTGTTCTACTGTGCAGAAAGAAAAAAAGAAATTGACTGATGGATGGTCTGAACCTGTGAAATGCAAAGTGAAAAAACATGGAAGGGAAATTTGGGGGCAGGGGGTCATTTTGTCGTTTCTCTTTTCAGGATAGTGTAACACATTAGTTATTTTACTTAAGAGCTGTATTATAAAAGATTGAAACAATAATTAATTTTCCTGCCTGTATTTCAGCAGCATATCCTTTCCAAATTAACATCATCTTTCAGTTTGTTTTTGCAATCTGGCTGCAATTCATCTAGTCTGAGAACTGGCTTCAAGATGGCTTGGAATTTGGGAACACATAGGGCTATGTGGAATCAGAGTTGGTTTTTTTTATTTATTTCTATAGATCATTATTTCCACAGGTGTTGTATGGTTGTCGAACATTTTTTAACTTCTCGAGGACCTATTATTCTGGATATTGTCAGGCTGTCTTTTAAGTCTATATGAGTAGGTACTGTTCTAAATTGTAAATTCATCCTGTGATTCTTCATACTGATACTTCCTCAAGTAGGGTCATATACACAATATAAATTATCTTTAAATCTGTATTAAGGCTGCCCAAAACAAGCATTCAAATTTTGAAAAGCTGGATATTAATTAATTATGCTTCAATACCTCTAGTTTCCACAGTAAAATGGGCCTCGTGGTGAGACTTCTGTACATTAAGAGTGAGGCATAGACCTGGGGTTGATTCAGTGTTTCTAGTCCAGTTTCATTCTTGAAGCTTCTGTGATGGTTAATGGGAAGGTTTGCAACAAACTCAGCTGGAGGCATTAAACCTGGATGGAAAATTTCAGCCCACACACTTAAGTTTGACAAGACAACAAACCTGAATACTACTGAGTCTTAACTTGGACATAGACAAACAGACTTGAAGACAGTATAGCTCATATTTTCATGTAATCTGCATTGGCTCTCTAGATGCAGTGTTCACCTGCTTCTCTGTCTCTGTCTTTTCTATAGAGGTGAACCTTACAGAATTGCTCCTCTGCACATGTCCCTGCTGTCAGAAACCAAGTTGGAATATCATATAGTTATTCCACAGTCAGTCTCTGTCATTGTCAAAGTCAATTCAGGCTGCTGTAGTAACTCCTAAGGGTAATCAATAAATCATGTCATCACCTTCACCCCTCGCATGGTGGGGCGGAAGGGAAAGAGCACTTCATCATCAAGGAAAAAGCATTCCTACTGCCATAAATAAAAGCACAAATGCAGCAATCAATCATCTAATCTGGAGCCTTAAATTTTAAACATCTTAACAGGATGTAAAGTCATGATTCAGACAGGGATGATAATGCATACCAATATCCTCACCCCTTGGCAGATAAAAGGCCCTCAACTTACTGTGCTGCAGAATGTGGCTTCACTGCATGACACTAGCATATGAATGCAAGTTGAAGATTAAAGCTAAGTAGTCGTTGATAGTAAAGAGACTGTAGCATAAGAAGTTTTTGATGATAGTAAACCAGAGGGGATTTTTCATTTCTAACAGTTATATCACTGGGGAGAGGGTGTCTGTCTGACTTCTGAATATTTAATAAACATGACACAAGCACTTGGCATGTTGCTGAAGTGTTACTACAGTGCTGAGTATGAACATGGCAAATACAGGTTTAAAGATCAGGATAATGAGAGTTAATAGTGAGGATAATGAAGGATAA
Source organism: Neopelma chrysocephalum (assembly GCF_003984885.1). Lineage (NCBI taxonomy): Eukaryota > Metazoa > Chordata > Aves > Passeriformes > Pipridae > Neopelma > Neopelma chrysocephalum. The sequence continues at coordinate 8,876,727 of NW_020897700.1, read as the reverse complement.
TAACTAGCTCAACAGAAAAGTGTGATGATAGGAGCCTGTTTCTCTGGGAATGAATAATAGTACATTTTCAAGTTCATCAATCTGGTTTTATCTGTAGCCAGAATATGTGATAACAGCAGTAGAGTCTCAGAATGTTTAATGATGTGAAACAAAACTACTCTCTGATACTCAGTTAAGGGTCACCGCTTTCAACTTGACAACTTTCTAAGCTATGCTCTTCTCTCTTTCTGACTATTAGTCTCTTTGACTAATATTCATTCTGTTTCCTTTTTGTAGGTGTTAACTTACCACGGAGAGCAGCCAGTCACCTGCTTGAGGAGAAAACAGCTTGTGTATCTGCTGCTGTGTCTGATGAGTCTGTAGCTGGAGATAGTGGTGTATATGAAGCTTCTATGAAACAGTAGGTTTGAGAAATCATGCAAGTCTTTCCACCAGGAAGTTAAATATATCTGTGAGCAGTTGCGTAGTACCAGCAAAAGTCATTAATTGGTCTTGCCTTTTTTCGAAATATTTTGTACTTTCAGATGGAAAAGAAGGCATATTTGCCAAACAGTGAAGTTTGATTTGGTAATTTGGGTTGTTTTTTGTGCTGTAGAACTTGGTTGAGTAGCATTAATATGCTTTCTTATAATATTGGGGGGGGTTCTTGCTAGAAGTGTTCTCAGGACAAAAGCTGGATTTAAACTATGCAGGTTCTGCCACGTGACTGTATTGGCACTACTCAGAGTTACTGTTTTTACTTCTTGTTTTGTTTAGATACAATCTTAAGATTGCATGGCATTTTGTTTGGATGTTTCTTTTTTTCAAAAGAGGCTATAGAAAAGATAAGAAATCTTTAGTTGTAATGTTGTTATTAAAATAATCCAGATTGGGGTTTAATGTTTGCCATGGTGAACAGGATATAAGAAACGTATTTGCTGTTGACAACTTCTACAGGATTCTTTATACTAGTTTATATAGTATTATCTGTTTTCTGACAGTGAGAACAATGAACTTCAGACTGCATAAAAGAAGGTTTGCTAACTATGAGAGAAACAAAAATCTTTATTTTTCACCTCAGTTTTAGCAAGTTGTTGACGTTAAGAATTTTATGTCCTTTTGAATATTCAGGGAGATAGATTTTAGCATGATGGTTGCAAAGACATAGATGTGTGTCTTCTCTTGCCAGGTTAAATGCTTTTCTATTAGGACAGTTAAAGGTGCATTATGATACCATAAATGGGTTTTATTGGTATCTGATAAAATTACTTGTCAAGTCTTTCACAAATTAAAGTGTAATAAAAAATAGATGAGAGCAAATAAAAATGCTCAAATACAAAAGGGCTTTCTTCTGAAGTATTAGAAAGCCCATTCAATCTCACCTTAGGTCATGGACCCGTATTTCACCCTGAACTCTGAATCCTAGTATTGGTTTGCTCCATGTCTTCAGTTAGACCTAATGCAACTTCTTAGGCTGAAATAAACTCCCGTCTATTAAAACTTCAGCATTCCCTTGACTAAGTGGCCGAGACTCTGTATTTTCATTCAATAACCACTATTGTCATTCCATTTTGTTTCAATTCTGAGCTGCTGTGATCAAAACTTACTGTCTGCTCCAGTTACAAGTCCAGTGTAAGAAACAAGCAGAGATTGGGCTACAAGCTTTGGATGTTCTGTGGAGCAAGTCATTAGCTGTCCTCTCCAATGACTGTGAGCGGTGGGAAAGGTGGAAAACACAACAAATTGCTGTCACTACTCAGAAAAAGGGGAAAGATGACAATAGCATCCCCTAAACCTGTGTACAAAAGGACACTATTGACATCTGTGCAAGCTAAGATTTACATACCAGCTATTCCATGATAGCTCCAGGTGTGGATACTCTTAATTATTACTAAGTAGGAGGTAGTGAAGAGGCAATGAGTGCCTCTGTGTGAGCTGCTTATGTTTAGTAGAAGTGTCTTTATGAGCACTGTGTATGGAATGACTTAAAATTTGTCAGTGTGCTCCTGACATTACAATGCAGTGATTTCTGCTCTATAGACCAGTCCTTTGTGTTGACTAATTTAAGGTAGGGAAGGAAATACACTCACTCTATGAAATTAGCCATCAGCAAGGAAATGTGTGGTAAAAAGAAAACCTCTACATGCAGAGTCCTAAAATAATGCTGTCATGTCTTGTGAGATGTTGTCTCTGTCATTCTCCACATTTCCTATCTTGATATTTTCTATCTTGATCTTGTTTATTGATCCCAGCAGTCTAGTTTTAAAAATCAATGAAACACATTAATACCACATCCTTACTCAAACCTCCCAGAAAATGACTGGAATTATTTTGCCACATGGATTCTCTGTAATTACTTTCAACACTAGATTTGTTCTTCAACTGCAAGGCTTGTGTCCCTTTGGTTCTTTGAATGTATCTGAAAACAGGCTCAGAGGAAAGATGCTTGTTATTTGCACAGAAACCTTTGTATTTTACAGAGCTCTGAAGCTCAGTATTCTCCAAAGCAGTATTTCATATCTAGTTTACATGTGGCCTGTGATTTATTACAAATTTTAATTTCCAGTTTTGTATTCAGTGAGATAAAGAAGTCCTAAGTATGTATAAGAACAAACAATTCTTTCTTGACTTTTAGTCTGGCCTGCTTCAGTAATCAGCCTAAGGCCTTTCTGAATCATTACTGCAGTTGTTGAATGGTTCCAGCAGCAACTGTCCCCAAAACAGGCACTGCTGTTGTGTAGGCTCTGAAATTCTCATTTGGAGTGCCTGCTGTCATTGAATCAGCCTGTTTAGGAGAATGTGTGTATGTTCTGTGTATACATGCCTTAATTATTGCTGAAAGCTAACTATAATTTTCTGCAATTTGACTATTTGCCTGGTTTTCCTTAGAACAAATGAAACTGAGGACACTGTATATAGTGAAGATGATGCAACAATTCTAGAAGCTGCTCAGGTACAAATAGGACTCAGGTGAGTGACCAGCAAAGGGAATATTTCTATTCATACATAAATGTGAATTGTAAACTTCCCTCATGTTCTCCTCTCTTCTACAGATATGACCACGACAATTCAAGTTTTGTGATAATCATAATACGACTCAGAAATCTTCCAGCATTTTCTGTACCTCTTTGCTCTAAGGTGTAAGTCAAACAATCACTGACCAGTAGTCTTGAAATATGAGAGTATAGTAAGAAATTGTAAAAATTCTCTAAAAGAATCAGTTAATTTACTGCTTAACAGCACTGAAATATATATAAAACTTTTCAAGCTGTAGAAGTATTCAGCTTTTACTTATTGTAGCAATGCTGCAAGCAAAAGAAGATATCGGGAAATTTGCGCATTCTACTGAAGTGGAATAAAAAGGATTTTTAAATGGTATTATATCTAGTGCTTCTAAACATTCTGTAGTTTTGTGGGTGCAAAACACCTATTCTGTAGTTACCAAAAACATTCTTTTGATACTTTGCCATCCTTTCAGCTCAGGAATGTAAAATGTCTTTTTACATTTAAGTGACATTTTGATGTAAAATAATGTTTAAAGTAGTATGTGTCTTCTAAGTGAGCTTTTAAAGGTAAGAGGTAGTTTAATAAATTGCGACTGGACGTGCACAGTCACATTGAGATACATCATTCCTAACAACTGGAGCTTGGATGGCTGTTAAGAATTAGTTCTTGTGTCAAATTGGACCAACACGAAAAGTCTAAAAGTAAATTATAGTGGAAATCCTATGTAGAAAATGAACAGAAATGCCTGAATATGTTACCACTGAGATTCTAGTCCAAAATTCTCATCTGTATAAATAAGTGCAGCTTTCCCTGGGGACACTTGTACTTGAGTGAATTTTTTTGACAGACTGTAAGACTATCTTAAACTGTTAAAAAGCTTAATAAGATTGGAATAGAACGTAATCAATCCTTGGAAAATTTGCTTTCCTTTCTGGTTCCTTTCCCTTTGTCCCCTATTGCCTTGAATTTGATTGGCAGATAAATAAGAAGCCACTGAATATGGAGAGGTTGTATTAATGATACCAACCTGGGTGCTTGCTGGATTTTTCTGTTTGTTTTTGTTAATAACAAATGCTTGTCTACTATCATCCTTCCTCCTCTGACCTGCATTTGTCCTCTGCTGATCTTCCAGATATGCTAACATTTAGCACAAGAATATAGGAAAACTATAGAAGAATAAATTGGCACAGCTGAGAGGAAAAGTAGATTATGTAAACTGTCAAAAAGATGTTCAGTAAGATAAAGTTAGGTCAGACCTGGCATCTTTTTAGGAATTAAACTGTGAAGTTGTAATTAGTAGTCAAGAAGTCCAGACCTGCTGCTGCTAAAAGAGATTTAATGAAATTAAAGCTACACAAACAAGGAGGAAGAAAGGACAGGGTAAAGGTGGGATCTTGCAAATAGCAATTTTTTTCTGTCACTTACCGTTGTATGCATATATATGTAATCTGTACAGATACATACAATAATAAAAATTGGGTCTGGAAAATGATGCTATGTTATAGCTGCATTTCCTGGAACATCAAATTGGATAGATTAGTACTTTGTTGAACCTTTAGACTTGAAGGAATAGATTTTACATGAGGTGTTACTGATATCTGTTTCCACACTGTCTGTAAAAGCTGTTCACTTTTAGCGTAGGTAGAGCGTAGCTAGAGTTACTGTGTCAGGAACACTTTTTCATCAGTTAAGGAGTTGTAGGTTTGTCACAGCAAAATCTGAGGCTTTGGTTGACTCTTTAACTTTTTAAATTAAAAGGAAAGTAACCACTCCTGTAAAACAAAGTTTTTAATCGCTTAGTCTATTAAAATGGCTGTTTTCAGTAGACCATGCAAATTGCGTACCTACATTTATATGAATACAGCAGCAGCATTGCTGGAATCACATTATGCTACGACTTCACTTCAGGATTGGCTTGTCATAATGCTGCATACCTTCTATCCAGGTTATACATGCTTTAGCTAGCTAGCTTCATTGCATTCTATTCTACAGTGAATATCAATTATATATAAAGCCAGTACCAGAAACAGACTATTGCATGGGCACAGAAAAGATATAAAACAATTACTATGCTCATTCATGAGCATATGAGAAACTGTGCAATAGGTAAATAACACATACAAATTGCATTAGAAATGTCTTTGCTCTGTTAAGCTGCTGGTAAAGTGAGACTTGCAAGTTAGCTAATACAACTTTTATCCACATAATATCTATCCATATTTGTTACATAAAAAGAATGCAGCCATGTAACAATTTCAAGTTACTCTCTCTGCTTAAATTTAGGCTTGCAAGATGCATTCTTCAAAGTTGCACCTAATGTATTATGAATTGATTTTGAGCAGCAATGGCCCCTAGTTATTTTCTTCCTCGATTTCCTTTGGTTTTTTGTTTCTTTGGAAGCTTTGTTTTGTTTGTTTCTTTAGATTAAAAGGTGTCACTACTTTTCAGTGCTGCTTGCATTGTTCTAAGTTTAATTTTTATATCCACCCCAATTTTTCTCATTTTTTTAATTAACACTAAGGTTGTGTTTCCTCCCATCTGTGGCATGATCTTCAGTGTTTACAGTACTATACTAGAGGATAAATTTGGATAGAGACAGAAAATAGCTACCTCTCTTGCTACTACGTTACCAGGCACAGAAATTCCTCTTTGGGAAATGTTTCTGCAAGGGGCAAGAGGAGTTTCTCACTCATCTTTGTCACCTCTTTTCCATTCCACCTCGGATTTGTTGCTGTTCCATTTTCTTGCTATGCAATCCTTTAGTTGATGGGGTCAAGTTCCATCATGTGTCACCAGCAAGTGCCAGTTTAAATTCAGTGTAGGATTTTGTTTTGTTTCCGGCAGGTATATCAGAGTAGCAGTACTTCCATCCTCAGCTGACATCAGATGTCTATTCCGCACCAAAGTTCATCCTGCCATGGAAACTGTTTTATTCAACGAGATATTCAGAGTAGCCATTTCCCAAGTAACATTATTACAGAAGACACTGAGAGTAGATATTTGTGCTGTTGGTAGAAGTCATCGGGAAGAATGCTTGGTATGAAGTTTTATTTCTGGCTTTTTTTGGCATGCATTTGTTTACGGTGTCCCCTTTTATTTTGATGGTCAAGGCTGCTAAAATTCCACAGTACTTGGAGACAAACTCTGAAGCATAACTTAGCTGTTGCTACAGTACTTAAAATACTGCCTTTCTCTGAAATTCCTGATACAGAATCTAATCCTGGATGGAAGTTCTAGCAGATGTTTTGATAATTCTAACACTGCATTACCTCAACCCTTTTAATTACAGATTGATATTCTGTCTTTGCCATTTTATACGTAAAACCTCCATAAACTTCAACGCAACATTACCTTAATGCTAGATTTTAAAGCAAAAACTGAAAAAGAGCCACAGGGGGGAAAAAAAAAGCAAACCCTCATTATCACAAACTTGTCACAAAGAACAAACTGCATTACGTTTTTGCATGTTGTTTTAAATTATATGACGAACACCTTTTTGGGTTTTATGATCTGTAGAAATAATAAAAAGGTATGACATTCATAGATCATCCCATTGGGAACTGTCATGTTTTAAATTTTGTTGTTAATCGTGGTCATCACCTAATCAGTGATGCTCCATTTACTTTCAAATTGCTTTTGCATGGTCTGGTACAACTCAGTTTAGTTTTTCACCATGAGAGTGATTTTAGTAGCACAGTGAGACTTTTTTAGTTACAACACACTGAAGAGATGCTGGAACCTGCTGGGGTTCATCAGCTCCGACTGCTGGGAACAGCCTCTCACTTTCAGAAATGTAGAAGTTAATTCCTGGGGATGTGTTGACCTTTTTCAGTATGTAAGAGGTTTCCCCTCAGGAAAGGGAAAGGCAGCAGAACAAAAATGCAACAGAATGCAGGATACAAAGGTGAAGAAAAAAACCAACAACAACAACAAAAAAAAACCAGGGAAGGCAAGGGTTAATCACAAGATCAAATGAAAGAGTTGGAAGTACCATCCCCAGCAGAAAGCCCTGGGCAACATGACCAGAGTCTTGGCAAGAGCTGTGTGTGCAGCCCAGTAGCTGTGGAGATAATTTGCCAAAGAATAGAGGATTTTAATCGCCAAGGCACAGCCCAAACATGAGTACTTCAGAAGTTTTCCCAGAGTACCAACTCAGTGGATGTTAGTGCTTGTCCAAATGAAAGGGTTTCTTAATCTTTTACTGTCTTTTAATTTCCTCCTTCACTGGTTAGAGCAAACAAGGTCATCCATTATTTGCCACATGGATGATTTTTGTGGTGGGACAACTAAAAATTGTTTCCCCATGAATTGGTGCTACAGGCTTCATTGGCACGGGTTTTCATAACTGAATGCAGCAAAAAGGAGGTGTGTGCATTACAGTGATAGAAAGGGCGGCGTGTGCATGTGGGGAGAAATTCTGCAGACTGAAATAAAGGATGGCAGAATGGACAATATGAAGGACTTTTCCATGAAATTCTATTTGTTTATTTTAACTGGAAGTGGGGGGAAGTGGAAAATTGTACAGTTAAAAAGGGAATTAAGATTCATGTCAAATTTGTCCTGTTTTACGTGGTAAGTACTGTAGAATTTATTTTCAGCTGTTTTGTAGAGAACAGAACAAAGTAAAACAGTTTTCTTCCCCTTTTTGTGCAGGCAGGGACTCAGATCAGCCTGGCGGATTTATCATTTTCGGATGACAGCTGTACTCTGTGGTACAACCTGTTGCCTTGCAAGCGAATTCCTGGCAAAAAACCCAAGGAACAAAATGATGAATGCATGTTTCTGTTAAGCAAGCAGTCACTGCACTCACTGGACTTGGTGAGCAATGGGTTGGCTATTACTGCAACAACAAGAAAAAATCCAGAGACTCCAATTGTGCCATTGCATTGTGATTATTTGAATGTGTGAATTCAAATACATCCTCCCCTGAAGGTCCAAGGCCCTGTTTTGCGGGTAGTTTTGTCTAGAGTTGACTTTGTGTGTGAGTAGTTCCTATGTGGGGTGTCAGAATCCTTAGGAGGGGGATATGGCAGATGCTTTTTAATGGAATACAAAATTGCACTCCAATTTGAAACACTTCAGCTGTGTTTCTTTTTATAAAGAATGTTATTGAAGAGCATCCTAAAGTTTACCATTTATTTTCATATGCCCAGATATGAATACCCACATCAAAAATGTCAGTTTATTAACTATTTAAATCTGCATATTTAAAACCGTTGCACTTAAAATGCTGTTTATGCAAAACACATACTAATTCTTCTGGTTAAAGAAGCTTTTCTGCTTTAATACCTTCTTAAGAGAACTGCATTAAAATGTAACTTTAAAGAGCACCCTTTTTTCACCTCAGGATATTACAAGTATGAGAGGGAAGAAGAGAAAATACATTAAAGTATGAAAGGAGCATGTTTGATTGCATTATTGTTTTAAAAACAGTCTATTTTTGGTTGATATTTACTCTGTATAAAAACAATAATTTAATGTGCTATACGCTGACAATTCAAACACTTTTTACTTGTGAACTGGGTCATTGTTTCTGCTGACATCAGGGAGCAGCAAGGTAATGCAGCTCTTGCAAGAGTTGCCGGTTTTTTACCTGTTATGTGTCACTCAATTCTGGTTTTATCTTTTTTCCTTGTGAGCAGGATGCTGTGTCAGCTCTGCTGGAGAGGACATCTGCTGAACTGGAAGCAGTAGAACAAGAGCTGACTGAAGATGAGGAGGAGGAACAGGAGCAAAGGGGCTCTGAGAAAGACTGGTAAAGCCACTTTTCCTCCCTCATTGTTCATGCCTGAACGATTCGGCTCATTCTTCCTATTCTTAGACAAACAAAAGGGCTGTACTTTTGGAGATTATAGACTTGTAGAATGGTTTGGGTTTAAAGGAACCCTTAAAGATCATCCAGTCTAACCCCCTTGCCACTGGCAGGGACACCTTCCACTTGACTGGGTTGCTCAACGCCGCATCCAACCTGGCCCTGAACGTTCCCAAGGACGGGACATCCACAGCTTCTCTGGACAACCTGTTCTAGTGCCTCACCACCACTGGAATTGGACTCAAGCCTCATTCTCTTGTGTGGTCAATTAATTCATGTTCTTTTAGGTTTACAGTGTCTTGGCTGCTCTATTAACTCCTGCTGCCAATGCTCCTCCATTCCATGTAAACCTATGAAACCACTTGGGCAGTCTAAGCCACTGGAGGTGTAGCAAAATGTCTCATGTTATAGTTGCATTAAGTGTAATAAGCAACTAATAGGATTTGAAAAGAGAGCTGCTGTCTGACAGAGTCAGTGTGGGTGTGCTTCGATTGATCTTGGTTTTGGAGAAACTGTGAGCTTTCCCAAGAAACAGATTTGCTAAATTGCTATTTGAGTTCTCTTATTGTGCAATTTCTTAGCTGCAGTGTAAAAGTAAATACATGCTTTATTATGGGGGAGGGGGAGACACACTTGTTTGTTTTATGAATTTATTATAATGAAATTCTTTCAATGTTATCAACATCACAGCCATTAAATGTAGTGCAGTGTTGTCATAATGATCTTGAGGGTGAACTGTAGTAGCACTTCTTGAGTTTTGCTGGAGGCTGCAATGAAATGTGCCTTCACGTGAAGTTAGTGGAAGCATTTGGATGACAGTTGTTTTCCCTGTCAGGAAAATGCATACTTTATGGGTGCAGGTCTAGGCCTTCTGATATCTTTCTCTGATGAGCTTTTTCAGTTTGAGAATAAGCCTGGGTTACTTCTGTTCACACAGGCTAGAGATGCTCACAGAAGCCTCTGATGAAATTGTGGATGAAGAGGAAGACAGCATTAAGCTGGCAGTAGAAGGCAGCTGTACTGATGACATGGGGTTACTCATCGATGCACCAGAAACAAATGAAAACAAGGGCAGAGAGAACACTGATGAGGCTCATGAGGACCAGCAAGCTGCTGTAATACTAACACTGGTGAATATCTTAAAATTTACATTCGTCCATTATCTTGCTGTGTCTGAAGATCTATTTCTGAGCAGTTCTAGAAGTCTGCTGTATCTAAGCATTTACAATTTGATGTGGCCTTTGCTGTAGCAGTAATCAGCATGTACTTGTAACGAAATCGGTGTGGTCACTTCTGAACTACAAAGAGGACATTTAACAGACAAGCTAGGCAGAACTTCCAAGTCCAAAACAATTAACCAAAACTCTATCTTCACTTTTTTGTTGCATAGGGAGAATATTCAAAATACAAGTGCAGTTCAGTAGCTTCAGCTTGTACACATTTAAAATATTTCTGCACATCTGTTACATTGTTTCTTCCCCCTCCCCCTCTCCCTCCCCATTCATCTGATAAGCAGGGGGAAAGACAAAACAGGGGTCAAGATCTTTAAACCAATGCAGGGATTTCTTTATTTCTTCCTTCTATTTTAGGGGGTGAAATACAAAAACCAGCTTAGCAGAGAAAAGGATGGAAGAATAATGAGCAGAAAACTCAAAAATATATGTTAAACTGTGTACTGTGGAACTACCCACACACTGCACAAAACAAATTCTAATTCCATGTTCTTGGTAATTGTTGTCTTTAAATTATATTCCACTTTCCTGGAAGCACTTTTAGTAAATTTTTAGTAAACATATCCCTGACGTAGTAGCACATACTCAGAAATAAAATTTTTAGAACCTTTCGACACCTTAATAAAAACACTATTGCAAGTGTTAAACCCACAGGCTCTGTAAAACAGCAGAGGTAAAAATGCAGAGTGACATCTTGTTCCTTCAACTTTGTGACAATACGAAAGTTCAACACCTCAGTGGGATTGCTGGAAATTGTAATTAACTTGCAATTAATGTGGCAAGATGCCAAATGAGCTAAGGCCATGGTATTAAAAGGACTGACAGTCTGCTGGGTAGCAAGCAAATATAGATCAAAGCCCTAACTTGGCAAGGGGAGACATCAAGGACAACATGGGAAGGTTAGACACGCACACAAGTACTTTGCTAAGCCCCGGCTGGATGGACCTGAACAATGAGTGAAAAACATAGCAGACACCATTGCACAGTATAGATCTTTGTGTGCCAGATCCTCTCGGGGTTGCAGTTGTGCTATTTAGGTCACTGTATTTATCATGTGCACTTTGAAAACCATGAACCTCATTAAATTACCCAAGTTGAAGAAAAAGCCCTGGTGCACATCAGTAACATTGGATGTTCCAGCTACTGCAGAACTTGGTCTAGCCTGGCAGTCAAGATAATTGCAGTATGTAAGCAAGCACAGGCCATGCCACCTACAGGGGTGGGAGTACCTGAGGCTCCCTGTGGCACATGTGGGGCAACTGCAGTAGGCAGCAGGCCATGCTCAGGGACAGCAGATAGCAGGGTCTTTTCCCTGGGTTCACAAGGCTGCTGAAGCTCTGCAGATTGCCATAAAGCAGCCCCACTGCTGAGGTTTGGAATGCGTGGCAGTATGTCTGGAAGAACCTGAGCAATATAACTTTCCCAGCTGCCCCCTTTCAGTGTGCACAGGCACCATCTCTAACATGGCAGAACCTTGGTCTTCTGCAAAATACAAAATAAAATAAATATAAATGCACAAAAATAATGTCTGAAAACAGCAAAGTAAAACATTTGTTGCACCGTGGTTGCATCAGACCATCTGTCTGGCAGCAAAGGCATTTTTGCAAAAGCTTTGGTTTTATTGGCTACAAAGAATACCTTCAAAGTCTCTCCACACAATGTTAAGCCTTTTGAGAATTTTGTGTTTCTTTACTTAATATAGCTTCTCTGTAAATGCAAGATGCTTTTTGCTGCTGGCCCTTTTTCCATTTACCGCAAGGTAACAAGAATGCTTGTAAAATCCAAAGGCACAAAAACTATGTAGTGACATGTATCTGGATATAGTAGGTCTTTTAAACTAAATTTCATTTCATAGGTTGATAAAGAGACCAACACTGAGGAATCGATTAACGAGAACACACCAGTCCGACCCAAGGACAGAGCCAGCTGGAGCTCAAGACAGCGTCCCTTTGTCAGGAACAGCATGATAGTGCGCTCACAAACCTTCTCTCCGGGCGAGCGGAACCAATACATCTGTAGGGTAAGAGGAAAAACACTTGGAATGAAGAGCTATTAACTAAAGAGTCATTTAACTTCTTGGGAATGAAGCATTAATGACAGTGAGTCATGTACCAATTTTCCTTGCAAGAAGCAGAGCCTGTGCTTTCTCTACAGTCTTTCTTTCCCTAACTGACCTGATGCATAGTAGAATTGACTTTCAGCAGAGTTGCATGCTCTTGCAAAACATCTCTACTAGGGAAAAAAATACATCCTATTGGAGACAAGTAACACAGATGCCTGTGCTGGCTCTCTTCAAAAAGTGTGTTTCCCTACACATCAGCAACTACAACACTCATAGCAAAATAATTTGTTAAAACATGAAATAGAATTCACTGTAGAATGCCATTGCATTACCATATTTTAGTAATGCAGCCATTTAAGGGTAACAGTGTGGAAAGAGCTCAGTCATCAATTTTAAATATCGCTTTGTATCTCAACTGGTTTTAAATCTATGCAGCCCAAATCCTGCTGTAATTGCATCTTTGAAAGATGTGCAAGTGCTGCCTCAGGGCTGGGTTTTAAACATGGCTTTGGCAGCTAAGTTCCCAGTCTCTCTAGATCTATGGTAGTGTGGAAAAAAGAGATTTAAATTGTCAGCCTTGTTGCTGTTAAACTAACTATAAAACTCGTGTGTTTAAAGATTTAAGCATGGATTACCAGCTCTATAGATTTTAATTACAGATAGCCTAGAAAAGGCAGTTTATTTTGATCTTTAGTTTCTACAGGTTGCTCATACAAGTATGACAGGTTTGGGTTTTTTTTTTTAATAATACTTATGCTTTAATTCTCCGGTTCAGTTAGAGGCAGTTATGTTAATCATTTGGGAACATTAGAGTTGATCACTTCTCTGTGATTCTCATTGGCCTAAAAAAAATAGATCGATAGTCAGTACCTACACACTTAAATAACTATTCCATATACCCTCCAGAATGAAACACAGCAGATTGTTTTCTAACAATCTTCACATAATTTGCATATTTGCATTATTGGCTGAATTCAGAACCTAGCCTTCATCTTAATTCCTGTACTGGAACTTAATTCCTAAATGGAAATTAGTAGTATTGGCAAAAAATGTAGCCTTAGCTTACTGCCTATGTAGGTCTTCAACAGGAAGAAAAACTAATTGCTCTGGTAGTTTAGGTAGTGTAAACTCTTGCAGTTTTTGCATCTGCAAAGGTGTTGGGCTTTTGTATCTTTGAACGTTGCTACATACCTGCTGCCAGAAGCCAGAATAAAAAAAAAAAACTTTCCTTGAATAAACAATTTTTTTTCTCATTGTGTATGGTATTGCCTGGAAGCAAAGTGACCTGGGAAAAAAACACTTTTGCACAGATGAATATTTTGCAGTTTCAGAAATACTTGTTGTCCACTGCTGGGGCTCCAGAGTGGGCACTGTAGCTGCATCCAAATTCACAAGGAGGGCTGAACAGTGTGAGTCTCTCCAGTCCCAGACCTCAGTTTGCACCACAAGTATATCCAGCCTTGCTTTTTGGTGCTGTACAAGAGGAAATCACCTGTTGGATACACTCTGGTGAGCTGTCAGCTGCTCTCGATTCAGAAGAGATGGCCTGGCTTTAAGAGAGCACCTACTCTCATCTGATGTTCAGAAAACACAGACATCTTTGAGGCCTAAAGGACAGAACCAAAATCTGTTGGTACCTTTAAAAAAAAATCCCTTGAAAAGTGCTTAAAGAATATCAGTGATGATAGCTGCGTCTCTGTATCCAGGGGTGAGCTCCCAGTAGTGGCTTACAGTGAAAAGACAGATTTGTCTCTTGAGAGGTGTGCTTGTATTGCAAGAGGTTGTATTTCTCACCCCTAGCTCCCAGCCAGTCCTGTGTAAGCACGCTTTAGGACTCTGGCTTCACATACTGAAATGTTAGCAGAGTGATTCTTTTTGTCTGTCCTTCTCTGAAGAGGAGAAATACATATCCTGCAGAGAGATGCTTCTGTTTTCCCTGGAGGCTACCTACCACCTGTCAGATGCCGATGCATCTCACAGTCACTCTGCACTGATGGATATGGAACTAATGCTAAAGTTAAGAAGAAGCTACTGCTGAGCTGTGGCGCAGGAAGCGAGGCAGGAAGTGCTTCTGAAGGAAGCTGTAGGCATACCTGTACTTGTTACAAATAATACAAAAATACTGCTTGTTGGACAGATGCATGTCTACAGTAATTTACCTTCCCTGTAGTAATTCGTTAAAAGCCTGCCCCAGGTAAGTGAAATTCATAGTTTGTATCTATCAGTACCTAATAACCATAGTTACCTTCCTTGCATTCCTAAAGAGTCTACTTACTCTTTACTTACTACTCATTCAGTAAGATCAATGGTTGTCTTGGTGTAGGATTAGAATTTTGTAGTAGGTGCTGATTCTAGTTGCAGATTTTTTAACTTCATACTAAGAATACAACCTATATGTATATCAACACTGAGGTTCTCTTGACTGGGTATATTGACACAGATGTATATGAATGTCCTTTATTTCTCTTTTTGTTGTGTACATTTTCACAGTTGAATCGAAGTGACAGTGACAGCTCAACACTAGCCAAAAAGTCTCTCTTTGTAAGAAATGCCACAGAACGGCGGAGCCTTAGAGTTAAACGGGTATGTGCTTTATTAACAGGACATGGTTTAGGACAAAGTATGGGTAGAGAAGGAATACCAAATGACTTAAAGGATATGCTTTATTGAAAGTTTTTCAGCAAAAGCAGTGCAAGTACCATATGTAGTCCTGTAGTTTCACATTGAAATCTCAACACAGTGGTCCTACTCCTACATCTTTGCTCTCCAACAAAGCGTGTGCTGTTTTAGTTGTGGCTGAAGCCAGCAGGCAGACTGCTGCTCAGCATCATGGCATTTGTTGTTGAACTTGAGTTACTGCCAAAAGGATCTGGGTTAAAGAACCTGAGTATTACAAAGTCACATAGGGAGGCTTATGCTGCACAAAAGTCAACACTAGCAACATACATCTGAAGCAAATTTTGATGGAAATTTCAAGGATTTAGATGTCCTTTTAAAGGGATTTACTCTTCTCCAAGTGTTCAAGTAGCAAAAGGATTGAAGGACAAGAGAGTAAGATTCTATTTCTCTTGCATTAAATGAATTCTTACATAAATTGAGAGAGTTATATTTTAATCTTAATTGTAACTAGAAAAATAATCCCGTGGAAGACATGTTACCAGGTAGCAAGATTGCATTTTGCATAAAAAAGAAATACTAAATAGTCTGGGATGGCTTCTCCTGCCTGAGTTACTCATATGAAAAGTCAGTATGAAAGGACAGTAAATAATGTGAAGTACGTTGAAGAAATGCATGTTTACAGAGTTTGTAACATTGTGTGTTTGGTTAGGCCTTGAAAAAGCAAATGTTTATAAAAATAAATAATGTAATTGAAATCTATGGGGAAATATGTGTTGTGTTGGGTCTCCTGGCAGTGTCATCCTGGGGATCAGAATGTTTTTCTTGGTTTTAATCTATAAATTGTGCACCTGGTTGGAGAAAATTTCACATTTATTTTTAGCTAGTGACTGAAGAAAAATTCCAGGATACATGAACTTTTGTACTTAACAAAAAAAGACTGCTAAAGAAAAACAAAAAAATATTTGAGCTTTTCTGACTGTATTATGTCAAACCCTACTCTAGCCTTTCTAGATGTTAATTTTTATTCTGTTTCCCAAATGATCCAGCCTGTTCGCCAGCCGATCATGCGAAGAGCTACGCAAGAGCGCCCCGTACGCACTTCCCTTGACTTGGAGCTGGACCTCCAGGCATCACGCACAAGGCAGAATCGTCTGAATGATGAGCTTCAGGCCTTGCGGGACCTTAAACAAAAACTTGAGGAAATGAAAGGCAGAGGAGAGGCAGACCTTTCCCTGTGTGTGCTAGAGGATGAACGTTTCCAGAAACTCTTGAAACAAGCTGAAAAACAAGTATGAGCAGGTTCAGATATGTGTGAATAAATAGGCATATATGCTCCTAACTTTGCCTTAAATTTGCTAAGGAATTTGGTCAATCGTGTTAAAAGATTTTTACAGAAGCTGGCATTTGACTAATTACACCTCTGAATTACATAATGTAAACTATTTCTTTATTGGTCAACACTACAGCATTTAAACCTATAATTCTAGGTAGTATTTTTCTAGTGCCCTCTACATACTTTAGTAATTCAGAGTAGCAGTTCTATTATTTGGAGTAATAGTTGTGGTTGCTGTAGTAAAATAACATTTACTTAGAAGTTAATTTAAAATTCTTATGTTCCAGCCATACTTCTACAGACTTATGCATGCTCTCTATCCTTCAGCATTGGTTGATTTGCAGTCTGCACAGAACTTGTATTCAAAAGATGCTTGAAACAGGTAGAGAGAGGCAATGACCATTACTTAGAATGGTAGGGGCATGTGTAAAAGGCTTATTTCTTTATTCAGGACATACTTGTTCTAGTTTTGGCAAAGGAAAGCCAAATTCTATTCTCTATGCAATGGTCTCTAAAACAATGTAAGTGTATATGCACTGCCATAAGGTAGTAATAGGGGAATAGGGGCCTAGAGAGGTTGTTAGAGGAGGAAAAAACCCAACAAGCAAAAAAAACTCCACTCAACCTGCACAGTTGGAGGTATTCAGGACCTAACTGGACAAGACCCTGAGCACCCAGCTCTAGCATCACCTACTCTGAGCTGGAGCTTGGAGTATATGCTCTCTGGAGCCCCCTTCCCATCCATGTCAGTCAATGTACACCAGTTTTCCATGAGGGCAGGTTGTGAGTGACAGCCAGGAAGGATCTGTTCTCTTTAGCTATTTATGGTTGATAGAAATTAGTGTTTTGATGACACCAAGCTATTGAGAGTAGTAAAAATGGAAACTTTTTAGTAAGGTGCAGAGGTTCTCCTAATATGTAAGCAATAGTTGTTGGGGGATTTTGTTTGTTTGTTTTTTTAAAGCTAAATGTCAGTAAATAGCCTTGTGTAGAACAGGGAAAGGTGATCCTAATGTTTACATATACAAAGCGGAGCTCTGAATTAGATGTTAGGAATGCAAGACTCTGGATATAAGGAACAAAAACACCAGCAAAAACATCACAGCAATCAGCAGACATCGAAAAGCAAATAATACAGGAATGAGTAAGAAAAGAATTGAGAACAAAACAAATACTGTTATGCCTGTAACTTAAACATTGTTCATTTCTTATTCCCCTTTTCAAAGTGGAAAATAAAACTACAGAGGGTCAACAAGGATGGTCAAAAGAGGAAACAGCTTTCATGTTAGGAGTGGCTAAGTAGCTACAACTGAAGTGTATACAATCATGAGTGAGGTGGAGTAAAGCAATAAATCATCCTCTTTTATTCTACAGGAAGTAGAGAATTGAAGAGGTGACAGCTTAAATGCAAGCAAACATTCAGAAACTAAAAATGTTTTCAACAGAACATTGAGTGCTGCAAGTTTGCATAGGTTCAAAAGTTTATGATTTTATAAATTTTGTAAATTCATGGAAGAAAAATCCATCAGAGGTCATTAACTGTAATGTTACCATATACTTCAAGAAGCCCTCGAATGTCTAACAGCTTAGGAAACAAAACCTTCTCCCAATATGTTCTCCTAACTCTATGTTTATGCCCTGTTCTGTCTTCCTGTCTCTTTTGGTATCTGCTGTTCACTATAGTTAGTGGAGTTCTAAAATTACTATAAAGCACTAGTAGAGTTTAGGCTGAGCACTGACAAATGTCAGAAAAACCCTTGGGCAAAATGGGGTAAAGTGCAGTGTTAAAACATCACACGGTGTAACTGTGGGGTTTTTTACCATGTGAATTCAGTGAATGAATGTGATCTACATTTTAATCCATAAAAATAGTAGCTTATAGAAAAGAAGTATAGCTAAATCAATTCAGAAGTTCATAGTTTATATCTAATGCTGGATGCAGGATAGAAATTATAATTTCTGATTGTTTAATTTAAAACTACTCCCACTCTAAAGCTATTCCCACTAGAACATAGTATGCCTCTGCAACATTTAATATTGTGAATCCTTTGGATTTGTGGTTTATTTCAGCTGGCTCTTTCAAGGTAGCAGATAAGTTTGTCACATTTTATATTGCTAGTGTCAGTGATCAACACCATTACACACACTGCCGTGAGGAATAAGAGCAATAATATACATTCCTAAAATATATAGAGGCAGTAGCACAGCATTAAAGTCCTCTTTTCAAAGGTAGAAAAGTCAGAACAATGATCACAGTCACTTCACCTCTTTAAAGAGTGCTTACAAAGTTTCTAGAAATGTTTCTACCCTTAAAATTGTTGCCTTCCCCTGTGGAGCAAAACAAGCCTGAGAATGCTGTACTCTGCTGTCAGTGTTTCCTCTTGGGTTAGCAAAACACAGCAGCCTCGAGAACATTGTCATAGATTATTTTTTAGATCCTGCAGGCATTATAATGGCACAGACTAATGCAGCAGCTGGAAACGCCAGAGAAATTGAGAGAGTCTCAAGTGGAAAATGAAACCGCAGATGTGGGGGATGTTGAAAATCAGTGGCTGCTTGCTAGCACTCAGTTACTCTGCTTGAAGCCAAATACAGAGACTCCATGCCTTCCCTCCCCTTCCTACCACACCTTCCTAAGTACAGCAAGTATGTAAAGCCCACTAATACCTGCAGATCAGAAAACAGTAGGTAATTCTGTGCACCAGAAGCATTTTCTCTTGTTTAGATTGGATTTTTGTGAGAAATCATGCAGTGTTTTGAAGTTTGAGTCTTAACTCCTCATACAAGTAAGTTTTCAGACACCTGCTGTCCTCTGAAGGACTTCTTTTTTTATATCCAAAAAGATTCCTGTAAAGATCTTTACGTATCTTCTTTATTTCTTTTCAGTACATCTTCTGTGTAGAGGTAACCTGTAATTGTCATTAATACCACAAGTGTATTCTTGTTCCAGTGTTTTGGTGTTTAGCACAGTTACGATTTTTCCTTAAATTCAGTTTCTTCTATACAGAAAACATGGAAGAACGAGAGAGGAAATAGTGTTTTAGCTTTAATTTTGATAGTGTTTCAGCTTTAATTTTGATAGTGTTTCTTCTTTGTCATCTTAAACTAATTTAAGCTTAAACTAAGCTCAGATAGAGGATTCCAGTCTGGCACTTATTTTTGGTAGATAAGTGCCAGATTTTTGGGACTTATTGAATGTATGGCCATTTTATTAGTGTGCTTTTCCATATTTTATATAGATCACTCAAGAAACATGATGCAAATGCAAACACAGTCATGTACTTACCTTCTCATGTCCTAGAGACATTGGGCTGAAATCCAAGTTTCTCTGAGAGCATCCTGAAAAAATAAATGGATTCAAAAATGAAAAAAGAATACATGCTAATAGAGAGTATGAAAACAAAGAAGTCATCTATGCTGTTAATCTAAAATGCAGTAGTCACAAGAATCTCATGTATAGTTAGGGAAAGAATAAAATTAGAAAATTTTGGAATATTGTATGTTTACTGCTTTGATGATAAATATTAACTAGGGGAGCTGGTAAAACATGTCCAGTGACATACGTAAAATTAATTAAGACATTACCAGTTGTAGATTGCAAATTTATGCTCACTAATGAAGAAAACTATATTTATAGGTTTATTTCATTTAAAAATCATAGCTATTTTGGAGTTGGGGAGTGAAGAAGTTAACAGCAGTACGAGGTGACAGGATTTTGCGCAAGTTTTTGAAAGGGTGATGCTCTTCCGTGTACAACACTTTCCTATAAAACACCAGAGTGCGTTTCAACAGACAGAGGGTACCACTATCCTGCTGTGAACAGCTTTCTTATAACTACCCAGTATGAAACTGATAGTATGGACTAACTCTTTTGAATTAGTTGGTTTTGTTGTTTAGGAATCTACTGGGTTGAATTCAGAACTGGAGATGTGAACTCCTAAGTTACAAACCACCTTGAAGATTGCCGTTTCTGGCTTGCATGTGTGTTTTAATTTGAGGTAACAGAACAGCATTTTCGAGTGTCTGAAGTTAAGAATCAGAAATTAACCTCTTTAGAACTTTATAGTTGTTTAAGAATGTGAACTGCTTCTATTGAATTTTGATGGCTGACAAAATTCAAACCACAATAAATAACATTTGTCTGGCGGTGCCTGCAGTCTAGAAATGAAAACTAAGTGTACACTTAAGGGGGCACTGCCCATGCCTTGTACCCTACACATTAAGGGGGCGATAAAGCATGTGTTAGGAAATTCACCCACGTGTGGACAGTGGCTATTTGTCTGAGAAGTCCAGGTGACCTAAAAAGTGCTGCTGTTCAAATTATTGAGTGTTCAGAAACCCTTGATTAAGCTTTTTAAAAACCCAAGTGCAACTGTTAATAGCAGTCTTGCCGAAAAGGTGGATGGCACAGCTGTGATTGTCCTGTTGACGCAGCACTGCTTGGTAAAGACATAGAGCCAGGAATACTGAGGTACAGAAATACAGTAACTTCCTGGGAAGTATGTAGCTGCTCAAAAATGTTCACAAGTGACCTTTGATCTATTGTTACCACTGATGTTCTGTTCACTTGCCTTGGCTTTTACACCTCTACAATGCAAATGAAAAAAGTCTTGTGCAAAATAGATGCCATGTCCTCAATAAAAGCACAAAAGTTCATGTTCCTTGCTAACAAGGTCAACAAAACTTGGAAGCATATTTTGAAAGCACACCTCCCTTGTTTTTCTGTCTGTCATTGTAGAGTAGTTATAAGTAACTTTACTGAGAGTTTCATTAGGAAATAGAAGTATCTTACATGGAAAGAGAATCAGTGGCTCCCAGTTCTAAAAAGATACTTGGATAGACAACATGTGTTCATACAAATTTAGGTATTGCCTTAAAAAATATCAAAATTTATAAAACCTAGTAGCCACCTGTGATGGCATGGGATTTGTTCTATTTACTTTTTTAGGAAAAAAACCTGTTTCTTATTTTGTGCCCATGGCCTAGGCTTGTGATGTCAGTCTTTTGTCTTGCTGACCCTTTATATAGAGATTATCATAGATTAATTTAGGTTAGAAAAGACCTATAATATCATTGAGTCCAACAGTAAACCTAACACTGCCAAGTGTTTTGCTTGACGCAGAAGAATCTCTCATTTCTTTGAAATGAGTAATTGTTCATTATCAGCAAAATACAGTTATTTTTCTTGTTACAGGCTGAACAGTCAAAAGAAGAGCAGAAACAAGGTTTAAGTGCTGAGAAATTGATGAGGAAAGCTTCTAAGGATGTTTGCCGGCTACGAGAGCAGAGCCAGAAAGTGCCACTGCAGGTGCAGTCATTCAGGTATGGCCTGTTCTGCTTTTCATACCTTTTTTAATGTAGTGAAGTAACCTGAATTATTTCTAGATATAATCAGATATGCCCTGTAACATTAGTCAAAAGTCCACACGCTTTTGAATTGCCAGAAGCATTGCACATTTCTAACATAGTTCTAAGTTGGAGTTTTGAAGGACCAGGCCTCGGTAACTTGCTCATGTCAGAGGTGGCAGTGTGTCAGCTGAGCTGTGGTGGTGAGGAAGCCGAGGGGGAAATTTCAGACCTCTGTGTGACATGTGCTGTAGGCAGGCCTGTGTGTGACTGTTGTCATGGCTCACCTCACCCACAGCACGTTGACAGTGGGCTTTAAGTCTTGGGATCTCTTCTAGTGATGGCAGGTGCCTGAAGCAAAGCACTCCTCAAGGAGAGGTAGAACAGGATACATCTTATCAGGAAACTGATTAACCACTCCTTTTGCCTTGCTCAAGACTTACTAGTAAAGAAAGATCTTGAATCCCTCCTCCTTTTTCTTTCCCTTCTCCTTTTGGTTGTGGGAACAGCAACTAATTACTTGAAGCAATTAATGAAGTGTTCTTTCTTAGCATAAGCCAGCATGAATACTTTCTATATCAAACCTTAATTTTAACTGGTCTAAATTCCTAAAAGGCTGGCCAATAAGTGGCCTGAAGGCCACACTTATATATAAAAATAAATATTAATCTTTTGATTGAAAAATACAGTGCTTGCTCTTGAACATACAAATAATACTGCAAGTTAATTTGATCTGTTTTGTCAGTAACATGTTTTTAAAGTTTGAATTTTTGATTCCTTTACAGGAAATTTAAGTCAGCTACTAATAAATGTGAGATATTTTTCCTTTTCTAACCATCTTCTGTGAGCAATTGGAGAAATACATAAACAAGTAAGGGCCCGTGAGGTGACATGTATTGCAAATCACAGCTGTAAGTGATGCAGAATCGAAACGAGAGAAAGGGGTTCCTCAGCAAAGAACAGCTGAGTTATTTATCTTTAGTGTGAAACTCAGAGCATCTTCAAACAGTTTTCACCTTATTGCAAGTCTTAAGAAAGAGTTTTGGTCAGTGCTGATCTTATGACAGTCATCACGGACAGACTGCTGCCTAAATCTACAGGAACATATAACAGTGCTCAAGACATTCCCCTGCAAGAAGGGTATCGAAACGCTCCATTGTCTTTTATCTTCTAGTCACCACACAACTAGGAGGAGGAATCCAGTTTAGGGAGTTGAATTTGCTCTGAGCTACTATTTTTAATGGAAACTTAAGCCTGACCAGTGGAAAACATGGTTTGTCTTCTGGACAAATACCTCCTGAGGCTGAATTGTACATGCCCTGCTAATTAGGCTTGTTACAGTACTGTGGCCTCAGACTAATCACAGACAGGCATTTTTGAAGCTCTCAAGAAGAATGACTCTTCTGAGCTTTAATTTTTAAGCCCCTAATACTTATCTTCTGCTTTCTAGCCTGCTGCTAGGCAAGCCTGTGTAAAAGTGTTATGCTTCAGTAATTTCTTAGTTCATAGGAGACAGAAATGGTAACAGCACAAGGGAAGCAACTGGAGAATGGGTTGACAATTCTGCTCCTCTAACTCTTGCCCAGACACAACAATTCCCACCCTGCCCTTTTCCCATGTCAGGATAAAATGATTTCCTTTGCCTTTTCATCCCCCTGCTGAAAATATCATCATAGGAAATTCAATATTTCAGTCTTACTATTGCAGTTATTAATGAAATATTGATATTTTTTCTCTTTCAAAATTGGAGCTCCTTTTTACATAAATCTGCGTAAGAGGGGAATTACGTCACATGAATGTGACGCATTTTTTGTACGTAAATTCACTGTGTATTTTCCAAACCTCTACTTTACAGAACTGTGCTGTAACATTAGCAACTCTACAGTGGATGACATTGGAGTCATGCCATAAATGGTAAAATAATCCCTTGTTTTCTTTTCTAATTTCAGGGAGAAGATAGCATACTTTACAAGAGCAAAGATCAGTATACCAGCCCTTCCAGTTGATGATGTATAATTATACTTTTTCATTGAAGTGTTTTTCCATTTGTTCATCTCTTTTCAGATGAGCTTTGTAGTTTCAGTGATGTGCTTTCAAAAATCTTCTATTTTACATTCACTATTGATATGTTTATTTGTAAAATATAGTGAATTGAATAGTTGTAATCTTAAAAAATGGCAAAAAAACCCAACAACCAGAAAACCAAAGTAGATTAATTTTGGTATACTGATGCTGATTTTGTACAGTTTGTATGTGTCGCATGTGTTTTTATTTTGTAAAGATGGAACAAATGAACTAAGGCAGTACTAAGCAAGTATCCTGTTGAACTGCACTGTGTTGAGAAAAATTGTGTTCAACAGACAATTGTTTATCTTTTCACTATTTTCATGTGAGCAGACTGTGAAGATGGCTGTTTTGCCATACAATATTTTTGTAAAAGTGTGACTTTAAAGTTAGCCACAAGCGTAAGCTCCTTTCCAAAACATCCAGGCTGCCTCACAACAGCTGCTAATTGCATTCATCACCCACACTGGAATTTTGTTTCTGAAAACAAATTTCTTCTGTTTTTGTTTTTTAGTACTTTGTAGGAAGAGATGGAGTTCAGAGTTTAGTTTTGTGAATGTACAGTACTTTAACCTGCACTAAAAGGTTTCTTGCATCTGCAGGAGAGCGACAAAGGCAAGGCAGACAAGTAACCCTAAAAACTTATTATGAGACTACCAAAAGGGGCAGCTGCTTTCTGAATGGGATGAATCAAATTCATAATTCCAACATTAATATCGAAATAGTTATATCCAGTGTACAGTTAAAAATGAGAGTTTCTCTCTGTTAACCTTTTGTCCTAGGGGACTGTCTGATTGCTAACTAGGAATACATAAAGGTGTGTGTTAGGTTTACAAATATGAAGATGTTTCATTTAAAGTATTTGTACCAGGAGAAAAATCTGTCACATGCTAACTCAATTATCAGAAGTCCTGTTGGTAAGGTAAACCCTTTCTGAAAAAGAAAAGCTCCAAACTCTAAGTCTGCACATATTTCGGTACAATAAAAAACATTTTTTTAAATACACAATTGACCCTGTATTCAGTTAAGGGTGCACAGGTTTAATGAATACATGTGAATGGCTTGTTTCAAATTTGTCTTACATGCTGCTTCATCAGAAGGCAACTTGGATGCCTTCTCTTAGAAGTCCAGAACATTAGATATAGGTAGGTTTTTAAGCAGTCCTGTCTTGGTAAAGCAGTTGGGTTCTTATCTTCTGTGGGTACTGTGTAAGTAGGTGGACATTGCAGAGAACAGAATTATTTCATTTTCTACTTAATATGTTGCATTCAGATGTATTTAATTCACTGGCTAGCTTTCTTCCCCGAGCAACAAGCCACATTGCATGGACTTCATCTTTCGGATATGCTATAATTACTTGATCAGAAAATGGAAACAAATATAACCACAATATGGTAGCAGCTGTCTTAAATTCAAAGTGACAATTCTGTGATGACAGGTCTGTGTAACACCCAAGGGTTTTGTTATGCACAAATACATCAGTTCACTGAAAAGTATAGCCAAACATGCTATTTTGGGCAAGATGACTGATTGAACATCCTTTATGAATGCCCCATTTGTTTTTTGTGTCTTGGGTTTGAGATAACATTCATGTTTGAAAGGTCAATTTTAGAAAAAAAAATCTGGAATTATTTAATGTAGAGGTGAAATGATGGTTGGCAGTTTCAACTTCTCAACTTGATTATATAAGTTGTTTGTAGAATGATATTTAGAGGTGTACTTTATGATTTTTCTTTTATTTATTTACAGTCTTATTTATGTTCTGTTTAATGTAGTTCAGTTCTGGTCATAAAAATATTTGACATTTGTGAAAAATACTTAGGGCTGTCTAAATTCTTGCCAGATTAGCTGGTTTTCCTCACATGTTGAATAATTTAAAAAAAAAAGTATTGTGTGATTTGTAAGCATGAGGTGAGGTCAAAACTTAAGTATTGCTGGCTTCAGCATGCAAAACTCATTTGAAAATGAGAGATTTATACGTATTCATGCTCTTAATTTTCCAGATTGGTAAAGTTGTACATATTTATAGGCAGCTTTTAAAAATTCTGGCTTTTTGGTGTTTTTTTTTTACTAATTCAGCTTATTCACACTTGAAACACTCAATCGAATAAGCTAAAATACTACATACAAATAAGCTCCCATCAGTTTA
Organism: Neopelma chrysocephalum; assembly: GCF_003984885.1. Classification (NCBI taxonomy): domain Eukaryota; kingdom Metazoa; phylum Chordata; class Aves; order Passeriformes; family Pipridae; genus Neopelma; species Neopelma chrysocephalum. Next base: position 8,851,125 of record NW_020897700.1, on the reverse strand, counting down.
AAGTTATAAATATTACTCTTAAAGTGGAATTTACTCTGCACAGCAGGGTACAACGAATGTAATTAGTTCTATGGCCACGTACCAATGTCACTGCAGTTGCATATATATGAAAGTTAAATATTACTGGTACAAGAATATTTAGCCAAATGAGCAAAGTTTAGCAGAAATTGTAATAGAACACAAATCAAATAATTTTATTTTTCTTTTTACTATTGCTATGTTTATACTGTATTAAATATAAAATGCTCAGGACTGAACTAAATATTTAATCAGGTTATATTCTGAATGTGTTTCTGTTCTAATTTTGTCTGTAAGAGTATGCAAGTACATCACATAGATTAACTTGTCTCTGCACTTTTCATGTGTTTCAGTGATTGGAAAATACATTTTTTTAACAAAGCTCTTTTCCACACCAGTGTTTTATTTAATTCTTTTATTGCTGTTCTATATCTTTATATGCTCTTTGCAGAAACAGATGGCTGCTACAGCTTTGTCAATGTAAAATCATGGCAATTTATAGAAAGTTCACATCAATCACTGACAGCTCTTAGGGTAAGTTATATAGAAATTGATTCATATACTTGAAGTTAGTTCTTTACATTCATGAAGTAAAACCTGCAATAGCAATGAACACAGTCGACTCCACTGGACAACATCTCATGATTATTCAGAAATACTGGCTTTCCTTAGAGAGGGAGAGAAAGAGATTGGGCAGGGATACAGGTTGTCATATTATCTCTCTTGCTCTCACAGAGTCATGATGGAGAATCTTGTATTACATGACATTATGTCTGAGAACATTTAGTTTACTGTAAATGATACCACCCAGTGAACTTCATTCAAGGTTGTACTGCATTAGGGTTTTGTTATGCATGTTGAACTGGCACTACAAACTGTTTTAGAATTAAACTAATATTATTTTTGTAAAAAATACTTTGTTTAAAGCAGCCCCAGTAGGAGTTCTGCTATTTAAGATATGATCAAGTCTCCATGCAGGCCTAGAGATTAAAAATTTTATACTCATTCTAAAAAAACAAACCCAAGCCATACTACAAAAACAAAATCTGCAGTTGATCGCATTTAGAGAAATACAGCAGTGGATACTACTTAGTAAGAAAGAACCCCTCCCCCGATCTTGTAAACAGTGACCTCTCTGTTCAGCAGATCTTTCTTGCTGTAATGCAAGAATAAGAAATCGGAAAACCTGATATCTGCCTTTTTTAAAGTCTTCCATTTCCAGTTTCCAGATGTTGCTGGGCATCTTGTATATCTGCCATTGCATACTGCTCTGGTAATTGAGTCAGATGATAATCACATTGTGAAGAGGAATAGAGATCCTCCTAGAATTACAAAAAATCCACCAAACCAGCCACTGAACAGTGCATCCCCAATTTCCCATCTGGGCACAATCTCCAAAAATCCTGGATTATAGTGTAGGCAACCTAATACACAGGGACTGCAGACATCTACAAGAGTGTTCCTCCAGGTAGTAACAGCTGTTTCTTTAGCTTCTGCTCTGTATCCTCCATCTTTAGGCAGTCCAAACCAAGACCAGTGATCACAACACTCAGAAGTCCTAGTCCTTTTGATGTAGACACTAAAATCCTGGAAATTTTGAATTCTAGAGGCAAAACTAGGAAAGAATCAAAATCCTTACACTATGTTCCTCCTACACGTTGGACTACACAGGTTTGCCAGAGTCCCATGGTCCAAGCTCCAGTATATTTAGGTCTAAGATGAGTTTTTTCCAGCCTGATAAATACTTACAGGTACTAGTTAAAATCCATCCTAGCACAGACAACAGAAATCCAGCAAACTGTAGCCTGTGTCTGGATGCCAAGGTCATTTTTTGCAGTCACAGAAGCGCCAAACTGCTGGCTTTTGCAGGCATTGTTCCAATCAATTCTTTGTCATACTGTACATAAGCAAAAGTTAAAATAATGCTTTATGAAGCATGAAATACTTCTCCCCCTCCCTCCTGCTTTGATAGCCTGGTTCCATGTGCTGGGAGGTGGTGTGGTAAACCAGTAGCAGAAGTGTGTGGCCACAGCTGGCTCACCTTTTGTTAGTTTTGTGTTTGTTTGTTTTTTTAAGAAAAGTATATGCTTGGCTTTCCATTAATCTGCTAAAACATTACAGCAGTTCTGCTAGTTTTGGCATCTCACAGTTTGTTTTCATATTAAATTCTAGTACTACATTGATGCACTTCCACTTAGAGAAAATGATGCTGTCTGCTCTGTGGCAAGTTAAATGTTGTATGTTCAAAGTCAAAGATTGCACAGCAACATATTCCAAACATGAGTGAATGGAGCTTAAGGAGCTGTGGATAGGATGCATAATGCCTCAAGACTGTATCTGAAGAAGATAGTGTAACTAGTTTTTTAAATTAGCATTTCTCAGGCTATATTTGTGCATAAAGTATGCAGGTGCCAGAAGTGCCTAGAATAACTTGTATGGGCAGTTAAGTGTGGTAGACTGGGAAAACACAACTTGCTGGGTATGAGGCACCCATACCATCACACCCCATGCACAAAAAGATATATGCTAAGCTTGCTACAATTTCAGAAAACTACCATTTTCAAATATACAGAAAAACCATTTGATGCAATGCAGGTATTTATAGACTGTTTAGGATAGGAAATCTCCTCTAGTTTGTACATCACTGCGTTAGGCAAGTGGAAAATTGAAATAGCGAGTCAAGCTTTGAGGCTCATTTCAGTGGTTACATAAAAAAGGAAGCACATTTTTGTTAAAACCCAAGCTGTAAGAGAACATGCATATTCATTTTCAGGATTTTACAGTGCAGTTGAGAAAGTGAAAGCACCTCTCCTGCAGAGTCTACAAAAATTTCAGCATTTTTCTGTGAAACACAGTTTTAAGCAGTTCCCCAGGTGAGAAAACACACCACCTTCCAATACCAGTTTATGGAGAAAACAGACATAAATTTAGGAAATCAGCTAGGTAACAAAGAGTCCTTTGAATTACTACTGGAACAAGCTTCTGGCTTGCACTAGGGTTTGGAAAAGATAGGACAGTATTTCTGTACTGCTTAAAACCTTCCATTTTAAGGCCTAGTTTCAGTTTCCAAGCGTTGACACTGATCCTGCTGTTCTGCTACTGTGTAATGGACTGAAGACGGATGGACTTCAGTGGAACAGATTGTGCAATTAAGTAGGGATCCTCCTAATATTAGACAAAATCCAGCAAGCCAGCCAACAAACAATGCTTCCCCAAAATCCCACCTGGGAACAATGTCTGGTATATTCTCATCCCAAAACTCCTGGACTGTGGAATGGGCAACCCAAGAAACTGGGACAATAGCTGTAATCCCCGATATCCAGACGAGCATTCCTCCAAACAGTAACAACCGTTTCTTTTGTTCCTGTTGTCTTTCACCAATTTTCAAACAGTCCAACCCAAATCCCGAGAGCAAGAGGCCCAGAAGCCCTGATCCATTGGAAAAAAACATCAAAATCCTAGAAATCCTGAGCTCTGGAGGCAAAGCTAGGAAAGAATCGAAGTCCTTGCATTGCATTCCCCCTTCTTCTTGTACAACACAAGCTTGCCAGAGTCCCATGGTCCAGATCTCCAACTCATTCAGTTCCAAGTTAAGATTTTTCCACTGGGGTAGATAGGTGGTGAGACAGGACAGGACCCATCCCAACAGAGAGAACAGTATGCCACTTAATTGCATCATTGGTTGATAGACCAAGGCCATTATAAGAGCAGAGTCCTGAAAGCTTGAGGAGGAAGGAAGGTCTCCCCAGCAGTTCTGTACCAGCTGCTACCTTGAGTGATGGTGGAAGCTATGATGGTTTTAGTTTTCTGCTTCCCAGAATATAAGCCCTTGCTATTAACCCTTTGCAAGCTCTGAAACACTTTTTTGTTCTTCATGAATATAAAGTTTCACATAAAGGACGAAGGGCTTCACTAAACCATGAGTTAGGCTTTCCGATAAGGATTTGATCTGTTACCTTCCAATTTGCTTGGTAAAATTATATCCCAATGCCTGATGATTACTAGCCTGAGGATGAACAAAGAGGGCTCTATGACCCCTCACCCTAAAACACAACAGAAATCTTTGTGCTTCAATACGGATTAATTAGATTTTAAGTGGTGATAAAAAGGCAGCTCTGTGTGCAACAGGACTTCATTGTAATAGCTAAATTTGAGATTTCAGGGATGTAAATCAAGGCCTTGTAAAGAAAGGTAGACTGTTTGCCTATAATCTTTATTCTTAGAACAGGGCAGTGGAAGATAAGCCATTATGTATGTTGAGGAAGTCTATGTCCCCAGCACTGTAAAAGACGCTTTGTAAAAGATCCTTATGTTTCACATTTTCTACATTCATTTCTTTTAAAATGGGCTTTGTTTTGACAGACTTTTAAGGGGAAAAGGAGACGGGTATGGTGAAAGTACCATAGAAAATGAAATCCTAGACATCCCTCCACCATAATGAACCCGGGCAGATCATCAGCCAGTGTAAACTTTACCTGCCCCAGGACTTCAGCAACACCATGGTAGCAACTTACAACAGCTTGGTGTCCCCTTTCCTAAAGCCAGTGTCCCAGATGGCACACAGTGTATACACTTAGTATCTATATCAACAACATTTGGCACTCAATGCTCCCAGGGCCAGGAATGCCTAGTACGCCTTTCTGATCAAAGCAAGATACCATTATGCCATTACCCCATTAGGAAACCCAGCTCTTTTTCTGCTCTCATGTCAGCTACACTTGTGCATGTCTACAGGATCAGCAAGGTCATCTGTTTGCTGTTCCCCTCCCCACATGTAACAGCACAGCCTTTATGGGAGGGAGCAGGAGCTGAGCAGCGTGAACACATGCACATATGTATGACCCAGAGATGTTTTCCAGTCTTTCTTGACTTCATTTCCTAGATGTGATAATGTACATATCTGTATATTTGTAATTCTCAGTTGCATAAAATGAATTATGTGATGGGAAAACATAACACTGCTTTTGAAGGTTTCCAAAATCCTGAAGGGTATAATTAAGAAATATCACTGTGAGAAGATCTCATCTTCCCCATTTCTGTATGGAGTTGTAATTTATAACTCTTGTTTTTTCCTGTCACAAGCTGTGAAGAACCAACACAAGGAAAGATGATCTATTTCCCTTTATCTTGTGTACCAGCCCAGTCCAATAGCTTTTACTTGGTCAAAAAATTACCATGCACAAGAGCAGGAATCATTAAGGATATAACTGACAACACTGGGAACAAATTGACGCAAGCCATCCACTAGGCAAAAGAAGACAGACCAATCCCACATTCATTCATTCATTCAGACTCCAGATTGTACTTTCAGATTTGGCAGTATTGTTTCTCTCCCCCTTCTCTGCTAGAGTGCTAGTTCTGGAAATCATCATGACTTTCAATGAGAATCTCCATGACGCCATTTGAATAATTTTTGAGATAAACAACCACACTCCAGGAGTGATTCTGCTCCTTCAGGGGCTACATGTTTATCTCACTCTAAAAATCTGTTACCGACAGACTGGAAGCCTGTTGCATTTCTCTTGACTGTGAACATTTAATATTTTCTTCTCTGCTCTCAATTCCAACAGTCCATATAGTGTAAGAGCACAGGATCAGGCATGTGAAGTCCATTCATTTTTCAAATGTTGATTACAGTGTGCCAGCCTTCAAATTTTAGCCATCAGAAGCACTGAGACTGCTGTATGAGTAAGATCTGCCAGTTAAGTTCTGCAACTTACTTTTAACCATGCATTAACTTAGGGCAAGCAAAGCTTCCTTACACTATCCTGGATAAGATGATATATAATCCTTATGTGATTATATATAATACAATATATATTATATAATATATATATTATATGGGGGGGGCTGTAAGGTAACACTTCCCTTGTCACCAGGACAGCAATAAGGGTCTGAAATGCCTTTGCTTGAAACTTATTGATGTTAGGACAATCTCAGCTGAACTGGGCTATGTACATTCTCGAGTCAGTCACTGCCTTACTCCAAACTCCCTTGTCCTTTTTTCACATTTTTCCTACCTGCTATTATTTCTTCTTTTCTCTCTCATCTAAAAATGTCTCGTTCTCAGAATAATTTTATTTTGGTAGACTTGTGTCTACACAGGTGGTGAGATGTCAGAGTTGCTACGAAACCTAGGGGCTAGAATTGGGCTCCCATCAGTTTCTGCCCTACTGCTCAGGGAAATTTGAAACACAAGCCCAAGGTTCACTGTTATATTGCCATGAGAAGAAACATCTGCCGACATCTGCACAGTCTGAATCAACAGCTCATCTCAAGGGGTTTCAGTAGAGATGGCCACTGAAAGATGCCCTCAGGCTGGTGGGAGAGGGAAGCTGCCTGCCAGGGACCTCTGGAGCCAGAGCTGGGGCCCACGCACAAACAAGCTCCCCCAGGACAGCTCTGCCCCTTTTCGTCTCCCTGCTTGCCTTGCCAGCCTCTGCAGCAAGGACTGTGCTTGTCCAACACAAGCTTGTCAAGAAGAAATGGAAGAGCAGGTACAGCTATCACTAACCAGTGTGCTTTCAAGTAAGGAAGGTGAGAATCAATTTAGAGGGGGTTTTGAGTGGGTTTAGAGCAAGTATTTTCGTATTCTTTTTCCCTATAGATTTTAAAGCCTAATGTATGTAACATACAGCAATACCACCCTACAGAGGCTTATGCACCTAAAACAATCTGAACCTGTAGGAACTGAGGTGCAGAGAAGAGAGTCTTCTGGTCACTCATGCAGGCCAGCAGAGACTCTCCAGAGCATCAACCCCCCTGAAGCCAGGCACTTGTCACAGGCACACAGTGGTACATCTTTGCACTTGCTCCTGTTGCCATATGACTGTTTCAGCAGCCAGTTCTGTGAGACACTGAGCTTTCATACCTCATGTTACAGACAATGCCTGTGAAGAATATAGCACAGGTCACGATCAGGTCCCTACAGGCTCAGGAATATTTTTTAAAGCATTGGAGATCACATAATTCATTCAAACTAGCTCCAAGCATCATTTTGCAAATTGATTTTCACTACACTGAAGGGGAATAGGGGTGGTCAGCATGCATATAATTTTATGCAGTTAAGTGCATTAAATTTTTACTCCCCATAAAGCCATTTCAAGTTGAATACAAGGATTTTGAGTCTCATTACAAGTATTACATAGTCCCTCAAAAGCTACACTAACTCTTCTGGGAACCTCCATGGTGAGAGATGGATACACTAATACTTTACCAGCTGGAAAGAGTAGTAGGGAATTGTTGTCTTTACACAACTCGGCAGCCCACACAATCATCCCAATGTTTGGTGGTCAGCATAAGAGGAAAAAATATCAGGTGCAGGACTTTGGGATCTGATTAGGTAATTTAATACCACAAGAGCAGTATTATGAGACTGGCACTTTCCTATACTTTCAGTTCCTTCATAAAGCATAATCATGTTCATTTTCTGGCTTGTTTATCCTCCTTCAATGCTCCAAAAGTGTGCTCATCTGTGAAGTACAATGATCTCCAATAGCATTCCCCAGAAACTACCATTATTTTCTCTAATCTGAAAATAGTCATGGAGTTCCCTAAATACTTTTTGTTGCTCATTTAAATGTCAAGTATTGTCATGAGTCATTCACAGGTCTCTCAATTTTAGATTCCGATTTCATAGATAGACATGAAAAAGATGGAAATAAGAGCTAGTGTACAGATATTCTATGACAATCTTAGTTACAGCCAGTGAAACATAGCTACTGTCAGAAGCTGGCAAGGTAGTGTCTTTGGCATCTTAATACAAGTGAGTTAATTCATTCAGTCTTTTGCTTTCCACATTATTGCTTGAACTGGAAGTTATAAGCGTTAGTGTTTTCTTACCCATCTAAGAACACATTTCTCTGTGTGCTGGAGCCTCTTTGGGGTTTGCATATCCAATGTGCTCTTCAGTGAAACCATTGAAACACCAAGAAAAAACCACAACCCATACTGCTGCTATCCATACTGACTCACTCTAGTCTGCATTTAAGTGTACTTTGACAAAAAATATTATTTGTATTGGTAGAGCCTAAAGTTTCACACAAAAGGCCATATCACCTCTTCTGATCCCCCCTCCCTGGCATGGGCAGTGAGGACACCCCAGCAGCGCAGCCACTGCAGATGGTTTCACAGCACTGGTGCACCAGGGCTGGCACAGCAAGGCAAAGCTGGGCTGAGCACAGCAGTAGGAGGTGAGCAATCAGCACCTTCAGAAGAGCCAGGAAGGGGCTGCAGAGACCTCTCACAAGGGAAAAAGGCACAGCCATCTCCAGCCTTCTGAATAGGACCTCCTTCCGCAAAAGGGAATATTCCCAGCTTTTCAGTATTGCAGGGACTGTCCAAACCAGCATACCTTTCCTCTGCAAACCCTGGATATAATTCATTAAGCAACTTTAACAAGAGCCTGTTATGTATGCAAAAGAAATGTACTTCTGTGATTGAAAGACCTTGCTAACAGTTTCACTTCTGTAAGACTAATCAAAAGTTTGAAATAGGATGTCATGTAGAATTAATGGCAGTTGCACAAGATCTAGAAGAGAAAGGCACTGAAAGAGTCAAGCACAGCAAGGTGAAACTGTTGATTTCTGCTTTAGGGACTTATTCAAAGGTTGAAATGAGAGAGGGTAGATTTGCCATCATTATACTGGAAGAATAAAGAATGCTTTAAGGCTCAGTACTTCAACCTTTGCAGAAAATTTTCCATCACCATCCCAATCCAGACTTCAAAGTGAGGGTTGACTGGGTTAGAAAATTAGCCTTATTCTTCAGGGAACTATTTTTGATATACTGTCCATACAGGAGATTACTGTAAGTATGAAAATTCATGTCACTTGAGTGATTGGAATGTGATTTCTTTGAATGATGGAAGACTAAGAAATTGATTTCTGAGTTGTGTAATATGTAGGCTTCTTTATCACTATGCATCTCTTATTATGAGACTGGTTTAATAGAGTGTTATATACATTTCTATAATGCTTTTCATTTAACACCTGCAAACAATTATTATAATAAGCTTTCTCTCATTCCTTAAGATATGTTTCTTAATGTTGGTAAACTTATGAGAAATTATTTGTAGTACCCACATGAGGAATTGTTATTGCACGACAATTGGGATTAGAAAGATAATACAGACTTGTTAACCATAAATTAGAAGACTGCACACACCTTCTAACAGCAATCTAGCCAGAATGGGAAATGAGTCACAAGAATTTTTGACAAGTGAAGGAAGTGTGGGGTACCTGTGGCATTTTGGTCATCTGCCATATTGAGATTTGGGGGAAGGGAGGAAAGAAGCTTAACAAATTTATGGTAGTTGTTTGAAATATGATTGTTCCTTAGATTCTAGTGGGTTAAACTGATTTTGCTCTTTACCTTTTAAGGTGCAGAGAGTTAGGAAATGCAGGAAGTGAAGACCTTTCCTAGCAAGAAAGCAAGCAATTGTTCTCTCTCAGATTGCATATCTTTCTGACTGAAAAAAAAAGCTTTTATTCCCTCACAGTATTACAGGATTTAATCAGGATTTAAGTATCCCCCTCTCAATGAAATCTCAGCAAACCTATAAACAGCAAAACCTGTTTAAAGAGTTCACGACATCCTGTCATTACAAATTAAAGCATTACATTTTCAGTATACACCTTACTGTTGTCTTCTGCCATATTCATCTCCACCCCTTCTCTCTGCTCCCTCTCACCTTCCCTACTTTACATCAAGAAAAGCTAAAAGGCCTCTATGCAATCAGGTTCCTTCAGGGGGACAGTGAGGAGGGAATCAAGTAAAGATGCCCATGGCTACTCCAGAGGAAGGAATGGATGCAGAGAGGAAGGTGCGATGGCAGTTTCCTCCTTTCATTTCCCCTGCCCTCCTACCAACTGTGGCCACCTAGCAGCACCCTCAGATGTCAAATACTGCCTGCAGAGGTGAAAGGAATGTGCACAGAATACATTATCATAGGAATGCCTCATGTAGTGCAAAACACGGTATAGCTAAGAGAAGTGAGACTGCAGGAGTTTCAGTTAATACTGCATCAGTAGATTGAGACAATGCCTGCCCATGTTCAATGTCAACCCAGAGAGAGGTAACTGCTGGAGACTTCTAATATCATGCCTCTGCAATAGTTACATGATAGTGGTTTAACTAATCAATGATGACTGTATATTGGAAAAGTACTAAGTCTTCTGCAAAGCATTGCACATTTTCCAAACACACTTGCATAGAGGTGAAGGTTACCTCCGTGCCATGGATTCAAATATTTAAACAGAGAATGCTTCATCCTAAATCAAAGACAGTGAAGAATCTTAGGCTCTGAGTGCAAGAAAACAATCATGAAGATGATTAAAATGGTTATTCCCCAATATGAAGATAACCTATGTTCACTTGACCAGACATTTGCTTTTAATTCTTTAATCTGTCACAAGAGCCTACTTTTAATTTACATAGTATCTAGGAAGAGATACTGAGAAAGTGACTATTCTGCAATATACTCAAGTGTTTGTATTATTTTGTACAAAATTCCATGAAGACAAAAGGTAAAAACTACATTATTTAGGGGAATGCATAAAGACAGATATGTTAGTGAGTTTGGCATATATTTGCAAAGCCACATTCACTAATACAAGAATGGTAGTACTATGCCAGGACAAGCCAAAAGTTCATCTAGCCCAGCAGGAAAAGAATATAACAACATGGTAAGGATAGATTGCTATTGTCTCCATGCTACAGTGTTAAAATCTCTGAGCCTGAACTTTAAATCTACATCATCATGTTTAGTAGCCTTTGATGGACCCCCTTCCCCTATGAATTTTCCCCTGAAGCACACGCTTGCTGCACCCAAAGCACCTTACAACAGTAACTTCCACAGTTTAATTTTGCCTTGCATCATTTTATCCCCTGTAATTATAAACTCACTGCTAGACCATTTTACCTACTAGTCCCTAGTTCTTACGTGATGTCCATTATTCTTCTGTCATGGTTTAACCCCAGCCAGTAACCAAGCCCTACGCAGGCACTTGCTCACTCCCCATCCCCAGGACTGGGGAGAGAATTGGAAGGGTAAAAGTAAGAAAAGTTGAGGGTTGAGATAAAGACAGTTTCATAGGGAAAACAAAAGCCACACCCAAAAGGAAGGCAAAAGAAGGAATTCATTCAGCCCTTCCCATGGGCTGGCAGGTGTTCAGCCATCCCCAGGATAACGGGGCTCCATCACAACAGTGACTGGGGAAGACAAATGCCAAAACTCTGAACATCTGCCCCTTCCTTCTTCCCCTACTGTATATGTGGGGCATGACACCATATGGTATGGAATATCCCTTTGGTCAGCTGGAGTCAGCTATCCCAGTTGTGTCCCCTCCCAACTCTCTGTGCACACCCAGCCTCCTCACTTGAGGGGTGGGATGTGGACCAGAAAAGGCCTTGATCTTGTGTAAGTGCTGCTCAGTGACAATGAAAACATCCCTCTGTTATCAATGCTGTTTTCAGCACAAATCTAAATCACAGCCCCATACCAGCTACTGTGAACAAAGTTAAGTCTATTGCAGCCAAAATCAGCACACTTTTTGGTATATACCTCTTTACTATCCTTATGCAGAGGTCTTGTTTATGCTAAAAGATCCTAGCTTATTATATATACAATTACCTCTAAGCAGATGAAAGAGTGGTGATCTCTCTTGTGGTTATTCTACCTTCCCACTGTCAGGGATCAATACAGTGTGCACACTATCATTCCATAAGACAACTGATGTGGGAAAATAAATCTCTCTTCCTTCATACCATTACCATATGATTTTCATAGTTATGTTCATGTTCAGCATGCACTTTAAGACAAAAAGACTTGTTAAAATCTTTCCTGACATTGAAAATATTGTGAATACCATCTTGTTGGTGTATTGGTATTTTGGTGTCTGCATTTTGGCGGAACAAGAACTCTAGCCCAAGAAATACAATGGAAAAAAGTGAATTATCTCAGCAGTAGTCTGCTTGTAATCTAGTATCTTCTACCGCGAGATATGATCTAAAAATGGCTTTTTTTTTTTAATAGGAAGGATACACTCCCAAGTGGATGTACAAGTGAGTTTCCTGTAATATTCGTCCACATGCACAGATAGCATAAGATGAGGAAGGTGCTCCTCGCACCAAGTGCATGATAATTTTCATAAAGTATAGGTTCAGTGGTTGGGAGCAATACATCTGTACTCATGTAAAAACCCTTTGTGCTGCAACACATTATCACGGTTCTTTTTACCTAATTATCACTTCTCTGCTGGACAATGATCACAGAATTTTCTGCTATTGTGGTAGAGAGAAAAATGGGGCATTATATCCCTCTAAGAGTGCAAGTGAAATTCTCTCTGACCTACATGTCCAGTTATACAGACCACAACCCACAGGAACACCACTGACAGCAAGGTGCAGAAATATTTTTAACCTGGGGAGTTTCCGAACAAAGGTGAAATAAAATCACATCTAGTTTCCATGTAAATTTGGTGAATCATTAAAAGTCTTTTTTATCCATCTCTTACAAGACAAAATAAAGCAAATCACAACTAATACACTGTTTTCTTTAAAAAAACAATCTCTGCTGACAGAATAAACATAGCATTCCTACACAACCTGTTCTAATGAAGCACAGGAATACAGATCATATTTCCTAAGGCCATGTTCACATTCTCCCCTTTTGTTCTCCTTTCTTAAGCAATAGCACCTAGTGGTAAATATCCTAGAATATCCTGAGTTGGAAAGGACCTACAAGGATCATCAACTCCAGCTCCTGGCTCTGCACAGGACAACCCCAGGAATAACATCATGTGTCACAGAAATGGGCACTGTCTGCTCTCTTAATAACTTTCCTCTTTTTGCAGTCCCAAAAAGGACGTAGCTTTTTATTGTTGTTATCATCGTTAAATCACATTCAGTTTATGATTTGCTGTAATTTTTAATTCTGCTATCATATTTGCATTCCTTGCAGTGCACACACGCGCACACACACAGACACTTTCTGACTTCTGATGATGTTGACAAGACAAGGAGCTTTCTCATCTCCTTGCACATGTATGGAAGAAGATAGGGGCTGACAAGCATTCCCCTTCCTCTTCTCCCTGCTGGTATCCCTCCCTGTAGCCCTGACAGAAGCACCTTTGTCTCTCACCCCTGCAAGTGGTTTGCTTTTAGAAATGTTTGGTCAGTGAGCTCCCTGCTGAACTCTTATTTCATCTCTGCAAATACAAGAGAGAGGCAGTCTTTTACTGATTTCTGAATCAGAATCAAACCATGTCCAGACTGTGAATGGGTGGAAATGAGGTGGCTTGAGGAAAGCGTAGGGAAAGGATATAGCTTTGGAACATCTTATTAAAGATCTGATGCTCAGTTCCTAAATACTATGCCTACATGGGGCACAGTGCATATGAGAAGAAAAAGCGAGTCAGTATGTAGCTGTGGCATTTTCTCCTGCTTAATTAGAGAGCAGTCACATCTCTTGGATTATTTTCTAGGGTACAGAAAACATTAGTGTGCTCAAATCATCTCACAACCTTTCAGAACACTACCTTTCTTGTGGTCAGATGGTGTTCTGCAAAATGGAGCAAATAAACTGGCTCCTCAGACTTATACAGGAAAACATGGTTCTACCTCCAGCTGATCTGGGGTAGCCCAAGCTGCAAAGCCAGCAATCCTCATGGGGCTGAGAAGCCCAGCTGTGATGAAACAGGGTGGGGAACAGCTTTTATCAGCATACAATAACAATAGTGTTACATCACAGCATTGAACCACAACGTAACAGAATCTTCTGACCCTCTGCTAACTACAGAGCTACATTATTTGTGCAAGACCAGGAGAAGTGGGCCTGGGCAAAGCCTGGGAGATCCCATGGCAAAAAGATAACAAAACCCCTCTCTCATTTGTCTTTTGTGTGATTTAGCTCTGTATCAGAGAACAGCATGCTGATGGAGCCTAGTAAGTGACCTAAACAACCAATAACAGATGAAAAGATCTTTGACTGCGATTGAAGACGTTCAAGTTTCAGTAGAAGAATCTAAGGTGTCAAGTACTGCAGCACAGCCTGGGACTGCCACAATCCCCACTGCCAGTTGGAATAGGAATTAAAGGCAGAAATTAATGGCTCTTGCAAATTAAGCAGGAGCTACGGATGCATAATTTGGGAGTTTCCAACAGCTCAGGGAAGAAGCAGTAACTGATAGAAAGCTAAGAAGTGCCTGACAGCAGCTTACTAACATTTCATCAACAAAGGAAAGAAAGATTTACAGTCAGCTGGGCAAACTGCGAGAAGAAGCTGTCTTTGGGAGTGTGCCTCACAGAAATGCTGCAAACTAAAGCATAAAAAAGATCTTTGAAATGTTACATATGTGAAATATTAGATAATTAATATAGAAAACTTGAGACTCTGCAATGCCAGGAGCATCTGATACAGATAAAAACCTAATTTATAAAGACATATCTAGGTCCCTGAAGGCAAAAAGTAAAACAATTTAGATCATAAAGCAAAGAAACCCTATTGTTAGAATTTGGTATGAGAAGCAGTCAGGGAAGTAGGTTGTCACAGGATTCAAATGAAGTTTGTATGTAAATACATCTTGAACTGCCTTTGACTCCCTTGCTTTACTTTTGTATTAAATGGGGGTGAGGGTGGGGGCAGGGTGTTGGAAAATCAGTTATTTACAAGAGTTCAAAGAGTTTCAGCTGAAAACACACTGACAAGCCCAAGCAGTAAGAAAGATCTTCTGTTGCCCAGACACACACAGGTGGGGCCAACTCCAAGAAGGTGCACTAAGAGCACAGATTAAAGCCATACAGCAAAGGACTGCTTAGCCAGTATCCTATTTCTGTCAGGGACTGGTAGGAGATTCTAGGGAAGAGCAGAAGAACAGGGCAAGGAGATAATGCTATATCATATCCTCGACATGTTTCCAGCTTCCACCTCAATGCAGGTTAGGGGCCTCCCAAGTCTGGAGGTGGTGTCTTTGCATTCAGTAGACCTACACTTGTTCTTAATTTTGTCCAAGCACTTACTGAAGTCATGTTTAGCTACAAAGAACCTTCTCATCTCAGGTCAAACCTACAAAAAACTCTTGCCAGTAAAAGTGTTAGCTTGTGGTGAAAATTGGTCCCTTCCCCCTTTTTTAAAATCAGCACCTAATAAGTTTTTCTGCTTGTACAGCTGATTTCCTTTTGAGGGAGTAAAATATTAGACAACAAGGCATAATAAAAGGGTTTTCTAGTTCAGCTATCCTACCAAGACTATTCCAGACTTTAAGAAAGTAGCCAGACGACAAAAACATATATTTAAATAGCGCTCACAGAAATTAAACATTCAAATATAAATATGCATATTCCTTTTGGTATTTCACTTATTAAAGAAAAAAAAAAGCCAAGCTGTTTCAAATTTCATTTTCTGTGAATCATATATTTTACTTTCAGAAATTTAATGCTGTTCCCACTAGCCTCATATCATCTATCCTTGAAGCATAATACTTACACTACAAAATATTTCTTGGGGTTCTGGAATAACTGAACAGTGCTTTATGCCTTCTCTTTGTTTTGTTATGTGCAAACTAAACGCTAGTCCCCTCCAGGCAAAAAACCAGACTTACTGGTTCTATGGACGTGACAAGAAGCTCAAAGGTAGCATAAAGTTATTGTATAACAGAAATCAGAACCACAAAGTCAGTTTTAATGCATTCAAATAAGCAGACAAATTAAACAAACAAACAAACACATTAACACAGAGTTTACACAAGTGGCCATGAGAAGACTTGAGCTCAAGTTTTGATTTCCACACAAAGTGGATTGCTGCGAAAAAAAATCACAATTCACAGTTCCATAGTCTGGATTTAGTGGCTCTCTAGACCAAGCAAAGCAGTATGTAACAGGCAGAAAAGTGAAGATGACCAAGGGCTGCAAGTCAAGCACCAGTCTTTTTCTCAAATCTGGTAATGGATGTACTTTTAAGAAGCAATTTAACTGTATTTTTTGCTAGTACCTTGTTTTCTTCACCTATAAAACTATTGCACATCTAAGGTGGCCAGAAAGAACAAAACAATTACTGTGGAAGATATTTGTACAAGAAGCAATCTAATTCTGCATTTTATAAGGCAAGTCATTTCACTTTCAGAAGAAAAAAGGCTATATTGGATGAACATTTTAGAGCACAGCACATTTAGGAATAAGTCTAGCAGTGTCAGTATTCTGATGAGGAAAGTGGTCCTAAGGGTTGATATATCTTATGACTATAGGAGAACTGATAGTAGACAAAAATTCTTTGATGTTTTATTTAAAAGTTTTGCTCAATAATTCAATAAAGGGATCCATTATAAAGCAGGAAAGAGTAAGACCATGCCATGAGTAGAATCCAGAAATGAATAAAACCCAAATCTACACAAGGATAGCAAGTATCTGTAATTTAGGCAGCACATAATTCCCTACTTAACTCTACCAAATTAAGTTATCTGGGGTATAAACCAGCACGGAGTCTTGGATCTAAAAAGTGACCCTACTGTAACTCCCTCATCCTGTGAGAATGGATAGATAAAAAGTACACAGCAGCTCTAATATTTTCATTAACAATGGTCTAGCTTTTTGATCACCTATACATGCCTGATTTTTTTCAGGATTCAAGGTGAGGCAAAAATAAAAAGGAGAAGCAATATGTATGTGTTTTGTTCCTTATATCCTTCCCTCTCATCCCTGACCAAGCAGTGTTAGGTCAGATAGGTACTCCAATGCTTATGAATCAAAACTCTGTTGTGCATTCATTCCAAGAACAGGATTCAACAGGATTCATTCCAAAAAGGGTATTTACCTTTACTTCATAGAAACATACATTGCCTTAGTGCTCCTAGGTCTCAAAAAGAACATGAGGCACAATAGGATTGGATTTCTGGAATCTCTGGTGGACACACCTCCACAGACACCTAATTTCCCCCCCAGCTGCCTATATTTAGTCTCACTTACAGAAGATGAAAAATACTAACTTCTTACATTCTCACATCTTGCCATTCTGCATATTCTAGCAGGAATTACAAAATTATTTTCCATAAACTTACAAGGAATCTATTAGCATCAAGGAAGCCAAACCAAATTAGGAAATGCTTTTCTACCGATCTTCTGTCAAAATACAGCAAATATGGAAATTTCCAACAACTCAGCATGTTGCTACATTGCCATTTGCCCATAAATTCCAATAATATGTAGCTCTGGGATCCCACTAGCATCCTAGAGAGTAAATAACTAGTGAGCTATAAATCTCAAAACCCATAATCACAGTCATTGCTACCTATCCCCTATCTTGGAATCCAAAAGATTTTTTAAAATTGCATTAGCTATTTTTATTTTATTTTTGTGCCAAAATAAGCAATTCTGAACTGAATGATACCTTTTATCAACTTCAGCTCTAACCCTGTCACATAACATCATTTTCTCTAAACAAGACATCCAGGTGGGAAACAAAAAAAAAAAAAAGGAAAAAAAGTCTTGACTTCAGGATCTCTTGTTACAGCACCAACATCACATTTAGATACAGAAGGCTAGGCACTCTTTGCTTCCTTCCCTCCTTCCCAGGAAGTAATGTTGCCAATATCCATTCTGTTCCAGATAGTCCTGATTGTACCTTCAGAATACATCAGAATTTGTCCCAGATGTCCTCTGTAGGTATTGATTAATAATAATAATAGCCATCTTTCTTTCTAACTCACGTACCGCTGAAGCGCCCAAGGTCAATAACAACACAAACCAGAACTTAGAATGACATAACAGTGGTAACATTTGCAAGGAAACAAGATTTTGCTTTAATCAGTCTCCTGCTGCTTTATATTCCTAATCTGAAGGCAAATGCCACTAGGTTGATATGTCTTCAGGTAAAGAATAGCTGCCTTCATTTTATTATTCTAACAGGATTGGGGAAAAAAAATCAATTAAAAAAATCCATGTCTCTAGAAGATTACTTAGGAACAAGCTCTGAGAGTTGTATAAACCTTCCTTATGCTACAATGTCAGACGCAACCGGAAAGCCAAAAGAAATAGGAAACATAACCCTCAAGAACTAAATGCAGGTGAAGCAGAATTAAACCACCTCCCCTTAAGTCTCTATTGTATTTCTCTCTCTCAATTTTGGAAAGCTATAGTAGAACTCTGCTCCTTTACTGATTTCCTGTAAGTATTCAAATATAAAACTTCTCAGATTTTGTAACAGGTCATCAAGCTGAGGAATGGGCTTATATATATGGCAGTGAAGTTAGAATTTGCTATACTTGCCACTACTTAATTTCTTAAAAGTTAGATCTGACAGTCATCTAAATTACATTAGAAGCTCAACACTAAGAAGGTGTGTGTTGTAAAGGGCTGTGGTAGCATTTTTAAGCTTATTATAACTGTAGAATAGGGGGCTTATTCTAATGCTGCTGTTGTCTCTAGGTACTCATTTTCAAAAAGCTAGAATCATTTACTGTACCACAACTTAGCCCTGACTTGCCAGATTTACTTCTTTTCAAGTAGGACTTGTTCTTTTAAAGAAATCACAGAAGAAGTCATTCACATACACAATATTTTCTGTTGCCATGTATTTAAACAAGCAAAGTGTAAAAGTGTATTTCTGCAAAACCATGATCAAATACTAGAGAAGTAATGAACAACCATTCCAGGCAGTTTCCCCACAAATAAGTTTCCTCTCCATTTAAATAAGAGACATTTAGGGGGTTATTTCCAGACACAGTTTATGTGTATTCATAAACCAAACCAATTGGTTACATACCTCAGAGGAAGTTACAATAGAGTATTGATTAACATTATGCTTACCTTTCTTATATTACAATTTCCCTTATGACCCAAGCTGACTGTTTGAAAGATTTCCTATTAAATGCAGCTTGAGTTCTTCAGCATCTGAGAGACTAACTGCTAAATGCCTTTATTACGTAGCTTACGAACATTTTATTGCGAGTGCAATAATGTACAACAAGTTGATTGTTATAGCTCTAACAAGAAAAAGGGCATATGGTTCCTGTCAGACTATTCTGTTTATTTCATCCTTACAGCTGTTGCGGAAGCAAACAGAAATTTTAGGTAGAACTCTCAAAACTTGAATTTGTTTCTGTATGCATAGCTATTCATGCTAAAAGCTTTCACTTAAGCAAATACCTAAGTGCAGTTAGCACAACCAAAGCAATTGAGAGTCATTTACCATTTGTTTTCCCTTTCATTATACAACTATTCAGTGATCCCAGGCACAAATGGAGCAGTGCTTCAAGACATGCTAAGACAGCATACAAAGTGTTAGTGCCTGGTCCTGAAGGACTTTAAGTCAAAAAGAAAAGATTAAAACCTTCTGTAACAGTTTCCCTGAGGGTCTGATGAAAAAGCCACATTTAATACTATTGCAAAAGTTCATTCAGGTTCCAACCAGTGTACAAGAAAACTAGATGCTGTGCTAAGTAACAACACTTTCTTTCTCTGCTCTTAAGTTGGGTCCCCATTCTTAGCAGTAGCACAGCCCAGGATCAGATGGGAAGCCTGAGGCTACTTTAAGAAAACATTCATTCTCCTCAGCTCTCTGACAGCTTTTAAATAAACAACTTAAAACTGCTTCCAACTTTTGAGCATTAGAAATAGTCTCAGTAAAAACAGATCTGTAAGGCACAGAAGGCTGCCAGCAGTGAGAAACAAGTTAAATCAATGAGATTTACCACCTTGCCATCTGATGGAAGCTAACACATCTCTTCAAGACTGTAGCAAATACATGCAAATATGTTCTATTCTAACAAAATATTTGTTTCATCACATGTGGAAAGACTATAGCATAGTTCCTTACCTTAGCAGCAAATAAAAGCAGCAGCCTGGTAGGACAGGCAGAATAGATTCATGTCTTGAGTACCAGCTTACCAAGTCCCGCAATTTCATCCAAATCTATGCTTCCAGTTGTTGATCATCAAACATAGCAATGCATGCCAGAATGTACAGAAAGGCTAATTCAACTGCTCTGGCAAACAGAAATCACTTCTTCACTGTGTGTTGGTTGTACCCTCATGGCCCACTCCTAGACCCACAGAACATGCATGTCTCCCAAAGAAGCTGTACATACCCCATGGACTCAACCAACACTGTTGCTCTACGATCCATACATTATGTTTATCTAGAGTAAAGCCTGCCTGCTATTGCTCCCAACACCACTCTACAGGGACATTTGGAAACACGAAAGGGTTTCCCATCTTGATATATAATCGAGCTTTTAGGACAGAGTGCTCTTACGAATTGAATGTGACCAGCAAGATTCTGAGTGCACTTGTCATTAGCACATATCTAGCAAGCAAACAAATCCTATGAAAACACTAATATTAGTGCCCAGCCACTAATATTAATAACCAGGAGGAATAAGTGAGCTTCACATTTCTATTAGCAATGTATTAACTTGCTGTGAATATTAACTTTGCTGTAGTTTAGACAGCTACATGCAAATTACCAGAGAGGTTATGGGAACATAGAGAGACTATGCTCTTAATGATGTTCTTAATGCTATCTTTCAGCATACCAGTGGGAATTATGGAGAGCTGCATTGTGAGAAATTATTTCTAGTGCCATTAGAGCTTTAAGACACACAGATAAAAGTATAAGACATAAGTATGCATAAGGAGGATTTTAGTGACTCTTAATAACTTCTTAATCATAGAAGAGCTTCTAATACGATTGTTTCCAGTATGTAATTTACATTTAAAGTTAATATTTAACAAGAATAGATGTAATGAACCGGTTTTAGTTGGATTTCTTATTAGAATACCTCAGTTCTGCCAATTAGTAGAAGCTAACATTTCAATATCATACACTACCACAGTAGAAGACAAAAGCTCTGAATGATTAGAAGATAAACAGCAATGGTTCTTTGTTCAGCCCTGGTTTGTGAGAGAAATCAAACACAATTTCTAATATATGCCTCATTGAGGGTGAAGAAAGAAAATTCCCATTTAAAAGTTAGTAGGGGAAAAGCAGCTGAGAACCTTCGTATGGTAAGATAAAATATGTATCCTAGCTACAGGGAGACCATTTTGTTTTTGCAAAAGAGAAAATTGTTCTAGATAAAAGTGGGATAGATCTTCTCTAAATAAATTAAATGCTTCCTTTTTAATTTGCTTCTAAATTGAACCAGAACAATCTAGCAAAGCTCTGCCTGATAATGTGCAAGCTCAAACAGTAGCCACTGAGATTACCTAGATTTCCTGAATTTAGACCTGTCCTGTGCAAGAGTTTTGTGACAAGATTCAGGTTTTACACCACACCAATATGATGAAGACATGCTCTGTGTCATCAGCAATAAACTCTATGGCTAAAAAAAGGCCTCAGGTAACCAACAGACTTGCTCACAATGGTATTATAGATACTATTAATTAGCTGAGAATAGAAAACCTTGCATCATTTTTGTGTCTTTTTCAGAGTTGAAGCTACTTAGAACTATAGAGACAAAAAAAAACAAGCTCCCTTGTTCTCACTCACTGATGGGTTATATGGGGGATATACCAACAGCCCTTTTAAGTCACAAATTCCAGGTTCAGGTAGGCCTATGGAGGAAACAAGGCCTAACAAGTCAAAAATTCCCATTGGTAATGACCAGTCTGTCAGCCATGCTGCCTATATGTCTTCTGGAATGCAAAGTTTCAAAAGCCTCCTTCTCAGGCATTAGAAAGAAATCCATAAGCAGTCACTCAGTATGCTTGGGCAGGGACAAAGAAGACACTGTTTATGAATGTCAGAAAACAACTGGAAAAAGCACTGTCTCAGAAACATGAATACCAAAGCTATGTAGCACCCAGTGCCCTGCCAAAGACATGCACAGACCTTGCTACATCTTTTTTCAGGAAGGGAAAAAAGGTTAATCTGTGGGGCAAGTCATCAAAGGTATCAGCCTCTTTCCAAGAAACCACTCAACTTATCCCTTTGTTCAAGCTGATCTCTATCAGCAAACAACAACTTTCCACACCAGTGCTGCCATACAAATCCTGCAAATCCTGTGCAAACTGGAGACCCCATCAAGATTTGAGTGTAAGCATCACAAAAAGAGAGTGAACCTCCTTCAGAGTGGTCACCAAGGCCTTGCTGCAACACTTCTCACAGAGGAGCACAGCCCTCTCAACTTTCATATCTCTTGCTAAACACCACTGCAAATCAAATACGTCTGCCCCTCTCCTAATTGATCCCAGCCTTTCCTCACTCAAAGCACAAAAGGTAAAATTCCTGCCCCCAGTGAGGTTCCTGCAGCTCCCTGTCACTATAGTGAGTTTTTCCTCCTCTCACAGCTCTTTCCTACCCACCTCCCCAGCTGCCACCACAGGTTCCTCATACCTCCAGGCACAGCTGAGGGGTAATTAGGTACTCAGGTTTCATTAAGCCTCCTTCCTGCTAATTCAGGGTTATGCCTCTGCAGTGAGCCAATCCCGCAACAGCTTCCTATCCTTATGGTGAAAAGAGAGCCTGTACACCCCTGATGTGTACAAAAGACATTCAGGAGCTTTTGGGGTGTTTTTTACTCAGAAGGCAGGAAACAGGACAGCAGGAAACAGACTGCTTTCTGCTATTACAAAGATTTGTAGTGGTTTCAGAAAAAGAGTTTGTTTTGCTTTGAGATGGACCCGTATGCTTTAAAAAACCTACAGGAGTAAAAAGAGATAGACCTGCTCATTCCAGAAGAGTAAACAGTTTTGGTTGTTCAGCTGAGATCAAAGAGACTCTATTCAAACTGATTTTGACCTCTGTCCGTTAGATTTTGAATGTGTCCCAGTTGTTGGGTACGCTTACATATGTGACATATACTCACTTTTGACTAGGAATGCCATTTACACTGGAGAAGTTTTTGGTTAACAGGTATGTTCTTGTGGAAACTGCTGAGTTACCATAGTAGCACTTCCTACAAACAAACAAAACCACTTCCCAACCAAACATGGAGATTTTTGCCTTAAATGCTGCAAAACTCCACAAAAAATACTCTCACCACCACACATCACCAAGTTCAGGAGTAGCAGTGAGGAGCTGTTCCTCTACCCAGTGTGAAAATATGCAATCGAATGACCCAATTTTTAACTTTTGCATGTAAAGAGAGTAACCTCTACAGCCTGGTGGTTAGATCTGCACAAAGGAGGACACATGGATTTCAGTCCTTCTTCTGGCAACTATCCTACATTAACTATTCATAAGAACTAGGCTCCCCTACCTTCCCTTTTCTTTGGGAGTACTCTCACTAGCAAGTGAAACACTCACTCTTCCCAGTCCAAAGTATATTTAATCATTTCATGCAAAACTTCACTAAAGGGAATTCAGTAAGCAGAATATTAGAACATTTTATAGACTGGCAATAAGGGCATTGCATTTCAAATTCCTGCAAGCAGTAAATTAAATGGACTTTGTGTACCTACTGTCTGCATTAATGCTCTAATTATTAAGCCGTTGGACAAACAAAGAGAGGTTACAGGCCATTCTTGCCTTTTTACCAGCGCAACATAATAAATAAAACTTTTCTATGTCAACTTCATTTTAAACACAAAAAAACCTATCCATAGCAAGTCAACCCAGCAAGCAGCAAAACATTTTCTCTACCCTTTCTCTACATGATCCTGCAAACCACCATGTAGGAACGGGCCTCTGTCACACAGGGTCACTTGGATACCCACATCCACTGAATATCCATCCCTTCCAGAGATGCTCATCTTTAGACCATCCACTTCTCTTTCTGGACTGGTATCCAAATGACACAGTTAAGTATGAATCAGGCACCTACAGGTTGGTTTATTAAGTATCATTATTAAGCTGTTCTCCCAGGTCTACAGAGTATCCCTTGCTCCATATTTCTTCTCCTGAAAAGTACCACTACCTGCTTCTGAGCTAGCTGTATTTTGCATGAACCCTGTGTTCATTAAGCCCAGGAGGGTGACTGGATTAATTTCCAGTTATGAAGGACTTACCTCATCTATGAACCTCATTGAGACCTACACAGATGAGAGGGACCCAGAGCTCTCCAGCACCAGCAAGTCTGAGGCACCTCTGGGCACGTGCTATGTGGGAACTTTATTATCAGAGAAGCTGGCACCTGTGGGTTACAGATCCTTCAGCGCAAAATTTCACTTGAGAGCAAATTTTAACATCACACACATAAATACCACTTAAATACATTGTAGATCTAACCTTTAGACCTTTAAAAAAGACCCCAAAACTTAACCTCAGCATGTAGTTTTCTCTCTTTGCTACATTTCTCTTTCCCATCTAACCTGGAAATTAAAAGAGCCAACCAGTTTACAACAAGGCTGCAAACCACAGTTTGGAAATAAGAAAGACAGAAGACCAATTTGCTTAATATCTGCCCCACTCAAATGAACCCCAAATTTGTTTGGCATTTATCCTTAAAGCACACTTGACAATGGGGCAACGTGATGCTGAAATGCTCAAAGGCAGAATTGTTCTGGGATAATCGGTTTATTCTCATTCACAGACTGTGCCATTCATTGTGTGCCCAACACAAACCCCCTTCTGTGCTAAAGGACAGAAGAGCTCTAGAGGTTTACTGGTCATGAATGGAAAGCCTCACACTATATCATGATATAAGCTAGCAAATGTATCATGAATCCATGCCAGGGCATTACAATGCAGGATAAAATAAAAAGCAATGCAGACTATAAACTCACAGGATAGCTGCTTCCCAGAATACTGAAAATATGAGCTAAATCCTAGTTCCAAATCTGTGCAGCAGGCTCCTTGACTAACACTTGGCTCTCAATAAAGAGAGGATTAAGCCTTACCTTGGGAGGTAGAAAAGAAACAAATCTCTAATTATCTCTACTAATGTACTCTGCCCATGATTTCTTTTTCTCTGGGGAAAAATAAGCTTTGTATTACCTAAAGTCTAATGTGTGTATTCTTTCAGTTAATTATATTTTAAAGTATTAATAAGGTAACTTGTAACTTTTATTTTCTGGTTGTTAATGCACTTTCTAAAAGGAATATTTTTGTAATTGTTCTTGCAGCCTATACACATGTTCATACTAAAAAGCACTTTTTAAAATATTTTACTCTGTAACCTGAAATTCCCTTTTATGTATGACCTAAACCGCTTGAACCACTACAGGAGAAGGAATTTTGGACTTGCAATCAAACAGTTTACTCTTCGTTACTATTTAACTAAATTATTGACAAATATTTGCAAAGCAAACTGTCTCTGTTAATGACTAAACACCATCGAGAACAGAAATAACCTTCCTCATTTCGAGAGGAATGCCATCCAAGGGGCAAAACTTACTATCTTGTTCTACCTCCTAGGGGAAAAGTTGAAGTTGGAAGAAAAATAACTGAGGGAAAAAACCACAGCAGTCTTGATCTAGAGAAAAAAAATCATGGCTGAGTCGAGTGAAGAGGGAAGGAAACTGAAGGACCTGCTTTCTAAAAACGTGAGAGAAAACTCAGTATGTGATTCTGAGGGAGAGAATGAGAAATTAATGGCAGGCTGGAATTGCAGTTTAAAATACCACTAGAAAACCACATGAGATAGAGCTTTTGGTCAATTTGGTGAAAAAGAAAGAGAAAAAACGAATGCAGAGAATAAAAAGATATGTAGAAATGAGGGAGACTGATAAGAAGAGACATCAAGACGATGGGAGAGAGAAATATGGGTTGTTGCATGAGACAGATAACAAGATGTTGCACATGCAGAAGAAATTAAAACCACCACAAAAACTCACTAAGCTACACTAAAGAAACAGGAGCTAGAACAGGAGCTAAAACCAACATGAAAATAAAGAAAACCCTAAGTTATCTGTCATTTTCTCATTTGTCCTAAACATAATCTAAATTATACACAATATTGTTTGATTTAGAGGAAGTCAGGAAAGTTCTACAAAATGTTTTGCTTTTTTTCCCCCTGGAAAATGAAGTGTCCAAATCACAATTTTCCTGAAATGTTTCTATTCTATTAGGAAAAGTAGAACAAAATATGTTATTCTCAGTTATACTGAATTGATGTTAAGTTTGCCTAAGCAATCAAACCTCCTCATCTGGGGTTAATCTATAACTAAACTTTTCCTGTGTGAATTGTTGTAGGGTTTCTGGGGAGTTACTGTTCAACTACCACATTCTGTTCAATGGATTACCTTTCCCAAGGAGGATTGCAGCTTCCCATTTGCCAAAACTGTTACATTATACACTACTTGCAGCAAAACCAGTATGTCACAGGAGGCATCACCTAAACAGACACCTAGTCTAGAAATGAAAAGGGAATAAGGCACAGAACAGCTTCTTTCATAGAAATCCTCCTTCCCAGTCATACTGATTATTTGCTTCCTACACTCACCGCCTTTCACACCCAAAGATGTTTCTTCTACACTCCATGCTCTTACCACTACTACATCTCTTTCCACATTTCTGTCACCTTCTCTCTGCCCCCTCCTTTACTGTCTGCTAGGAAGCCCAGTATGTCTGCTATGAAAGGTAATATGCTCTCCTTGGTATTTCAGGCACATTGGCCTGTCCAGGAATCTTCATTCTCAAATGGGTGTCACTCAGACCCTTTTCTTGAGCCCACAAAACAAAAGCCTCTTAGCTGATGCTAGTTAAAGGGTTGAATATGTGAGTGCGTTTGCAAAACATGGAGTCCTTGGTGTGTGATGACACAAAGGATATATATTTATAGGGTAAAAAAAAGAACATCTTTCAATTATGTGTTGTGATGTATATGCCCAGGGGTGTAACATGTATGCATATATGATAGGTGTGTTGATTATAAGAAACGTTTGCAGCTCCTGCTGATTTTTTCCTAGGACTTACTACAAAAAAAAATAGATTTACCAAAATCTATTACAAAAAAAAATACAGTAAGGATGTACAAAAGAAAATTAGTATTGGATCACAGATCAGTTGTAAGTAGATTTCTTCTGGTTTTTTGTTGTTTGGGTGGTTTTTTTAAGACAGCAACTTCATGTATTTTACAAACTAAATAAGCTTATATGCAAAATTAACTGCTACGTATTGCAAATTTGTAAGACATTTTAGCCTTTCCTTCTGGAATCAACTAACCTCAGAGGAAAAAAACCTTTTCCAAGCTTCGTTCCAAAGAACATTTGTGCCTGAATTATGAGAGACCTAAAGGATGAACCAGTCAAATGTTCTCCAAATCCTGAATAAATCAGCTTTGTCTTGGAGAGGAGTTGTCTTCCACCCCCACAAAGGAATTTCAAAGGTGTGAGTTACTCAATGTACTTGTATTTTTCAACAGAAATAACAGATGTTCTCAAGTTTCTCCAAGCTGTGACTCCAACTGTTGTGCTGAAAAAAGTCATGACCTAGCTCCTACAAACATATTAAAACTGATTTTTTTTCACTTTACATTTTATTAGCCAGTTACTTTGCCTATTTATACCTTTAAACATGATGCTTTCAACGACAAAAGGACTCATCACACACTAATTGAAACCAATGTCAGCACTCCAACTGACTGCCAGAGTCCTTTACAAACATTGGCAAGCATACTCAATAAACTCATGTTCAAAAAAAGTCCAATATTTGCATAATTTCTAATGTCTTGTGGTATTCAGAATACCAAAACAATAGGTATGGGAACAAAAGAGTTTTATCAAGGATCTGCCCCTTTCTAATTACATCTCAAAATGTAAGATTATACCTGCCTTCTCCTAATTCTATAAAAGAGGTATAATTAGATGCCTTTCTTTAAATAAAGCACATATGGATCTGTGATGCAACTGTAGTATAAAGCTCATGAATTGGGAATTTAGTGCAGGGTAGGACTAAATCATGATTCTGGTGAGTTCATGGTGAATAAATGCACCTTTAAAAATACAAAGCTATCATTTGCATGTACATTTTAGTCCACCTTGTCCCCTACCTGTGAGCTTGACAAGACATAGCACATGATGTGCAATTTCTGAATTAGACATACAGCAATTAGTGTACCTTAGGGAAATGGTAATAGCTGAGCCCTGTCCCAAACCTTCGCACCATGGGAGCCCTCACATGAGTTTCTCTCTACCCACCTCTCCATACTGACAAAACTTGCATGATTCCAAGTGGTTTTAATATTTAAAAACAATTTTCTTCTCAAACTTGGCATATAAAACTGGTAACAATGGATGAGGAAAAGGCTGAGGTACTCAACAACTTTTTTGCCTCAGTTTGCAATGGCAGCCTCTCTTCCTACACCTCGTGATTGGATGGACAGCAGCATGGGGACTGGGGGTGCAAATTCCCTCCCACTGTAAGTAAAGATTAGGTTCATGACCACCTGAGGAATCTGAATGTACATAAGTTTATGGCACACGACAAGATACATCCCAGAGTCCTGAGGAAACTGGCTGATATAGTTGCCAAGCCGTTCTCCATGATATTTGAAAAGTCATGGCAGTCAGGTGAAGTCCCAGGTGACTGGAAGAAGGGAAACATAGTGCCCATCTTTAAAAAGGGTAGAAAGGAGCTACAGACCTGTCAGCCTCACCTCTCTGCCTAGAAAGGTCATGGAACAGATCTCCTAGAAGCTGTGTTAAAGGTAAAAGGAGGACAGGGAGGTGATTTGAGACAGCCAGCGTGGCTTCTCCAAGAGCAAGTCATGCCTGACCAATGCAGTGGCCTTCTATGATGGAGTGACTACATCAGTGGACAAGGTGGGCTACAGATGTCATTTATCTGGAATTCTGTAAAGCCTTTGACATAGGCCCTCACAACATCCTTCTCTCTAAATTGGAAAGAGAGGGATTTGATGGTTGGACTGTTAGGTTGTCCTGGTTAGAACGGCTGGGACCAATTCATCCCTGGATGGGTGTAACCCAAAACTGTGTATTCTATAGCCTCCATGCCATTTCCCAAAAACTGCTGTCAGTAGAGGCCTGCAAGGTGGGAAGATGTTCCTGTACCCTTTTATGGAATTCCCTGCTCTGATATCCTTATATGGAATTCCCTGCTCTAATACCCTTTTATGGAAGAGGGACTGAGCATCCGCATGCCCTTTTATGGAATTCCCTACTCTGAGGGAGGGACTGAGCACTCCCGCCTGAACTGGAGAGTATATAACTGGGAGTTTCAGAGCCTTGGGGCTCTCTCTCGTGGGACCCAGAGGAAGACAGCAGACCACCGCTGCTCCCAACCAGGCTGAGACCACCACCCTCAACTGGACTGCAATCACCACTTCTGACCAGACTGCAGCAGCTCTCCCATCAGCAGGTTTATTCCCTCTCCCTTTGCTTTGGACTCGGGGGGTGGGCCAAGGTACACCACTTTTGTTCATACCCCAGGGTGCTGGGTTTGTACATTTGGGTTTTGTGGATTAAAACCAATTGTCTGTCTGTATAATTGTACTTATTGCATTATTTTAATAAATTGTTATTCTGACTTATAAATCTCTCTTTTGAATTGAGTTCATTTTGCCTTGCTGGTTAACTTTTAAACCAGCACATAGGTGGATAAGAAACTGTTGGACGATCAGTCACATCCAGAGGGCACTGGCCAACAACTCAGTCCCAATGGACATAGTGACAAGTGGTGTCCCTCAGGGGCCCATAGTGGGACCAGTACTATTTAATATCTTCACTAATGACATAGACAAAGGGATCAAGTGTACCCTCAGCAAATTTGCAGATGACACCAAGTTGACTGGTGTAGTTGACACACTTGAAGGATGGGATGCCATCCAGAGGGACCTGGACTAGCTTGAGAAGTGGGCCTATGGATCAAGAGCAGCCCTGCCGAGAAGGACTTGGGGTTGCTGGTGGACAAGAGGCTGAACACGACCCCGCAATGTGCACTTGATGCAGTCCATGTCCTGGGCTGCATCAAAAAGCAGCATGGCCAGCTGGAAGAGAGGTGATTCTGCCCCTCTACTCTGCTCTGGTGAGACCCCATCTGGAGTTCTCTCCCAGCAGAGGAAGTCCAGAGGAGGGCCACCAAGATGATTAGAGGGATGGAGCACTTCTCCTATGAGAAAAGGCTAAGAGAATTGGGATTGTTCAGCCTGGAGAAGAGAAGACTCTGAGGACACCTGACTCCAGCCTTCCAGTACCTGAAGGGGGCTTACAATAAAGCCAGAGACTTTTCACAGGGGCACGTAGTGATAGCACAAGGGGGAATGGCTTTAAACTGAATGAAGTTAGGTTTAGATCAGATATTAGGAAGAAATTCTTTACTGTGAGGGTGATGAGGCACTGGCACAGGTTGCCCAGAGCAGCTGTGGATGCCCCAACCATGGAAGTGTTCAAGATCAGGTTGGCTAAAGCTTTGAGCAACCTTGTCTGGTGGAAGGTGTCCCTGCCCATGGCAGGGAGGTTGGAACTAGATGATCTTTAAGGTCCCTTCTAACCCAAACCATTCTATGATACTGAGAAAAATTGGTCCATACATTCAAAACTTGTCATGGACAGGCAGATAGACAAAGAGCATGAAAGTAGGTAAAATAGTAGTATTGCACAAAATTGATGCAGCCCGTCCTGCATACATTAAAACTGCCTGACTGACAGACCATAGAAAGTAATTACCATGGTGAAATCATTAACTAGTTACTGTGTTAACTCTGGGGAGCTCTGCAAACAAAGATTCTCTTTTAGTCTGTTAGTGACCCAAGAGAATAGTATCTTTCTCTTCCGGATTTATGAGCTGAAATACTAAAAGAGTTTGTTATCCAAGTCAGACAAGTCTATAACAGTAAAGCCTTCACTTAAAAGCTCTGTTGATAACACTAGTCACTTGTTACAGACATATTCATAATCCTGAGAAACTTTCTTAAGAATGATACAGGTTCCACTTTTTTGCTTTAGGAGATATCAGATGAGTACTAAGCCACTAAAAATTATATTTAATTTTGTCTCCCTCAAAGCAACTAAAGTTAAATACACAATGCCTGTTTTCTTATAATATTGTCTCAATCAAAATATACTTTTGAAGAAAATGAAAGGTTTTGAGTGCTGTCAATTGAACTGATTTCATAAAAGTAATTTCTCTAGTGCCTTGTTTCCCACACTCACCAAATGAATATTCAGAGCCCCAGCTCCCTACACATTCATGAGTAAAAAGACAATAATGTGTAGCCTCTGAGACTTTTTAAGATAAAGAAGGAGGAAGCCTTCCTCACACGTAGTCAGAAATTTCATCTGTGTATGGTTTACTCAGAGAGTGTGTATATTATTTGAATGACTGAAGTCAAAGGCCTTTGTACGATGTACCTACTAAAATCAATACTTAATATCCAGACAATTAATAGGGTTTGCAGCTTGGGAATCAAGTCTTTCTGAATACTAGCGTCAGCTACCTAGCACTGTTTATTTGGTGTATACTCCAGCTTTTAAAAGCATAAGTATTCTGAAACTTCATTGCCTGTCATCTTAATTAGCCAAACTACTAGACAATTAAAGAGACATTTTATTATAAGTGCTTTTTGTTCCTGACTGCTGAAAAAAACCAGCCCAGTTTTGTCTTTCATTGCCTACATGGAGAAATTCTAAGAAATCTACTGAGAATTGTACTGAAATCACTGAGATAAAACTTTGTATAACTTATTAGCAGTGAATGGCATGAGGGATTCATCATAATCACACAGGGACTGAAGCTCTCTCCTATCAACTGGCATGTGTGTTCATAACTGCTGGGGCTGCAGTCTTACTGGGCACTTTGAGAGTAGTTTTCACCCTTTCACTATTCAACCCATAGATTCTCTTGAGATTAGTCCAACAGCACGCAAATAATAGCTGGACATTTTTTCAGAGTTCATGAGCTTTGTTCCATGGTTGCATCACTGATTCATTCAATTAGGAAACTGATAATACTTATTTTATAAAAGAAAGAAGACATGTTTACCTTGGCGTTTTGAGGTGTAACTAGAAAAGGACAGATCTTTAACAAACTACTTTGGTTCCTGTGCCCATTATTTGTATTCTGAATACTTCAAGATGGTAGAAGTTATGCAAAGACTGGACGTCTTTAAACTAGAGGCATTATAAGGTGATAAAGTAATGGAAAACACAGAAAGAAGGCAGGCATATTGCAGGGAGCTGTGACATAGCAAACAACCATACAGAAAAACAGATTTGTTTGCTTCCCATACATCTCTTTTATGTAAGCTGCCATATAGAATAAAATAAATGCCCTACATACACTCTAGTGTATTATGTCAATAGAGTCATCTTTATCAAATGTACTTGTAATCTTCCCAGAGAACGATATCAAAGCTATTTGACAAGACCCATTTTTCCTGAATAAAACAGACGCTCCGTGGTCATGAATAAAAATGTGATCTTCTAGCTGCTAAGTATTGAAAGCATGTAGATCTCAGTTCTCTAGCTTTCTGTCCACCTCTCAGTGATGTCTTAAGTCTCTAAGAATCTTAAATTGCATACCCTGGCTATTAGCCTAAATTCTGCTCCAGCCTCAATCCAATTCAATTGGTTTTTGGAAGGTATAACTTAGAACAGAATATTCACTTCGCTCTACCTACACATGAGATGATAAAATAACAGAATTTCCAAAAGGAACAGAATCAGGGAAAAAATGTCATTTTATATTAGCTCTCAATAAAACAGAATTGTGCAGAACAACATGTAGCTTCATTCTAAAAGACATGTGGCCACATGTTTGTCCAGTCAGCATTGGGGGTGAATTTGACTGTGATACTGGTAAGGGACCTGTAGAAAACACTACCATGCCCCCATCACACCATGTTGAGCATGGTTCTCACCGACTGAATCAGAGCGACTACAGCCCCTCAGGGTGCAGTCTGCTAATACTACTAAGCCAGTAACAGTCATCTGTCAGAAAAGGCACAGTTCCAGTTCCCCTCTTTCTCTCTTAGTCCCTGTGGCAAACTTGTTCCTGGAATCCACAGATTTAAGCAACTTTGGTATGGCAAATTAAATAGCCTATGCTGGAGCTACTTCCTGGAAGTATATGATATCCTTACAAACAAGACAAAAAGTTTGGTTTACTGTGTTTTTTTCATTAATACTGCTTTTAAAATTACACCTAAACCCACTCTCATTGTAGCTTGCATTGTACAGACAAAAACAACAGGCTGTTTTGACTCTGAAGTGGCTATTATTCATTACTAAGCTTATAGAGAGAAGATGAGCAGGAAGAAGAGGTGATACCGGTTCACATGAGAAAGTGTATCTAGCAAAACAGTTATGTAGCTATGCTCAGACTCTGACAAACCTTGAGGCAGAGATGGGAAGCTTGGAAAAGCAGAGGAGTAAGGGTTTAGGAGTATTTACACAGATTTTGTGCTATGCATAATCAGCAGCATGGGTGAAAGCATGAAAGTGAATGTACAAGAGAACTTTAAAATATGGGGATTGTTTATAAAATGGCAGTGAGAGATACTTCTTGGTGATATAGATTAGACACGGCTTGGAAAATAAAGAGAAGTAATTTGTATTTCATACAGTGAAGAAAAGGGAGCCAATAGCATTGTGCAAAAAATGAGGAGGGACAGGACTGGGACAATGAGCCAAGAAAATGACCTTTGCGATTGGATTGAAAGACAATGAAAACGCTGTTAAGTCCATATATGTTATGCACATAGCTCCCAGCAGCAGGTTGTTCTAGGCAGGTAGGGAGGCAGGAGGCCATGGGAGCTGTGAAGGTAAGCAAAGCACACCTGAAAAAGATAAAAAGCAGTAACAGGACAGACATCAACTGTTGAAAACAAACCAGAACCCACAGACTAACAACTTGAACAGCTGGTTTAGATGAGAAAAGAGCCAGCACATGGGCATCCTAGCAAGTATCCTATAATTACAGGCTAGAATTATTTGTAAGAAATTTATACAAATCTGAGACTGCAGTCTGGAAAGCAGTAGTAATGAAGTCTACCTCAGAAACAGTGTCAGTCCTCAAGCACATACTGAATTTCAGGTAACCTGGACAGTTCTTGATGTTTACTTTCTTAAAACACAGGTGAACCTCAATTAAGTTTAAAGCAATTGCATTATATTTACTGTCTTCTTCCCAGTGTCTCTATAGTTTTCTCACCGGGACCTAAAAACTGTGAGCAAGCAGAGATGAAGGACAAGTCTTAAGAAAAGGTCTGTTTTCTGCCAGAACTCTTGGGGGACACAAGAACTCTTGGGGGACTCTGACTGGGGGACACAAACGAAGATGTGGATTTGGATTAGCAGGCTACCCATCGATTCTCCCAGCATACTGAATTCCCCTGGATTGTAAGGGCCCAGGTATGGTATAAAGAGTAAAGCAGTTCCTGCTTTGTCCCTGAAAAAAGCCTTTATTTTCTCATTCTGTCCAGGTGGTGTTCTGCCACAGAAAAGGGATTTGCTGTAAGCCTTTAAGTGTTGTACACTGACAAAATTTTTTATTAAAAAGTTCCATGTGGACAAATCAGACTGCAGCACACATTTAGGAAGACTCAGGAGACCTACAGGAAGACTTTCATGCGGTGATAGCAACAAATACTGTGACAGCTAGCAAAATTCAGCTGCGAGCTGCTAATTATTGTGTGCTCCAAACCTCTTTCACAGACTAAAACCCTCTACAGTTGAATCTCTGTAGTCTCTGAAAAGCTTATCTGGAGTTTATCCTCTGGAGGCTGTGGGGAGAAAGATAGTGACCCTTTCCCGACTAAATACGTAGCTTTATCTGCCTTCTCAGATGGAAGATGAAATTTCAATTTTATATTGCCATATTTTTGCAGTTTTTAAAAAATACTTAGTTTTGCACTTATCAAAACAAATGCTTTTTGACATATAGGGTTCTAAGAAATGATCCATCATCCTTTTCCCAGAAGGAGAAAAAGTCACCCTTGGGATAGTCAAAGACTCTTTCTTGTGCTTGCATACAGCCTGGTGGTTTGAGCACAAGCTGTATCCAGCCTGGGAAGAAATGGTAGCCACCTCAAGGCTGCCTTATAGTGGGGAGATGTGACACCTTTCTGGCATGGCCTGTAAGGAATTAAAGACAGGATTACCCTGTGATACTAGCTCACAGTGCTAGCAAGAGGAAATAATCCTGTAAATCTTTAATATTTTGCATATTGTACCTTGTTAGGGTTTTCCTTCTTTCTTTTTCTAGGACTAGAATTTCTGTTTCATTCTGATCTACAAGTCTATGAACTTCTAAATACACAGCCATCAGGTCTTGCAATCAGACAGTTCTTTATGGCGCTCCGTCTGGGTTGTCTGGCAGGCTTTCACATGACACTGTCTTCTCAGCATAGTAATGTTTCATCTGGACTTTGCTGGAACACAGATAGTAGTGATATCTTGGTTCACTATCTGCTAAATACATTTATTGAGCAACACTTCTTACCTAAACAAAAGCATTTGGCCTTCATTTCTTACCAACAGATTCCCTCTTACTGAGTTATGGAATAGTTGTTGTCTTAATTCTCTCTATGCTGTTTTCACCTGTAATGTTTTTCTTTACGAAAGGAGGTTTATTTTGTCAGTCTTGGCTAGGTTATATCTGATCACTTTTAAGCCACTGTTCTGCATTTAAATACGAGGACAAGAAAAGAAAAAGTACCCTACAAACTAAGCAGGAGCTTGCATCTTGGAGATATTTTATTGTTTTACTGTATTCAGCAAATAGAAAACCACAAGCTTGTGCTCATGGTATCAGCAGTCAAGGCTCTAGTTTATAAATAAAATTAATAACATGGTAACTACAGGTTTAACATTTTGCTTGTGCTGTTGCCAGCTCTGTCTTGTTTTTATAAATGATCTCCATTCACTCACTATAGAAACAAACCTCAGGTGCTGGCACAGAATAAGAAAGTATTTGATTTTTGCCCCAGTGTTAGATTTTGAGTTCCTGTCTGCAGTAATTAATTACAAACCATCCCTCCCAGTCCTTCCTCTCTATTACTGTTTTTTAAACAGCAGCTCCTGATTTTGTATATGTGATGTTATTGTTTCCCAGGTGTATTATTTTACATTTATCTATATTAAATCTCATTTCTCTTTCCTCTGTCCATCTCTCAAAAGTTGTCCCTAACCTTATTCTCCAGTGAGGAGAGATCCTTTGTCAGAGCTGCTTTGTTTATGGGATGCATTGCTAGAAGCACGTAATAGGTAAAATAATTGTGTAGCTCTTCTAGACTTTTCATTTCCTCTTTACTACATTCCAATTCTGCTCCCTCTGTTGTAGTCATTGACTTCAATTCAATCAAGAACAAGCATTTAAAGAGCTGGCACATTGTTTGGATAATGGCAGTAGTCCAGTTATTGAAATTTCTTAATCCTTTGTTTGGATTAAATTTCTTGTTCTCTTCTGAAACAAGCATGGGGGATGAGAGAAGAGATTAAACCATATTACACTGCATCCCAAACCTACAAAAAGTATTTCATAAAAGCAACTTATAAATACTCTCAATGTCTGCTGATTTTCTGTACCTGAAGGAAGTTGTGTAATTTCATGCCAGCACCTTCATTTTGGCATGTTTAGATTCATTCGTGTCTCCGCTGGCTTAAATTTGATTTTTAGCTGACAGATATTTGGTTTTGAGCTAGCTTTTGGCACAGCAGCCCCAGTACTGTACATCATCATTGATTTGTACCCTGATGTCTCTCAAGTCTTCCATAGTTCTCTCTGCATATCAGCAAAATTAAGATGAACTAGCTGAAAGCAACCCTTTGGGTTTTAGATAGCCTTTGACAAAATCTTGCCTAGGAAGTAGATTTGCCCAATCCCAGCCAGCAGCCTAACTGAATCTGGGCAAGCCCCTCATACAGATAAGAAAGTGAATCTTTTCTACCAGTGTCAGTTGAAATGTTCTTTAAATGCTCTATAGATGACAACAGTTACTGCAGTAGCCTTCTCAGGGGTTTGGGAGTTCATGCTCCCTTCCTGGCTTTGGCACTAATGATCATGCAGTCCCGCAGGGAGTCGTCGGCTCAGCAATGATGCTAATTAATTACTGCAGACAGGAGCTCAAAATCTAACATTGCTGAAAAATCAAATGCCTGTGCTTTTTGTCTGGAGCTGGTCTCTAATGGCTGCATTTGGGGAAAATCTTTAGCACAATTAAGAGCAAAAGCACTCTTTCTCTCTGCTGTTAAAATAATACAGCAGTGAAGAATTGAATAGTACCAAATGCAACAAATTAGAAAGAGGCTAAAATAACATCACAATAAAGAAAAATTAATTCTCAAGAGTTTTAAGAGTAGGGCACTCTTATGAAGGATACTGCTGAAAACATAAAACTGGAAGAGACCATCTGGGTCACTGAGCCAGTCCCTGCCAACACAAGTTGTCATTCAATAATCAGTGAGTCCAGAATGATCCACAGAATATTGCCGCTGCATGTCTCCATACACAACAGGCCTCTTTCAACATCTTACAATAATCTTAAGACCTACTGAGAACAGAAAAAGTCACATCAATAATGTGCTTCAGGAAAAGAACAAGTGAAATCATGGACACTGTTCGTGTCTGAGGACACAGATTCACATTCCAGCCTTTATCCTTTCCCCTTCTCACCACATGTACCAGCACACTGCATCAAGTCAGGTTGCAAGTTTAGCTGAAAACTCACTGTATAAAATAGTGATTAATTTTCAGCCACAACAACTCCCTGAAATCAGCGGAGAATGAGCATATATATATATTTTATTTTTTTTTTGACAAGCTTAGTTCTTGGCTGCAAAGCTCCCTGAACCAACCTACTGTTCAGCTGCAAAAATACCAGGACAGACCATGATAGCTCTGACTTTGATAAGGATAAACTGCTATGGAACTGTACTTCAGGGATGAAATTTCTCAACCAAATGGCTATCTGCCTCTGGAAGGAGCAGTTCCATACAAGTCTGCCCCAATTGGCAGACTATTCAAGAAACCATTTAATAATTACTTACTTTTTATGGTGAGGTTTGTTTCCCTCTAGTTAAGCTCACCATGACCACCAGAAAAATGGAAATGTGTGGCCAAGGAGGAGGGGGAGAAGCAGAATGACCTCGCTTTTTTTGCACTGGCAAACTGCTAGAGTTATGTGGTTACATCACAAAGCTGTGGTGCATAAGTGGTTCCCTTTGAATGCTCCTACCTGCTCCTGTACCGTTCGTGTGCCAGCATCCATAATCATACAGCCTGTGTTAGACAGGATCAATGATTAATTAAACTCAAGAAGTCTGGAGAAGAAAAAGCATCTTTTTTTTTCTGACAGAAGTGTTCCCTGATTGAGTTCACGTTAGAGCTGAACAAGATTTGCCTGCATGATAGCAGAACAAGAAAACGTGGATAGGAGTAGTAGATAAGTAGTTGGATGAGATGCGGACAAAATTTTCAGATTTTCCAAGGAGGTCCGTTCCCAAGTGGTTGTTTGCAATAGCCTGTGTCAAACACAGAGCTGGACTATACGGCTTGCAGACATCTTCCCCAAATAACATTTTTGTGATTTTATAATTCTCTACCACAGGAATTAGAAGTCATACACCAGTAATCAGAACAGTTTTTGTACGTGTTAAATGAGCTATACTAATAAGTGTATTTCAAACCCACACAAGCTATTAAATGACAATGTTTCTCTTACCAGTTTTTCGTGTGGCCACACTTAAGCCAGCCAGCTCTGCTACATTTCAGCTCTTCTTGGGTAAAACTCCTAACTGGGTGCTATTTCTGCTCTCCTGCTGCCCAGGAAAGCAGTCGTTCAGAGTTTTCTCAGAAGACTGGCATCGTGCTCTCTCAGTGCTTCTTTGCCCCTATTCCTCCCTCTATTCCTCTTCTACTTTGAGCACAGCAATAGAATAGTTCTCTTCCTAATGTAGGACCTCTCCTACAGGAAGAACAAAATTCACTCTTTACAACATAGCCTTTCCCTCTTCATTTAGAAAACGGGTAATTAAAATTTATATGTATTAGTAGGATTTATGGATCATTTAAGTAGCAAAAAGGGACACTGTACGACAGAAGATCTGGCAGACATTGTTCCTTCAATTTACAGCGCACATTAGACAATGCAAACACATATTTAGAATGTAAACGTCCCTAAAAGTTCTAGGGACTTCATCTACCAATCTATCAATATGTGCAATGTATCCAGCAAATGTCAGCTGTAATATATAATAACTGGTTATTGGCTGTATGAAAAAAGAAGTAACTATTAGGATGTGACCTTGCTCTACACACAGCACCAGAAAAACGAGTGCCCATGATTCAAGAAGAATATATAAGCCCTAGAAAAAAAATCAGACAGAGGGCAGAAAAAAATTATCCAGAGGTTGAAAAATAACATCTAGGGTACAAGATTTAAGAAATCTATTAAATCTGTCAGAGAAGAACGGTGACTGGATCACTGTACACAGATATACACATACGGAAAGAGTACTTGATCGTAGGGGAAGCTTTTTAGTCTTGTAGACAGAAACATAACAGGATCTAATGACTGGAAACTGGAGACAAATTCAAGATTGAAATGTTGCAATTTCTTAGCAGGGGCATAAGTAGACATTGGAACAACTTACCTGGGGAGGTGGTAGAGTCACCATTGCTTGGAGCCTTTAAGGCAAAATCAGGTATTTTTCCAGGAGTCATATTCCAGTCCAGCCTCTAGCAAAACTCCTGAAGGAGATTAGGCAAAATGATCACTTGTTTGTAGCCTTCCAGAGAGGAAGCTTTTTCATACAAGTCTATGAATGCACCCCAAGAGAGTGCCTGCTATGCTGTTTGAGCTGGGGAACTGAGGCTGAGCCTACAGTATCAAATTTATAATGTCCCTTCTGGAAGAAATAGTGCCCTTGTATCCGAGGCACAAATTTGATTTAAATATTTATCATCCGCTAGCAGCAGATGGATTTTTAAAATAAATAAATAATTTTTTAAAGAACAGAAATCAAACATATACTGCCTATAAATATTTACGTTGTTTTCGTGGATAATGTTGGCTTTTGTGTGACTCTCTTAAAAAGCCTTTTGCTAAATGCCATGACTTTATGCTGTGCATGCATAAATTTTCCTGGTAGACATAGTGAGAAAAAACCGAATTGAAGATAGCACCAAAAAGAATTTAAAAAAATTGAAAAATACACAACTTTGTTTTCTTGATTCCTTACTCTGTGTGTGTCTTTGCTAAGCAATATTATTTTTTAAAATCTATGTTCCTACTATTGAGTGCTCAGTATCACTGCCATACCTTGGACAAAAAAAAAAAAAGGTTGTTGACATTATGAAGTTTACAATGATTGCTCAAATCTTCAGGGAACTGGATCTCTCCCTGTGACATTAAACAATTTACAAAACAACAGGAACAACCACACCAATATCAAGAAGCTATTTATTTTCATAATTTTAATAATTTCACAGATGTTAATCCATTATGTCCAAGAGTATCATGCTGCATAGTTCCTTGGTGACTTTCAACAGGTTAATTATCATAGATCATAGCACTGTTTGGGTTGGAAGGGACCTTGAAGATCATCTAGTTCCAACCTCCCTGCCATGGGCAGGGACACTTTCCACTAGACCAGGTTGCTCAAAGCCCCATCCAACCTGATCTTGAACACTTCCATGGTTGGGGCATCCACAGCTGCTCTGGGCAACCTGTGCCAGTGCCTCACCACCCTCACAGTAAAGAATTTCTTCCTAATATCTAATCTAAACCTAACCTCATTCCATTTAAAGCCTTTTTCCCTTGTGCTATCAGTACATGCCCCTGTGAAAAGTCTCTCTCCAGCTCTCTTGCAGGTCCTCTCTAAGTAGTGAAAGGCCACAATCACGTCTCCTCAGAGCCTTCTCTTCTCCAGGCTGAACAATCCCAACTCTCTCACCCTGTCTTCATAGGAGAGGTGCCCCCGATCATCTTTGTGGTCCTCCTCTGGATTCAAAGGTCAATGTCCTTCCTGTGCTGGAGATCCCAGAGAGATGGATGCAGTGTTCCAGGTAGGGTCTCACGAGCATGGAGTAGAGAGGTACAATCCATTCCCTGCCCAGCCTGTATTCATGCTTGGGATTGCGCCAACCCAGCTGTAGGACCTTGCACTTGGCCTTGTTGAACTTCATGAGGTTCACACAGATCCACCTCTCAAGCCTGTCCAGGTCTCTCTGATGGCATACCTTCCCTCCAGTGTGTTGGCCACACCACACAGCTTTTTATTGTTGGCAAACTTGCTGAGAGTGCACTCAATCCCACTGTCCACATCACCTGCAAAGGTGTTAAACAGCACCAGTCCCAATAGCAACCCCATATCCTGAGTAACCAGGTCCCTCATTTCCTTCCAGAGAGGGCCCACATTTTCCCTAGTCTTCTCTAATTATTATTGGTGGCTCACTACATTCTAATAAAACTTCTCTCTCATCTGTCTGTCAAATGGAAATGAAATACCACAGAGAAGTTGCCAGAATGACCACTTGAGATCCTTTAAGAAATTAAAAAAAAGGAGAAAGATGTTCTAGTACCCTCTACCCCAGAGGTCATTCTGAACACTGCCTCTTGAACAATGGTTTTGGTTTGTGTCTTCATTTTACCTTGTTCTTACTAATAATCATCAGCCTTTTTACAAACATCAACTTGAATATTCAAATTATTTTTGAAAGAATGCTATGATTACAAATATATTAATCGGTTATTTAAAAAGACAGCAATTCTGCAGTCAGTACTTTGGGGATATACTTGCCATCCAGTTACACAGACACAGAATTTATGTTGTAATCATGTAGTTGTGTCTCTAACGTGAAACATTTGCTTTGTCTCACTGAAGGGGGAAGGCAGGTGTCCTGATAAATGTACTGGAGAAGAATGTGCTTTTCTCTTTGCCATACTGCTGTCTGCCTCCATGACCTTGCAGCAGATTCACAATTTCTATAAAGTTATGGTGACTGAAAAAATTACCATCCCCTTCTTTCCTGCTCCTCTCAGTACTTATGGTCTTAATTAAGAAGTAAAGCAGAACAGTTTTAAGAAGCATCTATGTTGGATGCCTATTACTGTACCACAACAACAACTCAGAGCCTGAAAAACACACCTAAAGAGTATCTTCGGTTTTAACAGAAAGGGAGCTAATCCCTGGCATAAAGCCACATTTGACACCTGTCTGTGGCAAATACATCTGTTACTGCAGCTAAAGCCTACAGGGGTAATGAACAAGAGGCCATGGGCACATGATTTCTCTCTCTGGATGTGCACATACGGCTTGATGCAGCAGTATGTGCAGAATCCTCCAGCCAGGTCTGAGCCGGAGTCACGGGCACTGTGTATTTGCATGACCACAGTGTTGTATCTAACCTAATTAGCACCATGTCCAACCTAATTAGCACCACCTACCACAGGGTTAAGTACTTTGGGTGCAACAGCACTAATATGCAAGTCTACAGCTGCTGCCTCCTATTCCATAAGTAATTCAATGAATATGGTACGTTAAGTCCTGTGCTCTGTTGCATGGCTTAGAGGTGCCCTCTGTCATGTTCGTGTTGGTTTTTTTTTAAATAGCAAACACAGGTAATTTTATTTTATTGCTTTCAAGGCAACGTGCAGCTTCACTTACTGCTATTTCTCTACACAGTTTCTATTTAACTGAATAGGAAAAAAAAGCTTAGCATACCAAGATATTAGGATAAAATATGTTTAGG
Organism: Neopelma chrysocephalum; assembly: GCF_003984885.1. Classification (NCBI taxonomy): domain Eukaryota; kingdom Metazoa; phylum Chordata; class Aves; order Passeriformes; family Pipridae; genus Neopelma; species Neopelma chrysocephalum. The sequence goes on along the minus strand of NW_020897700.1, from coordinate 8,808,585 downwards.
ATATGCTTCCACATGTGTCTAAAAAGAACCCAAACAGTGAAAACAGCTAGGTGAAAAGAAATCCCTAAGTCTCTATGCTCAGCTGCTCGTGTAAGTGCTGACTCTCTTCTCTCATGTCTCTGGGGCACTAATTTACAATTCTGTAAGATGTTTCTGTAAACTGCTTTGTAGCAATGCTATGTCCATTTGCACAAGCATGAATGATGATCCAAGGTGTGAAGCATAAGAAAATAAGCCTCTCGTATTTATATATGAGCTTAGGGGAGTACATCTCCTTCAGGGCATAGCTTTGGGAATTTTTTATGTTTTTTTTTAAAAACATATATTCTGTGACAGTTTAATCCATTTTAGCTTCTCAAATAAACTGACAGAGTATGCCCGTTTCAAGCTAACACATGGACACATTAATTGTAGTAATGAAATCCAAAATTCCTATAAGCAACTAAACTGGGCATTATCAGCTGGCAGTTTACCATATGTGTCATGGTAGAGGAAACCTTGAGAGATTTGAAAGATGAAGCAATTGCTCCAGGAAGGGTATTCCATATGTTGAGGGTGACCAAAAGGACCTCATTAACACATCTACAAGAAAAGCAGATGGAGTAGATATGAAGGCTGAGAGAGAAGAGGACAGGGAATGACAGGAAAAGGCAAAGTTGTGAAGTGCTGTGGTGCAACTGAGGACACAGCTGAGCTGACAGAGCACCCAGCTGCTGCTGAGCGGGTGGGCTCCAAGGGCTCTCAACAGAACAGAACAGCCAGGTGAACCCTCAGGCCAAGAAGTGAATGCTTCCGTACTGGGTTAGCTCCCACAGCTGACTCCCTTGGGTGAGATAAGCACCTATGTTGGCACAAGCGAAGGGCCAGGAACCAACCCCTGATGAAGGGTGAGGAAGGAGGCACAGCCCTACCCTTTCGGCAGGAGCTGCCTGTTAGCTTGGCTTAGCCCTATCATCAAAATCACGTCTCAGCTTAACACCTACCAGTGGTGCTACATAAACCAGCGTAAGCCATCACTGCTCTGCAACCCCACGTCTCTAACCACTTGTCTCTACCCCACACTGCCTGACAGACTCCATCGGAGAAATAAACTGGTTGAAAATGGCTCCTCTCCTCCCTCTCCCACGCTATTTTTCAGCCAAATCAGGTTCCTAATCTGGTTTACCACACAGCTGAGCAAAACAACTGTGCCAGCAAAACAGCAGGCATATCAAAGAGACAAGCGCGGATGGCTGGGAGCAAAAACTGTCTTAGGCCAGCACAGCTGCCAAAAAAATTGTCAGACTGCACTCTCAGAGGGCTAGAGGGCTTGCAGAGACAGGGAAATCTATGGAGATACACTAAAGAGGTAAGTACAAAAAGGAACCACAGAAATAGGCCAGGGAGATAAGTGCAAGAATAGTGTTTCAAGGGACCTTTTTGACATGTCAGGTCAGGCATAGGGAAAAAAGCTGTCATAAGCAGGATGAGAGATAACAAAAGTCTAAAAAAGCGTATCTGTGATGTGGACAGAGATAAGAAGAGGCTTTAGAGAAGAAAAGGAAATAAAATTCATATACATCAAGATAAACAGGCCAAAAAAAGAGTGGAGTCAAAGATGACTCCCATGACTCCTACAGGTCTGATTGACAGAGAGTAATTATGTGTCTTCTGGGCAGGATTGCAAAGTCCCTACCTGGGAAAAAACAGAAGTCCTTGTGTGGAGACTACAGATGGAGTTTCAAGTCAGGAGGTTCTCTGAAACACTATACCACATTTCCTCTACAGGTGGAAGCCTTTAATCCTGAATGCCTTCCTATGTAGTTTTTTCAAATGAGCTTAAAACCTAACACACTTGCACTTGCTCATAACGGTAGAAGTGGCCAGGATCAACATCATTGCCACGGAGCACAGGGGTCAAAAATTTTTCAGATGCTTCGTAAACCTTCATGTAAGAATCCAGAATGGGCCAAAGCGACTTCTCTTAGTCTTTATCTTTGTGGGGAAAAAAGGGATATTCAGATTCAGAAGCCTTGACTCTACCTCCACTGTAATTTTGCTACTGTCAAAACCTAGAACTACAGCTGCGAGTGTTTAAGAGCTGATTTTGATGACAAATTGTTACATCAGGATGGAAAATGAGTCAACATTTGTCTATTTCAGTAACGGAATGAAAAAGTAAGCCACTCTCGACTTTTGGAGTTATACTCAACTTCTGGAGATATTTCCATGCAATCTTGTCTCCTTCAGTGCCACCCAGTGGAATTAATGTGAAATATCACTCTTTTGCACAGGGAGTTTATACAAAAATACAACAGCACACAAAACAGCTTTATATTTTCAGAAGGTGCTGTTCATACCAGGTAAATTGCAGGTTGTAAGGGATATTGGTATAACAGTAATGAAAAACAGAACCATGATTTCCAATAGCTATAATTCAAATTAGATCTGACATTGTTGCTAGTAGTTTCAGGAAAGCTACTTATATAATTTCTAAAACAGTTATTTGTGTCTGCAAAATATGTAGGACATACAAAATTCATACTGGTACAGCACAGTAGAAAGATTTAACACCATCCATTTATGTAATGCACCTCTCCATAACTCAAGCCAATAAAATATTAGTTGTAATTCTGCTTCTCCTCTGAGGCACAAATAGCTTGACTGAAGGAGCAGGGATATCTAGATTTATAGGTGCTTACATTATCAATAATACAAGTATTTTTAAAACATATTCACACACATCTATATTGCATTACATATGTGTATGTGCAGACATGCATATGTGCTGTATACAAATAAAATGTAGATATGTTATAGCCTCACAATAGATTCTTTTTTTCATATAAAACCTCCTTTCCCTTTTAGTACTTTCCTGAATCCTCTCAAATTACTGTGAACTCATGCCAATTTTTGCATTAACATTCCTAAGGCCATTTTCTTGCTTTTTCTAACTCCAGGATAGAGCTGTCTGCTAAAGGCCTAAGGCTTCCTACCTAAAAACTCTTTACAGGTGGCATGCAAGATGGATTTCTGCAAACAAATGGATTTCTACCTCTTTTGTTCCTTTATAGCGTACAGAAAAGACAAGAAAATACCTTTTACTATATTAAAAAGTCAGAATATTTTCTTGGTCTTACTTACCTTAGCAGATGTCTACTGCAATGGAAAAAACCAAACCCATTGAAATGCTAATGTCTCTGTGCTTCTGAGTTTTAACTTTCCTTTCTCTAAGTCTGTTCAAATCCCAGTGGTTTCTCTGTCAATGCTCCACTTCCCATCACAGCTTGTCCCTTTTCTCAGAGTCAAGACTTGATTCTGTTTGATTTTATCTGCTCTACCAACGTGCTCTCATTCTTCTGGTTTCCTCACTGGCTATCCTCTCTCATGTCTCTTAGTCCTAGGCTCCTGGCATACAGTCCCCTACCGATTCCTCATCTATATTAACTTGTTCCCTTGCCTTGAATTCATTCTCCTTCATTTCTCCTTGAGAATTTAATTTTCTTCCTCACCTAATCCCAGTATCCTATTGCTCTATTGCTATCCCTATTGCTCTAATGTTAAGGTTTTCCACGCCCAGTAGTTTCAGTCTTGCCATATCGCCTGTCTCCACACTTAATGTTTCCTTCCCTTCAGTCTGGTCCTTGTTCCCTCTCCATTCCAAAAAGACACACTCAAGCACCCATGAAGAAGAGAAGACAGCAACTTATTGAGAGCACAGGGCATGGTTACCACAGCCTCACTCTCAGCCCACAGACCCATCCCAGTCCATAGTGGCAAACAGTGGTCTCTTTTGGGCCCACAACTAGGGAACACTTGACTGCAATACTTGCAAGGATGGTAGGGACACATGCTAATTCAGGAATGTAGAAAATTAATTTCTTCAAGGCTCATACATAAATTATGATATGTGTAGTCAGAAGACAATACATCCCCCTCCTGGTTCAGTTTTTCCTGACAAAGTCCAAGTTTGCTCTAAAGCATAAAGGCATTTAAGAACCTCAAATATAAGATTTCCACAATAATCTACTCTAGACGAAGCCCTTTTTTCTTAGATCATGCTTGGCAGCAGTAAAGTACAATTCCATCCTCAGTATGGAAAATTTCATGCCAAGCCATGGACGTTTAGCGAGCGATATGTTACCTAAAGCATAATTTAGCAAGCAAAATCTACAAGTGATATGCTACCTTTAGCTGTAGTTAGAGTTTAACAAACTCATTTAAAGGACAACAACCCTATTCTAGGCATTGTTATATATATTTAAAGTATAATATATTACTAAATGCAAAATAGTATTTAAACTAGTAATAAGAACACATATGTGTAAAGGAAAATTATTAGAAATTTACCTCTTCATTTTTACCTTTTGTTTTATACTCTGTAATTACTTGATGCATTTTCCTCAGCTGAGCAATCTCAGAAGAGTGGATGATTTTGTAATCTAGATCTGCTTATGGTAGCATAGCAACAATTGTGTAATTGCGGTGAAACGAAAACACAGATTTACTCTAACCTCACTTCCATTGACAAGCCTATATAGTAATTAATGCTCTTTTCACAAGTTATGTCTTTTATTCCGAGAGTTAGTTTGCTGAACAGTAATAACTGGCTACCTTGGCATGTGCAGACATGTCTCCCTGGAGTGCTGTCCCTTGCCTGGCTAGGAGACCTTCAGTGATCTGCTCCAGCAGAACGCATAACATTATCTTGGGTAACAGCAAAATGTCTCTTCCCCATCCTTCTTCCAGATGCATTTCTAATGAACTCAAGCCAGAGCTCTCCAGTGTTTACTTATAACTCATAGCAGGGACCAACCTACAGATGGTGCTCAGGGGATTATTGTGACAGGCCAGTAAGATCCCACTGTTATTGGCTTTCTATGGCAATAACTTGCAACAGCTCTCTTTGCATTGTCCTGATGTTAAGGGCACATTTCTCATATGAAGCTGAATAAAGAATGTCATTATATATTAACCTGAACTGCACAGAATATAATTTAACTCAATGGCAGCTACTGCCCTCTGTGTTTCAGTGGGACTTGACTTTGAAGAAATAATAATTCACTGGTTTATAAAGGCAGAAATAAACTTATTATACAGGAAGTGCAGGTGCAATACTGTGATTGTAGACACTGGTATGATTCACCTTGAGATTTTAGTTATATCTTGCCAAAAGCAGGTATTATCAAGATCCAAATGACTCTAACAACACTACTATTGGTGTGACATTTAGAAGTTCCTTCCCTTTTGTTTCCCTAGTGGGAACAAAACCATCTCTTTTCTTCCAGTGTTGAAAATTAAATGCTCAGCAATAGCACGATCAGCAAGGTGTTTAACTTCAAAATAGCCTTTCCTGGTGAGAATGAAAACACTATTTGTTTCATTTTTTTTTAAATTAATAGCAGTGTTTTTCTCTCTTTTCTAATACACACACTTGTTTAATCAACCTAAGACATACTACGTCTCTAGTGCTCAGAGAGCTCTGCAGGTATACACCTATGTTTGATTGTGCATGACATCCTATACTCCAGGGCTAGGATTTATCCCATTTCCAGTATGATTCAAGCATACAACATTAAAGTAGAAAGACTATGACTGGAAAAACAGGTAGAGGGGAAGACAAAAGGTTCTATTTTTGTTTTAGTCATCTTTGTACCAACAACACCAATACATTAATGCAGCAGGAGCATCAGAGAAAATTTAAAAAGAGAAAATTAAAACATAAGGTACCAGATCATAGAAGTTGTTCACTACAACAAAAACTGTTGTGAGCTGTTCCAGATGTGTTCAGGACCATCCTCTGACTTTTCTCTAGCTGTCACCTATGTTTGTGTTCACATATATGGTCAGTGGGCAAAGAGGTGGAACAGCTCTGAGTTCATTTGTCCTCTAAAACTGGGCAAGAAAAAGTTGGTTTTATCAGTCCTTGAGCCACTCTAGGACCAGATAATGTACTAAGCTCTGTAGCTGTGCTGAGTCTCCAACGCTTTTGTAGGAGCCTGGGACTCACAGGTGAGACCGTATAATCTGATGCACATGAGGTGATCAGGAGCAGACACAAAGCTCTGAGGTGTGGAGTCTTACCTCTGATGTTTGGCTGTCATTAACCCAGCAAAACCAGAATATGACTTCTGGGGATCCCTCTGAGTGTACAAATGCCCCTATCACCCTCCTAACCCACCCCCCCCAGCTCATGGAGAGGTACATGAGCAGCTCAACATAGATTGGTCTTTAGTCACTTCACTTGGTAACTCAGATGCTTGTGGAGGAGGACAGGGCATTCTCACCTGTGCTTTTTGCTCTGCTACTTCTGCAAGAGTACAGACAATCCTGCTGCAGCTGAATTGTCTGTTGAATTCCTGCTCTGGTATTAAGAGCATATAACGTAGAGCAGGCCTTGTTGAATTCCTGCTGTCTCTGAGGGTCAGATCTCAAGCCTGGACCAAGTCCCAACCAGCTTCATTAAAAATAAACTGGTTCACTGAAGGGTGTGAACAAACAGGCTGGCAGCACAGACAATCTTGTCTGAAGCGCAAACTCAAACCTGTGTTTGCAGGGATTCCATTCACCCTTCCATTCTAGGGCCTGTATGGACTATGAAGTCAAGAACTGTGGTATCACAGACTCAGGGGTCTAGGAGACAGGCCTATCTCACCTAATGAAAACCCTAATGTGACAAATCATATCCTTCATATATTTGAGCCTATATTACCAGATAACCACACTGATACAACTAATGCCTGGAAACAAATATGGGAACCACAGTGCTGTTTCTAAACCTTCTGAAATTGTTTCTTAACAAACCCGTTGCTCTAAGACACCCACACTAGAGAGGGTACAAACTTTCTGCTCTTTTCTTCCTCTACATGCACACAGAAAACAATAGAGAGCCTGTCAGCTCCATCCCACTCATTACTGTTTGCTTGCTCTCTGCCACTAAATTATTCTTGCCAATGTACAACATAACACTGTGTGGGCTAATCAGGAAAGTGAAGGAAAAGTGCTTCCACTCTAACAATGGGTAAAGAGCAAAAGTGCATTGGACTATATTTTTCTGACTTAGTTTCCTTAATCACTTAGTTTTTGCTTCACAGAGGTATTCTAATTTAAGCCACTACACAACAATTTCCACAAAATAAGGCATTTAAGTCACTTAAGGAGTGTGCTGGTTTAAAAGTTAACCAGCAAGGCAAAATGAACTCAATTCAAAAGAGAGATTTATAAGTCAGAATAACAATTTATTAAAATAATGCAATAAGTACAAGTATACAGACAGACAATTGGTTTTAACCCACAAAACCCAAATGTACAAACCCAGCACCCTGGGGTATGAACAAAAGTGGTGTACCTTGGCCCACCCCCCGAGTCCAAAGCAAAGGGAGAGGGGATAAAACCTGCTGGTGGGAGAGCTGCTGCAGTCTGGTCAGAAGTGGTGATTGCAGTCCAGTTGAGGGTGGTGGTCTCAGCCTGGTTGGGAGCAGCGGTGGTCTGCTGTCTTCCTCTGGGTCCCACGAGAGAGAGAGCCCCAAGGCTCTGAAACTCCCAGTTATATACTCTCCAGTTCAGGCGGGAGTGCTCAGTCCCTCCCTCAGAGTAGGGAATTCCATAAAAGGGCATGTGGATGCTCAGTCCCTCTTATCAGAGCGGGGAATTCCATATAAGGGTACAGGAACATCTTCCCACCTTGCAGGCCTCTACTGACAGCAGTTTTTGGGAAATGGCATGGAGGCTATAGAATACACAGTTTTGGGTTACACCCATCCAGGGATGAATTGGTCCCAGCCGTTCTAACCAGGACAAGGAGAAACACTTCTTCCTTAAATGCAATCTGTCTTGTAGCTCATTTCATGATGACAAGTAGGTATTAAAAACTAAAAACTTAAGCAAACCCAGACTTTTAATTCAGAGGGAAAAATCAATACAGCTCTCCAGGGACGGCCCTTTAGAAATCAAAATTCATTCCTCTGTTGCACTGATTCAGCATGCACCATCTTGGCAGACCAAAGCTTGTGATATTTTCACAGTGTGCCTATTACTTTTTTACACAGAGTTCTCCAAATGGTTTTGAATTAAATTCTGGGGTAATCTTTTGCAAATTCAATGCAGCCTATAGAGCTGCAAGAGCAATTAGAAAAACCTTTTGTAGACAGCAGTCCTCACTTAATGCTTCCTCCAAAAGGCTACAACAACCCATGTCCTTGGTACTACTTTCCTGTCTGACGACGATGCTGCAAAATGTGGAATATGTCAAGATTATTTTAAATCAGGATGGTCTTTGATGCAAGCTTAATCAGCAAGTAAGGAGACTTAATCAGTGGAACAGGCAGCAGCTAGCATCCCTTCGTCAAGGACAACTAGGAACTAACAAGCTTAAAGGATATAGTAAATCAATATGTCAATGTATATCTATGTATACATTGTTAACTTGGCAAAATACTCAAGGTTCATATATCCTGTAGGTGAACTACTGCAGAATCACAGAATATGCTGAGTTAGAAAGGACCCACAAGGATCATCGAGTCCAACTCTTAGCCCTGCACAGGACCACCCCCAAGAGTCACACCATGAGCCTGAGAGTATCGTCCAAATGCTTCTTGAGCTCTGTCAGGCTTGGTGCTGTGGCCACTTCCCTGGGGAACCTGTTCCAGTGCCCAACCACCCTCTGGGTGAAGAACCTTTTTCTAATACCCAACCTAAACTAAACCTCCACTATCACAACTTCAGGCCATTCCTAAGGTCCTGTCACTGGTCACCACAGACCAGAGATCAATGCCTGCCCCTCCTCTTCTCCTCACAAGGAAGTTGTAGACTGCAATGAGGCCTCCCCTCAGTCTTCTCCAGGCTGAACAGACCAAGTGACCTCACCTCATACAGTTTCCCCTCAAGGCCCTTCACCATCTTTGTTGCTCTCCTTTGGATGCTCTCTAATAGCTTAATATCTTTCTTATATTGTAGTGCCCAAAACTGCACACAATATTCAAGGTGAGGCTGCCCCAGTGCAGAGCAGAGTGGGACAATCCCCTCCCTCAACCAGCTGGCAATGCTTTGCCAACCTGGACATGGTTGGCCCTCCTGGCTGCCAGGGCACTGCTGACTCATATTCAACTTGCCTGTGACCAGGACTCCCAGGTCCCTTTCCATGGCGCTGCTTTCCAGCATCTCATTCCTCAGTCTGTACGTACATCCAGGGTTGCCCCATCTCAGGTGCAGAATCCGGCACTTCCCGTGTTGAACTTCATATGGTTGGTGATTGCCCAGTCCTCTAATTTATCGAGGTCTCTCTGCAGGGCCTCCCTGCCTTCGAGGGAGTCAACAGCTCCTCCCAGTTTTGTGTCATCTGCAAACTTGCTTAGTATCCCTTCCAGTCGTGCATCCAAGTCATTTATGAAGATGTTGAAGAACACAGAATCTAAGATGAACTCCTGCAGAACCCCACTATATCATAACACTAAAAATCATGCCTACAGGTCAAAAAGATTCCTGTCCAGGTAAAGACCCTTCCCCTGAGCATGCATAGAAGCTAGCTGGGGTTACATAACTTGTATGGAAATTACTAATTAATCATAATAGAGGGGCTGTGCTTGGAAAGTTACTAACTCTGAACTTCTGTGTATAAATAATGGCACAAAAAGTATGGAGAGGTGTGCTTGATTTGTGGAATACCACCAAGCACCCAGGCTTGTGCAGCTCTGAAATAAATATCAACTCTGTCTCTCCAGTGTAGAATTTTTGGCTTATTGCACACCAGGTAACAAATCCAATTTTGTGGACAACACCGAGGAGGAAAGGAGAAAAGGACCTTAGGGTTCCTTTTCCTTTCACCAGCAGAAAAGGACTTGGGGGTGCTGGTCAACAGCTGGTCAAACATGAGCCAGCAGTGTGCCCAGGGGGCCAAGAAGGCCAATGCATCCAATGGCACGTATCAGAAATAGTGTGGCCAGCAGGACTGCAGCAGTAATCAGCCCTCTATACTCAGCGCTGGTGAGGCCACACCTCGAGTATTGTGTCCGGTTTTGGGCCCCTCAATTCAGGAAGGACATTGAGGTGTTGGAGCGTCTCCAGATAAGGGCAATGAAGTTTGTGATGGGTCTAGACAGTAAGTCTTATGAGAAGGATTCCCTCTTGCTGAGGGAGCTGGGGTTGTTCAGCCTGGAAGTGGCTCGGGGGAGACCTTATCGCTGAAAGGAGGTTGTAGCCAGGTGGGAATCGGCCTCTTCTCCCAGATAACCAAAGACAGGATGAGAGAGGAAATAGCCTCAAGCTGCACCAGCGGAAGGTCAGGCTGGACATTGGGAGGAGTTTCTTCAAAGAAAGGGCGATAAGACATTGGAATGGGCTGCCCGGGGGTGGTGGAGTCACTGTCCCTGAAGGTGCTTAAAAACTGGACGAGGCACTTAAAGCCATGGTTTAGGTGACAAGGTGCTGTTCGGTCATAGGTTAGACTTGATGATCTCAGAGGTCTTTTCTAACCTAATTGTAATTCTGAGGTGAAAACACCAGTTAATCTTCATGAACTCCGACCTCAGCAAGCCTAGAAAAATCAAGCCGTAAAGCAGAAATTTTATTCACTCTTTCCCCAGGCACAATACAGGGCACGCAACAGTGCCCACACGCCCCCCTTTCCCCCGGCACCCGCGGAGCCACCGGGACCCAGGCGGCTCTGCCCCACCCCAAAGCCTGAGGCGCTCAGCCCGCGGTGCCCACCCCGCCCGCCGGCTCCGGCGGATATGAGCTCAGGCCGCGCCCTCCGGAAGGAGCGGGGCGGGTGTTTCCGCGGCGGCGGCGATGGCGGGGAAGGTGGCGGCGGCTGAGCCCCTGGGGCGGACGGCGGAGGAGGCGGCCTGGGCGGAGACGCTGCGCGGGGCCTGCGAGCCCGAGCACCACTGGCGGTACCGCCGGGAGTTCCTGCTGCGCAACGTGGGGGAGCCGCCGGCGGCGGGCAGCGCTCAGCTGCAGCGCCTGGTGTCCCTCTCCATGGTGTGGGCCAACCACGTCTTCCTGGGATGCCGGTGAGTTCTGCGGGACCCGCCGGGGCGGCGGGGGCGGCGCGGCGCGGCCACCTGACGACACCCCTTCCCTCTTTTCCCCTTGTCGCCCCTCCAGGTACCCGCCGCAGGTCATGGAGAAGGCGCTGGAAATGGCTGAAGGCATCCAAGTGACCGGCGCGCCTGTCCGCACCACGAGAGACGAACTGGTTGCCAAGGTGAAGAAAAGAGGCATATCAAGTAGCAATGGTTAGCAGATCATAGCTGTGACAATACATAGGAGTCTAGAAAATGCTTGTTTCTAAATGTTCTCAGTTTGCCTCGGGCTTAGAAAGTAGTCAAAATAATTTACCTTAAACACTCCTGGTTTTTGTTTTCTCTCTCTGTGCTATTATTTTCCTAATATAGTATCCTTAAAATGGATGTAGTGCACACATACTTCGTTGGTAATGTAGAGCTGTCGTTTTGAACTTCTACAACTGGTGCACTTTTAAGCTGATTACTTGTGTGTTGCAATGGACTGCTGTACTCCAGCTTAAATGCGTTCTTGTTGCTTTGCCTTTGCTGCTAGTCAGACACTGTTGCTGTGTAAGAAACTGAGTTTCTTAAAGAAACTTTTATGATATTAGTAGACAATAGACAATTAGGTCAGATAGTCCATTTAATGTATGTTAGTTACTTTTGGTTTGGACTTCAAGAATAGAAATACATAGTTGCCTGTGGGTCCCAAACCAACATCTGAAATCTTGCACCTGAGTATTTTCAGGTTTTTATCAAGAAAGTACTAAAATATTCCGAAATAGTATGTTAATACTTGAAATTAAAGTTCAAGGTGTATTCCTAATGTATACCTTTTAAATTCACAGAAATTATTGCCAGAATGTTTTAGATGATTTCTCTCTACATGGATATTTCACAGTTCAGAAATCAAAGAGGATAACATATTTTACTTGTTTTGCAGAAGGGCTAGAGCAGCCCTCCAAGAGACAAGCTGTTGAGAAAAGCAAAGACTCTAAGGATGCTGGAAAGGATGTGAAAACAATCAAGGCAGAAGCCCTGAAGGAAACAGAGAGCACATTGCCAAAAAAGCAAGAAAAAGGTACTAGCAAAGATCCAGAAACTTCCCAGTCAACTTGCAGCTCAGATCAAGAAATGGTCGTAGCATCAGACATAGAAACAGAAGGGAAACCTGCTAATGCTGAAAATACTGCTGAGCAAAAGTCATCCTCATCTGAAAAAGAGCCAGGAAAGAAGCCTGTCTCAAGCCCATCTGAAGAAAGCAAGTGCGAAAATGTGCCATCGCCTGAAAAGAAAACTACAGTAAGTGTAGCGCCGCTGGCTGCCAAAAGCACCCTGCAGCCAGAGGCAGTGGCGGCAGCAGTGCCACCAGCTGCCAAGAGCACCCCACAGGCAGCAGTCGTGGCAGTGGCAGTGCCATCAACCTCCAAGAGCACCCCACAGGCAGCAGCAGTACCACTGATTGCCAAGGGCACCCCACAGACTGCAGCAGTGGCAGCAGCAGTGCCACCAACCACCAAGAGCACCCCACAGGTAGCAGTGGTGGCAGCAACAGTGTCACCAGCTTCCAAGAGCACCCCACAGGCAGCGGTGGTGGCAGCAGCCATGCCACTGACCACTAAGAGCACCCCACAGGTGGCAGCTGTGCCACCAACCACCAAGAGCACCCCCCAGACAAATGCTGCACTGCTGTCTTCCAAAAACCAAGCGAGTACCCCAGCAGCAGTGTCCAAGAGTGCTGCTCAAGTGGGCAGTTCACTGCTTCTGGCACCCAAGAGCAGCACTCCGGTGGGCACCTCGCTGCTCCTGTCCCCCAAGGGCCCCGCTAAGGTGGGCTCCTCGATTCTGGCCTCCAAGAGCAGTGCTGAGGTGGCCGCCTCGTTGCTGGCCGCTCGGAGTGGCGCGCAGCCAGGATCCTCACTGCTCGCTTCCAAGAGCAGCGCTCAGGTGGCTGCCTCGCTGCTGGCTGCCCGGAGTGGAGCTCAGCAAGGTCCCTCCTCCCGGGGTGGAGCTCAGGCAGGTGCTTCCCTGCTGGCTTCCAAGAGTGGCTCACAGGCAGGTGAAAGCCCTGCTAAGGCTTTGTGCAAACCATTAACCAGTGAAGATGCAAAGGAAAGACAGCCTTTTTTTAACAGACTCTACAAAGCTGTAGCCTGGAAACTGGTTGCTGTTGGAGGCTTCAGTCCTAATGTAAATCATGCAGAACTTCTAAACTCATCTATTCAGTCCGTAAAAGCTACATTAGATGTTGCTTTTGTTCCCCTGAAGGAACTTGCAGACCTGCCTCAAAATAAAAGCTCTCTAGAAAATATAGTTTGTGAACTGAGGTGCAAGTCTGTCTACTTGGGTACTGGCTGTGGTAAAAGTATGGAAAATGCCAAAGCAGTGGCTTCAAGAGAAGCTTTGAAATTATTCCTCAAGAAGAAAGTTATTGTGAAGATATGTAAAAGAAAATACAAAGGCAGTGAAATTGAAGATTTGGTGCTTCTGGATGAAGAGTCAAAGCCTTCAAATTTGCCTCCAGCTTTAAGAAATCCTCGTGAGATCTTGTAGGGGAGAATCACTGTTTCTACTGTGTATAGTATTTCAATACAAGGACTGAAGGTTAATTTTGTACTTTGAAAATGTAGGCTTCCAGATATTTTGTATTTCTTTCTCAGTTTTGCAAGACAATGATAGTTCTTTCACTCAGTAGCAATTGTATAAAACTTGTTAGAGATGACAAGTGTGCATTTAAAGGTATTGCCTTAATATACAGCACACTAGTGTGCTGTTGTATTTGCAAAATAGTCTACCTAACTATTCTATTTTTAATTAAAGTATTAAGGTACAATTTGCTGTAAAACCTGACATTTTTGTAATTCTTACAATTTGATGGCAGTGTGCTCAATTGTCTACCATGTCTTTTCTAGCCACATAGAAGTGTGTACGTAGGGACCATAATACTTGAATGATTGAAGGTTATTTAAAAATTTCAATCAAAAAGTTGGATTGTCTGTTTCAGGCTTGTTCCTCATAATGTTCACTGTTGATCATATTAGGAGAGAAAGTAGTTGGTTGACTATTTTTATGGGATGTTTTCATAACACTTGCAATATAAGTGACACCCTGATCCCATTTAACATTATACTAGCAGGTTAGAGCCACAGCGTCACACTGGTGACTTAGTAATTAGTCAAGTCACAGATTTAATTTATATTGTGAAGTATCATTTACAGTTCTGGGGTTTTTTTTTTCAAATAAACATGGATTTCTACACTAAGTATATTTTGACTGCTACTCACACAATAAAACCTCTGGGATAAGCTTTTATAGTACTTTGGTTTTGGCTACTAAATATTCCAGCCATTTCAATAACTTTGCAACACCTTCAGAAAAGCTTTACTTCGGCTTCAAGGCTTTAGATGTGTAGCTGAAATACTGTAAAACTGATAGAGTGGACCTATAGAATATCAATTTCTACTTTTGTAACACTGAGATAAGCAAAATGAAGATGCTGCTGTCTGCTGGAGACAGTGAGTGTATTGTAAAGCATTCATGCTAATTGAGCCCTTCCTTTGCTACATTTTTATACCCTGTACAGAATGATTTGAAGCAAGGAAAGTAGATTACCTTTTATTTTCAATGTTACTGAAATACCTGCACAAACTGCATGTTTTGGTATATTGGATAATGACGTGTAATTGTAAAAACATAATGTCTTCAGTGCTATTTTGAATTAATCTTGTCCGATTACAGTAGTTAGCATCATTTAGTGGCGACCTTATGCTTCACTGACAGATTCATTGATCAAGTACTACAGGAGTGAATAGGAAGTTCTGGGATCCCAGCAGTACATACGTCCACTTCAAGTTCTTTTGTGATTTTTGGGACTAAACTGCAGCTGTGTTGTTACGCTCTACCCTACATGATTTTAAACAGCAGTGGCTGTCCATGGCACCAGAAGCCTGCAAGGCACTCATGCTTCCCAATGGCTGGTTGAGAACTTCCTCCACCTGACCCTTGTGCTTCTGTGTCCTCGGTCACCTTTTGCCCTGGTTAGGTTTCTCAGGAGTTCCCCCTTGGTATTCCTGGAGCGCAACCTAATGTTCAGAATGGAATGCTCTAAATTGTATCTTAGCACGACAGCTGGTACACGCTTAAAGCTCAGGGCAAGCTTCGTGCTGTGCTTAGGAGCTGTGGTATTCATGATGGGAAGTGTGAGATCTATTTTCAAGTCCCCACCCTGTTCAGGTAGAGATACAGAATGATGGGGTTTGCAGGGCAGGAGTTGCATTCCGTGCCCTCTGGAGTACAGCTTTTGCTGCTGTTGGTTTGGGCATCTCCAGATCTCTGGTTCAGAATTGCAGTGCATGTTGCAGTGTGAAAACCCGTGTTTCTTGTCTGGAAAGCAAAGTTCACAGTATTCACTGACCTCGAGGGGCTCTTAGGGCAACTGTGTTAAAAGGCTGAGGTGCTACGTGCCATTTTTTTAAAGACCTGACTTAGGCTTACTTTTTAAAAAATTTTGAATGTTATTCCTCTTTGATATTTGGTTGTGAATCATTAAAGAATGAGTCTGTAGCTACTCTTAGTAGAAACTGAAGGTTGAAGTGTGTTACTTTTATTTCACGTTTTGCATGGAAAGCAACTCAAAACGCACATTCTAACATACAACTGAATAAGCATTATTCGAGTATTTGAATGAGAATTTATTAAGATGTCATTAAGCCCAAAGGAAGAAAGAAAGAATTTCAAAGAACTGGCTGTGGCAAGCAGTGTTTGTGCAGTCCTGTCAGTTCTAAAACCTTTCGGTCTCCCCTCCAGGTACTGTCCTGGTCTCTAGGGATGGGGATGCTGGTCTTTAACTGTCAGACCCTACTGACAAGGACCGGCGAAAACAATTGCACTAACACTGTAAGTGTGCAGAGTTGCCTCGGGGGGACAAAGGAAACGAACCAACCGAAAGAAAAACTGAGCCTGTTTTGTCTGCAGAAGTACAGGAAATCGCAGCCATCAGAAGTGACTCCCGTTTCTTCTGGAGTGTGGTAGAACATCCAAGTACTACCGCTGGCTCCTTGTGGACAGCCGCCCCGCTGGTTGCTGTTCCCAGTCTCCAAGGCACGCACCGGTTCGGGGGCTGTCGCCCGAAGTTCCCAGTTCCCGCCCGGGGGGCACTGGAGTGGCGCGGGCCGATCCCAGCGGCGGCCGCAAGGCGGGGCCAGAGCGCGCGCCCGCCCGCCTCGGGGCGGGGCCTCGGTGCGTCATTTGCATAACGTGTTCCCGGCGCCGCTCTGTCCCTCCCTGTGGAAGTTTTCGCTGCCGCCCGGGGTCCTGGCGCCCCTCGGGGGCGGCCGAGCGGTCTGTCTGTTGTGCTTAGGCTGCGAAGAGTAGCGTGCAGACAACTAAAGCGTAACACATTCCTCGCCCTGCCCTCTAGGTTGAGCCAGCTGCCGACCTTTATAATGCGGTGTAAGGGGCATAGGGATGCCGGGATGTTCTGAAGACCTGCTCGCTAGGCCACGCACGGAGGACGCCGGTTCCTCACGGGCCCTGTGCCCGCCTAGGGGAAAGTCCCCGGACCGCCGGCAGAGAGTGCCGGGCGCTGCCGCGCCCCCGCCCGCCCCGCCCCACGACAACTCCGCCGAGACGCCCCCGGGCCGAGCGGGTGCGCGCGGGGCGGGCTCTCGTCACGGCCACAGACACGCAGGTAGTGCGCGGCACGCGCGCCAACAGAACGGGGCTCACTCTCAGGCCATCCCCTTTTGCTGCGTGGTACCTCTCCGGCCAGAATATACCACCTAAGGCGTCTTTCTGCTGTGTCAGAATATACCACCTAAGGAGTCTTTCTGCTGTGCCTTTTGCAACCGGACATGCCTGTCTCGTATTGGCCTTTTTAGCCACCAACGCGCTTGCAAGAAACGTGGGTAGAGCCCTTCCCAAATCTTCGTTCGCGAAGCCTAGCCATGATGACCTCTTCGGCGCAGCACAGCCCTGCGCAGGGAAAGCAAAGCTTGCGGGGGCACACAAGTCTGCTTCCTGGCAGCGGTGGGCAGGACACGCGGTCCCGCAGCCCCCAGCTAGCTCAAATCTGCTAGGCTTCAGGCACCTCCTGGAGCACAGAATCACAGAGTCAATGAGGCTGTAAAAGACCTCTGAGATCATCGAGCCCAACCTTTGACTGAACACCACCATTCAACCAGAGTATGGCACTAAGTGCCACGTCCAGTCTTTCCTTAAACACCTCCAGAGACAGTGACTCCGCCACCTCCCTGGGCTGCCCATTCCAATGCTTGACAACCCTTTCTGCATAGAAATTCCTCCTGATGTCCAACTTAAGCACACTCAGACGGGGAGGCAGTCGCTGGGTGGAGCGCTTACTCCTGCCTGAAAAGGCTTTCCTTCCTTCCCTGCTCCGGGATGTAGCAAGAGGTCAGATGGAACTGACAAACTGTGACAAACTACTTTGCCACAGGCACTTGCACTGCACAAAAGTTAAGCACCAAACACAGGAGAGCCCAGTGCGTATCCAAGCGACGGCACAAACACTGGCACAGCACCGACTACAAACCACGCTGCTCCAGCACAGCAGCCACTCACCCTGCACTGTGCAGTTCCCCTGCTCACCTAGACCTCCTCAGAGAAGGCCAATGCCTGCCACCAGTGTTACCTGCCTACTCTAAGCAGGTTCTCATGCTCACGCTCCCAGGTACTACACAAAATGCTGCTGCTGCCCTGCCGATAAGCTGAATTAATTTCATAGGCGGTTCTGTTCTTGCCTCTAATATGTCAAACAAATAGCACACCACCATGCTCAACCTCTGCTGCCCCACAGTGATGTCTGGGTATGAAACATGATAGAAGAGCACTGGCAGAGATCCCCAAAATGGCATCAAGTTTGGGCACCTCAAACCCCAAATAGATGATTTATTACCTTACCGAAATTACCTTTACTGCCTTATGTAAAAAGCTCCCAAGCAGCCCAGAGCCAATACTTCCTTCTGGTCCATGCTGTCTTGGTATTTATGGAGCTCCTGTGGTGAGCCCAGGTCTGCTAAACTAGCAGTGTCTTTCTTTTTGGTTGAGCCTCAGGCCTGTATGTAGGCACAGTACAATTTGCAAACCCCTCTGTTTTCCAACACCTGTTGTTCCTCTTCCACCAATATCCTCACAGTGACCTCTTTCCAGCTGTGTAAGACCCTGCGCGAGGCAGAGGAGACCAGTGTGCAGAGCGGGAAGTACTTCTGCAGAAATAGCGATGGCAGCTCTGACTGCCTCACACAACAGCCAGCAAAGGGTGCACAAGGGGCTGAGAAACCACCTGGCTTGACCTGTTACTTTGGTTACTGTCTTGGCCACTTGAACTATTTGAGTGTCTTTCTTTTCTCCCATTATTCTTCATGTGATCAGCTATATGTACATGGGAAAAGAGAGATTTCAAATTAAAATGCTATCAAAGAACCCGTGCCCAAAGAAACAACTAAACTAGGGCACAACTCTACGAAGTTTTGTTTTTTGGGTTGAGAAGCTGTAATGATATCCCAGTGTCCTAGTTTCATTTGTTAAAAAGATATATCTAAGGCTCTATGAAGCTAACATTTCATGAGTTGTCATCCGTCTGTAGTGCAGGTAGCACCTGCTGTATAGGCTGAAGACCACAGTGCAGACAAGCTGAAGCTTCTGCAGTGACTGATGTGTGCTTGTTTTTCTAAGGTGCACTATAGCACCTTAACGATTTGGGCTGGTTCTGTATGTGCGTGTGTGTGAAAAAAATGCTTTCACTTGGAGTTTATGGTAAATGTTGGTCATCAGATTTGTTAGCAGGAGAGAATACATCAAACATTAAACTTCTCTTCCCTACAGATGACAGTAAGCTGACATGATATGGTCTAGTGGCCCAGAGACTGAGGGGAAAAAGCATACATTGAAAGAGTTTTGATGCTGTCTCTCTCTTTCACTGCGCAGGTAAGTCCCCCATTTTTGTAAATTGCAAAGTGCAGAGAAAATAAACACAATATCTGCTTTGCAGAATAATTTTTAAGCTTTCCTTTCAGCTAAAATGTGCAGTTTTGCAATGTTTTTGCATAATGTATAATATGCCACACTCTGTGTCCACGTAACAACAATTAACTTGTATTTGTGTGCCTTCTAGATGGTTCTGCTAGTTGACACTGCCACAGCAAAGGTATTGCCATTAGCTAGTTTACGTGTCTTTAAGAAAATGCTGTCATTAAATCTGCTGTTAGGAAGTATCAGTTTTTAGTCTGTGATTAATTAACACACATTCACAGACGGGCATTTAGGAAAACAGGTTTTATGTTGATACCTGATAACAGTTTCAAATATGTTGCAGGTTAATTTTGAAAATGGTGCATGATAATTTCTGAGCACAACTGCCTGTTCCTAAGGCAATGGAAGATTGAGTTCCAGTGGCTACCAGCTAGGTATTTTACTCCTCTAGTAACATTTCTACAACTAAAAAAACATCATTCGGCTCTGACATCTGAGCCTACGGCCCTTTAAAGTTTGAATTGTCATTGCTAGTCAAGTAACATTAATTGTTAGGCCCAAGTGGGCTGCAAAAGGACTTCTTTTAAACATGAGTGTCAGAGATTAATCACATTGGGCAAAAGATACTTTGTCGCTAGTAAGAAAGCTGATCTAACCAATGTTTGCCTGATTTTCTAAATCCTCTGATGTTTTATGTTTTACATTTCAAATCCTGTGATGTTTAGCCTGGAGAAGAGACAACTGAGAGGGGATCTTATCCATGTCTACAAGTATCCAAAGGGAGGGTGTCAAGAGGATGGAGCCAAGTTCTTCTTGGTGGTGCCAAGCAATAGGATGAGAGGCAGTGGGCAGAAACTGATGCAGAGGATGTTCCACCTGAATATAAGGAAGAACTTCATTAGTGTGTGGGTGACTGTGCACTGGAACAGATTGCCCAGAGAGATTATGAAGTTTCTGTCTCCGGGGATTTTCAATGAAAAGCCAAAAAAAAATCTAACCAACTTGTGTATTATTGGGTGAAATAGGACAGGAATCAGCTGTGATCTGAGGATGTAAAATCAGGATTGTGAAAGGTGAGAAGCAAAACTGCAAATGGGGAAAATAAGATTTGGATTAAATCTCTGGAAATATTTTATCATAGTAAAATCTATAATATAATGAAATAATCTTTCACAAAAAGAAGGGAGATACTCTGACTGGGGCTTCTTTTGGGATCTATTCTCCATGAAAACTCGGGTTAGTTTAGAGACATGTAAATAAATCTAAATAAATTGGATATAGGACTTCTGTGTATTATTTACTCTTGGAATAACAATCACTGAGATGGGTCTTATGCAATATGCCCCAATATGACATCCCTGATATCACCATGTATGTCAACCTCAAGCTGACAATTGTCCACTTAGTACAGAGTGTTGGTGGAAATGTATGGTCACTCGGCCTCTCCATCTCTACAAACAGCTGCCCTACCTTGTCTCTTCTTACATCCACACTATTCTCACATGCAGTTAGTGAGAGGAGAGGCATAGCTGGGTCATAGAGGTATCAACCTGCAAACTTGAATCAAATACATCAAAATTCTCCCATGATTGCTCCTAGCCATTTTGAGAATGGGCAATGCAGAGAATTCAGCCTGTTACTCCTGCTTTCCTTCCCCATGAGGCTTCAAACAGGCAGCAAACTAAGGCTTCCTTTTCCTAGGGGCATCTGGTCTAACGTTGCTACTGCATTCTTAAGGGTACTCAAAATGTAAATCTTTATTTCAGTGTTTGAAAGCAGCAACAACACTTAAATTCAAGAATCATTAGATGTTCTCTACTGTACCTTAGATACTGCTTCCCTCATAGTGACAAACAGCAAGTTTTTAGCACAGAAACTACCTTTAACAAATGTTATGAATTATTCTAAAAGTACTGTCTTGGCTATTTCTTTACCAACAGTCAGAGAAAAAAAAAGTTATGCCAAAATGCTGGATTTAAATTAACATTTAATTGTAATTAATGTTTAATTTTAAATAACATGTTAATTTTGAATGAACATTTTTGCTTTATTTTTTCTGCTCTGTAAGGGAAATCTCCTATTTCTCAGCTTTATTTCCTCATGAATGATACAGAATGATACAGCCATTCAAACATACTATAAGCAGAAACACAACTCCTCAAAACAGCCTACATCTTTCTCAAGAACATTGTATCACTTATACTAATTCAGGTCCTTTTACACTGGTGCACAGGTAGTGGGTTTTGCCTGTACAGTTAGTGTCATCTGTTAATATTATATCAAAGAATTCAATGTTCAGTTACTCAGTTACTTCAGTTACTCAGAAGTGACAGCAATGAACGCTACACAGTAAAGTTTCAGTGGGTTACTGCTGATGGAAGTGAAGGTAACTAGGTTATTGCCACCTGCTAAATCTATTTGTGCAAAAATGAGACAAGTAGCATAAAATGATCTGAGGCTTAGCGTCATTAACCTGAGCTTTAACAACACATCGAAAGAAAAAGCAGCTGGTTTTACAGGTGTTACAGATTTTAAGATGAGGGTACCCTCTTAAGAACATGAATGCACAGAATTACAGACTTCCTGTTTTTTTGGCCAGAGTGACATCAGCGTAATAAAGAGTGTTTCAAAAGTACTGCCTACAACTGTGTTTTCATTCATTTTCATGAACTTACCAACACATTACTGGCTTGGGCAGAGCTGTCTGTCTGCAGCTACAATTACTCAACAGCTTAGATATAGATATATGAAAATCACTGCCATGTAGAATACCCTCTTAGCAGCTGCATGAGTTGGAAGTTAGGAACGTGTTTAAATACTCCTCTGAACTGGGGTCTTTAGAAAATAACACTTGCAGACTGCCATCATGTCTGCTAATATTGCTGTAGGACTAGCCGTGGAGCCATCTGGCACAGATCACACAGTGACAGAATCATAGGAAGAAAGGAGCCTGGAAAGATTCTCTGGAGGCCATCAAAGCAGAGCCAGCTTCACAGCCAGATCAGGTGGTGTCAGGCCTCAGCCAGGTAGGCTCCAAAAATATCCAAGAATGGAGACTATACAACTTCTCTGAGCAACCTGTCCTACTGTTTAACCACTACTCTAGATCATGCCATCCTGAAATGTTATCTACAAGACTAGTATGGGTACTTTTTTAGTGCTGGCCACTTACCAAAGGTAGGAACGTAAGACAGAAGGGGCTTCGAGGTTTGGATTTTTTTGTCCTTGAATTCAGTCATCTCTGATGCTTTTTATTTTTTTTTAAGCATCTCTGATGCTTTTTATTTTTTTTTTTCAGGTTCCTTAAATATAAATGCAACATATCACGAAACATACAGGACCTCTCATGATGTTTTGAGAGTCCACAAGATTAATCTTTTTTTCTTCATGCTTACCAATTATTATTCATGCAGTAAAGATCTGAAAAATGTCTGAAAGAGAAGTGGAGATAAAATTGCAACTTTTTAGTAGTTCTATCCCCTTTGTATCATTCTTCCAGTAGGAAAAATTATGTAGCTAAAAAGTATATATCTAGAAAGTATATTTCTACTATCGTTTCCTACTTTCCTACTATAATTGTTGTGGCGAACATTTGATACAAATTCTGCAACAGCCTTGGAAAAGACAGGATATTCTGTCACATTTTGGAGATTTGCTGCTAGGCAAAAAAAACCCTTGAAGTGATTCCTCGACAGGACAAAATGTGACTCAGCTTCTCTAAGTGACAGTTTATCACAAACCATCACCGCTCTTCTTTAAAGCTAAATCGGGCAGCTTTTTTTATGGGCAAGGACAGTCCAAACTCCCGCCTGCGGGCGCAGCGGGATCCCCCGCTCGGGTCGCGGCTCCTCCCGGGCGCGGAAGCGGCGGCGGATCCTGCGCCTTTAAGGGCGCCCCGCCCCGCGCGCGCTCCCGCCCCTCGCGGCGGGTTGAGCCAATGGGAGCGCGCGCGAGGGGAAGGCGGGAGAATGCAAACCCCTGGCAGCGCCGCCGGCCGCGCCTTATAAGGGCAGGGCCTCGCGCATGCGCGCGGCGGGCAGGGGCGGGGGCGCCGAGCGGGGGTTTCGCTTCGGCGGCGGCACCGCGGGAAGGGGCGCGGGACCCGCGGGGGGCGGCCGGGCCGGGGAGTGCTCACCGACATCCGCTCACCGCACACCGCGGCGCGGCCGCCCGCCGGCACAGGGGCGGCGGCGGCGGGAGGGAGAGGAGGAGGGGGAGAAGGAGAAGGACGAGGAGGAGGAGGAGGGAGCGGGGTCGCCGCAGGGACCCCGCGCCCGGTGCGGGCGGCGCGGCGCCGGCGGATGTGCTGCTGGCGCGGGGGGATGATGCTGGCGGGGCCGCAGCTGGTGGCAGGGCCGGCGGCGCCGGGCGGAGAGCGGGCCCGGCTGCTCTCGCTCTACGTGCAGGACTACCTGGAGTGCGTGGAGTCGCTGCCGCTGGACATCCAGCGCAACGCCTCGCTGCTGCGGGAGATGGACACGCAGTGCCAAGGTGGGCGCCTGCGGGGCACCGGGCGGGGAAGGGAAGGGGGACGGCCGCCCGCCCAACCCGCCTGCTGCACATGCGCCTGGAGCGGAGGGGCCGGGGCCGCGGTGGGACGCTGCCGGGCCCTGCGGGGCTGAGCCCGGGGCGGTGCCGGGGGGGCGCGGGGCTCCCGGTCCCTGCTGCGGAGGCGGCCCCGCTCCGGGGGCGGCGCTGCCCAGCGCTAGGCCCCGGCTCCGCTGTGCGGGGCCGCTCCCACCCCGCTCCGCCCCGCCGGCGGTGCCGCTGGAGGTGGGGGCGCGGGATTCGGCCTTTCCGCAGCTCCGCCCGCCGGGCGGGGGCGCCGGTCCCGGCGGGGCCCTGCCCCCGTCCCGCGTACACAGCACGGGGCGGCGGGGGATGCATAACGTGCCAGCAGCGCTCCCCTGGGTCATGGAGCGGGGCCGCGGAGCGGGAAGTTGCCCTAAACTTATCCGGAGGCACAGCTCCTTCGGAAGAGAGGTTCAGTGCCCACTAAAGCATCCCGCGGAGTTAGCGGCGCGCAGCGGTGCCCGGCAGCTTCCGGCTTGCCCTGCCATGAGGCAGGAATTTGGTCCCCCGTAGTCGGCACTGGAGCCGCATCTCCCTCCTTCGGCGTGGGCAGGAGGGGACCGAGGGGAGCGCCAAGGCCTCTCAGACGCTGCATGGCCACCTCAGGAGGCAGCTGTCGGGAAGGGATTCTTCCAATTATCTTTCTGATTACTCGGAAGGATACATAAGAACAGGCTTTTGTAAGTTTCCTGGGGTTTTAAAGTTTAAAGGGCATAGACTTGCCTGCAGCATTTGGAATTCCTAGTTAAGGCTAGAATACCTAGCAGGCTCGTTACCTCCTGATCGGTGGTGACTGTCCAGCACTCCTCATCTGCCGTGAACAGACTCAGTCTTTTATTTAGGCTGTATCTCCTATATATATCATCCAGTTGCTAATACAATACCGGGCCATAGTGGAAGTTTGTTGCTACTTTTAACTAAAGCCTTCAACTGTTTTAAGAAACAACAACAAAAAAATCTCGAAAGACCCTAAAAGATGGATAAAAATATTTTAGGCCCGAGTTTTAAGATGTAAAAGTAATGCTCTGTTATTTCAGCTAATTTGAAAGGTAGTGATAGTCTGTGCAGATGGAATAAAGTCACTCCTGTGCTTAGAAAACAAATCCTTTTAGCTTTCATTAGCTCCACCAAACTTAATCAGATTATCTGTAATGAACACTTGGCCCTGGTTTGTGTTGGGTTGATGGGTTTTTTTGGTTTGTTTTTGGTTTTCCTTTAACAGGGAGCTGTTTATTACAATGTATGGGTGCCTTCTCTAATCTTAGGGACTCACAAAGCATTTGGTAAACTTCCATCTCTGTCAGTCAAAAAGTTCTTTCCTCTCTTTAGTGGATGCTGATCCATTTAAATCTTTACAGGCTGCATCTATGGAATAACTGATGTGGGGTGAATGTTGTTCTCTGTCACAGTGTGAAAAAGTGAACAGTTATTGTTTGTGGGTTCTTCTGGGTAGGGCATTCCAAATATGGGAAATCTATGTAACTATACCTACACTTTCCAACCCCCCTCCAAAGAAGTTCACGTGGGAAATAATGTGGCTAGAGATTATTGTACTCTGGTTATGCCTTTCTCATTCAACAGCATACAAAGTACCTTTACTCCATGCTTTTCAGGAGCAGAGATTAAGATTTTTTTAGTTTATTTTCCCCCTTTTCAGGGCAACAGGCAAGTGATGCAGCTGAAGATACAGGGAAACAAAGCTAATGTTTTTAATGGTAGCTGGGATACTGATATTGAGAAAATACAGGTTAATTGAGTTAACAGACAAGAGGAATTTTCCCCTAGTGAAAGTCTGGAACAGAACAAAATGCGTTTGGCTCCTGTTGTTGTACAGGTTTCGGAATTTATAGTAAAAAGCAGCTGTTCATGCTTAAGCTACTGTTTCGAGATGTCAGCAGGAAAAAAATCGCTGGGAACGATGTTGAGATAATAGCTATGGCTTCTATTTAGCACAGGCTTGAATCATTTCACAACTGTATAATGCAGACAAATTCTTCAAAAATGAAAGCCAGTTTGTGAAATGCAGGTCTTTAGGAAGAGATAGACTGTGCTGCATATCTTCTTGCTTTAGAAATAAATAGTTCAGTACCACTTATGAATTCTGTTTCCTGTTCAAATATAATCCTTAAATTCTGGGGGCACAGTACTGTATCTAACACTGTGCATCAAGTTGCACTGTCAGTTTTTCTGAAGTATTTCCTGTCCTTTATGTATAGATCTAGTGTAACTTTTGGCTTGGAAAATAGTGTTTTAAAATCCAGCAATATAGAACAGCAGTGTACAGACTAAGACTGATGTATAAGGCATTTGTTGGTCTCATATTTGGGTTCATTAAACTTGCTTCTGAGAACTATATTTAATGAGAAATTCACAGCAACTCATGCAGTTATTTTGCATGACTAGCAAGAAAGAAAGCTTAGTAGTCAAGCTATAAGCCATTCATTTACTAGTTGCTTAAAAATATCCTGTGATGCACTAAAGAGAGGGTCACCTGTTCTGAGAAGTTCAGCATTGATTTAAAATGCAACTTGCTGTAATTTGTTTTGGTAATAGGAAAAATATTTTGAGTGATCTAAGTTAATTTTCATCCTGATTGTAAATTTGCTATTATGTAACTTCAGTTGTCATGCTCCTTTTATAACTACACTGAAACTGTAATACCAAACCTTTAGACGAATAAGAAGAGGAAGGCAGAGGACCCAGGTATCCTAATTCTGGAGTGTTATATATCATGATACATTATGATTCTATGAATTTAAGGTTTCTTCCTGTGATAAAATAAGCTATTGCTTTGGTATTTAGGCCAGGGGTTTGGAACTACTGTGATAAGGACTCTTAATAGAAATTCTTGCTTTTTCAGATGAAGGGAGGATCTGGATTGTCTATGCATCAGCAGCTACTGTGTCCCTTTTCTTGGGTTATCCGTTCTTTTTCCAATGGCTAAAATAAGCTTGCTCTTTCTTAGAACTTGAGAATTTTTTCTTGCAACAGATTGTGACTTTAAACAGTGATTGATGACCACTGCAACTTGAATAATATATCCTATCTAACCCACTAGGGTATACTACAATTAAAATTTTTACTATTTCTCATCAGTTAGAAATACATTCCTGTGTTTTCTTGAGCATGTTCCATCTTGTGTAATTATTGCTATTATCTTTATTTTATAGAAGCATTAAAAGAAATAGATGATGTCTATGAAAAATACAAGTCGGAAAATGACCCAGTTCAGAAAAAACGCTTGCAGCAGCATCTTCAGCGTGCATTAATCAACAGTCAAGAACTTGGAGATGAAAAAATTCAGATAGTTACTCAGATGCTAGAACTGGTAGAGAATAGAGCCCGTCAAATGGAAACACACTCTCAGTGTTTTCAAGATCTGTCTGAGAACGAAAAGCCTCTAGAAAAGGCAAAGATGGAGTCGTGCCAGCCAGAGAGATCTTCCCGCAGACCCCGTCGCCAGCGAACCAGCGAGAGCCGTGATCTGTGCCACATAGCCAATGGTATCGATGACTGCGATGATCAGCCGCCTAAGGAAAAGAGATCAAAATCTTCCAAGAAGAAAAAACGCTCCAAAGCCAAACAGGAGAGGGAGGTTTCACCTGTAGAATTTGCAATTGATCCCAATGAACCAACTTACTGCTTATGTAATCAAGTGTCTTATGGCGAAATGATAGGATGTGACAATGAACAGTGCCCTATCGAGTGGTTCCACTTCTCCTGTGTTGGACTCACCTACAAACCGAAGGGGAAATGGTATTGCCCTAAGTGCAGAGGAGACAATGAGAAAACAATGGACAAATGTACTGACAAATCAAAAAAGGATAGAAGATCGAGGTAGTGAAAGCAATTTATGTTTTAAAGAGTTGCTCCTTTTATATTAAAATGTTTCATTTCCCAAGAACGCTGTTTTAGGAAATGCATAAGACTATGCAATAATTTTTAATCTATACTATTAATGGAGTATTAAAAGCTGTTATACGTTCTGTGATCTTTAACTTTCTGCACTGAATAACCAAATAATTGAAACAGGGTGGCTTCAGACCTTTCACAGAAGACATTACAAGCATATGGAGCTTGATTTCAATTTAACCCATTAGTATTTTAAAGAACCTTGTGAATTTTGAACTAATGGTGGTGGGAAAGATACTGAAGAACTTCTCATGTTATGGTAAAGGTGTTGAAAGGCCTTGCATAACTGCTAGCATCTTAACAACTGAGTTTGTTCTTTATCCCAGGTTTTACGTTTTCAGTTTTTGTGTTAACATCACACATTTGGAGTTAGGGTTTTTGAATTCAGCTGTAACTGTAAAAGTCTTCCGAGCTAAAAGCAGACCTCTTCAGTGACTTTCATATGACCAGTATGTTATTTCAAGGAAGAAAATACCACTAACTTAAGCTTTTTTTTTTTTTTTTTGGTCAATATTAAACTCTTGTCTTTGTGACTTTATACTTGGGAGTCAGTTTTTGGGTATGATAGAATTACGGTGTATACTCAATTTTGGATATTCTTAGTAGGTTTTGTTTGAGTTTTATCAAGCATCCCGATATTGTTGAAGATCTCTCTATTGCCATAACTGTTTCCTTGATTGTTTATATTTTGCCACTGCTTATGTAAAGCTTGAAGTGATAGAAGGATCCCTTAGGAGGAGAGGATGTTACCTTTTCAGAGAACAGAAATTGCAAATATGATGGAATCTTCATCATAATTGATCTCTTGAGAGCTGAAACATGACTGGTATTCTCTGGGCTGTAAACTTTAATACCTTAAATGGTATTTGTGTCTGTGTGTGGCCACACCTGGGTTTAGGCATAGCACCACATTTCTTGGACTTGGGCAACTGTCTAAAACGCCTGAAGGTAAAAGCTTTCAATAAAAGTTTTGATAGATAATAAAAAAAAAAGGCATAAGCAGGCCTGGCACAGAGCCAATAGACAAATCCCAGCAGGTTTCTGACAGGCTGTGTAAGAGTGTTGTCCAGACGTATGCTGGTAGTATCTAAACACTACTTGGGTGGTACTTAAAAGTGAATTTCCTAACCTCCATGTCTTTTTTGTGAAAAAAAAGATGAAAACAGGTGTTCTGCTCCTTTGCAATGGGAGATGCTAATGGAGAAGTGAGTGGGGTACCAAAGCTTGCGCTTAGGGTTCCTGCTCAATAATCTCTTCTTGATACTGGAGTTCTGGTGGGCTTGGCAGCAGCTCTGCGGGGCTGGGTGTGGGAGTTATCTATGGGTGGGTTGCAAGTGCTCAGAAGTCCCTGTAGGTCTCTACCCTTTGCTGCTGAGGTTTCCCTTGACAGTGCAGAGGGAGAAGTGACACCATCTCTGGCCAAGCCTGACTGGAAGCAGTTGTGCTGAGTTGAGAGCAGCCCAGAAGGGAGATGAGCAAAGGCAAGCTGGGATGGGTGAATGCCATCAAAACTCCTTCCTGCATCCCCACTAGAGGGCTGTGCTGGCTGGGGCTGGAGGGCAGGATGTGCCGTGCGTGGCATACACACATAAAAAGCCTTGATGCTGTCAGGCCAGATGGCACCAATCAATGTGCAGGACACTTAATATTAAAGGCTATGTAACATACTGAGCTTGTTTCCTCAGTTATGATCTGATAACTTAATAGGATTTAACACTTGCAAGTAATAGTAATTATATGTCAGGGGATTGTAAAGGTAGTGTTTTCAATTTTTGCTTTAAAATTGTAGGTTTATTAAGTGGACTAGTGCTCCACTGGGGAGACCTGTACCACAGTAAGTAAACGGCTCCTGCTGGAAACTACTGTAAGGGCTCTGACCATCAGCAGGGTAGGAGAGAGGGTAAGCCTTATCCCTGCCATGCTTTCCAGGCCTAGTAGATGATGTGAGGTTGCAATGATAGTCTTCTTGAGGGGGCTGGATCATGGCTACTGATGGAGTATGATCAGGCCCACTGTTGGAGATAAGTGGCATAAGTTGTTCTCTGTGCATTTTACTACTTTTTTAATTTGTTATGGCTTAGTGATTCTCAAATTTCCTTCTTGGGAAGGTTGATTGGAAGCCTAGGGCTGAAGATTGTATGAACATGTAATGTTGACCTAAAATGGCATGCTTCCTAGTATTAAAAAACAAACATCACTTAAGTAAACACTCCTGTTGCAGAATGAAATACAAGTGCATTTCTAACTATTAACATTACTAATTTATCTTGAAAAGTATTGCTTGAATTTGCACTGGGTAAATCAAGAATAATTTTTTCCAATGCAGAGGAGAAAGCAGGGAGCCTTATATAATTGTTCATCTGAAATAATTGCTAAAGTAGGAAGTGTATGTTGGGGTGTTACAGAAAGAAAATTTTAGATTTTGAAAGTGGTCCAGATAAATATCTCTAATGCAGAGATAGTTTCTTTTATGCTAATGGACCTTCTAGTAGGGAATATGAATTCTTAAGGTTTCCAGTGAAGATACTGCTGGGGAAATTGCACTTGTTTGCCTAATACATGAAATTGCTCAAATGTAGAAATAATTCAGTTTATATTGCAGATTAGCAGCGTGCCTCAATTATATATGGGTGCTTCTAAAATTGCTTCTTTTAAATGCTCTGGCTAATTTGTTGTGAAGACATACATGAGAAGATCTGATATTATCTGGCACTTAGCATTTCACCACTTTTTTTTTTTTAACCAAACACAAATTTTGTGGGTTTGCATCCATTTTCATAGAAGATCAATGGTAATTGCTGAAGACGCACATAAGAGGCTAGTATGAAATCAGAAAGGTAAGTAGAGAACTCGTATGTTGCTTCTTAATGTTGAGTTCCTTTTCTTAAAGGGATGAACCTCACTAGTGAAGTGAAAACAAAAAGTCAACACTGCTAAACCGGTTCATCTCCAAGATGTATGTTGATTGTCATGAAGTAAGTTTAGCTTCTTGCAAAAAAAAAATCTGGGCAACACACACTTTGGAAGTTGATAGAAGTGTATGTGACTACACAGGAAACCACTTCCTCTTTTGAAAATAATTGCTGCACCCTAATTCAGCCTAGGTTATATCTTGTTTCTTGAAGCTTATGAAAATATGGTGCACTTCTAAGTTCTTGCTTTTTGCCTTTCAGTTTTGAAGTAATGCAAGTTCAGCAGCAGCAAAAGGTCCCCATAAACTACTTAAAAGAACCGTATCAGAGCGAGAGTGTTTCTTGATCATTGCCCCGTGGACCAGTTTGATTAATCTTGACAAAATAATCATTTAATCAAACCAAGCTTTAAAGCAAAACACAAATACACATAATAGAAAGTTTACTGTTTTGAAAGCAAAATGAACGATTTCATATTTGCCATCTATATTGTAAGGCCATCTTGATATCTGCAGCACAGTGATAATATCTCCATATTTAAAACTAGTTTTAACTGTATTTCCCTGCTAAACTAACTAATCTACACATCCAGAAATAGTAATGTGGTACTGACAAGTCTTTAAACTAGTACAGAATGGTGGTAAGTGAAATGCCCATTTCTACCCTGAATTTTTCTAAGAATTTCGTTTTGGATATTCTTTCAGAGCTGAAGTGAGCCTTTGTAAAGAAGATGGCATTTCATAA
This sequence comes from Neopelma chrysocephalum, assembly GCF_003984885.1. Lineage (NCBI taxonomy): Eukaryota > Metazoa > Chordata > Aves > Passeriformes > Pipridae > Neopelma > Neopelma chrysocephalum. The sequence continues at coordinate 8,777,474 of NW_020897700.1, read as the reverse complement.
CTTTGAAGACTCTTAATTTAAAAGCCTCTCACTTCAGCTTGAAGGTTGTCTGAATTCATACTTGACATGAGCAGTTTGGCACTTCTGTGGCTTGTGCTGTTTCTGACTGCAACAGATCTGGCTCTTGAAAGTCCTGATCTGGGTTTTTATTCTTTAGGCTCAGCTAATTTATCCAGAGGTCTCATCTCCAGTAGCTCTGCAAGTCTTTGACATTGACACTCAGACTGAAAAAAAGTACTGAAGGTTTTTGCGTCTGGTACTCTGAAGCTGATGACCAAGGCTGTCACTCAAATTCACAAGGATTGTTTTTCTGTCCAGTGCTAGTTAGGTAAGACAGTCTGCTGTCAGTGGTAAAACCAGATATTGCTGTGCAACTGTTCAAGTCCCAGAGACTTGTATATCCTAGAAGGAAAAATGTTTGGATTTTTTAGTATTAGCATGCCATGAAAGAGCTGAAAAGAGTTTGAAGTTCTCTCTTGTGCCAATTTCCTGATTACTCTGCAGTCTTTGGAATAGCTTGAGGATTATGGATTTTCACTACAGGTAGCCAGTAGAAGTTGTATTTAGTGAAAATTCTGGGAAATTTTTCATTACGTGAAGCTGTCATTTGCCTTTGAATCCAACTCTCTTAAGATCAAGCTAATATTATATCTGAATCCTTTCTAATTTCTGGTTGGGGTAGTGTAAAAGTTCTAAAAGCTTATTTTGACAAGTTCTGCATTTTTTTCCACGTATGTCTGCATTCTTTTGGTTTACCTGGTATAGGGGAAGTTGAGCTTTAAGTCAGCCAGTGATGTTTTAACTTCAAGTATATATGCAGACTGAACTGCATCTCTCTTCTTGCACCTGTGTTCTAGCAGAACATCACTGACTACAGCATGGCAAATTTGTACTTCTCAGAGATGCACTTCATGCATTGCATACTTCAATTTTTTTCTTATGTATACATCAAGGAAGTTATAAGTAGCATATACACATATTCAAACTAATTCCTGTTCTGAAGGCCTGTTTTTTATTGTAGAGATTAGCATCAAGTGAGCACACAGAAAAATAAGATCCTCCCTAAAGCTTTGCTTCTGCAATCTTATGGAGTGCCTCCACTGAAAGTGCAAAAGCTGGTGAATGAATTTCACTACAGCGATTAGCTGTGCACAGTAAGACTGGAAGAAAGTTACAGCATATAGTTGGAGGAGTTGGAGCAACTTAGATACTTTTTGGGTTGAATGTAGTGTGATTTCAGAAGCCCAAAAGGAAACTTTCGTCTGTTAAGAAAGAGAAGAAAATAGAATGAATTCTAGAACATTTGAGAATAACATTCAGTAGAGAAATTAGGATAAAATCCTGTCCCAATTTGCATAAAATTCTGTTGAGCAGGGTTCTACCAGCATACTGATTTCCAGCTTCCTTTGACTAAAGCCTAAAAAAAGATTAAAGCTCCATGGCAACTACTATCTTAACTCCTGACAGCCATAGTATAAATTACATCTTGGAAAAACCTAATACTGAAAAGTTTTATTTAGGTCACCAGTCAGGCTATGAAATGGAAGGCTTATAGATGCCATCCCAAACTTTTTGTCCTTGCATGGCATCAGCGAGGTAGAGGTTTTTATGGGAGACAAATTGAATGCTATATAACTATATGCAGGATGAATTTAAAAATCTGATATAAGTTTCAGGTGCGTAAACTTGTTTCATACTCCTGTGGAAAAGACTGCAATTTACTTGCAACTGTAATCTTTCAGGGAGGAAAACGGCAAGGTTCAACTAGGAGACAGCAGCCCAGACAGGTATAATGTGTGGTTATCACAGTAGTTGCATTTGCTAACAGTGGAGAAACAGTATTGGGTTGGTTGGTTTGGGGGGATTTTTTTTGTTTGTTTTGTTGTCATTTTTGTGTGGAGTTTTTTGTTGTTTTTGTTGGTTTTTTAATGTAGAGGAGAGGGAAATGGATGAGAGTTGTGCAACTCATTTGCCCACAGGTGTCCTGGCATCCACAGTTGTGCCAGAGAAGCTGTAAGTCCCTTTCGTGCTTGTATGGAGATATTGTTTTCTTGCTGTTTGAGGTTAACAATGCATAGGTTATCATTTGGAAATGAATATAAATGGACATTAAAAGTCTAAAGTAAAGGGACCTGTGTTAAACAAAACAAACCCTTCCAATTTTCTGCTATTTGCATGAAGATTATCTAGTACTGTTATTTACTTAGTTCTGTTTTCTTGTTCTTTTACTATTTTCGACCTTGTCCTCTCTGGACAATGTGCTTTTCAGGCCTTGAAGAATGCCTTTAATTGTCTGAGGAATACTTTATTGGAGCCATTTAAATAGCCTGGATAGCCTGGTGGCTGAGGCAGGAAGGGATTGATAACCAGGATCATCGATCCTGCTCCCCAGTGCAGGGACAAGGTGGGGTGGGGCTGGAGGGGCTGCATGCTCCCTAGTCTGTCAGCTGCTGCTGGGCAGACACAGAATTATTCCAAGGCTCCTTTTGACCTTATCAGATAGCAAAGTTAAAGCCCTCAATATTCTATTTAAAAGCAGAAAGTACCCATCATTTCTCAAAACCAAGATAATATAAAAACGGTACTAAAGTTGCAGCCCATTACATTCCTACCTTATTGCCCACTTAGAAATTTTGCCTTGTAAATGTTTAATACTAACATGCCATCTATTACTGGAGAAAGATGAGAAATAGAAGCAGTACCAGTATAATAGTCAGTTTTATAGACCTGCAAGTAGGGCTGCTTTTATCCTTTTCTCCAGCAGCTGGAGTTGATGATCACAGTATAATGTGATCCTCCTTCCTAACCTAGAATAATTGTATGCTGGTGTTCAAATGGATCCCAAGCTTTTGTCCTGTAAACAGATAACAAAAACATACTCAAATACAAATAGACAGTAAAGTCTATAAGAAAAAAACTAAACGTGGTTTTTCCCCAAAGGCATAATATTGAAATAACAAACAATGGTGAGTTGAAGCCAGTGAGTTGTGTAAGTTAATCAGTAGACCTGGGACATGGGATACAAGATAATCTCACTATTATGTGGCTTTTGGGAGAGCTCTAAAAAAGTTTAAAAAGTAGTAAATTATTTGCATTTCTGAGTATCAGTTGGATCACAGAATTTCTGCATTGGTAAAGAACTCTTCATGTTAATTTCATAAAACTTGGAAATGTTCAATAATAGTTGAAGTCATACACAAACAGACCTCTGAGCATTTTCTAAATAAGGATACATACTTTGGCTATGATTTTCAGTGCAGTACTCTGCAATCTAAGGATAATATGCACCAGCATGGCAAATTCATCTACATTATGACTCCATTTTATTTAGCAATAAAAGGTAAGAATAATTTTGAGTCTGTCCCCTCTTACACTATTAAAATATTTGTAGTAAGCTGCAAAGGTACTTCGGGATGACTTTATGTAAAGAACATGCAATAAAATTTGTGATTATCATAGCAGAGCTATTCTAAACTTGACTTCAGAAAACATACTTCTCCGTTCCCAAAGCACTTGCAGACAAGGTAAGTTAACAGAGTCTGTGTCCATTCTTACACCTGTGCAACATTTGGTCCTGCTTGCTGTGGGGAGGGTACTTAATGCACTGTAAAGCTAATGAAGCTTTACAGCCGCAAGGCTTGTCTTCCTGTAAACATGCTTTGCGCTTTTGAAACCTGCTTAAGGATAAAAGATGATGCTTTCTTGATAAGTGACATTTTAAGTATTTAAAGTTTTCTTTACAGAAATCCCTAATGTTTTGTCACACACTTGTGGCTGTTGCCACGGAGATAAAATTGGTTTGGGGGAAGCAGGTCAGACATAAGTCTCATATTTAATAAAATTTTTTTTGCTCACACCTCTCTGTCTTGTATTTAATGACTTGGCATTCCATACTTGCTGGTATGGGGTACAATAGAAGAGAAGAAAGCATCCACAGATTTGAAAGGCATGACTTTGTGGAGTGCACCAGAGAAAATGAACTGCAGCTTCAGTAACTGTTAATTGTAAAAGGCTGATAAAACTTATAAGAATTAAATTAACTGAAAAGAAATTTAAAACTTCTTTTACTAATTCAAATCATGCAGATTCTGCAGAGGAGGAATGTCCTGACAGTAACCAAAAACACTCTTGCCTCTCTTCTTTTGCTGAATGAAGGATTAAAAAAAAAAGATGTATCTCCTATTTTGGAATAGCTTTTGCTTCTGGACAAAAGTTTATTAAAAAAAAAACAGTAGGAAAAAGTTGTTGATACGTTACAGTCATGTTATCTGCTTGCCAGACCAACAGATCATTTGATGAGGCTCCTTCTCGAGCTTTATGGTCACTGTAAATCTGCATATAAAGATACATAAAATGGGCCTAGATTATAGTCCTAGTTTTCCTTCTTACTAAATTAGGCACAGCTTTTAAATGGAATTACCTGATGAATATAAAAATGCTATACTTCCATTCAATTCTTTATAGCTGAAGCTAAGTTACTTAGGCTGACTGTGCTTTCAAACACTTTATTTTCCCACTGATATAAACTGATATTCTTTCCTAACAGCTTGTGCCTTTCCACTCTGCCCATTTCTCCAAAGGTTTTGTGCAGATTTGCTCTTTATCAGGTGCTTCATCTCCTATTCAACTGCCTGAATAACTGGTAAGACCGAGGTGCAATTTTAAATTGAGGCCTTGGCAAAATATGGAATCTGCACATAGCAGGTTCTGTCTCTGTTTAAAGATTGGCTCTATTAAAAAAATTTAAAAACCATGAGCACATAATGATGTTGAAACTGTTTATTTTTGCCTTGAATAGCAAAAATTAGGAGAGGCACTGGGTACAAGCTCCTGAACCAAAGCCAGGCATGAGAACACTTAGTAATGAGAGGGCAGTAAGCTCATTCCTCGAAGGTACTCCTTATGTTTTCAGCAAAATGGCCAAGTTCCTACTGAAGGCTTAATTGCATCAACCAAAAGCAACTAAGTAAGATATCCGAGTTGAAGTCATCTAACTCAAGGCTCTAAAACATGCTGATAGATACCATTATGTATCTGGATCACTCCATGGGAAATAACTGAAGCAATAATTGTGATATTGCTATTTCTGCTATGCTTTTGAACCATGTAGGCAGATATTTAATGGAGTGTTATGAGTTTCAGTTGAAGGTGCTGCTGCTGTCAACAACTCCATTAAAACAGACTGTATAATAGCTTTGTCATAGTTTTATGTCAGTGTATCATTTCAAGCAGTTCTCTTTTTAAATCTTAAATAAAGCCCATTAGAGATCACCACTTGAGCTTTTATGCTTGGAAAGATCATGAAACGGCTGACTGGACTTCCAATAGCTCTAAATAAATGGCACGCATAACTTCTCTCAGTTGTCTCTCATTACTTCCTGTTCATGCCTTAAAAATACTAAATTTCTTCTAAGTCTTATTTTTCACTAGATCCCTTTATTTTGTTTGATGCTTGTACCTTCTTCACCCCAGGTCTCCCTGTGGGTGTGTGTCCCTGGGATTAGATTTTTTACTCCAGAGTGGAATGATCATCATCTACTTCAGCTGGGAAAAGCGGGGGCATATTCACAAATAGTCATACTTAAAACCTGAGTCCCATGTAAAGAGAGCACTGTTTACTAAAGATGACACACGACAAAGCCTAATTTCAAACGGATCATGCCATTCTATTAATGAGTGCCCAACATTCCTGCTTATTTCCAGAACATATAAGCAGAAACTAATATATTTGTGTCATTCCTTAAAGTGGTAAAAACCTGGCAGGATGACCAACCACAGTGAAAAGACACGAGTGGAAGACAATGATGTGAAAGTAATTTTGTTTAAAAAGATAACTCAAAGTAATTTTTACAAACATTTTAAATCCTTGACTTATCAGCAGAAGCACAAAATCCATTAACTTATTCTTTGCATTTCATGAAGTTACCTTATCAGCATTAGCCAGCTTCCTCATTTTTCCTTTCTGAGCAAGAGATTCGGTAGAAGGACTTGATGATTGTTGATTGTACCATTCATGTAATAACAAAAGAGGAACACATTTGGGAGTTTACTCATTTTCCATCATGACTCCAAACCCAATTCTTCTGCCATCATATATAATTGTTAGCAGTACAAATCTGGCTCATTTTTCAGCCATTTTTAAACCTAAAATTTAGAAAAATAGTAATTTTAAGTGCCTGTCAGATAAACACAACTAATATTAATTTGATATTAGTCTTAAGGAATAGCACCTTTAATGATTATTTAATATAGTACAATAATCAATGACAAAAACCCCTAGGCTTTGAAGAGAGTAAGATTAACATGTCACTAATTTTGCACTATTGAGAAAAAAACCCAACGAAATCTTGTGAGATGAATAAATAGGAATTCTGTTTTAAGATTTGTTGAGTAATTATATGCTATTCAGTTTAGGAAACCACTCTTAAAGGTGGAGAGAGTTCAAATAAGCAACAACATAGAGAAGAGGCGTAGAAGATAATGACTTCTAATGATAGAACAGAGCCTAGAAAGCACTAATCCCCAATAATGTGAAAGTTTGCTTCCAAAAGCAAAGGGACAGGACAATAACTAATGTCCTTTGGATGGAGCACTGGAAGTTTAAATAAGACACTAGGGAGAAAATAAAACAAAAAAAATGAGCTGTCCAACCATAGTGACAGTGAAACACTGGAATATATTACTTTGGAAAGTAAAGATCTCCAGTGACAAAGATGCTACAAGACAGGCTATACAATCATGTTGGTATTAGTTTAATTGTAACTGATCCTGCCTTTGGGCAAGGGGAAATGGATTGGATCAGGAGTTCTTGAGCTGTGGGAAGACACTGACATACCCTTGGAGCCCCAGGCAAAGCTCCAGGAGAATTTAGTCTTATATTTCTCCTTCCTACCTATTCCCCTAAAATTTCTCTCTGAAAATCATTTGAAGAATGTTGAATTTGCTCTCAGGACAGGAAGGGTGCAGAGCCATCAGATTTGCCCTGCCTAGGGGCACATTTGGAGCATCTCCAGTGGCCACCTGGGGGGGCACTTGTTGCATGTTCATTGGACTCCCCTGGTAAGAGTGAGCTGAACTGTGTTGAAGTTTATGCTACCCCAGTGGCACAAAGTGCATGGGAGAGGCTGACCTTTCTCTTCCTAGTGAAATCCAGATCCACAACTGAAGAACATCAAAAGGCATAGGATGTGAGGAATGGTGCAATTTCCTAGGGGCATCAAGACTTGGATCAGGCAGAGGAAGCTTCTAATGATACCTGTCAATTCAGGCAGTAGCTGCAGAACACAACTACCCAGGGACAAGATTCTAGGTGTTGTACAGAAGCACCACCTATTTGATGGACTGAAAATAGGGACGTTTGTATATATGAAGGGCCTATCCTATTACAGTAGAAAGACAGACCCAATAATAATAAATTTCAGTACCATTGAAATAAATGACCTCCTAAAAGGATTTCAGCTCTGCTTTCTCCTTGCTCCATGTAATTAATAAATTAATAACTAATTATATTTTTCACACTCATAGAAAATGTGATAGATGTTCAGGTATCTTAAGCAGCAAACCTGGATATATGCTTTGAATTGGTTTCTACCTATTCCAGAAACACTGGAATAATACTTCACATTATTTTCTTTGGTAAGTGTTAATTTTTGGTAGAAGACACTGGCAAAATGAGTACATGAATTTTTAGCATCTAGAGAACATATTCAGTAAGTAATCCTTGATGTGCTGATCATTTCTGAGTAGTTTCCTGCAAATATTCACCATCCAAACTTTTGGTTATTTTTATAAATACCACATCTAGAAATTGTTTTCAACATGAAAAGACCCTTTAAACCTACAAAAAGTAAGTTGCATTCCAGTTTCTAAGTTCCATGGTATGATACAGTCAATTTTCTCTTCTTCAGTGTACCTATTGTAGGTCAAGGCAGTTATGTATAGAAAGAGGATAGATGTGTTGGTTTCAAGAAGAAGGAGTTGGCACAAGGCTTGCAAACAACTCAGAGAAATGGTGCACGTGGTATGAACCCACTGTGACCTAAGGAGCAGCAGATCATGTTGCACGTCACAAGCTCAAGAACTTTTCTACAGATTTATGTCAGCACTTTTCTTTTTATCTCATCTATATCTAATTAAAAATATGTACCCTTCTCTCAGTCTTTGCATGTTTATTTATGTAAGTAGTTAAGTGGCACTGATGGTCAATGAAACATAAAATCAAAAGGAGCTCTAGGCATAAGTCCCTTCATATGGTTATATAAATTATTGTATATGTATATGCACTTGTCATAACTTCTCCAGCTGATCTGTCTGTTGACCCAATGCAGTGATGACTAAAAAAAATCAAAGTAAGTCATCTCAAATGAACACAGGGCTGAGACTATCTACAGTATGTCAGATGGGAAACTATTCAGAGTAAGGCCAAACACAGTCCCCCACTTATACTTCATATATGCAGGTGACAGTTAATACCAAAGATTATTAATGAATGTTGCAAAGTTGTGGGAAAAAAAAGAAATTCTGGTTACAACACAATGAAACTGTAAAATTCTTATTACAATTTAAAACTTGATCTTTAGGAAGAAAAATCATATATTTCCTGATTAGAAATTTAGTCATCAGCGTAAGTTAAGAAATCAAAAGGTGGACTTAATTATGGTCACGACCATGGAACACTTACCTGTTTGAGACCTTCCTCATACCAGATCATAATGGAAACTATGGAGAGAAACCAAAGTTGGACAGAATAGCTTCTCAAATTTCTAACAATTCTTACATAACATATGCATTAGTAAGCAGAATAATATTTTGTGAGATGAAGCTATATAAACTTGATACATTAGGATTCTCATCTTTTCATCTTCACTAAGCACAAAAGATGCACAATATACCTAATAGGTGATCACCACAAATTTAAGGCTTCTGGAAAACCTGCTTCTTTCTCATCTTTTGTATATTGTAAGCAGGTGGTGACAGACTGCATCTTAAGTAACTACTGTGAACAGCAATGGTAGAATAAATTCCTTGCATTTAATCAGAAGTCAAAACATGCTGTTTGCAGCTCCAGACTTCAGGAGGTGAATGGAAGTAGTGAGGAAAATTGTCACTATGCCTACCTTCCATTCACCCCGGACTGTCCATTTGCCCAGGACTGTCCTGTCAGTGAACAAAACTTAGGGGTGATAGGTGGAAAAAAATATTGGGAACCACTGATTTAGACTGATGTGCAGAGAGATGGTAATGCTACTGAAACAGTATTTAAGTGAGGAGAGCGACAACCCCTCCTTCCCACTTCTCAGGCAGCTAGGGTCACTAATTCTTGCAGTTCAAGGAATATAATAATTGCACATCAGTCTGGTCTTCATCTCTGACCTCCCTGCTTCAAGACAAGGACACTCTGGCTTTAAGGAAGGTTACAGTGACCTCCTTTAGTTATTCTAGTAATTCATATTTCAGTGCAAATCCATGGCTTGGACAACTGATGTTTCAGCTTCAGCTCTGCAGTGCTACAGAATTTAAAGTTGTCACCTGTCTCTCCTTTGCTCCATTCTTCTTTTGGGTGGAGTCTGCTGGTACAGGTGGCCTTTGACAGAAGACGGCCTGCCAGAATAGGTTGCTCAGGAGTTGCCTTTGTATTGCAGCTTATCCAATCCTTTACAAACCCAGCCTCCAAATTCCCAATGACAAAAAGTTCCCTGGCAAAACATCAGGATTCTTTGATATCACATGAACTATGTTCTGGGAACAGCACCAAAAGATCTTATCCAAACATTTCTCACAGACCTCACAAATGCTAGAGAAAACCAACTCAGTCCAACAGGCACAGGGAAGAATGAGTTGCGTCTTTCTGCTCCAGTGAGGCCTTTATTACTGTTAGAGAGTTTTATCCACAGAAAGCAACTTCTTTTGTCTCCCTCCATTTCTGGAAAACAGGGCCTTAGCTCACAGTTCGTAGCTTTGAAACTAAGAAGTAAAGCTGACCTTAACCAGACTTAAAGTTTCCACTTAGAAACACAATATACTGTAAAGAATTGCTTATTTTCAGATGTTAACTTTATTTAGAGACTTCCACAAGTATCTGATGGATTTTAAGAGAATTACCTTTATGCTAACAACTATTGTGACTCAAGAAAATAAAAGAAATTAAGATGGTTGACTGAACAATCATTCTAATTAAAAGTATTTAGCAGTTAGTTTTATGGAGCACAAACATATAATTTTTTTCTATACATAAAACTTTGTGGATGATGCAGTCAGTGATGCAGTCAGTGCCAGAGACAAACTCTTACCTAATCTCAGAGAGGCCAAGCAGTAGAATTCCTCAAGAATCCTGTACTCTTTACTTTGGCAAGAAATGATGTAGTGACCTGACTGTTTCTTCACATACTTTTTTCAAAAGGTCATAAGTTAACAGAGTCTAGTAAAAATATATTTAAAAAATGCCTTGCCTGCTTTGTGTAATTAATTAAGTAAATGTCTTGTTTAATTAGGCTTTACAGAAATGTAAAAAAACCCAAACCATAAGCATGCACAACCCCCCAAACTTATTTTATTAGTAAATTTGTATTTAGTACATGAAAAATGAGTGTTAGAGAATCCAGAAGAGGCAAATCCCTTGTTTGTAAATACAAAGAGTTCTGTATCCTTCATCAGCTCAATGATTTCTACCTTTTCCATTCTAACAGCATAGCATTCTGATTTTACTGTTTCACACTGTAACCACTCCAGCACTGAGATTCCTGCATACATCTCCAAGACAAAAAAACCCGAAGCACTCACAATTTATGACTAGTAATTATTCTACATACAGAATTGTCTCTGTTGTGTTTTAATGTTTGAAGTGGCTTGGTTTATGAATCTTTTGATCATCTCCAATTTCCCAGCACAGATGTATCCAGTTGCAACACAGAGCTGAAATCCTGGCCTCACTGAAACCAGTGGGAGCTCACTTTTGGAGTTCTGAGCTCTCATAATTAATTATTAATTTTTAAAAATCAATTTTTTTGCTATAATTTGGCTGAGACATGGTCTAAAAAAGTCTGCATATCAAGGTGTTGCAAAGATGAGTCCTTTGGCTAACTCTTTATGTTCAACTTGGTTTTAACTTGATGATTCTAGCAATGTTCAGCATTGTGTTCATTATGTTAGTTCTGAATCCAGCCCCCAAATTACAGAAAATAGTACATTTTGTGTGCTCTTTTTGGCTGAATCACCTGTTGAAGGTTTCAGTCATGTTTTCAAAGGCAACATTGTCCTTTTCATGTTGTCTTGTCAGCTAAGTGCCCTGAACTTAAAGAAAGGCAATGTTTAAACATCTAATATCTGTATATGTTGAACGTGCCTGGAACAATTCTGTATAACCACAATGTCTCAAATAACAGTTGTATTTTTTGCCTTGTTTGTAGTAACAGTCAATTATTGGTTATTGATCTCTGCAGGAAGCTCCATTTGAAGGTAGCTCTCTCCCCTACAAAAGGGTAAACAAAGAAGTTCAGGAGAAACACCTACATATTTAAGGTTAAATTTAAAAAAAAGCATTTGTAACACAAGAATAGAATATTACGCAGTTAACACTTGTGTCTGTGGTTATTTTACTAGGACAATCTTGTGAAGTTGCTTGAATGGTCTGGATTTTGCCACCTTTTTGGCAAGTACACAAAGGCCAGGTACACAAATATTTGCACTGGTGATCATTTAACTTTGTAGGTGAAATACAGGGTGCTGATCACTACGTATAAAGCCTAATGTAATCTGGCTTACAGAGGAAGTAGAAATTAGCAAAACTTTCTCTCTTCTACTATCTTACCACAACATCTGTGTTCAGAAGGAATGTTTCCAGGTATCTTTTCCTGAGCCAGGCTGCACAGGATATTTTTTAGAGTAAGCCATTGTTTGACTTTATGCCACCAAATGTATGTTTAAATCTCATACTATTACAAGAAAATCTAAAATGTATGTTCAATTATTGATATTAGTATTCAGTTTACTGATAAACTATTGAGATAGCAGCAGAAGCTTTCATTCAGCACTGAAAATCATACCTTGGTTTCCAGAATGGAGATTTTTAGGATTAGGGTACATTTCAGTGATAAGGAGCAAACATAACATTTGGAACTTAATTTAAATTCCCTTAAAATTCCACAAAATTCACATGAAATTTGATTAACATTTCTTGTATTTTCACAAATATGAATACACTTACTCACTACTTAAGCCCATTTCCTTTGTCACATGATATATTTCACAGCACTCAGGTTATTTGGTATTAATTTTTTAACCACATGGCACACTGTTTTTCATTGCTACCTTGTTGCAGATCTTTATGTGAAACATTAAGAATGTAAACACTGTACCATGGTAAAGCAGAAGAGATTATAGAAATAGAATATGGAATGACAATATCAATAGTTTGAGATTTCCATTTGCATGATCCTTTCAGAAATTATTCAAATCCAAAGAAAAAAAATCTCCTTTATTTAAGAAATGGAAGCAGAAATGAAACCACTCACCTTCAGGATGAACTGAAAGTAACTTGGCCATATGCCTGTGGTCTTCACATTCCAGAGTATTATCTCAGTAGTATTAATGTCTGGAATACATTTTAATGCCTTGAGGTAATAACCCAGATGATTAATGAAGCAGGTGCAAATAAAGTCCTTGCTGCAACCCTGAAGAGTGCAAGAGTAGACAAAGATGCTAACACTAAAAGTTCTATTTGCATAACAGCTGCTGCCCTGTAAGGAACAGAAGAGCTGTTCATAGCAAGAGGGAGGTTTCTATTACACCACTACAGGCACTTTATAACAGCAATTGTTTTAAAATCTGTAAGAGTATTTGAAAAGAAAACGTTCTCTCAAGAAAAATTCAGGGTCAAATGTCAGTGTAAAGTGAAGGTAGTCCTGCTGGTCCTTCCAAAAGTAACGAAGTAATACAGAATTTGATCTTGGAGCAGCTGCTGGGCAGGATAGGATGCAGGTACCAGAATCTGGAGGGTTCAATGGAGGCATGAGAGAGCCAAAATCTCCAGCTTCCAGACAGAACACAGCTGGATGAAAAAGTTAGGGGCAAAAGCCCAGACTTTTAGGAAGAATTAGGCACCTGAAATTGTTGGAAGGCTGCCAGAGTGATTTTCAAAAATTCCAGAAGAATTTAGAAAAGATGCTCTTGAAGACCTCATGGGCCACCAACATATTTTTTAAAATTGGTCAAAACTTCCTTTTCTGGAGAAGCAAGAATATAGTTTCTAAACATTCATTACTTAAAGATCACAAGGAAGCAGTCATTAGGTACAGCTTCTCCATGAACAGTGGCCACAGAGTCTTGGTGTATCAGTTTAACAACCACATCTCCTTTGCTAGCACTGAACATCATGGCTTCTTTTTAATTTCTGTAGAAAAGATGAGTCAACTAAAACAGAGAAAACATATCTGTAGCCCTAATATATCACACTACTAAATAAAATCTGAAAACTTAAGTGCATGAACAAGGAAGACTGAATTGTTTCCAAATGTGTATGCTCAACTCAGTGCAAGAGGTATATGACAACGTCAGGTTCTATACTGTCAGAATCAACTAGATGAGCAAGTCACTGAATAAACCCCAGATGCTCTGATGCATCCTGATTTGGACTTTTTATACCAACTATGATATGACTAGGAGGGGAAGGGAAGGATTGCTCTGGAAGTCACAGTTCAGGAATAAAAACTATCAGATTGCTAAATATGCTAGTTAACTGCACATTAGAATGGTATAAAAGATTGTCACATACAGTAGGAATTTTTAATATGGTTTGATTTTCCTTTTTTAAAATATTTTGCCCTTGTTTCTGCCTGCACTGAATCTAGATGCAGCATTCATTATGATTTGCTGTCGTCCCAACACCATCACCATCTGCACATCTAGTTTTATACCCTTTGGATGTACCAGTGATAAAAAAGTGAGAAAAACCAGTGTTGAATAAGGACATCAACATACAATTTGGATGATCCCCTTTACAATCCCTTTTATGTATGGCCTATTGCTTCCTTCCTTTTTCATCCATTTAGTTTCTAACACTTTGTCCTAACTCGTTGCAACTGGATTTACCTTTGCAAAATATTTCTGTCTTTGATACAGGGTATTGCCAGTGCCATTTGAAATCAAATTAATGAGAGTGGCAGACACTTCCCCTAAATCTTACCATTCAAATCCAGTGAAACATACTGTGTAAGTATGTTACTGTCTTTTCCTACCATTATATGCTATAGAAGTGGACTAGTCACCCTTAGGAAGCCCATCATTTTCTTACACGACTACAATATTTATATAGCAAAGATTAATAATGAACTCCCAGCTGATACAGGGAATAGGACACCGAGAGAACATTCCTGCACTGCACTAGGACAAACTTTGTTCTCAGAAATCATCTCAGCAAACATAAAGCTGCATGCTGGATTGGTGTAGCAAACTAGGAGGATGCCCTTCAACCTGCGTTTGGAAGAGTTACTTGAGTAGCAGTTTGTTACTGGAAGATACAGTAGGTTGTTGAAAAGATGAGAGAATTCAAAGCTACAAAATGTATCCTTGGGATCCCTTATAACATTTGGATTCAGATTACATAATGAAAATACATCAATTATACAGCAATGGAGTAAATATAAAGAAATTGTTAACAGACCTGACTTTCACAAAAAGATAATGAAGGAAGACTGATATTCAGGAATTTTTTAATCCTAAATTGTCAATAGTGAAAAATACTTTCTACTACTCTATAAGCACATAGAATATAATCTTTCACTGGATCTCTTAAGTATGGAGCAATCTCTGTGTATAGTAGTGTTTGCTGAAGAAATGAGTATTTAATGCAGCAACTGGCATGAGTGCTTCAGATCAAAACCCTGAAATAATAATAAAAAAATAGTATAGGTTCACAGAGCTGAATATATTTCCTGAGTCTGCAGCTGCATGTATTCCTTTCCCTTTCCTGACCTCAGAATAAAGTATGAGGCAATAAAATTCTAAGGGGAAGGAAAGTCATACATGAAAACAGAGAATATGGAAGTATAACCACCACATAAAGCAAGAGAGAAAAGCAAATCCAAATGAGAGGACTGAAATGACACCAGCAATGAAGTGCAGAGAGAGAAGAAAAAAGCTGTCAGAAATAATTAAGAGGAGCATAAAAAGTAATTAAAAAAAAACTAAAAAAGCAAAGTGAAGGGTCATTTTATAGCTAGTTAACTATAAATGAAAGAAATTATAATATATCTCCTCTTCCAAAAAGTTGTAAAATTTTCTCCCATTCTCTTTTCTTTAATTAGGAAAATCCTTAACTGCACATTCAAAGTGTCATACAGTACTGTAAGTTATTTTACAGCCACTGCTGAGAGACACAATTGTAAACTGCATAATTTAAGGTTTGTTTTGGGTTTGAAATTTATGAGTGTCCTGCTTGTATTTTTGAAATATTTACATTTCTCTTTTTATTTTCTATATTTGACAGATTCATTCCTGTTGAAATGTTGGAAAATGCCTACCAAAAGTCCTGACAACTTACCCTATCAGTAACTAAATTGACAGCAAAATAAGTACAGAAGTAAGCCTTCCTCTCAGAAATGCTGGAAAAAATGGATAATGAGCTTTTTGTAACTTAGAACAGATTCAAACATTTAAAAAAAAAGAAGTATTAAAACCTCATGCTCCAGTATATAATGCAACTTCTAACTGAGGAAGACATAAAGCGAAGTCCATTAGACAGCAATTTGATATAAACTGTCTTGTACCTTCCTTTCAAGGACATGACAAAATACTGTCAAGGAACAAAAACCTGAGCTGAAACTGAGGTTTGATGTGACTGTTACCATTTTTGCAAGACAAGATTTTGAAACTGAAAAAGAAATCCCATAGAAAGTCTCATAGACTGTTAAGCCATAATTGGTGGTGCAGAAAGCAAATATAACTACTATAAGGGAAGTTTCTCTGTCTCCTATCAGGCCCAATTCTCATGACCAATAGACTAACCATTTTGAAGAAGTGAAAGGAAGCAATGGCACTGAAAATTACAAATGACTTGAGCAAGTGGGAAGCAGCACAGAGGCAATAAGGACCAGCTTTGTATATAATTGCTCAGCTATAATTAACTGTGTGAGCTTTCCTGCCTTTTGTAGTACAAAGAAGTCAACTCCACCTATTCCTAAAGACTGTTTATGTTCATGTGGTCAGCTACAACTCAGAAATGGTATCAGAAGCTGTTCTTAACCACCTTTCAGCTGTAAATCCCCATGTCTCAACATCTACTTATTTCTCTGTGGATGACTTATTCCAAATGCAGAAGGAAATGTGTGGAAAGAAGCTCACTTGCCCAGAAGGACCAGTGCTCCTCCCATCCTCTAAGTCAAAGGAAGAGGTTTTTTTAAAAGTCAATGACATATAAATTGATCTTATGATTTAACAAATAAGAACGAGAACAATAAAACCCCTCCCAACTTGACCAATTGTTTACCATAAAAAAAACCCAAGGAGTTCCTTATTCATTGCCTGTGTCGGTATTAGCATAGCCAAGCCAAGGAGATGCATGTGTTAAGCCCTCATGTTTATGGACAAACAAAGTAGCTAAAATTCTCAAGTTTTTTTTAATTGCTTTTTATGGGATTTGTCAGGCTACTAACCTGTTCCCATAGTCTGGGGTTTTATATGTAATAATGAAAACATAGCTCAATACAATAAAAAAATGGTTGAATTTTAACAAACTTCTAATAATATACAATTAGGAAATCACTGTAGTTGAGCTGAATAAAAAATTAGCTAAGTAAAAAAGTCAGAACACTTGTCAGTATATCATCATGAATTGGGATAAAATGGAATACACCAAAATACTGTGATTTTTTAAGGAAAAAAATGAATATATGTAAGTTTGGAAACACTTAAATATTTAGTTCCAAAATTTCCAGTAAAAATAAACACTTTTAACACTTGACACATATTCTGTGCTGAAAAAAATCAAAACACATAATATGGATGAACTACATCTTCTATCCTTTTTCAGCCACTTAATTTTTTTATAAACAAAATTTCAGTTTAACACATAGCAGAAATGTTCTCCATCCTGTTTGTAGTCAGGAATTTTGAGAGACTTCTTTTTAGAGACACAGATTATCTATTCACACTTGCTTCCACCTGGCCTAATTTTCTCAGGGAATACTACTTTAGTCTCAAAGATATTTCTATTTTGTACAGTTTTGGTGGCCTTGTTCATGTTACAAAGAACAACATACATAAAACCCAAAGAATGATGATATATACATCACAAGATTTTGCATGGCTTGCTTTGACACTGACGTGACAGTTCCCAAAAGAGGGAGCATATGGAGGTGCACTTATTTCTTACCTGGTTGCCATCTGCTCCCAAGCTAACTTGAGGACAGATGCCCAAATCCAAAGCCCTGCAAAGTTTAAGAGAGGACTTCCACCAGTAATCTTCTGGGAATTGAAAGGACAACTCACGTTGCTCCAGAAGAAGGTAGATGGATTTTAGCAAAAATTTCTTCACCAAAAGGGTTGTCAAGCATTGGAACAGGCTGCCCAGGGAAGTGGTTAAGTCACCATCCCTGGCGGTATTTAAAAGGCTGTAGATGTGGCACTTTGGGACATGGTTTAGTGGTGCACTTGGCAGTGTTAGGTTACTGGCTGGACTCAGCGATCATACCAGTCTTTTCCACTTTAAATAATTGTATGAGTCTATGAAATTCAGACGGTTCTTGGCTTGAGCTCCCCCTGGTGGGTAATGTACACTCCAGAGACCACAACTACTGCTAAAGGTAACCATCATCATGGCTAGGCTTCGCGAACGAAGATTTGGGAAAGGTCTCTACCCACGTTTGTCACAAGCACGCTGGTGGCTAAAAAGGCCAATACAAGACAGGCATGTCCGGTTGCAAAAGGCACAGCAGAAAGACTCCTTAGGTGGTAAATTCTGCAAGGCTCGATTCTTTCTGCATTGTCTTTTCTCCTCAAGGGTGATCCTGCGTGCTTTCTCAAAGGCATCAGCAGCGTTATAGATGGTGTGTCTCCAGACCTCCCGGTTGGAGGCCAGAGTAGACCAGTTACGTTGATCAATATGGCCAAGGCTGAGATGTTGTTTCAGGGAGTCCTTGTATCTTCTCTTTGGGGCTCCTCTCTTGCAGCAGCCAGTGGCAAGTTCACCATAAAGCAAGATCTTAGGGAGGCGGTGGTCCTTCATCCTTGAGACGTGCCCTGCCCAATGCCGCTGTGTTCTCAGCAACATGGCCTCAATACTTGTGACTGCTGCTTGTTCTAGAACAGATGCATTAGTCACATAATCTGACCAGTGGATGTTTAGAATTGTACGGAGGTAGCATTGATGGAAACGTTCTAGGAGTTGCAGGTGGTGGCGGTAGATGACCCATGATTCAGAGCCATATAAGAGAGTAGACAGCACTATGGCTCTGTAAACACTGATCTTTGTACTTTTCTTGAAGTGTTTATTTCGCCAAACTGTTTTATGAAGCTTTCCGAAAGCTCTATATGCCTTTGCCAACCTGTGTCTATCTCTCCATCAATCTTACCATCCGAGGAGATGAGGCTACCTAGGTAATTAAACTGCTGGACTGATTTGAGCACTAATTCGCCAATAGGGATATGGGGATGATGGAAGACTTCCTTTAAACTGACTTCCAGCCCAAAGAGCTCAGCAGCGTCTGCAAAGCAGGATGTTAAACGCTGCAGAGCTGCTTCTGTGTGAGCGACAAGGGCGGTGTCATCAGCACAGAGCAGCTCCCAAGGTAACCACCACAAAATAAAACAACATGCAGGTTGTTATGTTTTGCTCAAAATACACATAAATACACCCGCTGAGTAACGATTACAACTGAGATCAGAGTTAAAGCTGCATCTTAACACATTTGTGCTGAAAAGTGGAAGATGCAAGGTTCTTGCAAGAACTGAACTCCCTTGATGATCTCAGACATCCTTTCCAACCCAGCTGATTCTATGATTCTTTGATTCTATGATTCTATGATTCAAATTCAGGGCAGAAAAGAGACCAGTGTTTCAGTCCAGATGGAAATTGATTTTCAGCACCTAATATTGAATAAAATAAATTGAAGAAGTAATTAAACACTCTTCTTTTTTTTTTTTGGTCTGTGTTCTTGGCTGGTACTTTGGACTGTCCTGGTTTCAGCTGGAATAGAGTTAATTTGTTTCCTAGTAGCTGGTATGGTGCTGTGTTTTGGATTCAGTATGAGAATAATGTTGATAATACACTGATGTTTGGTTGTTGCTAAGTACTTACCCCAAGTCAAGGACTTTTCAGTGTCCCATGCTCTGCCAGCAAGGAAGCGCACAAGAATCTGTGAGGGAGCATGGCCAGGACAGCTGATCTGAACTGGCCAAAGGGATATTCCCTACCACAGAATGTCATGCTCAATATATGAACTGGGGGGGAGTTGGACGGGAGCTGTTGATGGCTGCTTGTGGTCAGTCTGGGCAGTGGTCAGCAGGTGGTGAGCAACTGTATTGTGCATTGCTTGTCTGTCTTGGGGTTTATTCCTCTCCTTTTCATTACAATTATTTTTAGTAGTAATAGTATTATATTATATTATATTATATTATATTTCAATTAATAAACAGTTCTTATCTCAACCCACAAGTTTTGGGAGTTTTTTGTGATTCTTCTTCCTACCACAGGGAACGGGTAGAGTGAGCAAGCATCTGTGTAATATTTTTTTGCTGGCTAGGGTTGAACCATGGCAGAGGCCTAAAGTTTGATGCCCTTTCTAAAAGATATTTTGTTGGCAGGATTTAGAAAATATTCCATTATTTCAAAAATCTCACACCCCAAAGATTATTTGTTAAAAGGAGTTTAAAATCTGTGATATCTTACCTACAAAATAAGCATGTCCACACGTTTATCAGCTGCAACAACTGAAAATTAGAACATATTTTATAATTTATATTCTTAGGCACAAATCTAAATCCTTCCACAAGAACAACGGGCACACTGTATTGCAGTATCTCAAATACAGGGGTTATGATAATGACAATTTGTGATAATTCTTATATTAAAATAAGCATCAGTAATCTCTGCACTATACAAAACAATACTTATATTTTTATTACTTCAGAAAAATGCATGGAAATTTTGCAAATAGCAGAAATCATACTTTTCTGGTCTCATAAGTGGCACCAATAAACCAAACTAACTCTTGCATCCCTGTGTTATTGGTTTTTTTCATTCAGAAGCTTACTTGTTGGTCTGAATCACATACTGACAGTTGTTTTGGAAAAAAAACAAACAATGTTCCCATCAGAAAACTGTAATCAAGTGTGAAAACATTTGGGGTAAGAATGGTCACATAAGTTCATGTTCTTCGGTGGACCAAGCCCATACTGTTTAGTCTTAGAACCAACTTAAGCAAATGTATAGTCTATTCATTAAATTGCTTATGGAGTTACATTATGCTTAAAGACAATCCAATGGATGAACAGCTGGACATGAGCCATCGATGTGTGTTTGCAGCTCAGAAAGCCAACCATGTCCTGGGTTGCATCGAAAGCACTGTGGCCAGCAGGTCGAGGGAGGTGGTTCTGCCACTCTACTCCACTCTGGTGAGACCCCACCTGGAGTGCTGCGTCCAGCTCTGGGGTCCTCAAGAAAGACATGGACCTGTTGGAGCAAGTCCAAAGGAGGGCCATGAAAACGCTCAGAGGGATGGAGCACCTCTCTAATGAAGAAAGACTGAAAGAGTCAGGATTGTTCAGCCTGGAGAAGAGAAAGCTCTGGGGAGACCTGATTGCGGCCTTTCACTACTTAGAGAGGGCTTCTAATAAAGATGGGGGCAAATTTTTTAGCAGGGTCTGTTGCCATAGGACAAGAGGTAATGGTTTTAAACCAAAAGAGTGTAGATTCACACTAAATATAAGGAAGAAGTTTTTTATGATTGGGGTGGTGAAACACAGGAACGGTTTGCCCAGAGAGGTGGTAGATGCCTCATACCTAGAAACATTCAAGGTAAGATTGGACAGGGTTCTGTTGAAGATGTCCCTGCTCATTGCAGGGGAGTTGGAATAGATGACCTTTACAGGTCCCTTCCAACCATTCCATGATTCTATGATAACTAAGCTGCAGGCATGTATTTTACATCACAACTTTCATTCTGAAAGAAAACTATAGAACTTATAAAAATAATTTTTTTTCTAATTAATATTTTTCTCCTTTTAAAAAGGAAGCCATCCAACTTTAAGGTACCAATAAGAACCTGGTACCAGAACCTCTTCACTAGATATGTAATTTTAATTGGAATTCTAAGCAATGGATTAAATACCCCAGAAACTTCTCCCAGAATTATTTTAATTAGTTTCTGTCCCCTTATGCTGCTTCATATGTTTGAACTTATATTAAGTAACATAAGAGTTTTATGGGGTGAGGGGTATACATGCAAGTCATATACACTACAGACTGACTTGTTTGTAGACATGTAGGACTAAATCCTCCATGTGGTCTCTGCTGGCTAATTAATTTGTAAATTTCTGAATCCTCCTGGTCGTGTATCATGGACTGGGGACAGAATGGATTTGTATGAAACTGCTTACAACACTCATAGTTCTGTGCTAAGAAAGAAGTACTAAGTGACTTTGTTAACTCTGATGCACAGCCACTTTGATTTTCCTTTGTTCTTTAAATGAAAACCAGAAGAGATCTATTTGTAGGAAAAATCATGAACTGTGTTTTGCTTTTAAATTATTATTGCGTTAATTAAGATTATTCTGCAGTAGTCATTTTATTCGCTGCAGTTAAATAGAATTTCACAGCATGTGTTTTATTTTGTTTGGCCAAACTCCAGGCTTTCTGATCCTCTAGTAGAGCCTAAAGAGTTGCCTGCAGATTATAGAAAGAGCTCCATATATTTAAGTGAATTAAACAGTACATTGCAAAGAAAAAGGCATTTAGGGTTATTGAGAAGTAAAGTCTATTTTACGTCTTTATTACAGTGTAACACACTCACTAAAGTATCGCTTGTCTTACCACAAAATTCTGACAAATGCCAAAATCAGTGATGTCTTTAACTTATTTTATTAGTAGAACTAATCTGTTTCCATCTTTTAGGAAATAATGTATTGCTGATTATTCTGGCTCAGTGCCCTTCTTTTAATTTTGGGTTTCTAATTTCACCTGTCTCAAGAAGCTCAGCGGACACTGCCTCTCTGAGAAGAAGTGGAGCATACTCTTGAAATATGTTACATAGTTTCTGGAAAGCACTCAGCTATTTCCTCCTAGCTTGGTGCCTGAGCGCAGATCCTTGCTGAAAATATCCCTGTAAAATGTGTTATGAAGATGTCTAAAAGACAAGCTGTGAGAACATACTGGAAAATTAATAAGTTGCTTTAGTCATAAAAGGTGATTAAAGAACACCATTACTTCAGATAGGTGCAGTTCTAGCCTACCAAATTGCTGCACAGTTTGGCAGATGGACAGATACAGGTTTGAGACTTATTACCTCTGTTTTAACAAGTATATATCTCATCTGGGCCTCAGTTACACCATCTCTAAGACAGGGATAAAATGTCAGCATCATTAATAAAGACTCAGGAATATTATCCTTCAGATACCTTCCAATGCTGCACTTCTTAGTATAATAGGAAAAGCACTGCTGTTCATTTGAATAAAGATACTATTCATTTGCACGATATAACGTGTAAGGAAACTCTTTAGACTTAGTACATCTACCATGTAAGCACTTAGAAATAAAAATTCCAGTGATTAAAGAAGTGAACCACTTTCAGATTAATGAAGAAAAAATTAATCTCCTTAACAAATTGGAAGGAAACCCACATTTATTCCTTTACTGAATCCCTCAGCTGGAGGACCATGACTGCAAGAATGATTGACTCCCAGTCAACTCTAAAATTGTGCGGTATCTGCTGATCCAGCTGGATCCCTACAAATCTGTGGGGATTCATCCCATAATCCTCAAAGAGCTGGCTGATGTCATTGCACAACCTCTCTCAATGATTTTTGAGTGGTCTTGGGAATCCAGAGAGGTCTCAGCTGACTGGAAGCTGGTGAATGTTGTCCCGATTTTCAAGAAGGTCAAGAAGGAGGACGCCAGAAGCTACAGGCCCGACACTTCAGTACCTGGTAAAATAATGGAAAAGATTATTCTGGGAGATATTGAAAAGCATCTGAGAAACAACACAGTCTTTGGTCACAACCAGCATGGCTTCATGAGAGCAAAGTCCTGCCTATCAAACCTGATTTCCTTCTATGACAAAGTAACCCACCTAGTTGGACCAAGGGAAGAAAGTTGATGTAATCTTTTTGGATTTCAGTAAAGCTTTTGATTCTGTCTCTCACAGGATCCTTCAGGACAAAATGTCCAGCACACAGCTGGATAAACACATCATGAGGTGGGTGAGCAATTGGCTCACGGGTTGAGCACAGAGGGTGACAGTGAATGGGGTAATACCATTCTGGAGACCTGTCACTAGTGGGGTTCCACAGGGCTCCATCTTGGGCCCGGTGCTCTTCAACATCTTCATAAATGACTTGGATGCAGAGCTCGAAGAAATACTAAGTTTGCAGATGATACTAAATTTGGAGGAGCTGTTGACTCCTTTGAAGGCAGAGAGGCCCTGCAGAGAGACCTTGACCAATTAGAAGACTGGGCAATCACCAACCATATGAAGTTCAACAAGGGAAGTGCCAGATTCTACATCTGGGATGGGGCAACCCTGGATGTTCATACAGACTAGGGAATGAGATGTTGGAAAGCAGTGCCATGGAAAGGGACCTGGGGGTCCCGGTCAATGACAAGTTGAATATGAGTCAGCGGTGCCCTGGCAGCCAGGAGGGCCAACCATGTCCTGGGGGCATCAGGCAAAGCATCACCAGCCAATCGAGGGAGGGGATTGTCCCACTCTGCTCTGCACCGGGGTGGCCTCACCTTGAATATTGTGTGCAGTTTTGGGCACCACAATATAAGAAAGATATGAAGCTCTTGGAGAGTGTCCAAAGGAGGGCAACAAAGATGGTTAAAGGCTTTGAGGGGAAGCCGTATGAGGAGTGGCTGAGGTCACTTGGTCTGTTCAGCTTGGAAGAGACTGATGGGAGACCTCATCGCAGTCTTCAACATCCTCATGAAGGGAAGCAGAGGGTCAGGTATAGATCTCTTCACTCTTATGACCAGTGTTGGGACTTGAGGAAATAGCATGAAGATGAGTCAGGAGAGGTTTAGGTTAGATATCAGGGAAAGGTTCTTCACCCAGAGGGTGATCGGGCACTGGAACAGGCTCCCCAAGGAAGTGGTCACAGCACCAAGCCTGACAGAGTTGAAGCATTTGGGCACATGGTGTGATTCTTCAGGTGTCCTGCACAGGGCCAGGAGTTGGACTCAATGATCCTGATGGGTCCCCTCCAATTCAGTGTATTCCATGATTCTATGAAAATTTTCATCCTACCAGTGCCTCTGGTTAAGAAGCTACATTTCCCTGTCACATTCAACAGCAGGTTGAGGTGCTTGAAGAATGAAGATGACACATTAAACAGATCCTGAAATGTTTGAGTCTGATTCTCTGTTAGAATGAATTCCAGTTATATTTTGTTTTGATGATTTGCCAGTTACCAAAAATGTTGAATAACACCTGCCTGATTACCATCTGTCTGCACTGCTTTTTTGGTCAGATTTGTCTCTTTTGATGCCCCATGAGATGCAACACATAACAGTTTCTGCTTTTGCATTATTTTGGTTAATTTCATTCTTCCAATTATACCTTTAATTAATTACAAGATTTTCTTTCACAATATTCCTGGGATGATGGGATTATCAAGCTTTTGCCCAACAAAACCTGAAAGCAAAGAGAAAAGGAATACATACACACGGAGACAAATAAAAACTTGATTTACATACAATACAAACCTAACCAGTGCGTATCAGTCAAGACTATGCTTCATTGTCCCTTCTTCTTTTGCATTCTAGGTTTACAATATGCCCATTATTTATATACTAAAACCAGTAATGTACTTACTGTACCCTAAAAATACAAATTCAATAGAAATTCAAAAATCTTAAAAAAAAAAATCCAGAAAACCTTACAACAAATCTTCGATGTCTCATGTCTTGATACTTCTTCAGAATTTCCAGATGTAGCGAAACATTGGGGTGATAACTTCTGACACCACGCAGAAGCCCCCACTTCAGGTCCATCAGCTGGAGTCACAGCCTCTTTCTTTACAGTAGTTGTATAATTGAAAATAGGATTCTTCCATTAATGCATTTCTTTCTGCCTCTGATTCTAGCACAAATATGCATAGCAAGATCAGGTTGTTGTAATAAAAAGTCATTGCAGTTTTGATTATTTTGCTGCATTTGATGGCAAAAGCTTCAAATGAGTCAGAGGATAAATATTTATCCAATAAGACAGATAATCTTAGACGGGATACTCTTTGTCCATTTGGACCTTAAGTGATATGATGCAGTGATGCACCTCACCAAGACTGCACTTACATGCACATGTGTAGCAAATCACATTTTACCCATTCTGCTCACAAGACACACTTTAATTGGAGGTTTAAATACTGATGAGCTGAATTCGCAATTGCAAAATATACATCTAAATCCAAATTTTGTGCACTACCCTTCCTTGCAGCAGATAAAATTCTGAGCTCGCAACACTCAAAATATTAAACTACTCAGAATTTCACTGGAAAGATGAAGCTAGGCTTTAGAATTATCTCCACTTCTGAAGTAATGGAAACTGCATTTGCTTGGTATACAGGAATCTCACAGTTCCAAATTAGAATTTCTAGATTTGTTCCTGTGTATAACTCTCTTCTGGTGACATTCTTTCCTCCTCTCAATGGTTTATCATTAACACCTTTAAAATATTTTATCATCTTCTAAAATACCTTAGAGATATTTTAACATACAGAGAAACAATGTGTGTTTATCAACTGTATTTTTCATAAGAGTAACCAACCATGTTCTTAAGGCTCTAGACTCAAGATGTTCCTTCTTCCTTCTTTTCCCTCTTCAATACTTCTGTCATCTTCTCTCTCCGAACAGATATCCAAGGAAGCTGAGTGTTTGCTTTTCACATTTAGCATGTCTCCTCATGTGTCTTGTGAGCAGAATAGTTAAAATCCGATTTGCCACACATGTCTTCACCATTTCCTGATCCTGCAAGACAGTGACCACGCCTGCTTTTTTTGCATTCATCAATGCAGCATCTAACACAGTAAGCCCTGTGTCTTTGAAACAAAGATTAGTGTGATGATCACAAAGAGATTCGACCAGTTAGAGCTTGTAGTAGAGGCCTCAAATATATACATTTAAAACAGGAGGAAATAAAACAAGTGGTAGACACACAGTGATGCTGAGCACCTTTTTTTTTGCCCATGATGGGAAGAAAACAGTGGAGGAAGATTACCCGTAGGAATGCATCGTGAAAAGAGTTAGAGAACTCTCATCATGCCACGAAATCAGGAAACACAGAACAACTGCTCTTGAACTCATCTGACTGAACAGGTTTAGTCACTTGACACATATACACACTAGCTAATAAGCCAATGTATCTGCATGTATTTAGAGCCTTTTAAACATCATAAGCAAGTTAACAAAAAAAAAAGAAATATACAAAAATAGTGGATCCACATTAAGATAAGGCTACTAAATTATCTTGTAGAACTTCACCTTTTTAATGCTGTCAGACTGACTGTAGTGCCTGTTCACCAAGTCCAGCACCCTTGTCGACAGCATACATGCACATTTCTTTCATCCCAGAGCAGTAACAGTGTATCTCCTCTCCTTCCATCAAATGCAAAGGGATAGAACTAGAGCTCATTACCAATACAATGGAATCTGCACAGATTTCTGTAACACAAATTTATTGAAAGCAATGGTTAACTACATGGACTGCAGCTCTATAGCCAGCCTAAAATTATTCATAAGCATTTAGTGGTCACAAATCCACTGCATGGAGATAGATAAACTCTGAAGCAGACTAAAGCCACTCAGATATGTTCAGTTTTACTACAGCAAATTAATTTGCCTCTACACCTGGTCATCCTGTTTCAAATGTCCACTTTGTTCCACGGACAGTTCTGTTACTTTACTTTCACAAAGTGAAAACTTTGCTCTCTTTTCAGGCTTAGGAGCATACTAAAACTCATTTTTTGCACTACTTTCGTACTAAGAGGGACACTAGGAAGAAAAGCACTAACCAACTGCTTGACACTACAAGGGGAAAAAAAAACCCCACAAACAAAACCTGAAGAACATGTAGTCGCAGAAAGAAAATCTTCTTATGAATTCTTTCTCATATAAACATCACACAGGCAGCTTTAATTTTGGCACATCCTTACTTCTGAGTAAGATTATTTCCTTTGAGTGGATTTGTAACTGTAGCACTATTTTGATTTTGGAGACAAATTTCTATACTACATCCTGTAATTTTATCATCTAAAGACATATGGCATGAAGGGGGGAAAGGAAAATCATAACCATGCTATATATCAGTCAACTAAAACCTGGTAATATTCTAGCACTGATCTTCACAGAAAAATATAAAACTGATAATGCTGTACAAAATTTGTTAATCACCTATAGAGGCTATGTACTTTTTATCAATGGGCTGCTACATTTTCCCTGTACTATCATAAAATATCTTTCTTCAAGGTCAATTGAACCATAGTTTTCACTGTAAGTACAGATCAAATGGTTCCCTACAGTGGAGACAGCACCTCTTTACATAGTAATGCTTTCTTCACACTTGATTTTCCTGCAGGAAATCATAAAATGCATTAACTGACAGACACTCTTACTTGATTTAAAGTAAGATCCTGCTCTGAAGAGTGGCTCCATACAAGACTCTGTTTATTGCCTCTCAGTGGCACTATAGCAGATAATTCCTTGAGAAAGAAAAGACAGCTTTTTTCCTTCCATATAGTTTCTTGAATGTTATCTTCCAAACTCATACTAGGCTGACTTTTCCTTTCTGATCATAAAGATACTGCAGAAGAAACTATGCCCTCAGAGACACCCACACAACACTACTCCCCTCCAATAAGGCTATGCAGTTATAGCTTGGCTTTCTCTCTTATTGCTACCACCTTAGCCCATCTTACAACATAAGCACTTGCAATAGGCAATCACAGTAAGAGTTTTCAAATTTCTGCCTATTCTTAGCATCAATACTTTAAACACAAACATCTGTAGGAACCACAGGAATGAATGCTCAGACACAGTAGCAAGGTATAGCTATGTAAAAATTTCAGGCTGACATAGTACACCAGTGCCTGGATATAGATTCTCATGTCTTGCGTAATTCAGCCATTTGGAGTAACTCCTTACTTTGCTCTGAATGAAGGAGAGAGAGAAGAAGCAGTTAATTCTTTCTTTTACCCACATAAAATATTTTCCAATGCCTAGTCAATATGCCTTGTCTTAACTTACACCAGGCTTTCAGAGGTTGCTTCCATGGGCTCAGAAAGAGAATAACAGGAAGCATAAATTAGTCAAACAGAAATATCTTCTCATAACCACAAAGCAGATCCGTTCTGAGATGAAGCCAAGCCCATGTTGGTGAAAGAAATCAGTGACAGAAAGAAAATCCACAATCCTCTTGTCCTTTACCATAGCTCAAACTCATGACAGAATTTATAGTTCTGCAATGATAGGCTTAGCTTTTGTTCTGTTGTATTGTACTGCAGCAGTGAAAATTTATCCCCTATGCTCTTCTAGTTTTGTATACAAGCATGTTCTTTCCTGTTCACTTCCTCCTCCAATTCACCCAGAATTCTCACACTTCTGGTATTTTCTTTGTTGAATGAACATTTCCTCCCCTCTTCATTCTGCTGTTAACTGCAAGTGCTTAGGGTGCCACACTGTTGAAGGAAACAATTTCCCAAGGGGAACTATTTCTGGTTCACACCTGTTCAAGGATTTTCACAGCACAAAGTTCATGGTATAACCCAAAATCATTTGTATGCCTCAGGTGAAAGGAGGATAGTTTCTCCACATTTGCTCTTTACCAAAGCTCCTCTATGGAGAAATGCTGACTTTTTTTCTACTGGTCTTTTACTCACCAAAATCTAATTGCTCATCAGTTGGGCACACTTTATCTATCCACCCCACCTACAACCAATTGAAGCAGGACTGCAGAAATTATGAGCCTTGATTTCAATGTATCTGTGCCAGGCTGATCACAGGAGTGAGAAGGACATGGTGGGCACACACCGCTGACTAATCACAGCTGTCACCTCTCTATTCAGCATAAAGGCAGTCTGAATTATTCCCTGGGATTTGGTACCTTCCACTGCAATGGGGCATCTTTGGTCGGGATACTTAACAGCATTTTGAACACCTGCTACTTTTCCTTTACTGTTACTAGTATTGACACTTGTCTTTTCAGGCCAGCCAAAGTTCTACTGCAAAACTTGTGAATTTAAAGAGGTGGTGTAGCCCTACATCCAACTGAAAAAAAGCATAAATCACTGTTTTACCACAGCCAGTGGGTTTTTACCCCAAAAAAAAAAAGGTGGGAGCGGGAGTGGATTTTTCAACAGTGTTTAGACTTTCCTCAGGAGTCATGATCTCTATTTACAGTTGTGTCTTTCTTCATGAGAATCATTACATTTTCCCTCCCCTCAGTGCTAAGGCCTCTCCATAATATCAAGTACCTAGATTCTTTAAATGATCCCGTTCCAATCATCATATCAGAAAATGGTTTATAAACACAAATTATCTTTCACAATTTACACAGAGGAGAAAAACTGGTACAAAAGTTCCCAATGCAAAATATTTCCCTTGAAAGTAGACTTCAAAGCAGGTACATTACTAACAGAACCAGAGGAGACTCAGATATCTTCAGGAGAGCACGTGATTTACACACAGACTAGGAGCTGAAAAATGAGGTATTTCACAAGGTTAACAAGTTACACACAGTAACACTATAAAGAGCAAGAGATGTGGTTCTTATTTGTCCTTCCCCCACCCTCCCTAACTAATCTTGAATCAGATAAATTGTCATGGCAACTTGATTTATACACCAAGGATACCAGCAAAGACAAGTTGATTCCCCTTGGGGAACTAGTGAATAGAAAGAGTCCTGCTTGTTCTGACACTGGCAGAGACTAAAGCTAAATGCCCTACCCTGTCACAAGTTCACCACATACTGCCAGAGCAACTTCTCCCTGCAGTGGTATTCCCTGTCAGACACTCTTGCTCAGGGTACAGCCATGAGCCTCTAGTTTATGTCAAAGGCAAGACTGCATTGTTTGGAAAAGGTCCTCCCATGTGTACCTTACAACCTTTTACTACATGAAAGTTGAGTTCAAAAAGAAATCACAACTCTCTGAAATGAGGAGTGCTGTACACAGTGGAGTGCACTCTTTCAAAGGGGCGCTGGACTTGCTGCGTGTACTGAACACAATGGATACTGTCCCTATAACTCTCGGTGAGGTGATTGACCCTCATACTAGTAACACAGCTACCCTGACTACCATGTAAACATATAACACAAGAGGGAAGACACAATTCTTCCACCAATTTTTAAGAATGCTTTCTTTGTAAAAGAAAGCCTTTGCAAGTCCAAACTTGCACAGCACAGTAGGCAATTCACAATTAAAAAAAAATAAACACATACCACAGCAGATAAATAAGCATTTATTAAAGTTCATCTCAAAACAAACAAAAATAATAAAGGACATTAAGGCATCTTGTATTCAATAACAGTTTATATAGTAAAGATGACTTCTGTTTCTCATACAAGAGAGGCAGATTAGGAAAAAAAAAAAAAAAGAAGAGCTCACCCAAAAAAAGAGTTCTCCTAATATGTTTGACAATTTGCTGATTTCCACTGTCCCACCACTCAGTCAGCAAACCCCTCTAAAGAATGCCCATTTCTCCAGTGAAAGAGCTACAAAATCCCAACACTTACTGAGACACTGCAAGAAAGCACTTTTCCTGCCCCTCAGACATCCAGCCAGCCATCTGTAAAGATGCACACTGGAGAAAGACCAACAGATGGGATATTGCAAGAGTAAAGAAGACACACTTCTGATATAACCATTCATTTTTGAGCAGACTAGAATATCTGGCCTTGCATTCACTAGTATTTACTGTTTTAACTAGTGAAATGAGACCACAAGCTCTAGTCTGTTTTGCAATGCAACACTTTTTATGTTCTCATTCTATGTTCATATTAGATAAAGAAATGACAAAGGTCTTATTTCCATGGAATAATTTATTTTGATGAATTAAGCTGTCAAGTGACCAATCACTGTTATAGTGCTTTTTTCTTCAATTGGAATAAGAACATCAGGAAATGTTTACAGTATCACTGCGTTCACTATAACAGGATTTTACTACAGATTAAAATATAAATTAAGAAACACTGCAGCACTATTCACTTCACCACACTGGCTCTCTATATCCTTGATCACAATCTAACCTTCATTTAAGGCAAGTTTGTTGTTTTGTTTTTTTTTCCAAAGAAGACTACATAGTCTCTAGATAAACTTGTGTGACTAGATTTACAAGTTAGGAAATTGAGCTTTATAAAATGTTTACTTCAGCAAATACAAAAGTTATTAAGAGAGAGATGGTGACCCAAAATTGCACTGTATTAAAAGGTGGAGTTTCCTTGTACCAAAGTCCTTTATTCATCATCTTTAGAACCAGTTTTGCTTAACTATAAAAGAGACACAAAAAGAAAGTATTCAAAGTTTAGACTGCCATTCCATTTATTAGGAAACAAGAACAACATTATCTCCATCTCACATTGAACACATGTATACTTAATTAACAATACAGACTGTGCTACTGTACCAAGAGATTGAAAAGCATCAAAATTAATTCTTAAACTTAAACACTAAATGAGCTTACTTCCTGAACAAGAAAGTTGAATTTAAAAAAAAACCAGCAACAAATCCCAGAAAAACCTCAGGGTACTGTTTCTATTTAATTTGAAGGCTCTATCACCAGCTCTCCAAAATAAAAAAGATGAAGTAATGGAACATTATTTTCACACATCTCTGAGGGAATTCCCATATAGAAATTTAAACAACATAAAAACACACATTAACTTCATATTTCTCAGTTTTTAAAGCTAAATTTATAATTATTAAATGTAGCACGCCTATTATGAAATCTATCTGGAATCCAAGATACCCACTATGAATAGCCACTTACAACTCAGAAGGACTCTGCCCAAAACCACCCTCATCATTTACTTGCTCTTATTTAAGAACTGGAACTGGTGTTAGGTCTTACACTGAAAATTACTCATAGTTGTGTACAATAAAATAGTTTGCTTTCAAAATTGTCAAGCAGCAATTTTCGCTGCATCAGCAAATACAAGAGGGTGGAAAAATTCAGTGCTGAGGGGCAAATAGAAAATAATTATCCACTGGAGTAGTTGTAGCAGAGAATCGGGCTTGTAGGAGACAGTAAGTTGCTCCCACTTGGCACAGCTCCCTTTTTCTGCTTACTTATCCACTGCTCTCCAGAACCTAGCAGCACCACTAATTTTATTTTGAATCTTGTTCTCATATGAAGAGAGAATACTCGCAGTACATTTGGTTAGCAAAGCCCTCTCATCATAAAATTAAAATTTAGCTGCTCAGTAAATAAATACTAAAACAACCAAGGTGAAAAGAGCAACCAAAGTCCTTCTGACTAATATTCGGAAGGACTAGCACTTTAAAGCATTTGAGAAATACGTAATTTAGAACCCAAAATAAGCAACCGTTCTTACTCTTTCTTTACTTACAGTAAAAAAAGATAACTTGAAAATACTTACATGCTGGACACATATAGAAATTAATCAGACACCACAGTCAAATCCAAACATAGTTGGAAGAAAAGCAAGAAAAAATATATCAGATCAGTTTTCTTCAGATATAAGTACAAATCATTTTTAATGTACACACACAGTAGTTTCATAATACTGCATATAATACAGTCACGTTACCTTAATTACGTCCACCCAGTTCCATCCTCGTGGAAGCTCCCCTTTGTTATCTGCAGAATAAGAAGGTTTTATTTTCAACACGCAAACTAAGGGGAATATTTATCTTTCTTCAAAATCAACACACAAAATTGTAAATATCCAAACTCCTCAATTTCTCCACTATGAAGCCATGAGGACAAAACAGCTTGTTCTTTAACCAACCCCAAGTGAATGCACAAGATGAAATGGCCTTAAGCTGCGGCAGGAGAGGTTCAGATTAGACATTACAAAAACATTTTTCACTGACAGAGTGGTTAGGTATTGGAATAAGTTGCCCAGGGAGGTAGTGGAGTCAACATCTCTGGAAGTGTTCAAGAGACATCTGGATGTGGCACTTGGGGATACAGTTTAGGGATGATTATGGTGGTGCTGGGTTGATGGTTGAACTGGATGAACTTGAAGGTCTCTTCCAACCTTGATGGTTCTGTGATTATGTGATTCAAAGTAATTCCATTTGAATAAAAACACCTTAGTCCACCTCAAATTTAACTTAGAAGGTAACTCCAACATGAGCTGGGCTGACTAGCAATGATGAATTCTGTCAAAGAACAAAATTTTATGCAGCTTTTCCTTTATACAGTTTACATTAAGCCTACCCACTATACATTAGGTTAGGTAGATTATATGCAGAAACCTCTATCACAGGATACAACTTATTGCTGCAATAGGATTGTATTATCCAGATCATTAGTAAAAGCTAAGGCTGTACACGAGTCATTAGCTGAATCAACTGAAGTAACCAGCTTTCAATCAAAACACTACTATTTCATTGAAAGCATTAAATATCTGCAGAAGCACCTCTATTTCTAAAATACAAACTAAATAAGATGTTTTATTTTGGGTTTCAAAACAAATACTTTCATTTAGAAATTACATTTTTAGTAATGTGAATTATTTAGGAGGGCCCACCAAAAAAACACATCTTTTGTTGATAGAGGTCCCAAATCCTCTCCTCCAACAAGTATTGAAAATTTCACTTTTGTCACAAATTGAATTAAAAAAACCTAGAAGACAATGACATCGTGAAACCCCTACTCTGTAGAAAGTTGCTTTAACTAGAACCAACATCTCAGGCAAGAATAATTCATGTAGAACAAGTAAACAGAGATCACAGACTTAAAGTAGTTAATCTTATAAACAAATGACTACTGACTCTGACTCCAGCAAGATGTCATTCGTATAAAATTTGGATTTTCATACTGACCAAAAAAAGAATATTATAGTAAACAAACCTGTTTTATCAGCTAGCTTCCGTTTCTGGGTTTTGGATAACTGCTCCTTTTTCTCTTTTTTCTTACTTGCAGGCACATCAGGAGTTCCAATTGCAATACTATTGCTTACCGAAGTCTGAGAAAGATAAAAATGGTTGTAAATACTTGCATATTAGTTCCATGAACACCTCTGTGTGGTGTGATTACCAAACCTGACATACTGAAATATCCTGGCTGTCAGTAAGAAGTAGTGCTGTCAGCAGCCTGCAGCTTTTAATCAACATACAATCAGGACCGTAGTTTTCAAAAACATGTGTTGGGGACTAGAATTATTCTCTTTTACAGTTGGAAAAGGCACCTCTTACACTTTTCAAATTTAATCATGGAGTGTGATTTACATTTTAGTGAAGGGATTCAGACTTCCCAAACATGGAAATAATTTCCTCTTCCTCAGAGCAAATCCGTAGCACTATGATGGCACATAATGTCCTTACACAACACAGAAACCTCAAATTGACTCAGTCTGACTCCTTAAGACCCTGGAGGTGCACTTATGCAATCCATTGCATTTCAGGAAGGCTGCAGTAAATTGCCACCCTTCCAACCCTCAGCTTAAATCTCTGTTTCAGCTTCCTTTAGTTTTGCTTCTGCTCCAAGTCTCCAATTTTATGTTACCCTGTGAGACAGAACAGCAGCCCACAAACATTTTGGTATAACAGCAAAGTAAGAATCAAATATAACAACTATGACTACAGAGCACCGCGGCACCATACTCTGTGTGACAATTTTAGCCATTAATGTGTATACCCAATGAACTGATTTACAACCTAAAGAGAGAGCTATGAAGTATTCAGAGAAATAATAACCATTTTTTTCAGTTTTAAAAGCACAAAAGCAAAACCTGAATTTATCTACTTACCACAGTGTTAACAGGCTGATTTTCCATGAACACCTCTTTATTGTCTTTGGCATATTCAAAAAGTGTGTATGTCATAGCAGTTCCAAGATTCGCTTCAACTTCTACCATTAACTTCTCCAATATACTTTGCTTAATAGCTGCAGATCTAAAAGAAACCATTAAACGAAACTATAAACTAGACAGATGAAGAAAAGTTTACCGAACAAAAAGCCCCTGCGTACAAGGCCAAGGAGTGAAGCTGTCATAAATACTTACATCGTGTTGTTGAAGAAAGCATCCATCGATATGACTGGTGCTGTTTGTGGATATGTTTCCGGCCAAGAAACTTCTATTAGAAAGGCTTTGGGATCACCACTTTCACCTATCTGAAGGGAAAAGAAAAACTTTATAAATCAACTGTTTCCAGTCACCTACTAAGAATTACAATGTCAATACAGAAGTCTTTTATTTCTTTTAGACCAACCAAATTTCTTGAGACAACGACTATTTTCATAAAGTTATCAGTTAGAAAATAAAGCTGTTATCTAGAAAAAGCATTTCGAAGCACACTGATTACAAAACAGCTGTGCTCCATATGCGAGACTGGTGCAAGATGTGACAGTCCGAAAGATGGCGTACGAATTTTTTGTCATTCACTTACCTGCATTGTGCTTTATTGTAATACAAATCCTTCTCCGGGGGAAAGGTGTATTATTGTCTTTGTCTGATACTAAGTTTTACTGCATTTAAATTGAGTTATCTAACTCTTGGTAATTATTTTTCATCTAATAAAAATTAGAAATGACCAAAGCTAGTGAAATGTAAAACAACACACTGTAGACTTGTAGGCATGTCACATTTCCCCTTCTGAGGAAATTAAATTTACTAAGAATGAGCCTATCAATGAAGAAAGGCTGCACTTACATGGATGGGACTCCAGAGCTATTAATTAAATTGACCCGTATCTCATTACAATTACTGACACTATTCTTAAGTTATTTGAGAAGTCACAAAAAGGTGATTCTAGATGCCTTCTCGCCAGTACATGCATATGGCATTTCCAGAAGTCTCCCTTCTGTCCCATGGGTGCCTATATATTTTCGTCAGTAAAGTCCTCCAGCCATCCAAAGATCTGCCTCAGCCCGCACTCAGAAGAACTTCCAGGTCTTTAAATCTGAGAAAGCTGGCGAGAATTTCATGCCATAATCTAGCTGCATATGAGCTTAGCTCTCCTTGTATGTCTCTCCTGAGCAGAACGGTAGCAGTGCATGTGCCCAAAGCATTTCATGGATTTTCTCTTTAGCAGGTAGACAGAGCATGTCCAGCTGCCTCTGGACGAGAGACTGGAACCTTGTAACTGAGCAGCAATGAAGGTTCAAAGTTTTACATGCAAACATCTCTGTAAGTCTCTACATTTCTGACCAGCCAGGGGACATATTAGTCAGCAGGCTGGCTCCTTCAGACAGTTTGACAATTCTCACTACACCAGGTATAGAGATGCAAGGCTAAGGGATAACTGGCTTGTGGTGCCAAGCAATAGGATGAGAGGTAAGGGTCAGAAAGTGATGCACTGAACTTCAATCTGAAAATAAGGAAGGACTTCTTTACTGTGTGGATGACCAAGCACTGGAACAGGTTGCCCAGACTGGTTCTGGAGTCTCACTCACTGGAGATATTCAAGAACCATCTGGATACAATTCCGGGCAATGTATTCTAGGATGACCCTCCTTGAGCAGGGAGGTTGGACGACATGACCCTCTGTGGTCCCTTCCAATCTGATCCATTCTGTAATAAACCCACACTGGGAGCAGGTTCCTAAACATGAATTATGAAGCATCACTGTACCAAAGATTCTAAAACAGCAGATCTACCCTTCATTGAACATCGGACACATCTTCGGCTTAGAAACCCCTGGTACGGCAACTACAAGGCAGCAAAGTAACTTCAGGGTGTAATTTCGTCTTACCCTGTACTGGAAGGACACGGGGCTGAGCTCCCTGAAGCACAGATCTCCCTCGTAGATGGAGCGCAGCGCCTCCAGCTCCATCTGCAGCCAGGGCAGAGCAGGGGTTACCGATCGCGGCCCCGCACGGCGCTCGCACCCGCCCGCGGTGGGTGCGCGAAGCCGCGCCCGGCCCCGCCACCCTCGGCTCCCTTCTCCCGCCCCTCACTGCTCCAGCGCCCGCCGCCTCCCGCGCCGCCCACCCTCCCCATCCGGCGGCTCCATCCATCCATCCATCCATCCATCCATCCATCCATCCATCCATCCATCCATCCATCCATCCATCCATCCATCCTCCCTCCCTCTCTCTCTCCCTCTCTCTCTCCCTCCCTCCCTCCCTCCCTCCCGTCCTGGGCCCGCTCTCCCGCAGGGAGCAGGACCTAGGACTCACCTCCTGGTCCTCGTTGGCCGCCATGGCCGCAGCCCCCCTCCCCGCGACCCGGCCCGTGCCCGTTCCCGCCGGGGCTGGGCGGGCCTGGCTGCGCGGCCCCACCGCCCCCGCACAGACACGCCTTCACCGGGGCACCGCCCCCTGCTGTCCCATTGGCTCGCTGCGCGCCCGCCCGCGCTTCCTCCCTCCGCTCACTGGCTCCTTGGCCAGTGACGTCCCTCCTGACTGGCCCGAGCGGTGCGGCCGAGGCGTCGATTGGCCGCTCGCGCTGCCCTTCCGACGTTGCCCAGCGCTCGCTTCCTGAGGCGGGGCCCGCCCGCGCTGCCTCCCGTGACCCGCGGCCGCTCCCAGCTGGCGCTTCCCGGCGCGTCCCGGCTCTATCCTGCCGCGGTAGGCGGCGTTCCGGGGAGGACGGACCCCGGACAACGGGGCGCTCCTGCGGCCGGCCTGGGCCGCCCTCCTGCTACCTCTGTCCCGCTGGTCCGCGGGCCGCCGTGCCGGGTGCAGGATGACCCCGCCGACGCACTGGGACTTCCCGGTAGAGCTGTGCTGCCGGCCCATGGCATTCGTCACGCTCACCGGCCTGGACGTGGTGTATAACGCCGTGCACCGCGCCGTGTGGGACGCCTTCTGCGCTAACCGCAGGGCCGACCGCGTCCCCATCTCCTTCAAAGTGCTGCCCGGCGACCACGAGTACCCCAAGTGCAGGACGAAGGTACCGAGTGCCCCCCGTCCTGCAGGGCTCCAGCCCGCTGTCCCTGCAGCACGGCCCCGGGAGTGAGGACGCGGGAGTTGGTGTCTCCCTGAGGGAAGGGCCGTGGGCTGGTCTGCGGGGTCCGCAGGCGGCCGAGCACCGCGCCCGGCCAGACCTGCGCTGCCTCTTCCCCCCTCTTGGAGGGGAAGCGTGGGAGCTTCAAGTCAGGGAAATTGTGAGGGTGAAGGGGAAGCCAAGGGTGTTGTGAGGGAGCGCAGTGGGTGCATAGGAGACCGGATGCCTTAGCTCGTGAGCCAGAAGCAGAGGAAGACAGTATGGTTTGCATTTTGAAGTACTTGGTGTTCTTTGACTCAGCACTAAGGCACCTTGTAAAATTTAAGCTTTAATGGAACCTCAAGTTTAACTCTGGAGAAATTAGATATTTGGAATTAGTGTGTTCTGAAAACAGCATGAAGCCTTTGACTAAGTGAAACACAGCAGAAGGAATATTTCTGCTCTACTCTCTGCTTTGCAACGGCAAGTTAAGAAGCAATGTCAGTGGATTTAACCCTTGGAAAACTACATAATTCCATGATGCTGGCAAAGGCAAAGAATTTAAACTGGTGTGTCCTTGCTCTGTTTGAGAGCCCTGTTTTAAATTAAGCCTAATGTTTCATGGCACTATGTGAAACATGCTTCTGAACTTGACCCTTCTCTAATCTACCTGGAATATGATGTTCTTTGCTGCTGCTATCTCAGACATAAAGTACTGATGCCAGGTATCAAGGGATATGTCTTAATAGGGAGCAAAGGCTCAGGGGGAGGAATGTTAAAGGAAATGGACAAATGTATTCTCAAGTGACAAGAATGTAGAGGCAATTCCTTTTCTCCTGCTACAAATGTTTGTAAATGGATTTGGTAGCTTGCTTTAATATCCTCAATATTTTCAGAGGACATCCTATGAATGGTATATTCCAAAAGGAATCCTGAAGACTGGTTGGATGAACAAACACCTGAATTTGGTTCCAGCACTTGTGGTGGTATTCTATGAACTAGACTGGGATGAGCCACAGTGGAAGGAAAAGCAGTTGGAGTGTGCTACTCGAGTTGAAATTGTCAGGTAGACTTTTTTCACTTGGTTCATAATGTAGTAAAAGCTAATGTAAGTGTAAATTGCAGAATATAAAACATATCTTTTTTTTTTCCTTAAACACAAATTAAGGGGAACTTGAGCTTTGCTCTTTAACGTACAACTGACAGTAAAAAGCTTTTTTTAACAGTTTATTTGTAAAAGTCACTTATTTACAAACAGCCCCTGAAATTTTGCTTGCTAAACTCAGTGCAATTATCCTGTCCCAAAAAAGGGAACACAGCATTCTGTGAATGATGGAGTATATTATTATGTTTGGCTTTTTCTCCTATGTAACATTCTTCCAGTGCTTCCATCTAGACTGAAATCTCATTTTGTTGTGTTTATTCAGAATTAAGAAGTGAAACCTTGACACTGTGCTGTGTTGTCTTTATTTTAGGCAAAGTTTGCAGGGAAGAAATACGAAAGTCGCTGTGGTTTTGATTCAGAAAAAAACGCCGTTGCCTCCAGGTACTTGAAAACTCTGTGCACAGTTGTGAAGTTCTCGTTTTTCAGAAGACCCAAGGGACCGAGCTGACTGTTGTTTGTCACGTTATCTTCAGTTCTTCGTCTAATGTCATCCACATATATTAAATGTGACTGCAGGAAAGTGTAAGGATAAAAAGCTTTCAGGGCGGTTGACCCTAAACATTTGATACTTTTCTCCTTAACGTCTTCCTCTTAAGTCCAAGTCTGATTTTTGATACACAGTATCAAAGATGGTTTACTAGTGTTATGCACATGAGGTGCCTTCTTGTAAGCAAGTTGCATTTTAAACCTTGTTTAAGATCAAGAAAAGCAGTAAAAGCATTGAGAGCTTAGAGGAAGGGTATTTGGTACCTACAAAGGTCTTTCATCTTAATTCTGTTTCAGTCAATAAAATTTTGGAGCCAAGTGGACCTGTGAAATGTGATACACTTTAGCCTTGCATTTCTGTTGAGCTGTTGCTTCAGCTGTAGCTGTACACTTTTGAGTGTTTGACAAACTGTTTTTGCTCTACCTGCTGTATGTCTTTGACTTTTCTGGATGCTGTTGTATTTCTCAAGACACAGAGTATTTAATTTTGGGAGAGATGAAAAACTTATGTAATACTTGTAGTTTTTTGCTAGAGACTGCTAGAAAGTTTCTGCAATGTGTTCTGCTGGATGAATCACATAGTATTCTGAAAGAAGTAAGAAAGAATGCGATCTTGGTTTTAACTTTAGTAGACTTTTCCATATCTTTTAGAGCTTTAGGTCTACCTAAGGTTCATAACTTGACTTTTAAGCTTTTAGAGCTAGTTTGACATTGTAGCACCACATACCACTTACTTGTGCTTTCCTTGACTTCTCTAGGGGAAGATGTTATTGCATCAGAGAGGGCAGCTGCTTTATGTAATGCTTGTGACCTTTCTGGAAAATCACTCTTTGTACTTCCACACACTGATCATCTTGTTGGCTATATCATAAGGTAAGCGCTGTTTTGCTCTGTTTGCTGATTGTGGGTAGGTTTACACAACACCAGGCCTGCTGGCAACAGCTGGTGTACACTTGTCTCAAATGGGGGAAAGAGTTAGCCCAGCTCATTAAAAAGGCTTTGAACTAGACTTAAAGGGGGAAAGGGTTAAAACCAAGTAAGCCTGGGGACAGCATGCCGGTGTATTGGTGTGCTAGTGAGGACCTTCATTCTGCTGGGTCATTGGAAGTAGGGGATGGAAATTCATGTGGCAGTGAAGACACAAGGGTTATGGCTGTGTTAGGAACCATGGAAGTGTCTGAGAATGGTCACGTAGGAATTAGGGCTTCTCCCCCCAAAAAGATGGTGGGATCAATAGCCCAGTTGAAGTGCATCTAAACCACTGCACAGAGCATAGGCAGCAAACAGGAGGACCTGGAAGCTCTTGTACAGCTGGAAAACTATGATCTGGTTACCATCATGGAAGTATGATGGGATGATTTGCACAAGTGAAGTATTGCAGTGGATGACTATAAACTCTTCAGAAGGGAAAGACAAGGAAGGAGAGACGGTGGGGTAGCCCCATATGTTAGGGAGTGTTTTGATTGGGAGTGTTTCAATTGTCTAGAGCTTAATGATGATGATGATAGGGTTGAGTGTTTATGGGAAAGAATCAGGAGGAAAGGCCAACAAGGCAGGTATCCTGCTGAAAGTCTGTTACAGACCACCCAACCAGGATGAAGATGCAGCTGAGAGAAGCCTCATAATTACTAGCCCTTGTTCTCATGGGAGACTTCAGCTTACCAGATGTCTGCTGGAAATACAACACAGCAGAGAGGAAAGAGTCTGGGAGGTTCCTAGAGTGCGTGGAAAAGAACTTCCTGACACAGCTGGTCTGTAAGCCAACTAGGGAAGGCGCCTACTGGATCTGCTCTTTGTGAACAGAGAAGGACTTGTGGGTGATGTGATGCTTGGAGGCTGTCTTGGGCACAGCAATCACAGAATGATAGCATTTTAGATTCTTGGAGAAGTAAGGATGGGGGGGTCAATGTCCTGCTACATTGGACTTCTGGAGGGCAGAGTTTGTCCAGTTTGGGAGACTGGTTGACAGAGTCTCTTGGGAGGGAGTCCAGGAAGGTTGGACATTCTTCAAGAAGGAAATATTAAAGGTGCAGGAGCAGGCCGTCCCCTGTACTGAAAGACGAGCCAGTGAAGAAGAAGACTGTTCTGGCCTGAACAGAGAGCTTTGACTGGAACCTGTGGAAAAAAAGGAGAGTTTATATCCTTTGGAAAAAGGGGCAGGCAACTCAGGAGGACTACAAGTATTTCATGAGGTTATACAGGGAAAAAAGGGAAAGGGCCAAAGCCCAAATAAAACTTAATCTGGCCACTGCTGTAAAAACAAAACAAACAAACAAACAAAACACAAAAAACCAAAACAAAAACCCAAACAAACAATTAAAAATGTTTCCATAAGCACATTAGCAACAAAAAGAGGGCTAAGGAGAATCTCCATCCTTTATTGGATGTGGGGCAAAACATAGTAACAGAAGAAGAGGAAAAGGCGGAGGTGCTTAATGCATCCTTTACCTCAATCTTTAATAACCAGACCAGTTGTCCTCAGGGTACCCAGCCCCCTGAATTGGAAGACAGAGACAGGGAGCAGAATGAAGCCCCCATAATCTGAGGGGAAATGGTCAGTGGCCTGCTACACCACTGAGACATGCACAAGTCTGTGGGGCCAGATGGGATCCACCCAAGGGTACTGAGGGAGCTGGCAGAAGTGCTCGATGAGCCACTTTCAATCATTTACCAGCAGCCCTGGTCAACCAGGGAGGTCCCCAGTCTTATCTCCTTCTATGACCAGGTGACCCGCTTAGTGGTTGAGGGAGAGGTTGTGGATATTGTCTACCTGGACTGTTGTAAAGCCTTTGACACTGTCTCCCACAGCACGAGTGATGTTCCGCAAGGCTCAGTAAGGGGGCCTGCTGAATTCCACACCACTTTGTTTCTCTGTGAATTTGAGTAATGACAGTCAGATATGTTGCTTTTAAAGAAATATTATTAAATATCCCAAGATGTTCCCTTCCTCAAGTGAGATAGAGGCAAAGTGAACTTTTCTACTTTTGCAGTGGTTTTGGCCCTGCTGGTTCTAAATGATTTTCCCTACAAATGTGTTGTTGTTAAATTTAACTCTTGGCAGGTTTTTGTTTCCCCCCACTCCCCTTCCTGGCTGTGCAGCTCTCTCTTTCTGTTTATGCTAAGTGGCATCTGTCTGTCTGCAAATATTATGTCTTTGTCATTTTATAAATTTCTTGTGAACACAACATCAAATAAATTAGGAAGACTTCAAAAACAGATTAGGGAAAGATAGAGAGACTTGTGTAGATCTAAAAAGAAGGGCTCAAACTAAGGCAAATCGTGATTTAATAAAATTAGTTTTAATTTTCTGATATATGCTCAGGGAGAGAAGAGGTCATGGTC
The DNA here is from genome assembly GCF_003984885.1 of Neopelma chrysocephalum. Taxonomy (NCBI): domain Eukaryota; kingdom Metazoa; phylum Chordata; class Aves; order Passeriformes; family Pipridae; genus Neopelma; species Neopelma chrysocephalum. The sequence continues at coordinate 8,734,228 of NW_020897700.1, read as the reverse complement.
TGAGAGGCTAATTCTTCTCTCACCTTTATATATAAACAGCTCTTTATATATAAACAGCATAATTCTCAACATAAATTAATACTGATATTGTATCCACGCTGCTCACAAACTGCCACTGGAATTCATCAAAATAGGGTAACCATTACTGCATGTTAACTAGTGTCTGCCTTTGCAAACTGCATATAGTTGCATTTTATTATGAGATGTATTAAGAGATTTGCAACAGTCTCCAAGTTGGGGTGGGGAAAAAAAAAGGCAACAACTGTTTGTGCATATAATCATGTCAGAAGTTCTGGTATAAATCTTTTAATTTTGACATCTTTAATTGAGATTTCACAGTAATAAAAGATTATAATTTGTTTTACCCTTCAGACTGGCTCATGTTCTCTTATATGGCCGCAATAATACCAGAACAAATATACTAGGTTGACTTTATTTGTCTTGTCTCCCTGTTGTGACTGAATTCATAGTTAACAAATGCTGTCCAGTGGTCTTTCCCATTGCTTTCATCGCCATCCTCTCAGTTGCATGGCAGGCAGAAAACAAGTTGTGATCTGCCTTAGTCAAGGTTTGCAGTGATCCCTTCTTGGCCAAATCACAGAGTTGGTACTTCAGCCTTTATTTCCTGCATGTGTCAGTGCTATTGCAAGTATTCCTCTCCTGGATTCTGGTCTTGTTCTAGTTGATTTTGCTCCTTATAGCTTGATCATACAGCATGTGGTTCTTGGATTTTCCTAGCCTCATACTGCATTTGGTGTTCTTTGTCTTCTCCCCCTGTAACTTGCCTTGGGCTATTTATCTTGCAAACACAAATCCCACTGTTACCTCTGCAAACCAAGTAGCTGTTGATGTTTGGACAGAATAATGAAACCTAGTCTGTGCCCTCATAATTTTGTTTACTGATATTTTTTCCTTCCCGCTCCTCCCCTCAGCAAATAAGATCTTGACTGGTTCAGACATTGTCTGGGAGCCTCGGCAAGGTTTGCTTGCCTTGATTTAGGGGCATCTCTCCACTTTCTATTGCCTCGCAAAATCAGAACAGCTTACCCTCAGACTTTCTTAAATTAAATGCTAGAGATTGTTGTATAAGAAGTCAGTATATAAAGCTCTCAAACTTGCTTGTTCTACTTCTTGTTATCCTTATGTGAAGAGTTTTTGTCTGCAGACTCTAACCTGTGTTGTAACTTAAAGAAGAGTTTAGTAATACCTCGAGCTACTTTGCCAACACTGAAATAAGAAGGATTAAAAATAACTTATTTTGAAGAACTTCAGAATTTCTTTGTATGTGGGAGAAGCTTTGTGAAACTTATGAGCAACTTTGTTGCAGGTTGGAAAATGCTTTCTATGAGCATGCACAGACTTATTATTACACAGAAATACGAAGAGTTAAATCTCACAAGGAGTTCTTGAACAAAACCACTCATCAGGTAATGTTACCCTGTTTTTGAAGTACTGTGCAAAATTATATTGCATGTTAAAACATGAAAATAAGAGTTGTTTATTGCTTAAATGTTTTTATTCCCCCCCTTCCAACTTGAGATGTCCTCTCAGTATAGAAAGTAAATCAGGTTTTATTTTCTACAATTTAAACTTTTATTTTTATTGGTTTTGTTCTTACATTTGTCTTCCTCACATCTGCATTAGAAGAGCTGCAGCCCAAAAATCAAGCACTCAGCTTAAAAAAAGAAAAACTTCTTGATTATCTCTATGGTTTAACCTATTTGAGTGTAGTATCTTAACAAGTTGTGGGATGTGCTTTCCTTAGACATTTTGTACTCAAAGTTGCACTTGATTTGGCTTTTTAACTTTTGCTTTTCAAATCCACTCAGACACACAATGTTCTGATGAGATTGCCAGCTTCTCTCTCTTGGAATCTGGAATCCAAGTGATGAGCTGCAAAGCACAACAACTCTGTAGAGACTTTGGGGTGTTACAAAGCCTCTCCCTTTTTCCAGGGTAAAAGGCTTTGGGTAGATTAAATCTGTTGAAAGATCACTGCTGTGTCCTGGTGGCAGAGAAAACTATTAGGAAACAGTTGCATAGTCAGTTTTTCAAGTCTAGTGCTATATTATGTAAATTTCTGAAATTATCACCTGTGTCTGCTTTGTAGGTAACGGGTATGTTGGAATGTTTGTGAATGATGTACACTATTTGTGTTTTGCAGCTTTTATTTGTTAGACACCAGTTCAAAATAGCATTCTTCAGTGAGCTGAAACAGGATACACAGAATGCTCTCAAGTAAGACTCATGTAATCTTCCTCCACCCTCTAAGCCATAGACTGTGATAAATATTTTCCTGAATGCAAAATTATTTAAACATGTATGTAAGGGGCAAGTTCTTCACTGGGAAGAACGCTCTAATTGAAAGGCAGTTTTTTGCTGTCGGCAGTCCTGTTCTTAAATTTTATTATTTTGTATGATTTAACTCTAATTAAAGTATTCATGCTTAGGAATTACAGAACAGCATATAATCTTGTGCATGAATTGAGGGCTCATGAAACAAACATGCTGGAAATCAAGACCATGGCAGGATTTATAAATTACAAGGTAACACCTGTACTTCTAATCTTTGACAGTCTTTACTTAAAAAAGAACTCGATGCATCTTTAATGTGTGAAAAGTTCATTTTATATTGCTTTTACAGAGATGGATTAGAAAGAGTGAAATACCAGTTACACTCAGACTTGCAGAGACTTCTGAATTCCATACAAAAGAAAGATCCTTAGCTGAAGTTTGGGATTATTTTGAAGGATTGGAGTTCATTTGAGATGCAATCATCTGAAAGACTAGACTCCCTTTAACTCGCACTCTGTGCAGGGGGAATAAACACAAAGGCTGCTTGTTCCTTGAATATTTTTGTCTTCTTGCGAAACTTAGGGCAATATAGTTCAGTTACTGCTTGTTAGGAGGAGGAAAGCAACTTGGTAAGAATCAGACCATACTTCCGTGGTGTTTTAGAGTGTTTTAGGTAAAACAAAACTATCCCACCATTTACAACAATCTTGGAGTTGGATTCCATCAAATTCCATTTGCACATTGAAGTCTTTAAAGATAATGATATTTATAGTGGCTCTGCAGTTCTGTGTTACATTTGGCAGTGAGTTATGCACTCGTCCATTGGTGTCCTGGGGAGGAGGGGAAGAAAAGTAGCATTAGATGAAATAGAGGACTATATGGTTTCAGGTGTAGTGCATTATAGTTTACATCTATTTTTCTCCCTATATTTTTTATGCAATTTTTGCTCTTCAGAAATATGTAAAATTAGTTTGGGGGAATTTTTTGAGTGTTAATTCTTAGCAGCCTAACACAGTGGTTTTTCCTCTTATTTTGATGTTTTCTAGATCTGTCGCCTTTGTTTTCAGCATAATACTCCACTGGATGCAATCGCACAGTTCAGGAAGCATATTGACCTGTGCAAGAAAAAAATAGGAAGTGCAGAACTGGCTTTTGAGCACGCTGCCTGGATGTCTAAACAGTATGTTTTTGCTTAGTAGTGTTTCTGGCTTAGTTTTATATAACCTTATGAAGTTCACTGTTTTACTTATCTAGACAAGATACAAATTCTGAGCAATTTATCTAAGATAAAGATACATTAGAACATATAAACTGTACACTATTGTTCTGTTTTGCACTGATTATTGACCAATTTTCTCTTTGAATGAACAGAGTATGACACAAATGCAGCCATAGAATTTAGATGCAAAAGTTCAGGGAAATGTAATCTGCCTTAACACTAACCAGAACTTTTAATTGTAGGGTACCTTTCAGTTCAAATTGCTGTTCTGTACATAATCTTGGTTACAAATTTTTTTTAACAGGTTTCAGGCTTTTGGTGACTTGTTTGATGAAGCGATTAAGCTGGGATTGACAGCAATTCAAACTCAGAATCCAGGTTTCTATTACCAGCAGGCAGCCTACTATGCACAGGAACGGAAACAACTAGCAAGTATGCTTTGTAACCATGATGTAAGTTGGGAGGGGAGAAAATGCTTTGCAAGTAACTAGATAGTAAATTAGCTAATATTGTAGTCTTAAATGGAAGTGGAACAATCTGTAATATGCATAAATGAAATCCAAGAAGGGATATATGTCTTTCTGATGCTTACTAACTTTACATGTATTTATTGTGTATGGGAAAAGTTACTCCAGAGAAAATGCATTAGTATTTATTTTATTACAAATAATTCTGACATGTTCTTAAACATTTTTTTTAAATCTACTTTCTACATGTCTGGATACTTGAAAACTTACTGGTCTGTTTTTCCAGTATATTTTTCTATATGTGCATTGTATCTGTTGACTTATGGGAAGTGGAGAAACAAGAGCATTAGTATCAGTATATGGGGGAGGGTATTGTTTTAGGGTTTTTCTGATGCTTACCTGGCAGAAAATGAAATATGAAGCCTTTTTTGTTACTGTATTTGCTGAATTTACAGTCCTCTGTGATGTATCCCAATCCGGATCCCCTGGAAACGCAAACTGGAGTGCTTGACTTCTATGGGCAAAGACCATGGCGGCAAGGAATATTGAGTATGTTTCTTGCATCTTGCATCTGTGGAGTTTGGACAACTTTTTTAGCTGCTGATCCTGCCAGCTAACTTAGCAGGCATCAGCATGTAATCCCTTTTCCACTGAGATGGATGCAGGGCTGAGACCTCACTCTCTTGTTAGTTGGTTGTACGACTTGAGCAGGTGTCAGTTGGCAGCACAGGAAGTGTGCTTAATCTCTATAATGAACAGAAAAAGGAACCTCAGGTTTATGCAGGATCAGGTCTTCAGCAAAGTTGCATAGGCCATGTTGAAGCTCTGCTGCTGCTTTGTTTCTATTGCTGCCCAAGCTACCTGTAATCACTGTGCTGCAGGAATCCCGACTGCAGTGATCCTGGGAAGAGAAGTTGGAGAACTGGATACAGCAAAAGTAATGATGTCTCTGAAAGTGATCATTATAAGTTCATCCTGCCATCCATACTGTGTCTTGTCAACTGCAGACAGGAGCTCAGGACTTTTTTTTTTTTTTTTTTTTGATGAAAAAGTTTTTTTTTTTTTTTATTTTGAAATGGATTGAGAGGATGCAATGACTAGATTTTTATCTAAGAAAGGAATTAATGATTTTTCTATTAAGAAGGATGTTTTTCTCAGAATTTCTAACTCTACATTGTAACATCTTTGAGCTATATGTGAATATGGGGACCCCTGGTGGCCTAGTGGTTAGCATGCAGGACTCTCACCTCTGCGACCCAGGTTCGAATCCCAGCCAGTCTCCCAGGCAGATGGAGCCCGTTAGCCCTGTAAGGCCATCCATCTATGAGAAGGTCACTCTAAACAAACCTACGTCCTGAGGACCTCACTGCCATTGTCCAAGCTTGCTTGGGCCTGGCAGATGAACCTTAGGATTAAAGGGTGGGCTCAGTTCAGCGCAGGCTGTGTCTCACCTAAAAAAATCCATTGCGCAGGCTGGAAAGGTAAAAAAGACCTTTCCCCAAATCTTCGTTCGCGAAGACTGGCCATTATTATATTATATGAATATACATGTAGTTCTGAGATCTTCATTGTTATCTGTGGTTTTACTTCCCTTTCTCCCTTTCCATTTGGTCTCCTATATTCTCTGCATATCCTTTGGGCTTTACTGCTATATCACTGCCCTCTTTAAGACTTTATTCGTTTTACTGTAAATACAGTACTGTCTAACCTCTTTTATCTTGCAATCTTACTGTTATAAAATTCTTTAGAATCTATTTCTGAGGTTAAACAGTTTTAGATGAAGAGAAACTTTACCTGTTAATATATTAAAGTTGGGGGTTTTTTGTTCCAGCAAGAGTTTATAGTCTTTTAAAGCCCTATGCAGTTCATGTGATGGTGAGGTCTGTGCTACATAAACATAAGCTTGTATCCTTATTTGATATCAGATTGGAAAAAGGCTACAAATTTGTCTTAATATACACACTTTAAATGTTAATAGATGCAGTATGAAGACTAGGTAGTTTTACTGTAATTTGCGTATTTTGGGTAGCTTTAGATAATTTCTTTTAAACAAGGGGAAAGATATTTGTTTTCTAGAATTTCCCTTCTAGACAGATATAACTGTCTGTGAGGTGAAAGAATGTGCGACTGTGTTTAAGTCGAAGCTTGCATTGCATATTGCTCACAGAATAAATAGTTCCCTTTGGGTCTGGAGAGAGTTCCAGTTTCATAGATTTTTTTCATTGTCTTATGCAGGCTTTGATCTTTCTGATCCTGAAAAGGAGAAGATGGGGATTTTATCTCTACAGTTAAAAGAGAAAAATGTCCTTCACTCGGTAAGTTTTATTCTACAGAAAAAAAAAATCTGTTTTTAGCACAATGCTAATGTTTGTATATATAACGATATCAGTAATGATTTTGTCTGATAGGAGCTAATAATCACTCTGTTGAGTAATGCTGTCGCGCAGTTCAAGAAATACAAATGTCCAAGAATGAAAAGTCATTTGAGTGAGTATAGATAGTCAGATGTGTTTTTTAAATTTATTTTGCAAAGGCTTTCAATATTGATGTGGAACTTTTTTTTTTTAATCAGTGGTTCAAATGGGAGAAGAATATTACTACGCTAAAGATTATGCCAAGGCTTTGAAGTGAGTATCTTTCATGATTGCTTCTTTTGCATCCTGTATTCTCACCAAGACCCCATGTCATATTGCTGTGAAATAATGTTGGAAGCTTGTGTAAGATCATCCTTGTACCTGGATCTGATTGAAGCACAAGCTATTGAGTCTACAAACTCCACTTTTATTAAAGAAAGCAAAATAGATATGATGAGTCAGTTATTAGAGCAGAAAAACTTCCTGCTCTGAGCTGTTGTGGGAGTTTGCCTTACTGGGCAAATATATATTTCTAGCTCACTGATTGAGTGCTGTCTGTCTGTCTGTCTCTTGTTTGAAGATAGGAATGTATTTACTGCTGTTAGTAGCTGATGGAAATTTACATGGAGGAGAAGATAGGCTACGATAAGCAGATCAATTTGTATCAAGCTTGATTGTTCTATGGAGAAGCTTGCTTTTTATGTTAAGTAGATTTTTCTGAAGTAGGCAGAAATTCTTGTCTTAAACAGTTGAGCAGAGTTTAAAAAAATCGCTTCTCTGCTTTCCTAGTAATAACAAACATTGGTCAGTATTAGGAACGTATTAAGGTATGTGGTTTTGCTTCATAAAGATTGATGCATGTGCTGTAGATCTTTGAAACTCTTGAAGGGAGCAGGGGATAGGAGGTAGGAAAAAAAGCTTCTTGGCTTAAGGAACATTAAAGCTCTTCAGTTTGGAAGGGTTAAGGAACATTAAAGCTCTTCAGTTTGGAAGGGGACTTTATTGCAGGGGTTTCAGTTGTTTTTCTTAGTATTTACTGCATATTCAACAGTAAGGCATATTTTTAATGCAATACTGGACTAAGACACTTCTGTCTAGTTGCTGTTTTGCTAGTTCTTTATGTGAAGACAAGTGAGTTTTCTTATTGTTCTCTTGTGAAAATTTTTCTAGTTTGAAATAGAAAATTCACAGAATAAATGTATTTCTTTACCACAGTTTCATGTTCTTTCCAATAATCATAGCCACATATTAATGGTAGACTTGATTTTAACATTTGTATTAGTGAAAATGAATTTTGTATTAATGATACCAAATAAAGGCAAGCTTCTAAAAACTCTTGGTGAGTATAATTTGTTCTCTCTCGATTTTAATGTGTTGCAGGCTGTTGGATTATGTTATGTGTGAATATCGCAGCGAAGGATGGTGGACCCTTCTCACTTCCATATTGACAACAGCACTCAAATGTTCATATCTGATGGCCCAGCTAAAAGATTATATAACATACTCTTTAGAGCTACTGGGTAGAGGTAGGTATTCTTTTAAGAAATCCACTCGGCCTATACAGAAAAATTTAAGTACATGTATTTCGAAGTATGGCAAATCATTGTCAGATACAGTGCTTACAGTACTTCAAATTATTTGACTACAAAATAGCTGTGTACCTGTGCTGAATTTTTACTACCTTCTGTGGTATGCTGGAATTTGAGTTTTCTTGCTCTTCTGTTATAAAATTCATCGCATTCAATTAGACTGTGTCAGGGATGTCTGAGGCACAGAGCTTCGTTTGAGACAGTTGAAATAATGTAACAGGAACTTCCTGAGCTTTGGGATGGGAAAAGCATTTTTCCTAGTAACAAAGCTAACACTATATTTCTGGACCTTTTACTAGAACTCTGCTGATGAAATATGCATGTGGTATGTTTTAAGGAAAAAATGTGACACAGAGTGGCTGCACAGTAACAATGCAAGCACTCTGGTCCATGTAATGTCTCTTACTTGACATTGCAGAAATAATCCTTTTGTGCCCTAAATTGCTAACACCACTACTAGGGTAGGTGTGGTAAAAATGTGTTTGCATCTTCTTTTAGGTACCCAGGCCACTCTGCTTTGTATTAAAGAATAGCAGACAGTGCAAACCCACCTTTCTTCAAAACAATAATGTGTATTTTAAATAGTCCTTTTTTCTTCCTTACCTTTTTTCTAATATTATCTGAACTTGCCTCTTTGCATGTTCCAGAGTTTTCTATGCTTTCTTCTGTTTTTAAACATAAAAACCAGGAAGGCATAAGCATTATTCTTCTGGGATTTTGCTCCAAAAAATTACAAAATGCTTGTCTAACCAAAAAATATTTTACTTGGTTCCAGTGAAAGTAAGAGGAAACATTTAAAATAGGAAAAGTTCCAAAAACTGAATGAATCCTTCATTACTAGTAAATGGATGTTAGAATTTTTTTTCCCAGAATGCGTTATTTGAAAGATGCAATCTAAAGGAAAGATTTATTGTTAAGTTTAAAAAAAAAGAAAGTAGGAACACTTGCTTCTGTCTTGTAACCTTTGTTTTTTTCTGTTTATTAGCATCTACTCTTAAAGAAGATCAGAAATCTCGAATAGAAAAGAATCTGATAAAAGTTCTAATGGTAAGTGGCAGAATTCCTATTACCCTTTTAAATAATTCTAAGAGTGGTCAGTGCCTGGTAGCCTTCTTTTGCTGTTGTTTGTAATCTTTTACCTGTGTTTAGAATGAAAGCCCTGATCCTGAACCTGATTGTGACGCTGCTGCTGTGAAAGCATCACAAAAATTGTGGGCTGACCGTGTTTCCTTGGCAGGCAGTAATATTTTTACAATAGAAGTCCAAGATTTTATACCATTTGGTAAGTAAGAAAGCAAATTTATGCCAAATCATAAATTTTGATGTAGTTATACCTTGAAAATAACTAGTTAGAAAAAAAAAAAATGAAGTCTATATTAAAGTGAGGAACAACGTTCCAGCACTGCTGTCTTTGTCTAAATCAGCAGGATGAGAAATAATGAGAAAATTCAGTGATCTGTTATCCCTGATATGGATTACTAAAGAAGAATTTCTGCTTTTTGGAAGACTTCTGTCACTCTGATGTGCTTTGAAGAAGGATTCTGAGGAAAGAGGGCAAAATGTATGCAAAGTAATACTCCCCATAGAAAGGGGGAATGAGTGACTGTTACAGAAAAATTGCATGCAAGTATACAGGACTATCTGTTTTCTGCTGGACATCTGCATCTGTTCTCCTCTGCAAAGGTTTTGGCCAAAGTAGTTTTCTGTGACAGTGTTAGTAGTCAAATTTGTCCCACTTACAAACCAAAGTTCTAGGAGTGTACACAGAAAAATCCTTACCACAATTATTTCAAGAGTGTGCTTCTGGAACTTAATGTTGTAGTTTATATTTAACACCTACTTCTTGTTTCTTTTTTTTTTTTTTCAATTCCAGTCCAGTGCAAAGCAAAATTTCTTGCTCCTAGTTTTCATGTTGATGTTCCTGTGCAGTTTGATGTATACTTGAGAGCTGATTGTCCTCATCCTATCAGGTTTTCTAAGCTTTGCATCAGTTTCAATAATCAGGTAACTATGTTCTTTATATCTCTGAGCTAGTGATAGAAGCTTGTGATAAGAATGGAATAATATCTGTTAGTGTCTTTAAACATAAAAAAAATAAAAGCTTTTTTGCAAAAATTATGTTAATACTTGAGCTGAAAGATGTTTTTGTGGTTTCTTTTCCATTATCTATCACTTTTGACAAGTATATTGATACTGGGATAAAACTCCAAAATGCAGTTTGATTAGTTCATCTATAATTTTTTTTTTCTGTGAAGATCTCTAGTTTCAGAAGGATCATTTTGGTGTCTTATTTCTTGTAATGCATGAAGTTGCATTAATATAATGGATATCTTGTGTCAAAGAATTGCATTGTAATTACTTGCGAAGTCTAACTTTGATAATGTGAAAAGTAGGAAGAACCCATATGGTTTGATCCAGTGACACAGAGCCTTAATATTTGCCATACTGCCATTACTCTCTGAAGATGTCTTCAGTCTGAATGTATCAACTTTTTTCCCCACTCTGCCATTGTAGGATTACAACCAATACTGTGTAGTAGAAGAAGCCTACCAAAAAAGTGATGTTCTAGAACAGTCATCGCAAGGAACAATGTGCTTAGTGCCTGGCAAAACAAGAAAGTTCTCGTTCAAATTTGTTGCAAAAACTGAAGATGTAGGAAAGAAGATTGAGGTTTGTCAATTTATGTTGCAGCTTTCTTACTGTTACGTACAATGAACTCAGACTACAGTGTGCCTCTGATCTGGCACCAGTTAAGTCACTGAATGTTTGAATTCTTGAAACTGAGTATCAAAAGTGAGAGTAAAACTCTTGACAATGCCAAAACAACAACAAAAAAAATTACAAAAACTTAAGTGTTGCTCCAAGATTTTGTTGGGTTTTTAAGTTTTTTTTCTTTTAGATATGTGCAATACATTAAAAAAAGCCAAAATGTGAGAGATGGTATAGCACTATGGGGGGGTAGGAAACTGCAGCCTATTACGCTGCACACACATGAGCGTGGATACTTTTCCCACTGCTGTTTCATTAAATGAAGTCCTGGGGTGGTGAGGTGCTCAGTCTGCAAAGCTGCCAGAAGCTTTTTGATGATACATGTACTTTTTGTGCCAGTATATGTTGAAAAACTATATTCTTACAGTAGGCGATCAGAAGACAAAGTTACCAATACATGTTCAAATTTCTGTTTGTCAGATCACTTCTGTGGATTTGATCCTGGGAAGTGAATCTGGCCGATGTGTGATTCTGAACTGGCGAGGAGGAGGAGGAGATGCTGCCTCTTCTCAAGAAGCATTGCAGGCAGCACGTTCTTTCAAGCGAAGACCTAAGCTTCCAGACAATGAAGTGCACTGGGACAGTTTGACTATTCAGGCAAGCACTATGTGAGTAAAAACTTGAAAAAAAAAATATATATAAAAATAATCTATCATTGTGAGTCTCCTGTGAAGTCCTGATCACTCTATTTAAGAAGATAAAAGACTTGTTTGGACTTCTTCAATACAAGCTACTTAGTATGTCTTTGCTTAACTGGGGATAAGATAGATACAATCCAATTCTTTAGGACTCTTTAGGCTCCAGATAGCTGGGAGCACAGAAAAAGCTTGCAATGATCTCTGAGTCTGCCAAGAACACTTTAATTCTCCCCTTCACCTAACTTTGCTAGGCAGATTTTCCTAGATTTTTGTGCAAACTGGGAGGTGTTATTGCTCTCTTATGAAAGCTATCACACAAAGAATCCCTTAAAAAAAAGTATTGGAAAGCTATTATTAGTAATAAAAATAATTAAATTTGATTGCAGTTGGTGCGAGTGCTTTTTTCTTTCCTGACAGAACATCTGAACCATTAATGCTTATTACTGGGGTTCCAAAGTGGTCTGTTTTTATCAAGTTTTTCCCATCATATTGCTTTTCAGGAGCCTCACATATCTTAGTTTAATAGGCCACCAGTTGTCAGACCTCTCTTAAACAGTAGACTGGTTTAGTCTCCTTTAAACTAGGCTTAAAACATGTTATTTAAGAAACATACAATAACTGAGTCTCTTCTCTTAAAGGATTATTTCTAGAGTGCCGAACATTTCTGTTCAGCTCCGTCATGAACCTCCTGCCCTGACTAATGAAATGTATTGTTTGATTGTGACAGTCCAGTCACATGAGGAGACAGTGGCCAAAGATGTTAAGCTTACAGCAGGTTTAAAGCCAGGTATTTGGGGTTATTTTCTTTTAATCCAGCAGTCTTATAATTGAGTCCTTGTTCTTGATGCAATGCAGAGAAATATAGTAAATGGCTTTCCTGCAGTAATTAAGAGCCAAACCAAAGCGAAAGTTGGGAATGATGAAATACCAGTGGTAAGAACAAGAGCTAACAGACTCATTCAGTTACGATTATTTTAACCATGGCTTGTCTGTGGTGTTTACCAGCTTGAAAGAAAACATGGAAGTTTTTGTATTACTTTCTAGCGTTTTATTTAATTTGCTTATAACTAAGTTTTTCTTTCCCCTAAAGAGAGATCTTTTCCTTGCTGAGACTGAGATGAAAGCATTAGACAGCACTAGATAAATGTTTTCTAAGTATGGTCTTTGTGGGTTTTCTCCTACACTCACCCTGTGCTTTTTTTCCCCTGCTCTGGACTTTGTGGTTTGGCTTTTAAACCACTTCAAATTTGGAGAACAATGGAGAACTGAGGCAGTATTTCTTTGAATGAAAAGTTAAAAATGCAAATATTGTATGTGTAAGCCCTAGTTAGCTGTGTATAGATGTTGCTGATAGTTTTCAATATGTCAAGCCCAAATGTTACTCTTGGTACTCCTATTAGTAGCAATTATCCTAAAAGGCAAAAATATTTTTGAGCCACTAACATAAAGGATGCCATGTGTTCTGTGTATTCTGAAACGGAACCACATATCCTATGCAGTTTTATGGTTCATTGAAGTCAGTGAAGTGTTCTTGAAACTTGTTTAATTGGGTGTTTGGGCTTGGGTCCTGAAGTAGCATTTAATAGATGGTCTCTTTTTTTTCTTGGGTTTTTTCCTTGCTTGATCTTAACCCTTTAACATGTGATATGCAAGGTCAGTGTGGGCTTGCTAGTTGCATTAAAAGAACAATTGAAATGTGACATTTCATTGATAGGGAAGTTGATGTATTTTCCACAGTTGCAACTCTGGCAAGATGTGGCTTGTTTTGCTTTGAAAATTATCCCACATAATTGCAGTAATGCCATTATTCTAGTTAAGCTCTGACCAAAGAATGGTGTCACTTAACATTTATACATTTGGTATTATGTATTTTCAATACCAATTTGGAAGAACAGTTTTTTAAATATGTGAAATCATTAAACCATGCTCTTGAAAACAAAAGAATCTCAGAACAGTGACACTTTTGTTTTTACTTCATTATAGAGTATCAGGAAAACTTGGATCACATAATCATGTTGTGTTACATATGTGGTAGGGAACATCTAGATGTGACTTCTGATTTTTGAGATACTTTTTCCCTGGCCTAAATAGCTGAAACAAACTTGCAGGGATGTGAACCCTTCAACTTAAAAACTTAAGGTGGTGTTCAAATCTACCTTCTGCTGGTACTTTTGAAAGATTCCCTCAACAAAATCAACAATGTTAATTCCTTAGGCATTGCTTTTTTGAGATTAATATTGCATTACTTTTAGTTATTGTTTTCATGCTTTAGTGATGTAAGCCTGTGTGGATATGAAGACAGTTTTTAATCCTAGGGCAAGATGCCAACTTGACTCAGAAAACTCAGGTGACTCTTCATGGAACAGATGCCTGTGATGACTCTTTTCCTGCACTGCTTCCTGACATTCCTGTAGGAGACTTGCAACCAGGGGAAAAGGTGAAGGCTTAAAACCTTACTTCTGTATCACACTTAAGAAAATAGGGACCAACTAATAAACTCTCGTAGAAGGCCACATGTTTACTTTCAGATGTATGAACCAATAAATTAAATACTTATGGCATATTTAACCTACTGTGTTTACATGTAGTTTAGTATTTCTTTAACTAGATTCTCTTTTGGACTAAATTTAGGAATAAGGTATGTTCTGGGATTGATGATACAGCAGGGAGATCAGAAATAAGGAGGCTAATCTCAACTGTTAATTAAATGCACTGCCTAATGGGCAGTAGATAGTAGTCAGCAAGTGTGATTCAACGTGGTAGAGGATCAAATATGCAAGTTTAACACCAAACTGAAGCTGTGACCAGTAAATTAGAAGTCAGGTATATCACATATTACACAGTTATGGGTCTTTCCTTGTACAGTTAAGTAACAGATGAGCATCAGTAGCAAAGCAGCTGGAGCTGTGCTACTCTGATTAAAACTCACTGCATGATTAAGATTGAAGGAGATTTCTTATAGTCAAAAAAAATACCCGTTCTACTATTGCCCTCTTGGACCAAGTAAGATGATTAATACATTTTGGACAGCTCTAGGCCTAATTAATGTAATTTTAGGTATAGCTTGACTCACACAGTCTCCTTTATTTTGCAGCTGGAAAAACCAATCTACATTCGTTGTGGAACAGTTGGTGCAAGAATGTTTCTGTTTTACATTTCTTACTTAATCAACACTGTTGTTGAGGGGAAAGAAATCCTGTGCAAGTGTCACCGGGTAGGTTTTAAAGATGCACCAATTGCTGGAGATACATTCATGAAATGCAAGAAATATTCTAAAAGCTGTAATTTCAAGTGTCTTAGAAACCTTTCTTGTATATAGAAAAACATGCTAAATCAGCATTTGGTATAATCAGCATATAAATAAGCGTAATTGTAGCCTTTTCTAGGGTGAACTATTTTGTAACTATAAGCAGAAGTTTTCTATATTTATTCTTAAATATCTTTGAGGATATATTTTTCCCTGGGGAGGACTTGGTTAAAATGATGATTAAAAGTAATTTTACATTAGTAATCTTTGTCATCAACAGCCAGGTCTGAAACTCTTCTTTCTACCTCTTTTGTTACCTATACAGGATGAAACTGTAACCATAGACACAGTATTTCCCTTTGATGTTGCTGTCAAATTTGTTTCCACGAAGGTATGTGTTTGAAAAGTTGTTGATATTTTGGAATCACACCACTTTGGAGAGTTACACCCTCTTTGGTCAGAAATAGTCAGAGCTTGTGTCTGTGTTTGACAGTTGGAGCACTTGGACAGAGTATTTGCAGATATACCATTTTTACTGATGACGGACATCCTGAGTGCCTCTCCTTGGCCTCTCACTATTGTAACTAGCCAGCTACAGCTGTCAGCTTCCATGACCCCGGTAGATCAACTGGAATCTTATGTGGAGAATGGTAAGTTTTCTTAGAGTATGCTCTCTATCAGGAGGATACTTTTTGCATAACTTGGGAGTAATAGAAGGGGACATTTTAAATGTTTGCTTATCAAACTATGAATAGAAGCAAGCTGCTTAATACTCTGGTTGCTTGCCAGAATGCAACTTGGACAGCAGTATGCTTCAAAATGTAGCTCTGCTTCATTAGATCAAGTAAGTAGACTTGAATAACGGATGGTAAACAAAATTCTAAATATAACGGATGTAAGGGAAAGCACCTGAAAGTACTTCTGAAATGCAACTTAGATATCCATATGAAAAGATGCTCAATGTTTCCACTTTTTATGGGCTATGTATACTTTCTGGAATGCAAACACTTTACCATGTGATAGAGGCAACATCCAAAGACCAGTGATCAATGCTCATGATTGCAGCCACAAAACTGAAAAATGTGAAGCTAGAAAGGGTAGGTTATAAAAAACAATTAGTAGTAAGCGTCTTTTTTTTTTTTCTAATATTGCCTCAATTTACTAACTTATTACTTAAATTTAAAAAAAATTATCTTGCAACTCTTACCGATTAAAACTGCAGTGTGTTAAAGTTAAATAAATGGAGTACTTAACAATAGAGCCAATCCAAAATCTTCCAGCAAAACATTCTCTGCATTTGCGGGGTCAGAGATGTGAAAATATGTATTCTATCAAAACTTCGGATCAAATGAGGTAGTTTCGGTGGCTGCCTGATTGTGGGGCAACTGTCCACCCGTGCAATCAAGGACTTGCAATACTCTAGTTCCTCTGTAGATTCAAAGGTTGCCTGGCAAAAAGCAATTACTTCCCATGTCCTTTACTCTTCAAACTATAATATTTCATCTTCAGCTCTGGCACCTTGTGCTTCATGGCTCGATTGGTTGCTCCTAAAGAGCGAAGTGCCAGGACATATGAACCCCACAGGTACCAACCATAGGTGTCCATCTTTTGGTTGATTTTTTTTTTTTTTTAAAGGTTAATGATTAATTTTGAAAGACTAAAACCTATTTTGTTAGTCCTTTTTAAAAATCACTCTCTAAATGAAAAGGTACTTTTTTTAGTTCATTTGATCAGAAAAAAAAAGAAGAAAAAGAGTGAAAACTCAAAGCCAGTAGATTTTTCTTGTGTTCCTTCTCTTCCCCACCTCTCATCCATTAGGGTGGGAGAGGGGAGGTATCCATGTTCATATTATTTTCAAGCATCAGAGACCTCTTATGCTGATGTCTTGGAATTTGCTGTAGGAGAAGTGTAGAATTTGAATTGGCATTATTTCGCTTTTTGTGTGTGTTTATGAACTCTAAATTTCAAATGACTCATTCTGTGTGTACATAAAAGACCTCATAATGGTGATCAGAAAGTAAACTGTCGTATGCTTGCTTATGTCACTCTTTCATATGTTGAAATACTTTGCAATCTATTGAATTTATACATTATGTAGGTATAGTTTGCAGAGCACTTCAAAGGCCTTTCTGGCTGAATGCTTGTGTCGTATTGGATTTTTAGACTTGGTGGCTTCTGCAAAAATTATCCTTTGATTTTAAACAAAATCTTGCTGATAGTTGTTTTACAGACAGGTGAGAGTGCCAGTGAGTGCTTCTGCCTTCGCTGTCCTCCAGTTACTAATGCTACTGGAGTGGCAACTGGGTGTTATATAATTTCCTGGAAGAGGTAAGCATCTCTTGGCCCTGATGGGGAGACGAAGTAAGCTGATTTGTTCTTAGGGATGATAGTGAGTTGTTGGTTTGGTTTTCCTTTGGGGGGGGGAGTGCAAAAAAGCAAAAAAAAGTTTTGAATCTTTCTGTAGCAAGACTTTGGACCTTACTAATTACTGCTTAGTTAGTTAGACTTTTGATAAATCCATATTTCACTTAAGAGATAAATATAGGATTATGGTTTTAGCATTACAAAGAAGAAAGCTTCATGGAAGATCTTAGATCAATTACAAAGCTATTTTGTCACCTTCTACTCCCTGTCTTCTCCAGTCATGAAATACTCGTGTATTTCTGTTTTTTCTTTCCACCACTGAAACGACTAATTTATTTGAAGCTACTAAAATATTAATTTAGTCACATATAATGATGTTCTTTTGGTGTACTTACTTGATACTTTATGTTGTATAATATTCAACGTGGTCTGCATTTGACTTTTTCCTGCAGAAGTTCACCTGTGGAAAGTGTACCTGTTGTTAGCACAGTCATCACTCTACCACATGTGATTGTAGAGAGCATTCCCCTCCATGTTAATGCAGGTAATATTAATTTGGCAACATCTACGTCCCAGTTAGAATTTCTAGGACTGCCAGAATTTTTTACAGAACCCAAAGCTTGCATTGACTGTAGCAAAAGACAGAAAACTGGTGCTGGATATTATGGGGCTAGTGAAATAAACCATATCGTCACTTAGACTGCCTCAAGCCTTGCCCTGCTTTTCCCCCTTGAAGGGAAGAGCAGGAAGCTATTTACATGAATATTTTCTCCTAAAAGCTATCAATGGATTGACCTGTATTAGATGGCAGCACAGAGGCTGGACTTACCTCTGCTGATGCTGCCTTCCCAGTAGGTTTCTCTAGATGCCTATGGTGACAGTTGTTCCATCCACACACACCCTGGCTGCATGCCAGGAAAGAAATAGCCTAGAGAATTGAAGATGCTTGTAGGCAAATGAACTGTTTCTCTTCTAGCATTTCACCTGCACAAGAACAGAGGGGTACTGAAATGCTCACTGAACACACATAATTCTGATGCTTTCCTTGGTTTGGTTTCATTTTTACTGAGATTCTTCCACCATCCTGTCCTATATTTTAAAGGAGCTTCTTGACAGTATCTGATTAGATTTTGGTAAGCTGAAAATACCCAGCAGCCACCAAAGTGACTTCTTAGTTATTATTCTTGGCCAGTGTTAGCAGTTAGGAGGTTTGTAACTAGATGTTGAAGAAGTGTTACTAGAAAATTGTAATGAAGTTGTATTCTGTTCTTTAATCTGTTTCTAAAAAAACTTGTCAGAAATGCTTTAGATGCCTAGTTATTGTATCTTTTTTCTTCAAACTTTTCACTGCTTTTTGCAATAGACTTTTTTTTTTAATGGAACTTGAAACACACTTTATATTTGAGCTTTCTTACTTTCTTTCTGAAGATCTGCCATCATTCGGTCGAGTCCGAGAATCCTTACCTGTCAGGTATCACCTGCGAAATAAGACCAACTTAGTCCAGGATGTGGAGGTGTCAGTGGAACCCAGCGATGCCTTCATGTTCTCTGGCCTTAAACAGGTACAAAACTGTCACATCTACTGATCTTGCTGGCTTATCTGGTAATGAAGAACACATTGATTAGACTTCTGCTGATGTGCAGAGAGGACAAACTCATTGGTTTTTAGGTGTTTAAAGTATGGTAAATTCTGTCTGGAAGAATATGGGGATGCAGACTCCCTTTGAAAAAGGGCTAAATGGAAGTCTGACTAGGAGCTGTTTGTCATGTTGTTTATGGGTAACGTGGTGTTTCAGTGTAGAAGCAATAATTTAAATTCTTTCCAGCTTCAGAAAGTAACCATTGTATAAGTAGAAAGTAACCAGAGTACTGCTTTTAGACACAGAACACCTATATTTGTGGCTTTCTTTTTTTTTTAAGATCCGATTAAGGATCCTTCCTGGCACGGAGCAGGAAATGTTATATAACTTCTATCCTCTGATGGCTGGATATCAGCAGTTACCTTCTATTCACGTTAACTTGATGCGATTCCCAAACTTCACCAATCAGTTGCTCAGACGATTCATCCCAACACACATTTTTGTAAAGGTAAGGCTGTGGGAAGTGACCTGTGTTTAAAGACTCTCCTTGGGGCTCCTCAGGTTTTGGGGGACAACCACTCCAACTCTGTTCAAGCTGAGTGTTTCCAAGCAGACTAAAACAGCCACCTTGTAACAGAGTTATTGCTTTGAAAAATCTCATGTTGTGCCTTGGTGTTGTCAACCAAAATCTTAGGAAATCTGTTTCAGTGCATACATATTTGGTTACCACTAGGTGAACAAGCTGAACATACTTGTTATTTCCCTGTTGTTTTGTTCCATGTCTTACTCTGTCAGAGGAAACTTTAAAACTCATTTATGTTGAGCGTAATGAAGTGAGCTAAATATAATTAAATACTTTTAATACCAAAATTTGCAGCACTTCTGAAAAAAGTGTTTGAGCAACCCATATGACTAGGTTCAGAGACACTGTAGCATCCCACACCTCCCTAAATAACTTTTAAAAACTCATTCTGTCAGTGAATCACTCAGGCTAGATTTTTTTTCATAAGTGATATAACTCTGAAGACAGTTCACTCATGTCATGAAAAACAGATCACGGTGGTCTTTTGACTTTTTAAGAATCTTTTAAATCCAATTGCCTAAAACAATGCTTCCTCATTCCACTGCTGCTGTGTCCAGAATATTTTCTTCACTTTTTATTCAGGCTCTTAACAACCAAGGAACCTGAAGAGTTTGTTTGTATGATTTGAGATGGACTTGTCCAGACATCTTTAATCATGTTTCTAGGAAATGGGCCTGGCATTCTTTCAATTTTGTTTTAACCAAAACAGATAGGCAGAACTTACTTTTTACATATGCTATCCATCAGTGGCTCTTCCAGAGTGGTTGTGAAGGTGTCCCCCTAAGTAAATAGAAAAGGCATTTACCCTCAAAAGTGTGGTGTTCAGAACACTCCTGTAGACTCTTTCAGGCTTCGGAATTCTTTGATTTTTGCTTTGGAATTGTCAAGACCTCAGAAAAGCTTGTTGTACAGATGCCTTTTCTTTAAAACTTCCTCCTTGCTCTCTCCCGTCTCTAGTGATGTTGCTTAAAATTGCTCCAAGAAACTGTCAGTCTCATTCCTGTTTTATGCACTGATAATTTTCAGCTTTCTGTACTGCAGTGAAGCTCAGAACTCTGATCAGCTGGGCCTTGTGCTAAGCTGTCCAGATGTGTATGGAGAAGGCATTTAACAGGGCAGTTAAAGAGCTGAAGCCTCTACCAAGTCTCACTGGGCCAAACTGAAATTTCAGCTGGATGTCCTCTGTGTTTGTGTTGCTATTGGAAACGTTTAGAAGTCAGGATAAGCTTAATGCTACACTTGTGTACCAGAGCTACATTGATAACACAGTGTATTGCAAAGTTAGTTTCCTAGTAGCCTTAGCCTTTTCTGTTTGGGTTTTTTTTTTTTTGGGGGGGGGGGGTTGTTTGGGTGGTTTGGTTTTTTTTAATTCTCTGTCTTTATTTTCTTAAAGCCTCAGGGTCGTCAAGCAGATGATAACTCGATTGCAGCTGCATAACTTTGAGACCTGTACCTCTGCACTTAAAGAAAATGGGATGTTGCACAGAATATGTAAAACTTACTTTGGAAATATGGCTGTGATCAAACCATAAGAATTAAATATTATTTTAAAATTACAACACTTAGCAGAACTAATGTGTAAAAAAAAAAAAGCTAGTATTTCACAGACTTTCTTTAAGGAATAAACATATGGGGAAATCTTGGTGCTTTATTTAACAGGAACATTCTTTTGAAGTTAATTTTGTATGTCAAACTCTGAAAAGCATTATTTAGGCATATTAAATGTCTTGAGTATTTAAGTGAAGAAATGCTAATTCATGTGACCAAAACTGAAAGATGTTTTCATAGTTAACAGTACATAGTTTAAGTGCAAAGTTTGTACTTACTATTAGAGACATACAACAACGAAAATGATCATTCTTTACAGAAGTTTTGCCCTGTGCCACTAGTCTAGAGAGCAGAATAGGTTGTGCAGTAGCACTGTAAACTACAAATGGTTACATCATACTGTTGGAACTGAGCAGCCTACTCATCCTTTAAAACTGTAACTTTAAAAAGCCACAATTTCTCCTGAGTAAGCCATACATTCAGATTTTAATTCAGCAGCTGGTCTAATGAACAGAGGGATTTGTTCTTAACAGTTGGACTATCCAACCTGAAGCTGATATGGTTTGTGATTATTTTTACACACACAGCTTCCAGATGAAAGACATGTCTTGGTAGTCTTCTGCTGTGTGAATTTAAAAAATAGACATCCTACTGTTGTACAGCTCCAGATGAACTGGTGTTTAAAATACAGTAAATTATGTATATATAAAAAATTGCATTGTGAAAACTTGCATTGTTTAACTTTCTAAATAATTACATTTTGATTGCTTGGGAAATACCTTATTTATTGTCAAAGTGAAGTTCTAATAAACCGCTTGTGACAGAGTACTGCTGAAACCATGTCCTTAATTGCATTGTTTTCACAGTTGTTTCATAACTCTGGTCTCTCTTGTGGGCTGATTCATTCATCTGTGGCACTGAAGTCCAAAATAACAGCTGTGATACTCAGAGGAAAGCATGAGTGAAGTCCTGAAAAAACATGTGAGCATATACAGTTTTTTCATGGAGTGCAGATGTAGTTATATTATGAGGGTTTTTTTCATTGTATAGAGGAGGATAAGAAGATGACTGATAAACTGTACTAGGAAAAAGAAATTAAACCTTCCTTATTCTTTGCTTAAATAAACTGAACTAAGTGGCAGTCATGGAATAGGTATCTTATCTCTCTTTTTTTTAAGAGTGGAAAATGTATTTCATTTCCAAGTATTTTTTTCTTTTAAGTAGCCAGTCGGGTTACAGCATCTCTGGCACACCTCTGTTACTGCTTCTTAAAAGACATGCTGATGCAAGTAGTTTAAGTGTTTGGTGGAGAACTGGGGTGCCTTCCCTCAACCCCAAAACTGTCTAACACTGAAACAGTGATTTGTATTCCTTTGAGAGGGGGGATAGCATAAAACACTTTCATGGTTACAATAATATTGAAGTCTTAAGTGAAGTGTGTAAATAGCTTCCTGCTTAAAATGGTGAGTAGTAAAGGTAGGAACTATATAAAAATGATATGGAAATACAGAAATGCAAACGTATCTCACAGCATGAAAAAAATACTTTGCCATAGTTACGATTCCTATTTTTTTTCATTCACAGTGGGAATCTTTTCTTGTTTTGTGTGATCTTACTATAGCCATAAACACTACAAAGCAAAGATTTTTGTCTTAGTTGTCTCTAAAGTGCTAGGCATACATTTTATGCTATGTAAATGACTGATGTGAATGAAAACATGCAACAAGCAGGAACCACCTTGTTAAAAATGCTAGAGAAGTGATTAATGATGACTATCTTTCTGACTCATAAAACCCTAATGCTGAGGGGAATGTTTGTGATTCATAACCCAAATCCCTTTGGGAAGTCTTAAGGAGATAAAAAGGGCACATATATTTCAGTGTAAGTGCAATTTTTTTTATTATTTACTGTATTTTGAATGTTGCTCATCAAACTTCAATGTATACTACTTAAATGTATTCTATTTTAATTGGAACTAATTAAGTATCAAAGAAAGAAGCTACTTAGAGACTAGTTTAAAAATAGCTCTCAGGGAAAAAAGATTGAGATCAACATGTCCAGACTGCTACTGAGCTGGAGACTTAGCCCCAGCACTACCATTTCCTCCCCTTTTGTGCTACTTGGCCCATGAGAGGGGAAGAACATGTGCTTCCCCTCTCATGCACTGAGATGGGACATTTCCCCTCATCTCTGATCTGGCTACAGCAAAATCTGGAGCAAAGAAAGTACTCTATTCCTTCTTCATTGCTTCCAACCACTGAACTCTATTTATAAGAAGTTAAGGAAAAGTGAAGGATTAAAAGATTTTCATTTCAAATTCATTTTTAGGGTCTTACATGAAGTATTCTCAGATTGTTGATTTATACAGGGGCTTTGGAGGTTCTACCAGCTTCCTTTTATCATGTCCTAATGAACTAGTTGTTTCTCTTCATACTTTCTCTACCTTCCCATGGGGGATTGGCAGTTCCTGGGTAAGAACACTTCAGTTAGGACCCTCCTTCAGGTTTGAGGTTACTGTATGTTACTTACATATGAAGAAGTAAAAAAACATCTCAAAAGCACCTTATTCCTTAAACCTCCTCTGCTGCTTCATTTTCTAAAAACAATGAGCTCCTGCTTCTTCATGTCATTTCAATGAAGAAGTTAGGCTCAAGGGAGCAATGGTGAACTTTGGTATCTTACCCCAAACTACCTTCCCAGTAGGGAAGTAGGGCTGAGTAGCAATCTCTGCTTTATTCCAAGGATGAGGCTTGTTACAGGGTTAACTGAAGTAGAGGATGGAGAACTGTGCAGGACTTGTGACTAAGTGTGTTCAGCTTTCTCAGATTCACGATGACTATGCAGTGTGTTTTGCATCTCTCAGTGTTATCAGGTGTGCCCTGACAGACACTTGGCTTGATAGGCTACTGAGGCAGCTCCTACTCACCTTGTAGGTTTGTCCCATTGCCTCACCACACTGGGTTGTAAAATAGTTCCCGATTGTAACACTTCTTGCCTTACAAGGAACATGGTTGTTGAGTAGCTGTGAGTTGTGTTGTCGATAAAAAATAGTGTATATCCCAATTAATTGTAGTGCTTAAAGACAGTTCACAAAATAAGATTATGCAATGTATAAAATAATTTTGGAGAATAGGTTCTTTAGAGCTCTCTGCAGGGATGGTTCTGGGTACTGCAGTATGATAAACTAGATAAAAGGAAAAAGTTTCATCTGCTTTGAGGTTTCTGCTGGAGTAAAACCTAGGGATGAACAAACCTAGTGGGAGTGTTAAATGCCACCTAGGACCTGTTTAATCCTGCTAAATTCAAGGGCTAGCATGCTGGGCTACACCTGTGTGCTTTGTAAAAACACACAGAGGTGACTTCAGGTAACATAGATACAGACTGCTCCCGAGTTATGCAAACTGGTCAAAACTTATCCCAGCTGTTCTGCTCTGCTTTTGGGTATCAGCTATCTCTCTACTGGCAAGGATGCCATCCATGCAGACTGGGACTGACTGCCTTTCCCCTTCCTGGCAGAGAGGGCTCGACAGGAGCGAACTCTCTGCTTTTCAAGAAGATTACTTGAAGGTTCCCTTCAAGTGGCCTGAAGTTGTGTCAGTAGAGGTTTAGTTTGGATATGAGAAAGAGGTTCTTCCCCCAGAGGGGGGTTGGACACTGGAACAGGCTTCCCAGGGAAGTGGGAGCACAAGCCTGAAAGTTCAAGAAGCATTTGGATGATACTCTTGGGCACATGGTGTGACTCTTGGGGATGGTTCCATGCAGGGCTAAGGGTTGGACTCAGTGATCCTTGTGGGTCCCTTCCAACTCGGCATAATCTGTAATTCTGTGATTCACACTCGGAGTGACCTTCCTGCTTGCTCATTTGTCTGTGCTTCCAGGAGTCACTGTGACCTGTTTGATCTCCTTATGTTATTGTATTTCTTGATAATTTTTTTTCTCAAAAAGCTCTGCAAGTTTCCTCTAGAATGAACTCCAACTTCTGCAGTTAGTCAGGGCACTAATTGGTCTGCTGCCTTTCGTGGACCCTAGAAGTCTATGGCTGAAATGTCCTTGGCACCTCGGACGCCAGGCATGCCTTAGCTTTCTGTTTGTTCAGGACAAAGCACTCCTGGGAAAACCCCTTCTATGTTTCTACAGCAGATTGTGTTGGGACCTCCTATGAGATTGTGCCCATGGATTCTGTGATTAAAGCCTGCTCTGAGATAACTCTCTTAGCCTTGGACTAGGAGAGAATACTTCTTGGCATTGCCCCACATAGGAGAGTGCATATGCACCCTCTTGCTGTGGAAATACCTAGGTATGGTGCAGGACTCATAGAAGTTTCCAATCCTAACACAGCTCTGAGAGTTGTCTTTGTTTATCCTGCAGAAACTGGTGGGCACTCTGACTGGGCAGAGCAGCAGCCTTTGTGAACCTTGATAGAAACAGTTTTAATCTGGGGGGAAGTGAGTAAGGATATATGTTGCAAGTACTAATAGCAATGAGCGAGATTTTAGATTTTAGAAAAATAAAACTCTACATGTCTCAGTGTTGCAATTTTTCTGCCGAAGAGATGGCAAGTGTTGGATAAGTAAACCCAGATATTTATGTATTTAAATAGAATTTTAAAATACCGCAAAGATTTATCCAAGACAGTATAAATTCCCTCACCTGAAAAGAATGGAAATATTTTATTCTAGTTTTTTTCAAGAAAATTTTGTCAAATTTCCTTGCCAATCTCTAGATGACTTGCTGGGTAACATGATACTGTGAAAAGGCAAGAAAGTTTGTATGGCTATGCTTATAGGATGTGTTGTATTAATGCAAAACTATGTTAAGTATGCATGCTGGTTACCATTGTCTGAACTTGCCAGTGGGATGGGAAGATCTGTGAGTTGGAAATTTATCCCTAGAAAGTAAATTAAAACATATAGCTGACATTTTTTTGCCTGCATTTAGGAGTTGATAAAAAGTATCTGATTCCATTGGGATATTCAAAGCTGACCTTGAGGCTGAAGTTCCAATTAATCTTTCTAAAAGTCTAACAGTGTTTTTACTTTGGAGCATGCACGTGCTTTCTCCATGTAAACCATTTTGCATACAAAAGTTTAGCTTTTCTGTCTTATCTGCACTCTTTAGCAATTACTGTGGGGTTTTTAATATTTTAAAGTAGGTAATGGAAAAACTTGAACTTGTAAAAATATTTGGGTTTTTCATCTCTTTTTTTTTTTGCAAACCAGTATTTCAATTATTCATTTTCCAAACTATTTTAATAAGTAATTATATGAAATGTATTGAATCCAGGTGGTTCTCTTTATCTAGCTTTTATATATGCATATGTTTGTACACACACCTATGTATACCAGTGAAATAAATAAATTGCAGTAAAACAACAGTGAATACCTAAATGAGGATAAACCCCCTTATATTTCAGTTCTCTGTCCCACTCTGGAGATACTCCGTTAGCCTGCAGCATGGGATGAACTTAGCCTGATTTTTCTTCATGTTTTGATTTCATGATGCCATCATGGAAATCTTCTTGCCACCCGTTTTTGGTAGGGGTGGCTGCCATGCACCCTCAGCCAGGGGCATTCCAAATGCTTGTTTCAGCCCTAAAATGTAAGTAAAACCATGTAACTGCTTCACAGCAGCCAGTACCCCATCCCTCCAGTCTCACTATCTGTAAGCCTGGCGTAAGCACACATGTACACATATATAGTGATACATATATCCTCCATTTCATAACTGACATCAAGGAATCCCACCTCAGCATATCCTGGAACCTTGATACTTGGGCATATGTGCTCAGTAATGGATTGCTCTCTCAAAATAGTCCACAAGTGACAGAACAAACAGCTGCAGTAAATATCAAAATGTATATGATAATCACAGATAAAGGAAATTAGAAATGCACTTGAAGATATCAGAATACTCACTAGTTGGTTTTCCGTACAATGGTGTCTCTGTGGGCCAACATTAGGAAGCTAAAAAGCAAAGTAAAGATATTTTAGTCTGGTTTTCAACCACCACTCTCTTTATAACAAGGAAAATGCTAATTTTTCTCTATCTGCTATTAAATTGCCTGTTTATAAGATCTTTACCTGCCTAGGAGGTTGCAAAGAGGTCAGACAAATGTTATTCTCTCTCTCTCGAGGTCACTTGTCCTCCACTGAAGACTTGCATGTAGATAATGTAGCAATTGCTTGTGTTAATTTATGACCTTGAAGATACTCATCACTTGGAATGGATTTGGACTTGAGAAGCTTTTAGTTCAAATAGTCTTATAGCCCAGGAACAAAAGGGATGCTGATAAGAATGATTAATGAATTCAGTGAAGAAGTTTTTATGTAGTGAGAAAGGAATGCTCTTATCCCCCTCAGCCAGATACTACTGAGTACACCAGCTAATTTTAACAGAAATGTTTTTCTGATTCCTGAGTTAGTTACACATCCCTAAGAGGCTGTGCTCTTTGCAGTCAGCAAACATCACGTAAGCAACATCAGGTTGGTTACTCCACTGACTGGAAAGGAGCTGTGGCCATTTGCACCTGGGGGAATCTGGCACAATGTTCTTTGTGCACTGCTGAACAGAGCTGTCCTGGTTAGAACGGCTGGGACCAATTCATCCCTGGATGGGTGTA